>NW_027362761.1:118063619-119263619 GCF_046119375.1 Phyllobates terribilis | reverse complement strand
GTGAAACCGGCCTTATGGTCAGCAGGATTCCCTCTCTCCTCTCCCAATGTGTATTTTCCAAGCAGTTATAAACTTTCCTGTTTCGAATATAAATTTTCTGGACAATATGGCAAAGTCGGCGAATTTGAATTTCAAACAATCATCTCATCTCACTCAATATACACTATAAAGATAATTTAAAATAATGTTTCATGTTTTAATGTGTTTCTTTTAGCTGAATCTTAAATATAAGCAATCAAAAACAAATATGTACAAATTATATATAAACCAGCGCTCCCACCTCTGAAGGATACGCTAAACTCGGCAGCATAAATCAATGCACTAAATGACTTTGTGCCGTAGTTAGAATGAACAGCCTGCACATAGGAAGTGGATGTGCAGAGACATTCCCTGACAACTACTCAAAATTGACTGAAAGGAAACCTGCTTACACAGAAGATCAACGTATAGAGGTCTGATCTTAAGTCTCTATATCTACCTTGAACATATTAGCGCATACCACTTTCATCATTAGCAAAAACCAACATGCACACACATACAGAATTATTTATGTATAAACATAGAAAATTTTGAAAGATTTTTATAACATTGTATATACAGTAAAATCCTAATTATTAGTCAGCTCTAGTCTATTTATACTGCATGATTATCAAGAGCGAACATTCCTTTGAGCAATAATCACATAGTATAAACAGGCTGACAATCACCCAATGAAAAAGCAAAACACTGTCATGGCTTGGTTTGAGGATTCAATCCGCTGACCTGTTGCTGCATGGTCGGTTTCCCTATTCCCTGAGCTATTGCATTTTCTTCCCTGTCCAAATGCTCATTTTTCCAATGGTCTTTATTCCTCCTTCTTCTGCTCCTCTCCATGTGTTTTCCATTTTCCTGTTTTATCACATTCTGGGTTGGGTTTTATATGTTGTTCACCCTTCACTGCAGTTCCTTGCTTGCTATACCTCTAGGTGGACTTGGGTTTAGGAGTTCCTGCCATTCAACTAAGGGGTTTACCTTGCATGGTAAACACCAGTTGAATTCCTGCAGTCAGTCTGTTTGTTTTCCTTACCTGTTCCTCTTCCTTTCACCTCTTTAGGTTTCTGGAAGGTAATACTTGTTCCGTTTACTTTTGGTTCTCCTTAGATTTCCCTCTCTACCCTTTATGAATATGTTTTCATTTTCTCACCTTGGGATTTGTATCATCCTGTACACTTTCCTCTCCTCTTGTTAGCAGTATGTTGTAGCCTCCCCTTTGATTCCTCAGGAAATACGAGAAACCCCTCATTGGCCTTTTAAGGAGCTAGGTCTGAAGTGGGGTTTTGAGTTTTGCATCTAGGATCTTTCTAGTCTGTACAGGGACCAGTTGGGTGTGGGTGCGACAGCTCCCTTTAGTAGGTCTTCCCTTTTCCCGTTACCTGTGAGTGAGCGTGTGTTACATTTATAACACATTTGTAGCACATTGAACAATCTACAACCCAATTCCAAAAAAGTTAGGACTCTGTAAAATCTAAAAAAACAAGAATGCAGTGATTTGGATATCTCTTATAGAAGGGGTGGGGAACCTCAGGCCCTGGGTCGATGACCTTTAATTGGGCCCATGGCTGGTGTCAGCACCCGGTGCACCCGGGCAAGTGCTGGGGCCCTGAACAAACAGGGGGGCCCACTCACCGTCATGGGATGAGCCGAGGCAGTGCACGTTCTGCGGTCATTCATTTGCATTCGCGTCTTTACAGACTCGAATGCAAATGAAGATGCAAGAGCCGACACTTCCGTGATCTTCTCCCTACCTGACATGCAGCATGATGAGGTCATCTCATCACGTTGCAGACATCATTAAAGCGCCGCAGAGGACCGGACAGCATGGGTGCAGCAGCCGGGAGACGGTAAGCGCTCATAGAGCTGAAGACATGGCCATACACATAGGGGATAAACATGGAAAGGAGCCCGGGTCCATATGGGGATGCGGTATTACAGCTGGGTGAAACTTTATGGAGATGCTGAAGTTTAAAGGGCTCAATATTGAAATATAGGACACTTTAATATGAAGATAGGGCAGTATAGGGGTCTCTATATAGAAATGGGGCAGTATAAGTGTATTTTATATGGAGATGGGGCAGTATATGGTGCTCTTTATTGGAGATATGGAGTGTAAGGGGATTCTGTATGGAAATGGGCACAAAGGGCATTATAGGGGGTTGTGTATGGAGATGGCACAGTATAGGGGAATTCTGTATGGAAATGGGCACTGTAGGGGGTTGTGTATGGAGATGGAGCAGTATAGGGGGGATTTTATATGGAAATGGAGCACTATAGTGGTTCTGTATGGAGATGGGGCAGTATTGGTCTATTCTGTATGGATATGGGCCAGTATAGGGTGCTCTGTATCAAGATGGGCAGGATAGGGCGCTTTATATGGAGATGTGGAAGTATACGAGGATTCTTTTTGGAGATGGGGCAGTATAGGGGGCTTAGCATGGCAATTGGTAGCATATGGATGCTCTTTATAAAGATGGGTCAGTAATGGGGTCTTTGTGTGGAGACGAGGCAGTGTAGGGGGACTCTGTACGATATGCGGCAGCATAGGCGGCTCAATATGGAGATGGTGCAGTGTTGGGGGTCACTTTGTGGAGATAAGACAGTATGGAGATCGGTCTGAAAGAGGGGGGCGGCTCTGTATGGAGTTTGGGTAGTATGTGAGGATTTGGTGTGGAGATTGGGAAGAAAAGGGGGGACTCAGTATGTAGATGGATCAATATGGGGAGTCTGTGACTGGAGATTGGGCAGTATGGGGATCAGAATGGAGAAAGGGAAGCGTTGGAAGGACAGTGTAAAGAACAGGCTCAGTAATGAGTTAGGGAACAGTGTGAAGAGGGGGCTCAATATGGAGTGAAAGCATAGTGGGGGGTCAGCATTGGGGGAAAACAATGTAGAGGTCATAGTCCATATAGACGGAAGGTGTTTTGGGTATATCTCATAATGGAGGAAAATGTGGCAGTTGTAGTTCACCAGGGCATACAGCATGGTGGTAGTCATAGTAAAAAAAAAAAGTGGAACAGTACGATGGGAAAATGTTATAAGAGGGAACAGTGTGGACACTATGTTACATAAGAGACAATGTGGGGTAATTTTTGTCCAAAGAGCACAGTGAGGGGCAACTATTTACTCTGGGTCACAGTGTATGGCTTATTTAGGGCACAGAATGGGTGGTCATATTTATTCTATACTGTACTATACCTATATCTCCCTGACATATCTGTGCATCATGAATCGTGGCATGTGTTAAAGGGGCCCACTGAGATTCTTTCACCCGGGGCCCACAAAACCTGGAGCCGGCCCTGATTGGGCCCCTGAGCAGATTCCTAGAGACCGCAGTGCTTGGGCTAGCAGCTGTATTTTGATGGCCACTAGACCATTCATTTCTTCGTGCTCTGTAAGAACGAGTACGCAGTGTTCGCTATTGAATGGTGAGGTGCATAGAAAGAAAGATTACATCCTGACACCAGTGCCAGCATCAAGACTTTCTTTGGGGGTCAGAGTTAGCATGCAATTTGTACAGCCCCCGAAGGATGGTGTAAATATCCAAATGGCCCTTGGCAGAAAAGAGATTCCCCACCACTGTCTTATAGTCATATTGTATTCACAACAGAACATAGAAAGAACACAGATCAGAAAGTGAAACTACACAAAGAGAACACAGCAGCATCCTGTATGGGCCAAGATATATGCAAACACTGGAAACGTGAGATCTAGACTACATTCTTGCTAAATAAAATGTACTTACAAAAATGAAGGTTCTAAGCGCATAAAATGGCCAATTCATGTATGCACAACAACCACGGCAAGGTGACCTCTTTCTGATGGGTCCCTATTCTCATGCTATAAGCCTACAATTTAAAATGGGCACACATGCCTCTCTCAGGCTATAAGCTTACAATTATAAATGAGCAGGTAGGAACCAGCACTGATTAGAAGCACCCTTGGGCTGATGGGTGGAGTGCACAGTCAGAAAAGGAGGCAGTCACAACCTCCAATGACAAACTGCAAAAAACAAAAAACCTGACCAGCACGTTCATATAGTGTGAACAGGTGCACGCTGCAATGACTGCGCAACATACAAAAAGAGAACACAGTAGCCCCCTGTATAAACCTATAGCCTGAGAGAGGCATGTTTGACCATGTTTCCAGTGTTTGCATATATCTTGGCCCATAATTTGGTATGAAAAAATTAATTCATTTCTAAATTGACGGAAGCAACACATCTTGAAAAGTTGGGACAGGATTAACAAAAGGCCGGAAAAGTAGGTTGTACTAACAAACAGCTGGAGGATCAAGTTTTTAACTGTCACATGACTGTAAAAAAGAGCATGTTACAGAGAAAAAGTCTTTCAGAAGCAAAGATAGTCAGAGGTTCACCAATTTGTGAACAACTGAGTCTAAAAATTGTGGAACAATTTCAGAAAAATGTTTTTCAATGTAAAGTTGCAAAGACTTTGAATATCCCAACGTCTACAATATATAATATCAAAAGAGTCAGAGATTCTGGAGAAATCCATGTGCACCAGGGTAAAGGTTGACAGTTGATATTAGATGCTAGTGATATACAGGCCTACAAACATGAGTCAGTCAAGCAAATCACTGCATGGGCTCAAGAATACTTCTGAAAATCATTGTCTGTTAACACAGTTCACATGCTATCCACGGATGGAAGCGAAAGCTCTATCATGCAAAGAAGAAGCCATATATCAGCACAGTATCGCACAGATCAAAAGCCTGCATATATGCAGTTAGGGTTTTTATCCATCTATGGGGTTTTATTAGTGCTTACAGCATCCACTGGACAGTGTGCAATTATTAAAAGGCACTATCAGTGCTGAGTATTATATTTAGAAATTTTAGAACAACCTATGCTCCCATCCAAACAACTTCAATTTCAGGGAAGGCTTTGCATATTTCAGCAAGACAATGTTAATGTTAAACAACTTACTGCATCCATTACAACACCATACCTTCATAGAAGAGTTTGGATGATGCCTGCCTGCAGTCCAGACTTTTCAAAAATAGAAAACAATTGGAGCAATATGAAACAAGAAATCCTGCAAAGAAGACCCAGGACTGTTGAGTAGCTACAATCCTACGTCAGACAAGAATGGGACAATGTTTTTGTCCCACAACTCTTTACTTTCCAGATGTTTGCAGACTGTTACAGAAAAGAAGCGAGGATGCTACACAATGGTAGATATGGCCCTGTCCCAGCCCATGGCATTCATTACCTCTGCAACCTGATCTCCAGGACAACTCCTGGCTGCCTGTGGCTTCCAGTCCCTCATTTACCTGTCTGAAGTCTTCAGGACATCTCCTGACTCCCTGTGGCTTCAAGTCTCTTGGATCTATCCAGTCTGCTTGCGGCTTCTAGAATCTCTTCTACCTGTGGGAAGGTCTCCAGGACGTCTCCTCACTACCTGCGACTTCCAGTCCCACAGTTATCTCTCTGTGGTCTCCAGGAGGTGCCCCGCCTGCCTTCAGCTTCCAGTACCTCTGATACTTGTCCCGGTCTTCCAGTAGCTCTACTATGTGTCTGCTTGCATTTTCCAGGTTGTCTCCTATCTGTCTGTACCTTCCAGAACCTCTTCAACCTCTCTGCTATCTCCTGGATATCTCTTGTCTACCTGCAGCTTCCAGGACCTCTGCTACTTGTTCCTGGTGTTCTAAGAACTCTGCCATGTGACTGCCTGTGGTTTCCAGGATGTCTTCTGTCTGTCTGTGGCTTCCATGACCTCCGCAACCTGTCTGTGGTCTCCAGGATGTCTCCTAACTGCTTCTAGTACATCTGCTACTTGTTCCAAATCTCTAGGACCTCTGCTACATGTTCACTTGTGTTTCCAGGACATCTCCTGTTCACCTGTGAATTCCAAGACCTCTGTTACCTGTTTGCGGTCTCCCGGATGTCACAGGTCTACGTGCAGCTTCAAGTACCTCTGCTACTTATTCCCTGTCTTCCAGTACCTCTGCTACGTGTTTACCTGAACTTTCCAGGACATCTTTTGTCCTGTCACCAGGGTGTCTCCTGTCTACTTGTGTCTTCCAGGACCTCTTCTACCTGTCTGTGTTTCCTGTGTGCCTCAACTTCCTGTTGCATTGACGCCCGTGGCCTGTGTACCCACCTGAACCTTGGACTAAGAGCACCCACCTCACCCAGTGAGCCTTTAACACAATCAAATATCTGCCGCTTGCATGACAGACTAGCATACTACCCTGCGATCCACAAAGACACAATGTTTCCTCTCCTGTGCCACCATTAGGGCTACAACAAGCAGCCAAGACAGAATCATGAACACCTACAATGTATTTGACATGATGGATAAGATGTTTTATCTGCCATTGTGACAACCTGGTTCACTTCATCAAACATAGACACACTAGCAATCAGTGGTTTTATCTGAACTGCAGCAGGCAGTCCAATAAGTGATACATCACTGGAATCAAGGACTCTGTCGCTACATCAGGCTGCTCTCAGATGGGATAGCGAAAACTTGGTGATAGATTTCTCCCATTGTTTCGTATCACTACTGCTAAAAATAAATTACACTTCACTATAGACTTCTAGGAAACACTTAAAGGGCTTGTCCCACCAACAAAGTTAATTTTTCTGATGTTAATGTTTCTGAACTGAGAAAATCTTATGAATGTACCCCTGCTATGTACTATGTAATGACAATGTGTCTGACCATGCTCCTATCATACCACAGCTCCTGGGCTGTTTTGGCACGTCAGGGGCTCTACCACTGTGACATGGCACCCTCAAATCAGTCCTGCAAAATCTGAAATCCAATATGGAACTTCTTCCCTTCTGAGCTTTGCACTGTGCCTCAAAAGTAGTTTTTGACAACATATGTGGTACCGGTGTAACAGGCCAGATTAACCCCCCGCCCACAATATACCCAGGGTTAAAGTGGCCTAGGCCAGATTATACCCTTCCGGGTCAGAATATACTCCAGCTGCTGTAGATCAGATTTTTCAGGCTTTTGAGAACCATTGAGTGATATACTCAATAACGGGACCCCAGGCAGTGTACGGGGCCTCAGGCAGCGCACGAGGGGGCAGAGACAGCGCACGGGGCCCCAGACAGCGCACAGGGGAAAGAGACAGTGAGCAAGGGGGGGAAGAGACAGCGCGCAAGGGGGGGAAAAGACAGCGCGCTGGGCCTCTGGGCACTGTCTCTGCCCCCCTGTGCGCTGTCTCTACCCCCCTGTGCGCTGTCTGGGATACCCTGTGCACTGTCTGGTATCCCCTGTTCGATGTCTGGGGTCCCTGTGCGATGTCTGTGGCCCCTGTGTTATGTCTGGGGCCCCTGTGCGCTGTTTGGGACCCCCTGTGCGATGTCTGGGGCCCCGTTCTTGAGTATATCACTCAATTCTGTTCGATGTCTGGGGCCCCTGTGCGATGTGTGATATCTGGGGCCTCTGTGTGATGTCTGGGGCCCATGTGCGATGTCTGGGGCCCTTGTGTGATGTCTGGGGCCCCTGTGCGCTGTTTGTGACCCCCTGTGCGATGTCTGGGGCACCCTTCTTGAGTATATCACTCAATCCTGTGCGATGTCTGGGGCCTCTGTGCGATGTGTGATGTATGAGGCCCCTGTGCGATGTCTGGGGGCCCATTCTTGAGTAAATTAAAGATTAAACTATATTAAAGTATATTAAAGATCAGATTTTTCACGTTTATGAGCACCATTGAGTGATATACTCAAGAATTACATAATTTTCAACATTTTATTGTTTAAAACTCTAAACACATAGACTTTTGTTACTTCAACCAGAAAACAATTTTTTAACATTTTGTTTCAATCTCTAAACACACACTTTTTTTACTCCAACCAGAATACCTTGACGGTTCATAAAAAACTTGACTGTTCAGGATTAGTGTTGATCGAGCACTAAAATGCTCAGGTGCTCAAAGCTCGGGCCGAGCTCACTGTGATACTTGGGTGCTCGACCCGAGCAACGACCCCAATGTTAGTCTATGGGAGACCCGAGCATTTTTGCGGCGGCACCCCCGGCAGTCTGTAGAAAGCCTAAAAAGTGCCCAAAACGATAGTGACAGTGCTCCAATGACATGGGAACAGCATGGGGATCGCCCCAGGAAGCATTTCTGACCCCCAGGTCACTGCTGTCAACAACGTGGTCAGAGGTATTAAGCCACTTTTACGGGCTCACAATAAAACGTTCAAAAACGAAAGTGAAACTGTTTTCCTGTGAAATATGTTAAGGAACATCCTTTCCAGGGTAAAGACTTGTGTATAAGTTAAAATAAATAACCAAAAACAAAAATACTCATCCAAACCTTGGGCTATGTTCACAAGTAGCATTTTTTATGCGGTTTTGCACTTTTGTATTGCTTTCAACCGTGACAAATCCATGTCATTTTAACATTTTACAACCTTATCAGGCCATGTGCTGTGTGACACATGCATACAGTGCTGAAAAGACATGGGAACAGCATGGGGAAGACCCCTGGAAGCATCTCTGACACCCAGTTCACTGCCTAAAAGTGTGCCCATCAGAAGTGACCCTTGCCGCATCAGAAGATGCAGACTTGCAACTATCCCCGTGCAAGTCCTTGTCCCAGGGCAGTGTTCAATTGTACCTCCCCCATTCCTTGCAATGCAAGAGCAAGTATGCAGCCTGCCACCCACCCACCCCAGGGCTGCAATACCACACTGCTTGCTTGCACTTGAAATTGGGCCTTTTAGGCATGTGGAGGCGGAATCTGGCCACCATGTCATGGCTACGTCGGCGGCCTGGTATCCATACTCAGTCCCCAGCCGCCCGGCGGCCGGGTGTACACGCATGGTCCCCAGCCGCCTGGGGGCGGCCGGGTGTCCATAAACGGTCCCCAACCGCCCCTATTTGTCCCGGTGCGCCTTATACACAAGCGCGCATACCAAAACATTACCTGTGCCCTACCCAGTGCATTTAGTGGGAAGGACAGCCTAACCACAAACATGTGGACAAGAGAATGTGGCCAGGGATGGCCCATCTCACTGACGCCTTCACACTGGGTTAATATTGTGGAAGCTGGGACACAGTTGGACACTGGCATGCAACACGTCCTCCAGACATAGAGGATTGCGGGTCCTGGGTCAATCAGGCTTCAAAATAAAGTTCAGAAGGTAGACAGCAGCAGTGGTCGGCCTCCTACACAACGAGTAAATTATTCATGATCATGGGGCAATCCATCTCCTTAGCTTTCTGTTCCTTGGAATGCAAGCGCATGTATGTTGTAGCGGCTAGGCCTGAGCTGGTCAGCGTTTTGGTGCATATCCTACCTCCTTCGAGGATTGCTGGATGTTTTCCTGCTACTATACCAGTTCTATGACTCCCGTTAAAACAAAGCTTCAGGTGATGAATGATGGATAAGGTGGTGGCAAAGGAGAAAGATCAGGAGGAACAGGGACCATTCACATCAATATCAGGCCAGTCAACCACACCTGTCTTGTAGGATATGTTTCTGTACCAAAAGGAGCGGTTCGGCTACACAGTTATAGGGCATACAGTGAGTGCAATGCCTACCAAAAAATTTTGAGGCACTCCAATGCCCCTTTTAAGCGACATGGAGGTCAGAGGGCCTTAACTAAACCATTTTTTCCATTTATAGCAACTGGGTCTCCTGTACACTGTTGGCCTAAGCAGTGAATGGAAGGCTTTCCAAAAATTATGAGGAACTGCAATGCCCCTTGAAACAGACGTGGATTACAGCGTACTAAAAACCTTCTACCCATTATTGGGGATTGGGTCTCCCCTAGTGTTCGCCTATGCATTGAAAAGCAAAAGCTGACTAAAATTAGGAGGAAATGCAATGCCCGTTGAAAGAGTCGTGGAGGTTAGAGGTAATTAAAAACAACATTTCAATGCCCCTTGGAAGAGCTGTGGAGTTCAGAGTGGTTTAACGAGACGGTTATAATGCCCCTTGGAAGAGACGTGGAGGTCACAGTAGCTTAACAAGATGGTTTTAATGCCCCTTGGAAGAGACGTGGAGGTCCCAGTAGAATAAAAAGACAATATCAATGCCCCTTGGAAGAGTGGTGGAGGTCGCAGTGGAATAAAAAGACAATATCAATGCCCCTTGGAAGAGTGGTGGAGGTCCTAGTGGAATAAAAAGACAATATCAATGACCCTTGGAAGAGACGTGGAGGTCACAGTAGCTTAACAAGACGGTTTTAATGCCCCTTGGAAGAGACGTGGAGGTCACAGTAGCTTAACAAGACGGTTTTAATGCCCCTTGGAAGAGACGTGGAGTTCAGAGTGGTTTAGCAAGACGGTTTTAATGCCCCTTGGAAGAGATGTGGAGGTCACAGTAGCTTAACTAGACGGTTTTAATTCCACTTGGAAGAGACGTGGAGTTCAGAGTGGTTTAACAAGATGGTTTTAATGCCCCTTGGAAGAGACGTGGAGGTCACAGTAGCTTAACAAGATGGTTTTAATGCCCCTTGGAAGAGACGTGGAATTCAGAGTGGTTTAACAAGATAGTTTTAATGCCCCTTGGAAGAGACGTGGAGGTCACAGTAGCTTAACAAGACGGTTTAAATGCCCCTTGGAAAAGACCTGGAGGTCCCAGTGGAATAAAAAGAGAATATCAATGCCCCTTGGAAGAGTGGTGGAGGTCGCAGTGGAATAAAAAGACAATATCAATGCCCCTTGGAAGAGTGGTGGAGGTCCCAGTGGAATAAAAAGAGAATATCAATGACCCTTGGAAGAGACGTGGAGGTCACAATAGCTTCACAAGACGATTTTAATGCCCCTTACAAGAGCCATGCAGTACAGCATATTAAAAACATTATTCCCATTATTGGCGAGTGGGTCTCCCATAGTCTTTGCCTATGCCTTCCAAGCAAAAGCTGCCAAAAATTAGGACGGAGGAACTTGCAATGCCCCTTACAAGAGCCATGCAGTACAGCATATTAAAAACATTATTCCCATTATGGGGGAGTGGGTCTCCCATAGTCTTAGCCTATGCCTTCCAAGCAAAAGCTGCCAAAAATTAGGACGGAGAAACTTGCAATGCCCCTTACAAGAGCCATGCAGTACAGCATATTAAAAACATTATTCCCATTATTGGGGAGTGGGTCTCCCATAGTCTTTGCCTATGCCTTCCAATCAAAAGCTGCCAAAAATTAGGAGCAAGGAACTTGAAATGCCCCTTACAAGAGCCATGCAGTACAGCATATTAAAAACATTATTCCCATTATTGCGGAATGGGTCTCTAATAGTCTTTGCCTGTGCCTTCCAAGCAAAAGCTGCCAAAAATTAGGACGGAGGAACTTGCAGTGCCCCTTACAAGAGCCATGCAGTACAGCATATTAAAAACATTATTCTCATTATTGGGGAGTGGGTCTCCCATTGTCTTTGCCTATGCCTTCCAAGCAAAAGCTGCTAAAAATTAGGAGGGAGGAACTTGCAATGCTGGCAACACGGACCATGGTCACCCTGGTGGTATAGTGGTGGTGGAGGCTGAGGATAAGGAGAAGAGCAAAAAACAGCCAAAATGAGGAAGCGTATACCCATGTGTGGGTGTGAAGCGGTGCATGGCAATACACCTCCCGAAATAACACAGTGGATTTGACATTATGTTACTCTGCTGTCATTTGGTGGTGATGAGAAGTCTGGCCCAATCCAGTCCTTGTTCATTTTGATAAGGGTCAGCTTGTCAGCATTGTCAGTTGACAGGCGAGTGCGCTTATCAGTTATAATTCCCCCAGCGGCACTAAAAACACGCTCCGATAACACGCTAGTGGCAGGGCAGGCCAGGACCTCCAAGGCGTACAGAGCGAGTTCATACCAAGGGTCCATCTTGGATTCCCAATAATTAAAAGTCACAGAGGAATCATGGAGAGCGCTGGTACGGGTGGCAAGGTACTCCCTCACCATCTTTTGAAACTTTCCACTCCTTGTGAGAGTACCCTGCGCCTCAGGGCCTGTAAGCTGGGCGGGTCTCAGAAAACTGTCCCAGAATGTTGACAGTGTTCCCCTGCCTCTGCTGGATTGGAGTTGCGTCTCTCTCGCCTCTGTACGCCTTGATTTGGCAACGAACTGTGACCTCTGCCGCTAGCATGTTCAGATGGGAATATTTTTAACAGTTCTACAGCAAGGGCCTTCTGGTACTGCCCTATTTTTGTAGACCTCTCCACCTCAGGAATAAGAGAGTGAAAGTTCTCCTTGTAGCGGGGGTCTAAAAGTGTCACCAACCAGTAATGACTGTCACCCAACATTTTGACAACGTGAGGGTCACGGTTAAGGCAGCGTAACATAAAGTCAACCATGCGTTCCAGACAGGTAACGGGCAAGACTTCTGTGTCCTCACCAAGATGACGACTGACCATGCTCTCCTCCTCCTCCCCAATGTCCTCAGGCCACCCACGCTGAACCAACGGTATGACAGTTGTACAGGTACTACTGTCTACAGCGCATGATACCAGCTCCTGTTCTTCCTCCTCCTCCTCCTCTCCCTCAATGTCCCCCAATGCACATTGGGATGAGATGAGGCAGGGCTGTGTGTAATCGCCCGCTATGGCTTCTTGATCCATCTCATCATACTCTGGCTGCAATGCCTCCTCTTTAATTCGCTGCAAAGAGCATTGCAAAAGATAGACAAGTGGGATGCTGACGCTAATGATGGCGTCATCGCCACTCACCATCTTGGTGGACTCCTCAAAGTTTGTCAGGATGGTACATATGTCAGACATCCAGGTCCACTCCTGAGGTCTTATGTGTGGAGTCTGACCTGAATATCGATGGCCTTGTTGCAACTGGTACTCCACAACTGCTCTCTTCTGCTCACAAATCCTTTGCAACATGTGGAGGGTAGAGTTCCAACATGTGGGGACATCACACACCAGTCGGTGTGCCGGAAGCTGCAAAACCTGCTGCAACACAGCAAGGGCAGCGGAAGCTGTAGCCAACTTCCGAAAATGAGCTGACAGGCGGCGTACTTTGACGAGCAGATCTGGCAACTCAGGGTACGATTTAAGAAACCGCTGAACTACGAGGTTAAGCACATGAGCCAGGCATGATACGTGTGTGATCTCGCCTCGCCTCAGAGCCGCCACCAGGTTACGGCCATTGTCACACATGACCATGCCTGGATGTAGGTTCAGCGGTCTCAGCCATAGATCTACCTGCTCTTTCACAGCTGTCCACAACTCACAAGCAGTGTGAGGTTTATCACCTAAGCTTATGAGTTTCAGCACAGCCTGTTGCCGCTTGGCTGAGGCAGTCCTGCAGTGCTTCCATCTTGTAACTGATGTGGTGATATCTGAGATGGAGGCTGAACATGAGGAGGAGGAGAAGGATGATGATGCGCAGGAGCTTTACACTGTGGGGGCAACTCTGACTGACAGAGGGCCCGCAATCATTGGTGTGGGGAGGATATGTTCCATCCCAAGGTCCGACTGGGTCCCGGCTTCCACTATGTTTACCCAGTGTGCCGTCAGGGAGATGTACCGTCCCTGGTCGCAAGCACTTGTCCACGTGTCCGTTGTCAGGTGGACTCTCCCAGTAACTGCATTGTTGAGGGCACGGCAGATGTTTTGGGACACGTGCTTGTGTAGTGCGGGGATGGCACACCAGGCAAAATAGTGTCGGCTGGGGACCGAGTACCGAGGGACGGCCACCGCCATAACGTTGCGGAAGGATTCCGTCTCCACCTGCCTAAAAGGCAGCATTTCCAACGCAAGCAGTCGTGAAATGTGCGAATTTAGGACTGTGGCCTATGGGGCGTTGGCTGCGAATTTGTGCTTTCGTTCAAAGGTCTGGGATATGGACAATTGAACGTTGCAGTGGGACGTGGACGTTGATGCTGTTTCTTGAGAAACTGCCATAACAAGTGAAGACTGAGAGGAGGGGGCATATTTGCATGCAGTATGGACAGTGGATTGACTTGCACGCACAACAGGGGGTTCTCTTTCATGCACAACAACGGAAGAAGCAGTGGTGACACCAGCTGACACTGGTCGTGGACCCTGGGTTTCGCCCCACAAAGTCGGGTGCTTTGCTGACATGTGCCTGATCATGCTGGTGGTGGTCAGGCTGGTAGTTTTGTCACCCCTGCTGATGCTGGCCTGGTAGGTGGTACAAATGGCCTTTTTGGGGTTATCAGCAGAGTCTTTAAAAAAATTCCATACTCTGGATGACCTACCGGTTGTACTGGCATCATCCCTCGTGTTGGTGTTACGGGGAACGGTTGCCCGCCTTCTATCAGCGGCCACCACACTGCTTCTTCCTGCCTGTTGGGGTACTCTGCCTCCCTCCTCCTGTGTGCTTCTGGCCTCGCTCTTCGTGTCCTCCTGCCACGTTGGGTCAGTTTCTAGATCATCCACCACCTCCTCCTCCTCACTTTGTGGCAATTGGGTCTCGTCATCGTCCAGCTCTTGTGACAAATTGCCAGCGTCGCCTTCCTGTGGCCGTGGCTGTTCAAATATTTGGCCATCGCTACATGGGATCTCCTCTTCCACCACTTCAAGTGGAGCAGGTGATGGGCCCAAATATGGATATGGACCAGTGAACAGCTCTTCAGAGTGTCCAACTGTGGGATCACTTGCTGTCTGACGACACTCGGCATGGTGGGAGGAAGGAGCATCAGGGTGAGGAGGAGTATGCTGTCGAGACTCACGGCTACTAAGACTTAACCGTGTGGAAGACAGACCGGAGGTGGTGGTGCCCAGGTGACTGAAGTATTATCTGCTATCCAATTAATAACCTGTTCATACTGATCAGTTGGCAATAGTGGTGTTGTTGTGTGCTTCCCTAGTAATTCGGTCAAGAACTGGAAGCGAGAAAATGTGGCTTTTGGTTGTGGGACATTTTCACCTTGGCCACGGCCCCGTCCTCTGCACGCACCATCACCAGAACGTCCAGTTCCACATCCCTTGCCACGCGCCTTGCCCATTGTAAATGAAGTAAAATAGCTTACACTCGCAGTATCAATGGCAAAAGGGTAATAAAAAGGAGATTAGAACAGTGGAAGAGGAAAACCACAGTTCTAGTTCTCTGACCTACACCAGAATCTTTTAAACAGATATATTTGTGTCTGAACAGTCAGCGAGACACTCAAACTGTTTTTTTAATGGAAAAAAAGCAAAAAAGTGGATAATACAGAGATTTGAACCGTGGAACTGCAAAACCACAGTTCTAGTTATCTGGCCAAAACCAGACTCTTTGAAACAGATATATTTGTGGCTGAACACTCACAGACACACTCAATTTTTTGTTGGGGGGTGGGGGGAAATACCAAAAAGTTAATAAGACAGGTATTTGTACAATCTGAGTGAGGAAAAAAAAAAAAAAGAGGATTTAGATGAAAAAAAAAGATTTTTCCTGGCCCCTGAGACCTGGGGCTAAGTCTAGCAGTTTGAGAAGCAGCACACAGGACTGTAATGCAGTGTTTGTTGGTATAACCACTGCGTCTCCTATACAGCCTGCCTGCCTGCCTGATATCTGGGATGGATATTAGTCCTGAGAAGGACTGTTTGTTTGATTTTGCTGGCTTTAGAGACCCTACACTACCTATTTCGCAGTATAAATCTCTCCCTAGCTCAGCAGCACTCTCCCTACACCGTCTGATCCAGACCGACTGTGTCCAAGATGGCAGCGCCCGGTTTTAAATACTCGAGGTGACGCTGTGCGGCCAGCCAATCACTGTAATGCCCACAACCAACATGGCTGCGGCATTATAGTGACTGGCTGGCAATCCCTGCATGTTCATTGGCTCTGTAAAGAGCGCCAAACATGAAGGGCGGAGACCTGAGCTCCCACCCGAGTAACACAGAAATGCTCGGTGCTCACCGAACATCCTGAGCAGTGAGATGCTCGGGCGAGTACCGAGCAGTGTCGAGCATGCTTGCTCAACACTATTCAGGATATAATAAAAGTCATAACATTCTGAAACTTCATCTTATAAAGGTACCTATACATGAGGGGGCGATTATTGGTTCCAGAGAGGCTTTCGGCCGATAATCGTACACATGGCTGGTGACAGGACACTACAATATAAACGTTCAAAGGTAAACACTGATAACAACATTAAAATGATTAATACACACTGATAACAACATTAAAATGATCATGCTCGTTTTCAAGATAAAGTGCATGTTCTGTTGTTGACTGCAGATTGAAGCTTGCGGGATAGGTCAACCAATCCATGGTGTCACCAACTTTTGTGTGGATAACGATGTCCCAACTCAACAGATTTGCTGTGGCCATGATTTCTGCATCAGTTGCCCAGACTCCATCACGAGAGATGCCAGAGGTGTTCACATATTCATTCACATCTTGATTAAAGTAGCCCTGTAGTTTTTTTGACAAGTCAGTTTTCATGTTGTGGATGACTTTAGCTCTGAGAAGGGAGTAGTTGTCCTCTGTTGCTGTCAGGATATAGCTGATGGCCCGAAAGTAGCAGTTCCCATCACCATTGGTTTTATATGTATTCCGTGGTTGTCCAAGATCTCTTGTGCATCCAAAGTACACAACCCTACTAAATGTAAGGTCAAGAGTGGTGGTAAGATACTTCCTTCCTGAACTTGTAGTGGGTTGAAAGTCTTGCTTTGCTTGTGTTTCTGTGTGGCAGAGTCACTGGTACAGTCATCAGGGGACTGGGGTGGTAGAGAAGTATCTTCACCCTGGTAAATTTTAAGGTTACTGGCATGGTAGGTGTTGCTTAGTATCTTACCAGTCTTATTGTTCTTAAGTTTTACTCGTTCCTTGGTTAAGGATTCCACAACTAAGTAGGGTCCAACCCAGCGTGGTTCCATCTTTGAACCCATGCGATGAATACTACATTGATTCTTGATATAATCAATGGTTCCAGCAGTGATTTCTTTGTTGCTGTTGTGTTGGCGATCAAAGGCACACTTTTGGTGTTCCTGAGCAGAATGGATGTTGGTACTTACAGTTGGGTGGATCCTGTTATGAATTGTTGTGTGTATTTAGCACATCACGGTTGGCAACATCTGAAAGAGACATGGCATCCACAGTGTCATTTGCTGATCGATTGAGGTCAATAGGAAGCTTAGCCTTTCATCCATACATGACCTCAACTGGAGTGCGCTTGGTTGGCATGCACAGATGTGTGATAGGCAAACAAAACACCAGGGATGAACTGGTCCCAGTTGGTTCCTTGGTCATTGACAAGCTTGGTAAGAGATTCTTTGATTGTTCGATTGTCACGTTCCCGCTGGCCATTTGATTGTGAGTGGTAGGCAGATGAAATGCAGTGATCTGTTTGAAAATGATCCATCAGGTTGTCGATGATCAAGTTCACAAACTCTCTTCCCTGGTCGCTAATCAAAGTGTCCATACAGCCTAAGCGGCAAATAATGGTGTACAAAAATTTTGCTGCTGACATGGCACTCTTGTCTGGAACAGCTGTTGTTTCAGTCCACTTGGAGAAATGATCAGTGACAGCAACTATATATTTGTTGCCGTTTGATGTTTCCTGAAGAGGACCGATCATAGCAATCCCAACTAAGCTCCAAACTTTTCCAGGCACTGGTATACTGTTGAGTGATGGAGCTTCTTTGCTGATTTTGGGACTTGTGACAAAACATTTTTGACAGGTTTTGACATGTTGTTGAACATCGTTCTTCATTCCCTTCCAGTAATAACAGTTAGAAATTTTGGCAAATGTTTTATCTCTGCCAAAATGGCCACCAGAAGTTGAGTTGTCGTGACAGGCCTTCAGGATATTTTGCAGTCGGCTTTTAGTGAGAACCTCCTTTTTTCCATAGTAAATAATCCCTTTCTCTGCTCGATATGGCTTAGATGTTTGTCTAAACTCGGACTTGGCATTTGAACGCTTCTCTGGAGGTAGATCGTAGATCCACTGGGGGTACTTTTGTTCTGTTGCAGTGTAGAATCTCAAAAGCTGATCATACAGTTGGTCTTCCATTGTTGTCAAAATAGGAAAACTTATTTTTTTGTTGGAGGTGTTCTAAATTCACTTTGTATACCTTATCGGGATAGAATAGGAACACTGGAGAACTTAAAGTGCATATCATAGAGAGCAGGGAGAAACATACATAACAAGTTACAACACACAACATTAACTATGCACTGATGGCACTGATGGAACTGCACCATCTACTGTCAGTTCAATATAATGCCTCCAACACATGCTGTAAGTCTAGTCCACTCGTTCCCATGCACTAGATTTGCTGCTGATTTTCCACAGGGAAAAAATCAGCAGCCAATCTGCATCAAAATCCACATCCCAATGATGTGGATTTTTTGTGCAGAATCTCAGCAGATTTCCCTCTTCCATGTGACACGGAGACTGGATCAAAATCTGACAAAAGCCGCATGAAATGAAATATGGTTTGTGTATGTACATCTATATATACTGTAGCACTAGAGCAGCAAAAACACATTAATATTCTGAGTATAGACCATGGGTATATTATAGCCTAGGCCAAACTATACCCCGGGGTATAAATTGGCCTAGGCCAGATAATATTCATCCGGGCCAGAATATACCCCTGCTGTTGTAGATCAGATTTTTCACGCTTATGAGAAACATTGAGTGATATACACAAGAGCGGTGCCCCAGACGTTGCACAGGGACCCCAGACGTTCAACAGGGGCCCCAGACATCGTACAGGGGCCCAAGACATCGCACAGGATTTAGTGATATACTCAAGAACGGGGCCCCAGACAGCGCACAGGGGGTCCCAGATAGCGCACAGGGGGACAGAGACAGCGCACAGGGGGGCAGAGAAAGCTCACAGGGGCACTGCGCGCTGTCCCTCCCCCCCTTGTGCGTAGTCTCTTCCCCCCTTGCACGCTGTCTCTGCCCCCCTGTGCGCTGCCTGGGTCCATTGTGCGCTGCCTGGGGCCCCTGTGTGCTGCCTGGAGCCCCTGTGCACTGACTGGGGCCCGTTATTAAGTATATCACTCAATGGTTCTCAAAAGCATGAAAAATCTGATCTACAGCAGTTGGGGTATATCCTAGGCCAATTTATACCCCGGGGTATAGTTTGGCCAAGGCCATAATATACCCAGGGTATATTCTGGCCCAGAGGGGTATAATCTGGCCTAGGCCAATTTATACCCCAGGATATAGTTTGGCCTAAGCCAGAATATACCCAGGGTGTAATCTGGCCTAGGCCACTTTAACCCCGGGTATATTCTGGGCGCGGGGGGGGTTATCTGGCCTGTTACACCAGTGTACTCAGGAGAAATTGCACAACATATTTTGGGGCCATTTTCTCCTGCCATCCTTGTGAAAGTGATAAAGCTTTGGGCTAAGGCAACATTTTTTTTTTCACTTTTACAGATCAACGTTGTAAAATTATGTGAAGCACCTGTGGGCTCAAAGTGCTCTCCACACATCTAGATAAATTCCTTGAGGGGTCTAGTTTCCAAAATGGAGTCACTTGTGGGGGGGTTTCCACTGTTTAGTCACATAAGCACATAAGGGGCTCTCCAAATACGACATGACACCCCCAGACTATTCCATCAAAATCTGCGTTCCAAAACTTAATTTCTTCCTTTCTCAGCTGTACTGTGCTCCCAAACAGTAGTTTTCCCCCACGTTTGCGTACTCAGGAGAAATCGCACAACAAATTTTGGGGTCCATTGGGGTCTCCTGTTAGCCTTGTGAAAATAAAATATTGGGGCTAAAATAACATTTTTGTGGGAAAAATGGGGTCACTTGTGGGAGTTTCCAGGCACATCAGGTGCTCTCCAAACCAGACATGGCATTTGCTAACGATTCCCACCAATTTTACGTTCAAAAAGTCAAATCGCGCTCCTTCTCTTTCGAGTCCTGCCAAGCTCCCAAACAGCAGTTTTCCCTCACATATAGGGTATCGGTGTACACAAGAGAAATTGCATAACAAATTGTATGGTGCATTTTCTACTGTTATCCTTGTGAAAATAAAAAAAATTGGGGCTAAAAGAAAATTTTTAGGGGAAAAATGTGATTTTTCATTTTCAGGCTCAACATTATAAACTTCTGTGAAGCACCTGGGGGATGAAGGCATTCACCACACATCTAGATAAATTCATTCAGGGGTCTAGTTTACCAAATGGAGTCTTTTGTGGGGGATTTCCACTGTTTAGGCACATCAGGGGCTCTCCAAATGTGACACGGCGTCCGCTAATTATTCCAGCAAATTTTACATTCAAAAAGTCAAATGGCGCTCCTTCCCTTCCAATCCCTGCCATGTGCCCAAACAGTAATTTTCCTCCACATATTGGGTATCAGCATGCTCAGGAGAAATTGCGCAACAAATAGTATGGTTCAATTTCTCCTGTTATCCTTGTGGAAATAAAAAAATTGGGGCTAAAGAACAGTATTGTGGGAAAACGGCTCAACGTTATAAACTTCTGTGAAGCACCTGGTGGTTCAAAGTGCTCACCATGCATCTAGATAAGTTACTTGAGGGGTCTATTTTCCAAAATGGAGTCACTTGTGGGGAGTTTCCACTCTTTAAGCACATCAGAGGCTCTCCAAACGCAATATAGCATCCGCTAATGATTCCAGCAAATTTTGTATTCAAAAAGTCAAATGGTGCTCCTTCCCTTCCAAGCCCTGCTGTGCACCCAAACAGTGGTTTTCACCCACATATGGGGTATTGGCATGCTTAGGAGAAATTACACAATTTTTTGGAGTCCATTTTCTCCTGTTACCCTTGTGAAAATAAAAAAATTGGGGTCTTTGTGAAAAAAAGTTAAATGTTAATTTTTTCCTTCCACATTGCTTCAGTTCCTGTAAAGCACCTTCTACAGATTCAACTGCTTGAATCTGGTTTTGAGCACCTTGAAGGGTGCTGTTTTTAGAATGGTGTCCCTTTTGGGTATTTTCCGTCATGTAGATCCCTCAAAGTCACTTCAAATGTGATGTGGTCCCTAAAAAAAATGGTTTTGTAAATTTTGTTGTAAAAATTAGAAATTGCTGATCAACTTTCCACCCTTCTACCTTCCTAACAAAAAACTATGTTTAAAAAGTTGTACTGATGTAAAGTACACTTGAGGTAAATGTTATTTATTAACTATTTTGTGTGATAAAACTCTCTGATTTAAGGGCATAACAATTAAAAGTTTGAAAATGTAAACATTTTCAAACTTTTCACCAAATTTCCATTTTTTTCACAAATAAATGAAAGTCACATCTAATAAATTTTATCACCATCATGAAGTGCAATATGTCATAAAAATACTTTCAGAATCAGTGGGATCCGTTGAAGTGTTCCAGAGTTATTACCTCAGAAAGTGACACTGGTCCGAATTGTAAAATTTGACTTGGTCATGAAGGTGAAAACAGGCTTGGGGGCTGAAGGGTTAATTATAGTGTTAAACAAAATGTATAGTAAAACAAACAGCAGCAATCGCAATGGACAGGGTAATATAAAGAAAAAAAAATCACATACCATGGCTAAGAACGTGGAAGACACTAGCAGCAGCAGAAGCACCAACACCACCACCACTACTTGCACCAGATGTCCCAGCTTATGTATTAGTGGGGAGGAAAGTTTCCAGAATGTAGGGAATACAGGGCACAGCACTTGTCTCAACCACAACAGGCTGATGTTTTCTCTAAGGTCACAGCCCCACTCTCAGTATTGGGTCAGTATTCGGTCAGTGTTTTTTCTCCGGAGTGGGAGCCAAAACCAGGTGAGGAACAATCAGAGAAAAGGTATAATAGAAACAAGTCACCAATTCTGCATTTATCACCCACTCCTGGTTTTGGCTCCCACTCCTGAGAAAAAATACTGACCGAATACTGACCAAATACTGATAGCGGGGCTGTGGTCTGAGATATAACATCATCCTGTTGTGGTTGAGACAGCTACACCATCAGTTTGAGTCAGTTATCTGCACAGAATGAATTACCTGATCGCAAATGACTAATAGAGCTAATTTTTGGACTGTATCTTATTTAAAAAAAGCATGAAAAGTCTGGCAGAGTGCTGTGGTATTAAATGGCCTGTTGGTTTCTACAGGGTTACCATTCATTTATATGTTGAGGTCACTTAAATTACTAAGGCTGTGTTTTCATCAAAGAGACTGTTGGATACAGACCTAAGAGACTTCAAAGTGTTAAACATTTCTTTTTTTAAGGGCAATTGGAGTGTGAAATGTGGAGAATTTATTCATCACAAATCAAATAATCACATTTTTTGGAAAAATTTGCTGAAGCTGGCAAATAAGAATGTCAAAAGATTTAGTCATCTCTAAAGTAGAGTCATCATTTAAGAGTATAAAGCAACTTATCTCAATGTTTCATCATTATTTTTCCTAATCCTTCAATAGACTATTTCAATAACAAACTCTCAGACATATCACTCATGCAGAATGTAGGTGATAATTACAGTCACAGCAATGGAAATTATGTAAATCTAGCCTAAGCATTAATTATTTTATTTACCCTAATAATAGGCTTCAGGTTTAGTTGTTGACATATGAAACAATAGATCAAAAGAATTCCAATATCATTGATGACCAAAATTTTACAATGTATTTATTTATTATGTTTTATTAATATTTTATAAGTTATACATTATTTTATTTACTCAAAGCAAGTTTTCAGTTTTAGGTAATCAGAATCAAAAAGATTCAACCATCACTAAATCCCGGATTATACAATTTAAGTATCTCTTACCATTGCATTAAATTTTAAGACCACATTCACACGTTCAGTATTTGGTCAGTATTCTACCTCAGTATTTGTGAGCCAAAACAAGGAGAGGAACAATCAGAGGAAAAGTATAATAGAAACACGTCACCACTTCTGTATTTATCACCCACTCCTGGTTTTGACTTACAATACAAATACGGATGTGAAATGCTGACCAAAATACTACTGTGTGCATGTAGCATACTTTATAAGTACAGAAAACAATATTGAATCAGAAAACTTACAATATAAAATTTTACTAAAAGAAAGCAAACACAAGCTCATCCTGACTCAGGTGTCCTGAAACACAGAATAGACGATTAACCACTCGCCAGCAGATTGCAGGAAAAAAAGGGGAGGAATTCCAGCTTCTGAAGTGCAGCAGACAAAACTTTAATGCATAAAAACATTATAAAAGCTCTGAGCTTTGAAAAAGAACGCAGGTTGGAGCGTTCGAAACGCGTAAACTAATCCTGTTTTAACCATGGAATCTGTTTTTATGGAATAAAGTTTTGTCTGCTGCACTTCAGAAGCTGGAATTCCTCCCCTTTTTTTTCACACAATTTTACTCACGGTAAGCCAAAAGTATTCATCAAAATAATCTTTAACCATACATATATATATATATATATATATATATATATATATATACCGTATATATACACATATTTATACATATACACTGCTCAAAAAAATAAAGGGAACACTCAAATAACACATCCTAGATCAGAATGAATGAAATATTCTCATTGAATACTTTGTTCTGTACAAAGTTGAATGTGCTGACAACAAAATCACACAAAAATCATCAATGGAAATCAAATTTATTAACCAATGGAGGCCTGGATTTGGAGTCACCCCCAAAATTAAAGTGGAAAAACACACTACAGGCTGATCCAACTTTGATGTAATGTCCTTAAAACAAGTCAAAATGAGGCTCAGTATTGTGTGTGGCCTCCACGTGCCTGTATGACCTCCCTACAATGCCTGGGCATGCTCATTATGAGGTTGCGGATGGTCTCCTGTGGGATCTCCTCCCAGACCTGGACTAAAGCATCCGCCAACTCCTGGACAGTCTGTGGTGCAACATGACGTTGGTGGATGGAGCGAGACATGATGTCCCAGATGTGATCAATCGGATTCAGGTCTGGGGAACGGGCAGGCCAGTCCATGGCTTCAATGCCTTCATCTTGCAGGAACAGCTGACACACTCCAACCACATGAGGTCTGGCATTGTCCTGCATTAGGAGGAACCCAGGGCCAACCGCACCAGCATATGGTCTCACAAGGGGTCTGAGGATCTCATCTCGGTACCTAATGGCAGTCAGGCTACCTCTGGCGATAACATGGAGGGCTGTGCGGCCCTCCAAAGAAATGCCACCCCACACTATTACTGACCCACTGCCAAACCGGTCATGCTGAAGGATGTTGCAGGCAGCAGATCGCTCTCCACGGTGTCTCCAGACTCTGTCATGTCTGGAGATGCCATGGAGAGCGATCTGCTGCCTGCAACATCCTTCAGCATGACCGGTTTTGCAGTGTGTTTGGCACGTGCCTGTATGATCTCCCTACAACGCTTGGGCATGCTCCTGATGAGGTTGCGGATGGTCTCCTGTGGGATTTCCTCCCAGACCAGGACTAAAGCATCCGCCAACTCCTGGACAGTCTGTGGTGCAACGTGACATTGGTGGATGGAGCAAGACATGATGTCCCAGATGTGCTCAATCGGATTCAGGTCTGGGGAACGGGCGGGCCAGTCCATAGCTTCAATGCCTTCATCTTGCAGGAACTGCTGACACACTCCAGCCACATGAGGTCTGGCATTGTCCTGCATTAGGAGGAATCGAGGGCCAACCGCACCAGCATATGGTCTCTCAAGGGGTCTGAGGATCTCATCTCAGTACCTAATGGCAGTCAGGCTACCTCTGGCGAGCGCATGGATTGCTGTGCGGCCCTCCAAAGAAATGCCACCCCACACCATTACTGACCCACTGCCAAACCGGTAATGCTAAAGGATGTTGCAGGCAGCACATTGCTCTCCATGGCATTTCCAGACTCTGTCACGTCTGTCACATGTACTCAGTGTGAACCTGCTTTCATCTGTGAAGAGCACAGGGCGCCAGTGGTGACTTTGCCAATCCTGGTGTTCTGTGGCAAATGCCAAGCATCCTGCACGGTGATGGGCTGTGAGCACAACCCCCATCTGTGGATGTCGGGCCCTCATACCACCCTCATGGAGTCGGTTTCTAACCGTTTGTGCAGACACATGCACATTTGTGGCCTGCTGGAGGTAATTTTGCAGGGCTCTGGCAGTGCTCCTCCTGTTCCTCCTTGCACAAAGGCGGAGGTAGTGGTCCTGCTGCTGGGTTGTTGCCCTCCCACGGTCCCCTCCACGTCTCCTGGTGTACTGGCCTGTCTCCTGGTAGCTCCTCCAGCCTCTGGACACTATGCTGACAGACACAGCAAACCTTCTTGCCACAGCTCGCATTGATGTGCCATCCTGGATGAGCTGCACTACCTGAGCAACTTCTGTGGGTTGTAGAGTCAATAGAGTCCGTCTCATGCTACCACAAGTGTGAAAGCACAACCAACATTCAAAAGTGACCAAAACATCAGCCAGAAAGCATTGGTACTGAGATGTGGTCTGTGGTCCCCACCTGCAGAACCACTCCTTTATTGAGGGTGTCTTGATAATTGCCAATAAATTACATCTATTGTCTATTCCATTTGCACAACAGCATGTGAAATTGATTGTCAATCAGTGTTGCTTCCTGAGTGGACAGTTTTATTTCACAGAAGTTTGATTCACTTGAAGTTATATTCTGTTGTTTAAGTGTTCTCTTTATTTTTTGAGCAGTGTATATGTTACTGTAAAAGTCAGAAGGCCAGTAAAACCTAGGATTTACCGGTCAATCTGGACATTTACCGAGGCCGTCGGTAAAAGCTCAAAATGAAAAGTAAAATTGGACTTTTACCGGTGAAGTCTTGGTAAATCTTAACATTTCTCAACAGCGTTGGTAAAAGTCAGATGTATTCCATATAAACGAACGATTTTGGACTTTTACCTGAGCGAATTGGTAAATCTTTACATTTACCAGCATGTGTTGGTAAAAGTAACTACCAGCATGTGTTGGTAAAAGTAACTTTGAGTCACAGAATTCTGACTCACACCAGCAGATGATGGTGGTAAAAGTTAACTAAACGCAATTTCCGACTCTGATGAAGGCCTTAATCGTTAGAAATATTTTTATTCTTCAAAATGCAAATGCAAATGAACAAATACAAATAGGAAAATGGAAATAGAAAACATTTATGTAGGAAAATACTTCTCAAAAATGACAAATTAAAGCAAATACAAGAATAACGCAACTTCAAAACTATGTAATTCTGAATTCAAATAGAAAACATTAATGTAGGAAAATACTTCTCAAAAATGACAAATTACCACAAATACAAGAATAACGCAACTTCAAAACTATGTAATTCTGTAATTGTGACTAGGGATAAGCGGATAGATCCGTCCAGACCCGTTATCCGAGCGGATAACGGGCTGTACGGATACGGATAATCCCGATATCTGTCGGATATATCTGTGCCTTCCGATAATGCATGTTTCATGCATCATCGGAAGGCATGGATGGTGCGAGTGTGCAGGGCAGACAGGTATAAAGCTAAATTGCTACTTACCGGAGGTTTCCCAGGTCTCGTCGTCCGCGTTCTCCTTCCGGGTCACATGACTGCATACGTCACCATGCAAGTGACGCATGCGTAAGTCATGTGACACAACTCGTGTCACATGACTTATGCACCTGTCACTTTCGTGGTGACGTATGCAGTCATGTGACCCGGAAGAAGGAGGATGCGGCCGGCCGACGAGACCTGGGAAGCCTCTGGTAGCCTTTGGTAAGTAGTGATCTTTAAGTGGCGGAGAAGGGGGGGTCCGGCCACAGGGCGGGATGACCCTAGTGGGTGGGGAGTTCCTACTGCATTTAGGATCCCAGCGGTAGTCCCCACTTGGTAGAAGTCATCTTCTTTTTTTATAATAGTCGCAATGATCGACTTAGGGTCCATTTTTGAACGGTCGACGTCTGGAATTCTGATTCTGATGTTCTGTTCAATGTTAGGTTCGGGTAATTTTTGACTGGAACATTTCAATATTTTCTTCGCCTGTGATTCAAGTCCTTCTCTTGCAGCTTTTCGAACTCTTCTGACCGCACCAATTCTTCTATTGATTGTATGCGAAATCAAAACGTCAGGTTGCTGATCATCATGAAGTTCTCCATCTTTCTTAGAAGGCTTTGACTCGACACTTTTTTCTTTTAGGTCTTCATTATTCATGGATGGCAAAATTGATGGAGTTTCATATGCTGTTAAGGTGTGCAGACAGTTGCATAAGTCCAAAGCTTCTCCTTCCGTTGTGAACAGCTGATGACAGTTGGATTCATCCGAAGCTTCTGCTGCTGTCGGTGCTGACGTGTGATGAAAGTTAGATTCATCTGACCCTTCGGCTTCTGTTGGTGATGTCGGATCACTAGGTTCCTCTTGCAAACCAACAAACATTTTTTCAAGATCTTCTTCTGAAGAGAGATTTCTGATCCCATCACTAGGAATTTTGGAGGTAGCTAGACCCATCTGCATTGGTACTCCGAACATAGCTTCATAGGGCGAGCATTTTATTCCCTCATGGTATGCTCTATTTTTCATTGCTTGTACAAAGCGAAGGCCCTCAGACCACTTGGGTGTCTTATTTTTTTCCATACACGTTGACAACATATTTTCAATGTCTTGATTTGCTCTTTCCACGGAGCCTTGGGACTGGCTGTGTCTTGGTTTACCATGCACTATTTTCATATCAGGCCACATGGCGCACAAACTCTGTATGACCTTGTTACAAAATTCCCTCCCATTATCAGAATGCAGAATACACGGGGCACTAAAAGTGGAAAAAATGTCAAAGAGGTGGTACGCAACCTCTTCTGCTCTTTTAGTGCATAAAGCACGTAGAAGAACAAATTTAGTGACGTGGTCTTGATAGACGAATATGAACTTGAAATCATTATCACAATTGGATTGCATGTCAATGAGATCGACTTGAGCACGAGAATTCATTTCACTGTGTAGGATGGGTTTCACAACAAGGCCTTTTTTGGTTATCTTCTGTTTTTTCTGGCATGGCTGGCAGAGTCGCAGATAAATAACTATTGACTCCGTTGTGACATTTTTGAACTTACGGTTCACCTCCCTTAGGATCCCGGTCCGCCCTCCGTGGCCGGTACTGATGTGCGCATTATGAATGACACTAAAGAGTTCTGCACACCGAACGTAATGCAACACGTTGTCTTTTTCACGCGAGATTGGTGCAATTAACTTTTCATCACTTCCGACGGTCATGATGTCGTACCTCTTCAAACGCCTGTAGGTACCGCCACCTTAGCCTCCTTCACTTCTTTCAATATATTCTCGTATTTATCGTCCGTGAGTTAAAAAATTATCTCGCTTTTTCTCCACCACTTCATTCAAGCTCCGAAAAACGATCTTTCATTTCCTCACTCATGATCTGACAATCAGCTAGTGCCTGTGCAGCTTTGACAGGCAGTCGACTATGCAGCTTTGAGCAGTATGTGCAGCTTGCAAAACACTCAGGCAGTCGTCCAGCATGAGGACACAAACAGGAAGTACGCCCATTTACCCACACTGCTTGGCAAGAATCCCATGTTCTTTTGTAATAGGGTTACTCAGCATTGTGTGAAAGACTGTACAACAGCACCATCTACTGGTCTAACACTGCCATTGATGAGTTAGTGATTTTCTTCAGGCAGTGATTGGGCAGCAATCTAAGAAGAGAACCCCAGGAAACTAGGACTTGAGGCAGGAGCTATTTTAGGGAGAGTGAGAGGACTGGTGCTGTGCTGACTAGACTGAGCCCAGACAGGGCTGTTGCGCTGTTTCCTTCCAGCCTTTTCTCAGAATGTGCTGTCTTCCGATTCCCCTGATCAGAGACTACGGTGCTCGGGTGGAACAGACCGTTCATGGCACCCAGCAACTCCGGCTCAGAGCTTATCTGCATATCTTCTGGTTCTACCACATTGGCGCGGCAACGGTAAATCGTGTGAGCGGTGTTAGCGTCCACCTTGCAAGGGGCCCTTGGAAAGACTTTGGACTCTGCGCTCTACAGGAAGCTAAGTACAGGACAATTTATACACTACTACACCGGCAGCGTGTGTACTTCTTGTAACTTTTTGTGAGAGGGTTCTGCGGAAGACTGATACCCTAAGATTCATAGGATGTTCTCTTTTGCATATTTTAGTGTGGGGTTAGTAGTTGTATGTTAGCAGGAAGTGGGCACTTTTTGTATGATCGGAACAATAATCATAGGATAGTCAGGATTGACATCTGTATATATAGAACGTACATACGTTAAGGATAGTCAGGATTGACATCTGTATATATAGAATGTACATACGTTACAGGGTAGCAGATACCTTACAGGGTAGCAGATTTTGTTCATTGTTATTACCATATTTTCCCCATTTACTCTTATTACATTTATAAAAACTTTGAACACTGTGTCCTCCATTTCCTCGCCGTATGTGCCTAATCAGACACCTTTCCCACTGTGTCCTCCATTTCCCCGCCGTATCTGCCTAATCAGACACCTTTTCCGCGGTGGCTTACACTTTTTATTACACCCTTCTCAGCTACATTTACCAAGAAGCCGTGGTAAATGTGCACATTTACCAACTGCGCTTGGTTAAAGTCAGATGTTCCATCTTCACACCTGATATTTCTGACTTTTACCACACTCGACGGTAAATGTTAACATTTACCAAGACTTCACAGGTAAAAGTCCAATTTTACTTTTCATTTTGAGCTTTTACCGACGGCCTCGGTAAATGTCCAGATTGACCGGTAAATCCTAGGTTTTACAGGCCTTCTGACTTTTACAGTAACATATACACACACACACACTATCTGTTGTATCATTTCCAAAAGATTACAAAAATAAATTTAATCTACTTTACTGAGAAATGCAAATAAATCACAACCTACAATGGAATCCTTGAAAACTCCACATTAAAATCATAGAACATTGTGGCCAACTCAGAATTAATATACCTGGGCCTGTGGTCTACACCATATCTAATAAACCTTGCCTTTTATAAATGATGCATACAGGGTCTTGGAATTGTTGACGGCCATCCATTCGTGTGGCAAGAGCACTGCATCTGTGTGTCCTATCAACTTTGGATTGTTCTTTCTATGGATAAAATAAGGTCCAGACCAAGGGAAAGAGAGAATTATGGTTGTATTCCATGAGTGATCTCCATCACTATCCATGTGGCTTAGTGCCAACAAATGACACTGCTGAAGGAAGAACATGTATTTTATATTTGTGATTTTGTAGCTGAAGAACAGACAATAGATACTCCATCAGCAGAATAATTAGCCATCACTAATTCAATTAAATTCTGTTGAACCTGAAATCCTGAAGAAGTGATGCTTTCTCATGATAATTAACATAGATTTGCCATACATTCTCCAATGCTACTTTATATTTGCTTCATAGTGAATGCAGATAGTGTATACAAAAAAACACTGCCGAGCCTCTTATTTTCCTTATCCTTAGTAGAGGTCCAAACCTACTCAGGGTTCTACTGGGAAATTTCACCTGATTCAAAAAATTATTAAATAATATTTTAACAAAATAGATAAGAATTTTGCTAAAGAAAATTGTATTAATGGAATATCAAGAATTTTTGTTTAAGTTATTTCAATGTTTCCTTTTGTGCCCTGCGGAGGGACCAATCCTGAACATGATTCTATCTGGGATCTTCACCCGATCCCAAAAAATCATTAAATATTAATAAAAAATGTAGACAAATTATGAATATTGTTATAAAATATTGCATTAATGGAATATCAATATTTTTTTTTTGCTAAGTTAAAATAACTTTTTCCTTTGTGATTATCCCTGTGCAGTTGCTAAATCCAGAGCCGGGTCCAGCCAGGGAAAATCAGCTCAGTGGATTCCCACCAAAAAATGTAGCTTTACATGAAAAATTATGGTGAAGCACAGACCTAATTGGGAGTGACAGAAGCCCAACAATGATGGTTTAAACAGTTTTTTCCCTTTCTATCTGTCACTGTGTAGGGGCCCAATCCTTGCACATGCTCATTTCTGCTGAATTTACCACTGATGCTGCCTCCCAATTTTTTATTACCAAAAATAAAGATTATTATGAGACGTTCCAGTTATAGAAGACATATAATTTTGTACCCTTTCGGACTTGAGTAAGTGAAACGTAGCCATTATCAACTACAATGGCGGATATAGAAGTAACACAAATTCCAGTTTTTATACTGCATAATATCATCCATCACCTCACCGCATACTGTTGATTTCCAACTTTCCAACTTTTCAAATCAGATATTGGCTCCATTAAAACCGCTGTGCTGCTGCAAATCCTTATGTGCCCAATCTCTTCTAACAATGAGACTTCTTCCTGGCTCTTACATAGTTAAATAGGTTGAAAAAAAGACATCATGTTCAACCTTTCTCCACCAGTTATACATTATCTATTACTAAATTATTTCTAACCCACAATGCCACTTGTGAAAAAAAAACATCTAGCCCTTTATAAATTGTGATATCGCGTTTCTCTTGTGGTAAGGCATTCTACAACCTGATAACTCTAACTGTATAGAGCCACTTTCTATTTAGCTGCCATTTCCTCCACACAAAATTAATGTCTCCTGGTCCTTTATAAAGTCCGTTGAAGTAATAAATCATGTGCCAGTCCTTTGTGTTGATAACATATGTATTTATACATGTAAATGAGATCACCTCTCAGGCATCTTTTTTATAAGCTAAACAAGCCCAACTTTTCTAACCTCTTATCCAGGACCAGGTCAAGGGGTAGGCAGGGTAGGCACCTGTCTAGGCCGCTACCCTCTGCCAACCCCAGGGGGGTGCATTTTAGAGAAAAAACAAAACCCTGACATTGCTGAATGCCTGCGGTCACTGGTTACCTTCCTCCGGCCTCATGCATTCAGCACAGTGATAGCCGGGGCACTGGCAAACAGAGAAGCAGTGTCAGTCTTTGACACCGCTCACCCTTCTCTTTGCCTGCGCTCTGGTGTCACTCCTTCACGGCACTCAATTGCATTTGCATCTATAAGACATGAATACAGTTGATGTTGGCACCACCTGGGACAGGAGCAGAGAAGCTGCATTCAGCTCCCTGCTCTGCCGGGAACTTCGGCGCATGTAGAGGACGAAAAACGTCATGATGCAGTGACATCATTGCGCCTTCCAGCGCTAATTACTGCTCCAGATGGAAGAGGAGATGGGGCTGTGCTGAACAGGAAGCCTGGATTAGCTGAGTATATACTTTCTTTTTTTTATTATATTATTTTTCTAACGAATGGAGGCTGCTATACCTTGGGCCTGTGGGAACATAACAAGAAGGGCTGGCTATGGGGACATTTGAAGAGGGTCTGGCTATGGGGACATAAGAGGGGCTATGGGGACATCACAAGAGGGGCAGGCTATGGAGACATAAGGGGCTGGCTATGGGGACATAAGGAGCTGGCTATGGGGACATTCCAAGAGGGGCTGGCTATGGGGACTTGAGAGGGGCTGTGGGGACATCACAAGAAGGGCTGGCTAAGGTGACATTCCAAGAGGGACTGGCTATAGGGACATAATAGGGGCTGTGGGGACATCATAAGAGGGGCTGACTATGGGGACATAAGGGGCTGACTATAGCAACATTACAAGAGGGGATGGCTATGGGGACATTCCAAGAGGGGCTGGCTATGGGGGCAGAAGTGGCTGATTATAGAGACATTTCAAGAGGGAGCTGGCTATGTGAACTTAAGGAGCTGGCTATGGGGACACTACAAGAGGGGCAGGTTATGGGGACATAATGGGGCAGTGGGGACATAATGGGCTGGTAATAAGCACATTACAAGAAGGATCTGGCTATGTGGACATAAGGAGCTGTTTATGGGAACATAAAAACAGGGGCTGGCTATGTTGTGGATATTATATTCTATATTGGGGTGCTGTGATAGATATCATACTGTGTGGGGTGTTGAGGGGGCCATTATACTGCATGGGGTGCTGTGGGGACCATTATTTTATATAAAGGGGCCTATGATGGACATCATAGTGTATATTGGGGGCTGTTGTGAATATTATACTGTATGGGTGTCTGTGGCGACCATCATACTATGTAGGAAGACAATGTGAGGAGGGGTACAGTTTGGAAAGGACAATGTGGTAGGCAAGATGAGGACATAGTATGAAAAAGGGGCACAGTATGAATATGGAGAGGGGGCAGCATGAAATGGGGGCACAGCATGGAGAGAGGTTACCATAGCGGGGAGACGTTGTGGTTGTTACAGCTTATGACGCGCCCCCTGGGCCGTGTGTGTGTGGGGATACCCGGAACCGGACCCGTTGTGGATGCTGGGGGTGGTAGTCCTTGCGTGGTGGGGACGCGGTCCCATGGCTCAGGGTGGCCAACCCAAATGGCAGTCAAATTATAGGGTTTTGTGATTAAATGTCCGACTACGCCACCAGTGGATTGCGGTCAGAGTGAACCGCCGCTGCAAGGCAGACCGCTGAGGCTGGTGTTGTGGGTGCAGCAGAGGATAGTATAACTCCGCCCGGGAGGAGTATAGCCTCAGGGCAGCAAGTGCGGATGTTGGGGGTGATGGTGCGCGAGAGCAGCAGTAACGACACGGAGTCTTGTAATGCAGTCCAGAGTATTTAGTCACAGTTTTTTATCCACGTTACTCCAGCTGGCCATAACGTCCCACGTCGCACTGTGCTCACCAGGTGAGGGGCTCGGCCTTCTTCCAGATAACTTTGGAGCATTTCACAGGACCCCCTTTATGTGTCCTTTCTCTGGCCTGTCATACCCCACCAGCGACCTCTCTTCTGCCTGGCTGCTGCGGGTCTTCTCGGGTCAACGTTGGTGCAGTTTCCCTGACCCTATGGGGTGCCTTCCTAGTGGGTGTAGCGAGGGGCTGCCCCACATAAAATGTCACAACCTCCGGTTTCTAGCTGAGGGTAGTTCCCGGCCTCCACTAGCTTCGGGGACTGGTCTCCCCCTTTGGCCGGACCCCCCTACGCAGGTAAATTCGGGCGTGCGATGGCGACTCGCCGGTCTGCACCCCTGGGGTCCCTTCGTTCCTCGTTCCTGGAGCCTCCTCCGCTCCTCTTCCTTCCTTCTCTTTCCTCCAGTCTCCGGCCGCTCTCTCAGGCCTGCCTGCGGAGCAGAGCTCGGTCTGAGCCTCTGCGCCCTGTCTTCTCCTCTGACTCAACTCCCTCTCCTTGCTCTTTCAGCGCTGGCTGGGCTTCACTGGCTAGGCCCGCCTCCGGAGCAGAGCTCCACAGAGGCCCTGCTTTGTCACTTCTTCCCTCTGACTGAACACATAACTAAGATGGTGCCCACCTTTTATACCTCCCTCTCAATGCACCCAGGAACCGCCCTCTCCCTCCTAGGCACTACAGGGTCCTCCCTTCCTCGGTGTTCCCTCCCCCCACTCCAGCCAGGGACATGGACTGTCGTGCTCTACTTGAAGCATATCGGTCGCCCTGCCCCCCGGAATTGTGGTGTAATGCATGCAGGTGTCAGGGTCCTGATCCACACTCCATCCTTACCTGGAAGTGAGATATCGCACATCTGGCTGAGATGTAATACGTCTGCAGCGACCGAACCCTCAGGGCGCTACATTCCCCCCTGGTAAATCACAGCACGTCCGCGGGCTGGAACAGAGCAAAAACAATGCAAATATTTTTTTAACTGCCAACTACACACAACTTCCCTTTATGGGAAACATTTTCTCTTTTTACCAACATATAAAACATTCCTTTTAGTAGAAAACATATAAAACATCAGCAGCAGCATATCAGGGGCGAAGTCTCTTTTCAACAGGCCACAGTTTTCTCTGCGACCAGGTGTCCACTCCTCTCAAGGTGCAAACCTGGCAAAACTTTTGAACATGAGGGACCCGCTCGCAAACCCTCAACGTAGGCCCTGAGCGTGGCTGCAGGGCATTGGTGATCCAGACGTTGGACCACGTCTTCCGCCACGCCAAACGGGTTTTTGTTCTGAGGTCTGTTGTTGCAACATTTCTAAAACCAATATAGGGCACTTTAAGAAGTGCAACTATTTACATGGATTGGCTGCTCCCAGTCTTCAGCCGGATAGTTCAAAGAGGGTTGACTGCTCCCAGTCCTCAGCCGGATATTACTGTCCCATTTCCGGGTAACTTTTTAGCAAATTAACAGGTAACAGTCCCCAGCCGGGGCGAACTTTTAGTAAACGTTGTCTTCTTTTACTCTGATGGGTAACTATTTACAATCAAGCTGTCGCTCATCAGTAGCGATGTCCTCCTACTGGGCGCTCCTCCTACTCGCCGTCCTCTTCAGACCCGTTCGGGTCCTCTGGGTAGTAGTGTTCAAGGTAGTGCTCTTCCTCTACCCGCTGGACATTGAGGGCGTACCACCCCCGCAGGCCTCGATGTCGGGTGTAGGACACCAAGTCCCCCGGAAACAGATCCCGTCCCCGTTGACACTCGGGCAGGGGGCTCTCCAAGTCCCTCCTATTGACAAAGAGGTCCGTGTCTGTGGTGGGGTCCCGGATGAACCCCCACCCCTTCTCTTGATGGAACTTCACCATGGTCCCGGTAATTTTTGGACCGCGTGCAGCTTGGGGGTTTCGGCGGGTCCGCATCTTCTCCTCTGCACTCCGGGCCTGCAGCTGCTCCCTCCTCTGGTGCCGCGTCTGCTCCTCCTTCTCCAGCTGCCTTGTTTCCCGCTAGCAGAATTCCCGCCTGCAAGCTGCGGCCGCCCACGTCTCCTGTGAAATCCCCATTAGGTCCTCCCCGGTCTGGTCCCACTCTATCTGGACCTCTTCCTCCGGGAGCTGGGGGATGGTGACTGGCTGTGGAGCGGGCAGGAGCGGAGCAAGTGGGGCCTCAGCCCCTGCGGACAAGTCTCTCTGGTGACTAGGGTGAACCCATCCGCGTGGCAGGGGGACAGGCTCTCTATCCGGTCCGGCGAGCTGGCTGTATAAGTCGTTCCCTAAGGGTGGTAGCGTTGGGACTGGGGGCGCACGCTGCTGGAAGGCGCCTGGGGAGGTCAGGCCTTGCGACCAGGCCTGGAGCGGGCCGCTTCCAACCGCACCCGGGGTCAGGGGGCACGGCCTGGGGCATGGTCCGGCTACTGTGTTCGCAGCTTGGGGCCTACATGCCGGCAGCGGGAGCGAGGGAGAAGCAGCGACTCCCGGGACATCTGGCTCCACGACGGGGTCTAGAGGCAGGTCGATAGCTTCAGGGCTGGTGGCAGGGGTGTCCCCCTTACCTGCTTCCAGGGCTGCGCTGCTCTCGGCTTCCAGCCTCCCCTTCTCGTCCTCAGGGGCTGACTCGCTGTCCGGTGCTGGCGGCGTCACTTGCTGCCAGGTTGAGACCTGCCGGGCCATCTCCTCTCTCCATCCCGCTATGGCCTCCCGCTGCGCCTGGACCATCCTCCGGTCTAGATCTTCCAGCGCAGTCCGAAGGAACTCTGGGTCTTTGTAAGATACCTGGCGGCGTCCTTGCATGGTGGTCCATCTCCCACTGTGCAAGAGCTCACACTTGATCTCCAGTCCAGAATGTCTCTCTGGCTTCCCTCCTTGCTGTCTGTTTGTCTGTTTTGGCTGCATAGGGCGACGCGCGCTGAACTTCCTGTTTCTTGTACCTGCTGCGGACACGCCACTGTTGCACCTTCAGCCTATTGCTGTCCATCTTTGGGTATTTATACCACCTTCTTCCTCAAGATGGCGCCTGAGCATTGTGTCCTGTCAGTCGGCTTTTTGTCTCTGACGTGCCAGGTCCTATCCTGTTTTCCTGCCTGTTCTCCAGTTCTGTGTCTGAACTGTGGTCTGTTCTTGTGAACACGCTTCTAGCCTGTTCTTTCGCCTTCTAGGGGCTGTATTCCTAGATCTGCCTGTCTGTGCCTTGCGGTATCTGTTCCCGTCTGAACAGAGTCCTGTTTGTGTCCCAGCCTTGCTGTATTTTTTCCCGTTTCTCTGTTTCCAGTTGTCTGTGCCTTGCGGTATCTGTTCCCGTCTGAACAGAGTCCTGTTTGTGTCCCAGCCTTGCTGTATTTGTTCCCGTTCCTCGGTTCCTAGTTGTCTGTGCCTCGTTTCTACTTTTGCCTTTTCTCCCTTTTCCCTCTTTGTCTGTTTTCTGCGTCTTTCTGCAGAGTCTGAACTTGCTCCTAAATTCCTTCTCGTCGTCTCTGTACCTCTGTTGTGAATTTAGTGTACGCTCGCTACTTCTTTGTAAGTACTGTGTGTGCTTCTGGTTCTGCCTTTCCTTCTCCGTCTGTTCTTTGTGAACAGAGTCCTATCCCCCTGCCTTGTCTGCCGCTCTGCGGTTTCCGCTCTGCTCCTGCCTTGTCTGCTGCTCTGCGGTTTCCGCTCTGCTCCTGCCTTGTTCGCCGCTCTGCGATTTCCGCTCTGCGATTTCCGCTCTGCTCCTGCCTTGTTCGCCGCTCTGCGGTTTCCGCTCTGCTCCTGCCTTCTTAGCCGCTCTGCGGTTTCCGCTCTGCTCCTGCTTAGCTTGCCGCTCTTGCGGTTTCTGCTCTGCTCTTGCCTTGCTTACCGCTCTGCGGTTTCCGCTCTGCTCCTGCCTTGTTTACCGCTCTGCGGTTTCCGCTCTGCTCCTGCCTTGTTTACCGCTCTGCGGTTTCCGCTCTGCTCCTGCCTTGTTTGCCGCTCTGCGGTTTCCGCTCTGCTCCTGCCTTGTTTGCCGCTCTGCGGTTTCCGCTCTGCTGCGGCCTTCTTAGCCGCTCTGCGGTTTCCGCTCTGCTCCTGCCTTGTTTACCGCTCTGCGGTTTCCGCTCTGCTCCTGCCTTGTTTGCCGCTCTGCGGTTTCCGCTCTGCTGCGGCCTTCTTAGCCGCTCTGCGGTTTCCGCTCTGCTCCTGCCTTGTTTACCGCTCTTGCGGTTTCCACTCTGCTCTTGCCTTGCTTGCCGCTCCTGCGGTTTCTGCTCTGCATCTGCTCGCTGCTCCGGCAGTCCTGTCCTGCTTTGCTTCTGCTCGCTGCTCCGGCAGCCCGTCCTGCTCTGCATCTGCTCGCTGCTCCGGCAGTCCTGTCCTGCTCTGCTTGTGCTCGCTGCTCCGGCAGTCCCGTCCTGCTCTGCTCTTGCCCACCGCTTCGGGCGTTCCCTCTCTGCTGTGTTTGGCTACCGCATCTGCGGTTCTGTTTCTGTGACCCAGTCTGTACTGGGTCTTGTCCTCTCTGTGCTCCAGCCCGTCCTTTCGGCCAGTACCTCCCTGCCTGCATATTCGCCTGTATCCACCCGTCTGCATACCTGCCGTGTTCGCTTATATCCACCAGTCTGTGCCAGCCTAACCTGCCTGTTCCAGTAATCCCTGTGTGGGTCAACCCCCGTGTCCGGAGTGTGACCTGGAGTAGCACCTGGTCCCTCTGCCCGGTTTCTCCCTGGTGCACTGGCGTCGTATGCCGTCGTGCCATCTTGGTCGGATTGGCCAGATACTTAGTCACGCCCCTCCAGGCACTCTCCGGTTCATGGTCCAGTGGAACCACTTCTCCCGCACACGCCAGTCAGTCCGGGCGTGTGCATAACAGCATGCTCAGGCTATGGTTCCCGTTGAGCCCCACGGCCTTCGGTCTCTGAGAAGTTTTCCAGCGAATACATGCATTAAAAATAAATAAATAATTTTTTTTTTTTCTCAGCTGAGTTCCAGGCGAATTACGCACCCGTCCAGATGGATCTATCTGCTCTCGTTCCTGCGGATCCGCCACGTTACTATGAGGATTCAAGACAAAGTCGTGCTTTTGTGGAGCAATGCATGCTACACTTCAATTTCTACCCTCTATGTTTTCCCACCGATCGGGTTAAGGTGGCATTCATTATGTCTTACCTGGCGGGTGATGCCTTGGAATGGATCAACCCCCTATATGAAACACAGGATCCGATCCTCCTGGACCTAATGGCCTTCCTGGTGGCCTTTCTAATGGTCTTCGATGATCCTAACCCGGAGGCTCCTGCTGAAGCTTCACCTCCCAATATCCCGGAGCAGCCCCGATGGGTAATGTGTGTGGGTAGCGCAATAGTCCTCCAGCCCAATGAGACTACTGCCCACCCAGAATCCTCACAGGGTGACTACGCTTTCCGGAATACTTCTCCCAACCTCAAGAGGCAGTCCAGACGTGCTAGACGTAGAGGCAAGCCGTCACGCCAGGGTCTGTCCTCCCTGAGACCTCCTGACCCCAACCTTGAAGTCCCTACTGAAGCTTCATCTCCCTGTATCCCGGAGAAGCCCCAACGGGTAATGTGTGTGGGTAGTGCTCCGGTTCTCCTGCCCGAAGAGACTTCTGCCCATCCAGACTCCACACAGGAGAACTTCCTGCACCCGGCATCAGATGCTTCACCCACTTTAACCGGTGTGCATGTCCAAGGATGCTCCAAAGCTGTGGTTACCTCTGAGTCTGTGCACCTCTACTACCTGGCGGAGGACCCCCTGTTGCCTCCTGAATCCTCCGGGATACCACTCGATGACAAATGGAGAGAGACTTCTCTACACTCGGTACTCGATACTTTGTCCGCTTTGTCCTGTGAGCCTGACAATGGGTACCCCAAAGTGGTAGTTACCCCCGAGTCTCTACACCCCTCCGACCAGGCGGAGGACCTCCAGTTGTCTCCAGAACCCTTCGGGGTGCTACCTGGTAGCGAAAGGACAGAGACTCTCCTATACTCTGTACCTGATACCTCGCTCGCTTCGTCCAGTGAGTCCAACCTAGTGTACTCCGAAGCAGAGGTTACTCCCGAGTCTCTACACCCCTCCAACCAGGCGGAGGACCTCCAGTTGTCTCCAGAACCCTTCGGGGTGCCACCTGGTGGTGAATGGACAGAGACTTTTCTATATCCTGGATCTGATACCTCGCTTGCTTCGTCCAGTGAGTCCGACCTTGTGTACTCTGAAGCAGAGGTTACCCTTGAGTCTCTACACCCCTCTGACCAGGCAGAGGACCTCCAGTTGTCTCCAGAACCCTTCGGGGTGCCACCTGGTGGTGAATGGACAGAGACTTTCCTATACTCGGTACCCGATACCTCGCCTGCTTCCTCCAGTGAGTCCGACCTAGTGTACTCTGAAGCAGATGTTTTTTCTGAGCCTCTGCACTCTTCTGACCCGGCGGAAGACCTCCAGTTGTTTCCTGAATTCTCCGGGGTACCACCAGATAACAAAGAGACAGCGACTTTTCCTCATTATGTACCTGATAACCCGTCTATTTCTTCCTGTGAGCTTGACAAGATGTACCTCGAAGCAGAGATTACCCCCAAGTCTCTGTCCCCCTCCAACCCGGTGAAGGACTTCCAGTTGTCTCCTGTACCCTCTGGGGTGTCACCTGAAAATATGTGGAGAGAGACTTCCTTGTGTGCTGTTCCTGGTACTCCACCCGTTTCGTCTGTTGCTAAGGATGGCTGGATAGAAGGTAGCATCCTAGCTAACCAGATGAGATCAATTTTTCCTGTGGACAGTGGAAGTGATCTCCTTGAAGTGAACGACTGGTCCTCGAATTCCCTGCGGAAGATTCTGGCAGGCCTGAAGAAGAGGGGGCGTAAGGGGGGGGGTACTGTAACATACCTGGCGGCGTCCTTGCATGGTGGTCCATCTCCCACTGTGCAAGAGCGCGCACTTGATCTCCAGTCCAGAATGTCTCTCTGGCTTCCCTCCTTGCTGTCTGTTTGTCTGTTTTGGCTGCATAGGGCGACGCCCGCTGAGCTTCCTGTTTCTTGTACCTGCTGCGGACACGCCCCTGTTGCACCTTCAGCCTATTGCTGTCCATCTTTGGGTATTTATACCACCTTCTTCCTCAAGATGGCGCCTGAGCATTGTGTCCTGTCAGTCGGCTTTTTGTCTCTGACGTGCCAGGTCCTATCCTGTTTTCCTGCCTGTTCTCCAGTTCTGTGTCTGAACTGTGGTCTGTTCTTGTGAACACGCTTCTAGCCTGTTCTTTCGCCTTCTAGGGGCTGTATTCCTAGATCTGCCTGTCTGTGCCTTGCGGTATCTGTTTCCGTCTGAACAGAGTCCTGTTTGTGTCCCAGCCTTGCTGTATTTGTTCCCGTTTCTCTGTTTCCAGTTGTCTGTGCCTTGCGGTATCTGTTCCCGTCTGAACAGAGTCCTGTTTGTGTCCCAGCCTTGCTGTATTTGTTCCCATTCCTCGGTTCCTAGTTGTCTGTGCCTCGTTTCTACTTTTGCCTTTTCTCCCTTTTCCCTCTTTGTCTGTTTTCTGCGTCTTTCTGCAGAGTCTGAACTTGCTCCTAAATTCCATCTCGTCGTCTCTGTACCTCTGTTGTGAATTTAGTGTACGCTCGCTACTTCTTTGTAAGTACTGTGTGTGCTTCTGGTTCTGCCTTTCCTTCTCCATCTGTTCTTTGTGAACAGAGTCCTATCCCCCTGCCTTGTCTGCCGCTCTGCGGTTTCCGCTCTGCTCCTGCCTTGTCTGCTGCTCTGCGGTTTCCGCTCTGCTCCTGCCTTGTTCGCCGCTCTGCGGTTTCCGCTCTGTTCCTGTCTTGTTTGCCGCTCTGCGGTTTCCGCTCTGCTCCTGCCTTCTTAGCCGCTCTGCGGTTTCCGCTCTGCTCCTGCTTAGCTTGCCGCTCTTGCGGTTTCTGCTCTGCTCTTGCCTTGCTTGCCGCTCCTGCAGTTTCCGCTCTGCTCCTGCCTTGTTTACCGCTGTGCGGTTTCTGCTCTGCTCCTGCCTTGTTTACCGCTCTGCGGTTTCCGCTCTGCTCCTGCCTTGTTTACCGCTCTGCGGTTTCCGCTCTGCTCCTGCCTTGTTTACCGCTCTGCGGTTTCCGCTCTGCTCCTGCCTTGTTTACCGCTCTGCGGTTTCCGCTCTGCTCCTGCCTTGTTTACCGCTCTGCGGTTTCCGCTCTGCTCCTGCCTTGTTTACCGCTCTGCGGTTTCCGCTCTGCTCCTGCCTTGTTTGCCGCTCTGCGGTTTCCGCTCTGCTGCGGCCTTCTTAGCCGCTCTGCGGTTTCCGCTCTGCTCCTGCCTTGTTTACCGCTCTGCGGTTTCCGCTCTGCTCCTGCCTTGTTTGCCGCTCTGCGGTTTCCGCTCTGCTGCGGCCTTCTTAGCCGCTCTGCGGTTTCCGCTCTGCTGCGGCCTTCTTAGCTGCTCTGCGGTTTCCGCTCTGCTCCTGCCTTGTTTACCGCTCTTGCGGTTTCCACTCTGCTCTTGCCTTGCTTGCCGCTCCTGCGGTTTCTGCTCTGCATCTGCTCACTGCTCCGGCAGTCCTGTCCTGCTTTGCTTCTGCTCGCTGCTCCGGCAGCCCCGTCCTGCTCTGCATCTGCTCGCTGCTCCGGCAGTCCTGTCCTGCTCTGCTTGTGCTCGCTGCTCCGGCAGTCCCGTCCTGCTCTGCTCTTGCCCACCGCTTCGGGCGTTCCCTCTCTGCTGTGTTTGGCTACCGCATCTGCGGTTCTGTTTCTGTGACCCAGTCTGTACTGGGTCTTGTCCTCTCTGTGCTCCAGCCCGTCCTTTCGGCCAGTACCTCCCTGCCTGCATATTCGCCTGTATCCACCCTTCTGCATACCTGCCGTGTTCGCTTATATCCACCAGTCTGTGCCAGCCTAACCTGCCTGTTCCAGTAATCCCTGTGTGGGTCAACCCCCGTGTCCGGAGTTTGACCTGGAGTAGCACCTGGTCCCTCTGCCCGGTTTCTCCCTGGTGCACTGGCGTCATATGCCGTCGTGCCATCTTGGTCGGATCGGCCAGATACTTAGTCACGCCCCTCCAGGCACTCTCCGGTTCATGGTCCAGTGGAACCACTTCTCCCGCACACGCCAGTCAGTCCGGGCGTGTGCATAACAGTCTTCTCCAGGGAGCTGAGCCATCAGCTCCGTGAGGCTGCACGGGATCGCCTTGGCCTGCAGCAGGCCACCCGTCAGGGTGCTGGAGTCGGTGCTGCTCGCCATCTCCGGGTGTGGTCTGCCGAGACTGATCCAAACCACACCCTGCCCCCCTGTTTTCTTCTCTTTCCGCCCCTGTTGGGGGTGGTCCCGGGGCAACCTGCTGACAATCACTCTCAGGGGCAGCCCCCCACATTGATGGACATCTCTACAGCCGCACTCAAGGCTGTTGAGGGTGGGCTCCTTCTTTGGCGCCATTCTGGGACCTCGCCCACGATGGGAGGTGGCTTCTTGTTGTCTTTTGGCACGCACATAATGGCGTCCGTTCGGCTGGGGTGGGCGACCTATTCAATACAGTAAAACAGTCTCTTTTCAGGCACGCAGTACCTGGTGGTTGAGGGCACGAAATCCTGCCGACTAAGCCAAAAGCTGACGCGCCCCCTGGGCCGTGTATGTGTGGGGATACCTGGAACCGGACCCATTGTGGATGCTGGGGGTGGTAATCCTTGCGTGGTGGGGACCCGGTCCCGTGGCTCAGGGTGGTCAACCCAAATGGCAGTCTATTTATAGGGTTTTGTGATTAAATGTCCGACTATGCCACTCGTGGATTGTGGTCAGAGTGAACCGCCGCTGCAAGGCAGACCGCTGAGGCTGGTGTTGTGGGTGCAGCAGAGGATAGTATAACTCCCCACGGGAGGAGTATAGCCTCAGGGCAGCAAGTGCGGATGTTGGGGGTGATGGTGCGCGGGAGCAGCAGTAACGACACGGAGTCCTGTAATGCAGTCCAGAGTATTTACTCACAGTTCTTTACCCACATTACTCCAGCTGGCCATAATGTCCCACATCGCACTGTGCTCACCAGGTGAGGGGCTCGGCCTACTCCCAGATAACTTTGGAGCGTTTCACAGGACCCCCTTTATGTGTCCTTTCTCTGGCCTGTCATACCCCACCAGTGACCTCGCTTCTATCCGGCTGCCTCGGGCCTTCTCGGGTCAACGTTGGTGCCGTTTCCCTATGCGGTGCCTTCCTAGCGGGTATAGTGAGGGGCTGCGCCACACAAAATGTCACAACCTCCGGTTTCTAGCTGAGGGTAGTTCCCCGCCTCCACTAGCTTCGGGGACTGGTCTCCCCTTTGTCCTGACCCCCCTACGCAGGTAGATTCGGGCATGCGGTGGCGACTCGCCGGTCTGCACCCCTGGGGTCCCTTCATTCCTCGTTCCTGGAGCCTCCTCCGCTCCTCTTCCTTCCTTCTCCTTCCTCCAGTTTCCGGCCGCTCTCTCAGGCCTGCCTGCGGAGCAGAGCTCGGTCTGAGCCTCTGCTCCCTGTCTTCTCCTCTGACTCAATTCCCTCTCCTTGCTCTTTCAGCGCTGGCTGGGCCTCACAGGCTAGGCCCGCCTCTGGAGCAGAGCTCCACAGAGGCCCTGCTCTGTCACTTCTTCCCTCTGACTGAACACAGAACTAAGATGGTGCCCACCTTTTATACCTCCCTCTCAATGCACCGAGGAACCGCCCACTCCCTCCTATGCACTACAGGGTCCTCCCTTCTTCGGTGTTCCCTCCCCCCACTGCAGCCAGGGACAGGGACTGTCGTGCTCTACTTGGAGCATATCGGTCGCCCTGCCCCCCGGAAATGTGGTGCAATGCATGCAGGTGTCAGGGTCCTGATCCACACTCCATCCTTACCTGGAAGTGAGATATCGCACATCTGGCTGAGATGCAATACCTCTGTAACGACCGAACCCTCAGGGCGCTACACTTATAATTTCAGACAGTGAGACAATTATACCTCATTAGGGCAGACAGTGTGGCAGGTGTAGCTCATAAGGAAAAACAGTGTGGAGGACATATACCATAGGAGGCTTATTTAAGTCAGAATATGATCAGATATTTTTATGCAGAGGGCATTTTAATCACACTCTTATTTTTAAGGGCACCATGTCTGGATGTGCTGCCGAAGACGGGAGAAGAGGGAAGTCTGCTGAGAAGAGCTATGGTTGGGAAAAGTCACCATGGCATCTAGACAAAATAAAGAAAAAACTACTCAGAGAATATGTCATCTATAAAGGTACCTGGATGTAAATGTTTATTTGTTTATACTGACTACTCATCACTACTGTGGTTCCTGTATGGTCCACAATCTCATAATAACTCATAACAACAACTCCCAGGTAGTGATGAGCGACTTTGTGCGAAATCCGATCTTTCAACTTAAATTCGACACGAATATGGCACATTTGGATTCATGATCGGAAATGAAAGCAAAATTTCTTAAATTCGGGAAAAATCAACAAAGTTCGACGAATGAAAGCGGGAATGTGATTGAGAGGCAACTACAGCATTTTTAACTGTTTTGCTAGCATGCTGCTTGTGTATGATGAGCGAGGGGATGTGGTAGATGAGTGGGGGGGCAGATGATAGCTTAGAACAGGTCAGATCAGCGGTGCGCTTGTAATTTTTTTTCTTCATTTTGGTCGTTAGCCAATCAGAGCGCAGGAAGCATCCACACTGTCCAGACACAAGGGCTTCTGCAATTGGTTGCTGAAATCACATGTCCTCTCTATATAAAAACCGGCCATGTTCCCTCAGCACCATTTCATGCATGTCAATGCTGGAGACAGACGCTGCTCAGTGTGCGCCCGTGTACTGAGAGATATTAGCTAGATGTTTGTAAGTCAGATAGTGTAGATAAGTCCTGTACTCGGTACCTGTTCAATCAACTTTGCAGCATATTTTTTTTCTTGTACAATTACTGAGATTCTGACAGAAAGAGAGGGGCCCATGCCATAGAACAGTGTTGTGCATCGGTTGTATTGTGCTCCATGCAGGAGTATACATGCAATCTATTTTTGCACTTGCTAATGTTATAAAGCAAGCAAGCCCTTGAAGGCCACTTTTTGATTTTGTGGGGGTGAAATTCAGCCATCTGCAGAGCTTGCAGAGCTTGTCAGTGCAGAGCTTCTGAGGGCAGAGCACAAAAAACTTTTTTTTTCATTTGCTAATGTTATAGTGCAAGCTGTGTTAGCCCAGTTTGTCATTTTCTTGGCGGGTGAACTTCAGCTGTATGCACAGTAAAACAAATATTTTTTTTCTGTTGGCATGCAGAGTCCACAAAAGGTTTTACATGTGGCTAGCATGATACACTTTGCTACTTTGTTAGCGGCGGTGAACTTCAGCTGTTATCAGAGAAAAAAAATATTTTTTTCTACCACCTAGTCCTTTTAGTGGCGGTGAAATTCAGCTATTTTCAGAGCTTATGCAGAGTAAAAAAAATCTATTTTTTGTTGTTCCTAACGTGATACAGCAGGCTAGATCTGAGTTTGACATAGTTTGGAGAATATCTCGTATATTATACAGGCCTCATCCACAGTAAAAAAAAAATACTTTGTTCGGTTCCTAACGTTATACAGCAGGGAAATATCAGTTTGAAATAGTTTGGAGAATATCTCCTATGTTATACAGGCCTCATCCACAGTAAAAAAAAATACTTTGTTCTGTTAGTAACGTTATACGGCAGGTCATATCTTACCTTGTCATTTAGTGCTGCTGAAATTCAGGTGTGTGCAGAGCTGTTGCAGAGGAAAATATCTAATTTTGTTTTGCTAATAGCGTGCTTCTACTATAGTATCTGAGCAACATGAGTGGGAAAAAGAGGTCATGGTGGAAGGGGGAACGAGCTTTGTGTTCATGGTATACTTGGGGTAGGTGGTAATGTTAGTGAAAGCACTAGTGAACCAACACCATCATGTCCTATCCGAACACAACTGACAATTTCTGTTAGCGGACTGGCTACTCCACTCCTATTCTTTGGCAGCCAAACAGCGATACGCCTTATTTATAAGGGTCAGAAAGACAGATGCTCCAGTGGATGGCAAGCGCTGCTTCAAGTGTCTTCTCCTCTTCTTCCTCCACCTCAACATCACACACAGTACAGTCCACAGAGGTGGCACCCCAATTACCCTTGCTTCCCCCCAAGTCACAACTATCCAAGTGCCCAACTGACTGTAGCGAGCCACAGATGGGTGATTCCTTAGAACTGTTCACCCATTCTATATCATGGACATCAGAAGTGTACTCCAAATATTCACATAGTCAAGAAGAGAAGGAAAGGATCTGCACCGATGCCAAAATATTTTTAGGATTGATTCGGGGCAGGACGAAGTAGGGTCCAAGTAGGTTCCTGACCCTTGTCACCAGACGTTAACCACAAGGGAGGGAGGTGATCCTGATGAGACGCAGATACCTGAGGCTCATGCAGACTGTACTGTGCTGTCAGCGCAACAAGAGGAGAAGGGTCACTCTGAGGGCGAGGAATGTGATAGCAGATTGGATGATGACGAGGTTGAAGATCCTACTTGGTATCTCATCTGAGGAGATGGAGGAGGAAGATGAGGAGGTTACCTTTCGCCCTATGGAACAGACACGGAGTGATGCAAGCACGAGGAGCACTGCATCCTTAGCCACAACTGTGGCTGTGGCCAGCAGCGGTCGCAGGTCTGCAGCTCGCAGGGGCAGCAAAGGTTGCCTAGCCTGTGCCTTTTTTGTCACCGCAAAGTATGAGCCAACTCACGTTATCTGCAAACTTTGTGATAAAAAACTCAGTACAGGGAAAAACTGCAATAATTTGACTACTACATGCATGAACGTTCACATGCGCTAACAATATGCCGGGAATCTCACCGTGCTGAAATGCAGACTAGCGGACCTCAACAACCATCAGCTGCCCCATCAACCACATCCGCTACTTCTTCCTCCTCCTCTGTTACCGTGCCAAGTATTGGCACGCAGGTCTCCCACCACAGAACCTACGTTTCTCTTCCCTCTCCAGTCAGGCTGAGTGAGAACATATCTGCTGTAACTGAAGTGGATATGCCTGCTGTGTTTGTTTCAACGAGCATACCACATGTTTCTCAATCCACTGTAACATCTGCGCCTGCACCTTACTCATGGTCCAGCAGTTTGTCCGTTTCTCCAAACTCCGCCCTCTCTCAGCACTGCAAGCCAGCCCTCGGTCCTGCAGTTGTGGTAACATAAAAGATTGTTTCATCTTACACATGACAAAGCTAAGAGATTGAATTCCACCATCTCCAATCTGTTGGCCATGGAAATTCTGCCTTTCTGCCTTGTAGATACCGACGTGTCCGAAAGCTGATGGCCGTCGCAGTCCCCCAGTATCATTTGCCCAGTTGCCATTACTTCTCTAAGAAAGCTGTGCCTGCGCTACACCAGCATGTCACAGACAAAATCACCAATTCCATGACTAAATCTATATCTGCCAGGGTCCATTTCACCACAGACACCTGGACGAGTAAGCATGGCCAAGGGCGTTACATCTCACTGACTGGGCACTGGGTGACTCTGTTGGCTGTGGGGACATGCGGGGAAGAGGCTGCTCCACAAATCTTGGAATCCCCAAGGCTTGCAGAGCAAACCTCTGTATTTCACACTTCCTCCACTTCTTCTGCCTCCACCAACTCCTCTAGGGCCTCCACCTACGCAGACAACCTTTGCCTTAACAAGACAAACGTTGCAACAGTGCAGTGTGAATCCACACATCTGTATTGAGCAGGCAGGGCTCACCGCAATCAGGCAGTCTTCAAATTAATATACCTTGGAGATCGCAGTCATACAGCTGAAAAGTTGTGGACAGCACTCCATGCTCAGCTTGAGCAATGGATGTCTCCGCTGCAACCTGGAGCCAGGGAAAGGCCGTGTGCGATAACGGTGAAAACCTGTTGGCGGCCCTACGCCGAGACAAGCACACACGTGCCTTGCATGGCTCACATCCTCAACCTGGTAGTACAGCGATTTCTCCGCCACTATCCTGGTCTGGATGAGCTTCTGCAGTAAGTACGGAAGCTGTGTGCTCACTTCCGCCGTTCGCACCCCTCATGTCATCGACTTGCATCGATACAGAGGTCTTTCTCCATGCCAGTTAACAGTTTGATATGCGATGTGCCAACGCGGTGGAGTTCCACTCTGCACATGTTGCAGCGTCTGTGTCAGTAGCAACGTGCCCTGATGCAGTATGTCATGTCGTGTAGCCTGGGCCAACGCAGTATGGATGTGGGGCATATCACATTTATGGAGAGGGAACAGATTAAGGACCTCTGCACCATTCTGCACAGTTTTGAAATGGCTACTAAAATAGTTAGCGGTGACGATGCCATCATCAGCATCACTATTCCGGTCATCTACATGCTGGAGCAGACTTCAAATAGCATGTGGCAGGAGGTGGTTGTCCCAGAAGAAGAGGAGGATGTGGAAGGGATAAGAATGTCTCAAAGTTCCAGACTGTCGTCACACAGGCGGATACCAAGTGACGGTGGATTCCTGCGATCGAGGGGGTTTGGTGACACCAGACATACTGTTAGTGAAGGTGCAAGAGCTGAGGAACAAATGGAGGAGGAAGAGGTGATGGGCAAGCAACAATTAGAAGATAAAGAGGATCATCATCCCCTCTCTGTTGAACCTGACTGGCAGGAGGGGACAGAGGAAACAAGCATCAGTGTTACGCAGCCAACAATAGAGTTTGGCTTTGGACCACCTGGAAGAGCCTGACATACTGTATGAGTTCCTTCTTGCTGCACTATCTCCAACATGATCCCCGTATAGTTAAGATTCAAAATAATGCTGACTACTGGGTTGCCATTCTATTAGATCCACGTTATAAGAGTAAATTTTGCCAGATGCTTCCCACCCTGTAAAGGGACCCGCTTATATTGGAGTATCGAAACAAGCTTTTAAGCAACCTTAATAGCGCTTTTCCCCAAGATAGGAGTGAAGCACACAGTGTGCATCACAGCTGTAGTCTTTCAACCTCTGGCATGTCAGTTCATCAATGCTAAAACATTAGCAGCAGCAGAGTAAGAAGAAGCAATTTCTGTGAGTCCTTTCACACATTTTTTAGACCAGCTCGTGCACCAGCACAAAACAGTACAAGTCTGACATGTGGTGAACGACTGGAGAGGATGGTGGAGGAGTATCTAGCGCTCAATATGAATACCATCAGGGAGGATTTTGACCCTTTTACATTTTGGTCTTCAAAAATGATGAATGGCCTGAGCTCGCCTGTCACGCCTTGGAGGTTTTATCATGCCCGACAGCCAGCGTTCTCTTAGAACGTGTCTTCAGCGCTGCTGGTGGTGTCCTGACGGATAAGCGCAGCTGGCTGTCCCATGAAAGTGATGACCGCCTAACTTTCATCAAAATGAAAAAGTCATGAATCTCAAAGAACTTTTACACCCCAACTGCAGACTGTAAAGACTAGGCAATGTTAAAGTTTTTAGTGTGCTGCCTTGATCTTGTGGAATTGCAGTCTGTGATATGACTTGTGTGCCTTCTCTTGCTTCTGCTGCAGGTTTTAGGCCCTAATTTTTTGAAATGTGGAGAATACAGATTTTGTCTCTCAATCCATTGAGTTAGCTGTAGTGGAAGAGATGTCGTTCCTAATTCTAGAATTTCTACTGTACTCAAATTGATACCACTTTGCTGCTGTTAGGCTATAATTTAGGGAAACGTGAACACTCCAGGTTAGGTCTCCATCTCCTGGGTTGGCTGTAGTGAAATTGATGCAACTTTGGTGGTTTTAGCCCTAATTTAGGGAAATGTGAACACTCCTGCTTAGGTCTCCATACACTGGGTTGGCTGTAGGGGATGAAGTGTCAGTTACAATTATACTATTTCAACTGTAGTCAAATTGATGCCACTTTGGTGGTGTCAGGCCCTAATTTAGGGGAATGTGAACACTTCTGATTGGGTCTCCATGTGCTGGGTTGACTGTAGTGGAAGCTAGTGAAATTAATTTTTTTGGTGCAGATATTCTTCTCCAGACCGGATGAACTCAAAATTGGGATCTAAATCAGACTAAAGCTTAGCTTAAAATTATTTGGGGCAGATATTCTTCTCCACACAGGGGTACACTGACCTGATAAACTCAAAATGGGCATATAAAGTAGGCTACATCTCTGTTTAAAATTCGTTGGGGCAGATATTCTTCTCCACACAGGGCTACACAGACCTGATAAACTCAAAATGGGTATATAAAGCAGGCTTCATCTCTGCTTAAAATTCTTTGGGGCAGATATTCTTCTCCACACATGGGTATACAGACCTGATAAACTCAAAATGGGTCTATAAAGCAGAGTACATCTCAGCTTAAAATTCTTTGGGACAGATATTGTTCTCCATACGGGGGGGGGGGGGGGAAATAGTTGGGTACAAGCAGCTTCCTGACTCTAGACTGTACTGTGCTGTCAGGGCAAGAAGAGGAGGAGGGTGACTCTGAGGGCGAGGAATGGGATAACACATTGGTTGAGGAAGAGGTTGTACATCCAACTTTGTGTGAACCCAGAGGCACGCAGCTGAGTAGCTCATCTGAGGAGGTGGAGGAGGAGGAAGACGAGGAGTTTATGTTGCATCCTATGGCGCAGACATGTAGTGATGCAAGCACGAGGAGCACTGCATCCTTAGCGACAACAGTGGCAGTGACCAGCAACGGTCGAGGGTCAGAAGCTCGCAGGGGCTGCAAGGGTTGCCTAGCCTGGGCATTTTTTGAGACCGCAAAGGATGAGCCAGCTCACGTTATCTGCAAACTTTGCAGTAAAAACTCAGTAGAGGTAAAAAGTGCAACAATTTGACTACTACATGCATGAACCTTCACATGCGCAATCAACATGCTTACTCTGGCAATCTCACTGTGATAAAATGAAGACCTCAACAACCATCAGCTGCCCCATCAACCGCATCCGCTGCTTCTTCCTCCTCCTCTGTTACCGTGCCAAGGTCTCCCACCGCAGAAAATCTGGTTCTCTACCCGCTCCTGTCAGGCTGAGTGAGAGCCCGTCAGTTGTAATGGAAGCGGACATTCCTGCTGTGCTTGTTTCACCAAGCACACCACATGTGTGTGCTCACTCACGTTCCAGCAGTTTGTCCATTTCACATACTCCGCCCTCTCTCAGCACTGCAGCCAGCTCTCGGTCCCACAGTTGTGGTCACGTAAAAGATTGTTTCCTCCCACACATGATAAAGCTAAGAGGTGTAATTCCACCAGCTCCAATCTGTTCGCCACAGAAAAGGTGGTGTCATGCCCTAATTTTTTGAACTGTTAACACTCCTATATGGCTGCTTTTTTACTGAGGAGGTAACCTGAGAACCTGGTGGAAACCCCCGCAAACACGGAAAGAACATACAAACTACTTGCAGATGTTGTTCCCTATTATCATGTCTAGGAGACCGACCATCGCTGCTGTCTACCTTGTGAACATTGTGTTGAAGCTTGCAAGATGTCACGGGTGTACCGTGACAGAGAGGAGCCAGAAGATGGCAGCGTCTGATTCCTTCCACTCCTGCAGTCATTAGAAGCCTTTCACCTTCATATTAATCAGTACAGGGGTTAATCTGCTCAGTTGTGAGCTCTTGCAAGCTTACCGTGATTTAGGTTCTCAGCAGATTTGTCCCGTGCATCTCCCCTTCTGCTGTACCCCAACACATCAGACTGTCGTCTACCATGGAAACCTTGATAAGGAAGTTGAAAACCCACCGTACAATCTGCGGTAAGCCTCGCACCACCATACCGCTAAACGACTAACTGTACCCTGACCTACTGTACCCTCACCCATCCCTTGTACATTGTTTGTGCTCCCTCGCGGGCAGGGTCCTCTCTCCTCTTGTACCAGTCGGTGACCTCTCTCCACATGTAATGTGCCATGGAATAAATGCCGCTGTAATAGTCATAATAATTATAGTACTTGTACTCTGGGACAATTGATGACACTTTCCTGGTGTCTACCCTTCATTTGATGTGCTTTGGCAGCTTTTGGGCCTGTTTGAAGGTGTTGTATATGCTCCCCCCCCCCCCATTGACTCCTATGGCGTTCGGTAATGTTCACTGAATTAATCAACGAATAAATTTGTCGAATGTCTAAATATTCGGTGAGCATTTCCGAACTGAACATTGAAATGTTCGCTCATCTCTACTCCCTGCATCTCCTTACTATTTTTAAGGACATACTGGGAGTTGCAGGTTTATGAGAAACAAATGTATATGGTCTTGACTTGACATTACAATTGATTGCTGTATTTAGCTTGATGATACAGTAAGGTACTGATGGTGATTCTGGTGATGCATTCATGTACTGATGGTGGTTGTGGTGATGTATTCATGTGCTGATGGTGGTTGCGGTGACTTACTCATGTACTGTTGATGGTATTGGTGTTGTATTTATTTATTGACAGTGGTTCTTGTGATGTATTCATTTACTGATGGAAGTTCTGATGATGCATTAATTTACCAATAGTGGTTCTGGTGATGCATTTACCTACTGATGGTGGTTATGGTGATGTATTTATGTACTGATGATGGTTCTAGTGACCTATTAATTTACTGATGATGTTTCTGTGTTGATGTGCTGTTGATGGCTCTGCTGATGAATACAGCACCAGAACCGTTATCACTATGTGAATACATCACTAGAGCCATCAATAGTATATGAATACAGCACTAAAACAACCATCACTACATGGAAATGTCACAACAACCACCGTCAGTACAGGAATACGAGACCAGAACCATCATCAGTACATAAATACATCACCAGAACCACTATCCATACAGGAATATGACACCATATGTTGACTGATGCTGTTTTTAAAATGGTATCACTTTTGGAGATTTTCCAATATATAGGAGCCCAAAAGTCACTTGAAAGCTGAATAGGTCCCTAAAAAGAAATTTTGTGAATTTCTTTGAAAAAAAACTGCTAAATTTTCAGACCTTCTAAAATGCTAAAAAAACATTTTACAAATGGTGCTGATGTAAGGCAGACATGAGGGAAATTTTATTTACTAATGTTTTGTGTGATATAACCATCTGAATTAAAGGGATAATCATTAGTGTTAAGGTGCTCGAAGCTCGGGCCGAGCTCACCGTGATACTCAGGTGCTCGACCCAAGCAACGAGCCCAAAGTTAGTCTATGGGAGACCCGAGCATTTTTGCGGCGGCACCCCCGGCAGTCTGTAGAAAGCATAAAAAGTGCACAAAACGATAGTGACAGTGCTCAAAAGACATGTGGACAGCATGGGGATCGCCCCAGGAAGCATTTTTGACCCCCAAGTCACTGCTGTCAACAACATGGTCAGAGGTATTAAGCCACTTTTACGGGCTCACAATAAAACGTTCAAAAACGAAACTGAAACGGTTTTCTTGTGAAATATGTTAAGGAACTTCCTTTCCAGGGTAAAGACTTGTGTATAAGGAAAAATAAATAACCATAAACAAAAATACTCCTCCACACCTTGGGCTATGTTCACAAGTACCTTTTTTTATGCGTTTTTGCACTTTTGTAATGCTTTCAAAAGTGACAAATGCAATCACCGGGAAATGTCATTTTAACATTTTAAAATCTTATCTGGCCATGTGCTGTGTGACACATGCATACAGTGCTGAAAAGACATGGGAACAGCATGGGGAAGACCCCTGGAAGCATCTCTGACATCCAGGTCACTGCTTAAAAGTGTGCCCATCAGAAGTGATACTTTCCGCATCAGAAGATGCAGACTTGGAACTATCTCGGTGCAAATCCTTGTCCCAGGGCAGTGTTCAATTGTACCTCCCCCATTCCTTGCAATGCAAGCGCAAGTATGCAGCCTGCCACCCACTCACCCCCAGGCTGCAATACCATACTGCTAGCTTGCTTGCACTTGAAATTGGGCCTTTTAGGCATGTGGAGGCAGACGCCGGCCACCATGTCATGGCTCCGTCGGCAGCCTGGTATCCATACTCAGTCCCCAGCCACCAGGCTGCTGGGTGTCCACACTTGGTCCCCAGCCGCCCCGTGGCCGGGTGCCCACACACGGTCCCCAGCCGCCTGGGGGCGGCCGGGTGTCCATAAACGGTCCCCAGCCACCCCTATTTCTCCTGGGAACTTCCCCCACACTTTTCTTAGCCTGGCCTGCTTTAGAGCAGCATTGGACGAGCCCACCAGAGAACCAGACTCCTAGGGTTTGACCTGGCTTCTCCATCAGGGGAGTTGAGAGTGCCTAGGTGAGGAGCATGATGATGATAGAAGTTAGCATCTGCTTTGTTTTCTTGGAATGCAAGCTTAAGTGTGCAACCTGCCATGCACCCACCCCCAGGCTGCAATACCATACTGCTAGCTTGCTTGCACTTGAAATTGGGCCTTTAAGGCATGTGGAGGCAGACGCCGGCCACCATGTCATGGCTGCGTCGGCAGCCTGCTGTCCATACTCAGTCCCCAGCCGCCCCACGGCCGGGTGCCCGCACATGGTCCCCAGCTGCCTTGGGGCGGCCGGGTGCCAATAAACGGTCCCCAGCCGCCCCTATTTGAAGGACAGCCTAACCACAAACACATGGACAAGTGAATGTGGCCAGGGATGGTCCATCTGACTGACGTCTTCACAATGGGTTAATATTGTGGAAGCCGGGACACAGTATGACACTGGGATGCAACATGTCCTCCAGACATAGAGGATTGCAGGTCCTGTGTCAATCAGGCTTCAACACAAAGTTCAGAAGGTAGACAGCAGCAGTGGTCGGCCTCCTACACAACAAGTAAATTATTCATGATCATGAGGCCATCCATCTCCTTAGCTTTCTGTTCGTTGGAATGCAAGCGCATGTATGTAGTAGCGGCTAGGCCTGAGGTGGTCAGCGTTTTGGCGCATATCCTACCTCCTCCGAGGATTGCTGGATGTTTTCCTGCTACTATCCCAGTTCTATGACTCCCGTTAAAACAAAGCTTCAGGTGATGAATGATGGATGAGGTGGTGGCAAAGGAGAAAGAGCAGGAGGAACAGGGACCATTCACATCAATATCAGGCCAGTCAACCACACATGTCTTGTAGGATATGTTTCTGTATCAAAAGGAGTGGTTCGGCTACATAGTTATAGGGCATACAGTGATTGCAATGCCTACCAAAAATTTTGAGGCACTCCAATGCCCTTTGGAAGTGACATGGAGGTCAGAGGGCCTTAACTAAACTGTTTTTTCCATTTATAGCAACTGGGTCTCCTGTACACTGTTGGCCTAAGCAGTGAATGGAAGGCTTTCCAAAAATTATGAGGAACTGCAATGCCCCTTGAAACAGACGTGGATTACAGCATACTAAAAACCTTCTACCTTGGGGAGTGGGTCTCCCTTAGTGTTCGCCTATGCATTGAAAAGCAAAAGCTGACTAAATTTAGGAGGAAATGCAATGCCCGTTGGAAGAGTCGTGGAGGTTAGAGGTAATTAAAAACAACATTTCAATGACCCTTGAAAGAGCTGTGGAGTGCAGAGTGGTTTAACAAGACAGTTTTAATGCCCCTTGGAAGAGACGTGGAGGTCACACTAGCCTAATAAGACGGTTTTAATGCCCCTTGGAAGAGTGGTGGAGGTTACAGTGGAATAAAAAGACAATATCAATGCCCAGTGGAAGAGACGTGGAGGTCACAGTAGCTTAGCAAGACAGTTTTAATGCCCCTTGGAAGAATGGTGGTGGTCGCAGTGGAATGAAAAGACAATATCAATGCCCCTTGGAAGAATGGTGGAGGTCGCAGAAGCTTAACAAGATGGTTTTAATGCCCCTTGGAAAAGTGGTGGAGGTCGCAGCAGCTTAACAAGACGGTTTTAATGCCCCTTGGAGAAGTGGTGGAGGTCGCAGTAGCTTAACAAGACGGTTTTAATGCCCCTTGAAAGAGACGTGGAGGTCAGAGTGGTTTAACAAGACGGTTTTAATGCCCCTTGGAAGAGTGGTGGAAGTTGCAGTGGAATAAAAAGACAATATCAATGACCCGTGGAAGAGACGTGGAGGTCAGAGTAGCGTAGCAAGACAGTTTTAATGCCCCTTGGAAGAATGGTGGAGGTTGCAGTGGAATAAAAAGACAATATCAATGCCCCTTGGAAGAGTGGTGGAGGTCGCAGTAGCTTAACAAGACGGTTTAATGCCCCTTGGAAAAGAGGTGGAGGTCGCAATAGCTTAGCAAGACGGTTTTAATGCCCCTTGGAAGAGCGGTGGAGGTCGAAGTAGCTTAACAAGACGGTTTTAATGCCCCTTGGAAAAGTGGTGGAGGTCGCAGTAGCTTAACAGGACGGTTTTAATGCCCCTTGGAAAAGTGGTGGAGGTCGCAGTAGCTTAACAGGACGGTTTTAATGCCCTTTGGAGGGGACGTGGAAGTCAGAGTGGTTTAACAAGACGGTTTTAATGCCCCTTGGAAAAGTGGTGGAGGTCGCAGTAGCTTAACAGGATGGTTTAATGCCCTTTGGATGGGACGTGGAAGTCAGAGTGGTTTAACAAGATGGTTTTAATGCCCCTTGGAAAAGTGGTGGAGGTCGCAGAAGCTTAACAAGACGGTTTTAATGCCCCTTGGAAGAGACGTGGAGGTCAGAGAGGTTTAACAAGACGGTTTTAATGCCCCTTGGAAAAGTGGTGGAGGTCGCAGTAGCTTAACAAGTCTGTTTTAATGACACTTGGAAGAGTGGTGGAGGTCGCAGTAGCTTAACAAGACGGTTTTAGTTCCACTTGGAAGAGACGTGGAGATCGCAGTAGCTTAATAAGACGGTTTTAATGCCTCTTGGAAGAGACGTGGAGTTCACAGTAGCTTAACAAGACGGTTTAAATGCCCCTTGGAAGAGACGTGGAGGTCACAGTGGAATAAAAAGACAATATCAATGCCCCTTGGAAGAGTGGTGGAGGTCGCAGTGGAATAAAAAGACAATATCAATGCCCCTTGGAAGAGTGATGGAAGTCGGAGTAGCTTAACAAGACAGTTTTAATGCCCCTTGGAAGAGTGGTGGATGTCACAGTAGCTTAACAAGACTGTTTAAATGCCCCTTAGAAGAGACGTTGATGTCACAGTGGAATAAAAAGACAATATCAATGCCCCTTGGAAGAGTGGTGGAGGTCACAGTGGAATAAAAAGACAATATCAATGCCCCTTGGAAGAGTGGTGGAGGTAGCAGTGGAATAAAAAGGCAATATAAATGCCCCTTGGAAGAGTGGTGGAGGTCGCAGTAGCTTAACAAGGCGGTTTTAATGCCCCTTGGAAAAGAGGTGGAGGTCGCAGTAGCTTAACAAGACGGTTTTAATGCCCCTTGGATGAGAAGTGGAGGTCAGAGTGGTTTAACAAGATGGTTTTAATGCCCCTTGGAAGAGTGGTGGAGGTTACAGTGGAATAAAAAGACAATTGCAATGCCCCGTGGAAGAGACGTGGAGGTTACAGTAGCTTATCAAGACGGTTTTAATGACCCTTGGAAGAGACGTGGAGGTCAGAGTGGTTTAACAAGACGGGTTTAATGCCCCTTGTCAGAGTGGTGGAGGTCGCAGTAGCTTAACAAGACGGTTTTAATGCCCCTTGGAAGAGACTTTGAGGTCAGAGTGGTTTGACAAGACGGTTTTAATGCCCCTTGGCAGAGTGGTGGAGGTTACATTAGCTTAACAAGACGGTTTTAATGCCCCTAGGAAGAGACATGGAGGTCAGAGTGGTTTATCAAGATGGTTTTAATGCCCCTTGGAAGAGTGGTGGAAGTCACAGTACCTTAACAAGAAAGTTTTAATGCCCCTTGGAAGAGTGGTGTAGGTCACAGTAGCTTAACAAGACAGTTTTATTGCCCCTTGGAAGAGACGTTTAGGTCAGAGTGGTTTAACAAGACGGTTTAAATGCCCCTTGAAAGAGTCGTGGAGGTCACAGTAGCTTAACAAGTTGGTTTTAATGCCCCTTACAAGAGCCATGCAGTACAGCATATTAAAAACATTATTCCCATTATTGTGGAGTGGGTCTCCCATAGTCTTTGCCTATGCCTTCCAAGCAAAAGCTGCCAAAAATTAGGACGGAGGAACTTGCAATGCTGGCAACACGGACCACGGTCACCCTGGTGGTATATTGGTGGTGGAAGCTGAAGATAAGGAGAAGAGCTAAAAACAGCCGATATGAGGAAGCATATACCCATGTGTGGGTGTGAAGCGGTGCATGGGAATACACCTCCCGAAATAACACAGTGGATTTGACTTTATGTTACTCTGCTGTCATTTGGTGGTGATGAGAAGTCTGGCCCAATCCAGCCCTTGTTCATTTTGATAAGGGTCAGCTTGTCAGCATTGTCAGTTGACAGGAAGCGAGTGTGCTTATCAGTTATAATTCCCCCAGCGGCACTAAAAACACGCTCAGATAACACGCTAGCGGCAGGGCAGGCCAGGACCTTCAAGGCGTACAGAGCGAGTTCATTCCAAGTGTCCTGCTTGGATACCCAATAATTAAAAGGCACAGAGGAATCACGGAGAACGCTGGTACGGTCGGCAAGGTACTCCCTCACCATCTTTTGAAACTTTCCACTCCTTGTGAGAGTACCCCGCGTCTCAGGGCCTGTAAGCTGGGCGGGTCTCAGAAAACTGTCCCAGAATGTTGACAGTGTTCCCCTGCCTCTGATGGATTGGAGTTGCGTCTCTCTCGCCTGTACGCCTTGGTTGGTCAACGAACTGTGACCTCTGCCACTAGCGTGTTCAGATGGGAATTTTTTTAAGAGTTCTGCAGCAAGGGCCTTCTGGTACTGCCCCATTTTTGTAGACCTCTCCAACTCAGGAATAAGAGTGAAAGTTCTCCTTGTAGCAGGGGTCTAAAAGTGTCACCAACCAGTAATGACTGTCACCCAACATTTTGACAACGCGAGGGTCACGGTTAAGGCAGAGTAACATTAAGTCAGCCATGCGTGCCCGACTGGTAACGGGAAAGACTTCTGTGTCCTCACCAAGATGACGACTGACCATGCTCTCCTCCTCCTCCTTCTCCTCCCCCTGTCTTCAGGCCACCCACGCTGAACCGACGGTATGACAGTTGTACAGGTACTACCGTCTACAGCGCATGATACCAGCTCCTGTTCTTCTTCCTCCTCCTCCCATTGTCCCCCAATGCATGTTGGGATGAGATGAGGCTGGGCTGTGTGTAATCGCCCGCTACGGCTTCTTGATCCATCTCATCATACTCTGGCTGCAATGCCTCCTCTTTAATTATCTGCAGAGAGCATTGCAAAAGTCAGACAATTGGGATGCTGAAGCTAATGATGGTGTCATCGCCACTCACCATCTTGGTGGACTCCTCAAAGTTTGTCAGGATGGTACATATGTCAGACATCCAGGTCCACTCCTGAGGTCTTATGTGTGGAGTCTTACCTGAATATCGACCGCCTTGTTGCAGCTGGTACTCCACAACTGCTCTCTTCTGCCCACAAATCCTTTGCAACATGTGGAGAGTAGAGTTCCAACGTGTGGGGACATCACACACCAATCTGTGTGCCGGAAGCTGCAAACACTGTTGCAACACAACAAGGGCGGCGGAATCTGTAGCCGACTTGCGAAAATGAGCTGATAGGCTGCGTACTTTGATGAGCAGATCTGGCAACTCGGGGTACGATTTAAGAAACCGCTGAACCACGAGGTTAAGCACATGAGCCAGGCATCGTACGTGTGTGATCTTGCCTCGCCTCAGAGCCACCACCAGGTTACGGCCATTGTCACACACGACCATGCCTAGATGTAGGTTTAGCGCTCTCAGCCACAGATCTGCCTGCTCTTTCACAGCTGTCCACAACTCACAAGCAGTGTGAGGTTTATCACCTAAGCTTATGAGTTTCAGCACAGCCTGTTGCCGCTTGGCTGAGGCAGTACTGCAGTGCTTCCAGCTTGTAACTGATGTGGTGATATCTGAGATGGAGGCTGAACATGAGGAGGAGGATGATGCGCAGGAGCTGTACACTGTGGGGACAACTCTGACTGACATAGGGCCCGCAATCCTCGGTGTGGGGAGGATGTGTTCCGTCCCAAGGTCCGACTGGGTCCCGGCTTCCACTATGTTTACCCAGTGTGCAGTGTACGTCAGGGAGATGTACCGTCCCTGGCCACAAGCACTTGTCCACGTGTCCGTTGTCAGGTGGACTCTCCCAGTAACTGCGTTGTTGAGGGCACGGCAGATGTTTTGGGACACGTGCTTGTGTAGTGCGGGGATGGCACACCGGGCAAAATAGTGTCGGCTGGGGACCGAGTACCGAGGGACGGCCACCGCCATAAGGTTGCGGAAGGATTCTGTCTCCACCAGCCTAAAAGGCAGCATTTCCAACGCAAGCAGTCATGAAATGTGTGAATTTAGGATGGTGGCCTGTGGGGCGTTGGCTGCGAATTTCTGCCTTCATTCAAAGGTCTGGGATATGGACAATTGAACGCTGCGGTGGGACGTGGACGTGGACGTTGATGCTGTTTCTTGAGAAACTGCCATAACAATTGAAGACTGAGAGGAGGGGGCATCTTTGCATGCAGTATGGACAGGGGATTGCCTTGCACGCACAACAGGGGGTTCTCTTACACGCACAACAGCGGAAGAAGCAGTGGTGACACCCGCTGACACTGGTCGTGGCCCCTGGGGTTCGCCCCACAAAGTCGGGTGCTTTGCTGACATGTGCCTGATCATGCTGGTGGTGGTCAGGCTGGTAGTTTTGTCAACCTTGCTGATGCTGGCATGGTAGGTGGTACAAATGGCCTTTTTGGGGTTATCAGCAGAGTCGTTAAAAAATTCCAGACTCTGGAAGACCTACTGGTTGTACTGGCAACGACCCTCGTGTTGGTGTTACGTGGAACTGTTGCCCGCCTTCTGTGTGCGGCCAGCACACTGTTTCTTCTTTCCTGTTTGGGTACTCTGCCTCCCTCCCCCTGTGTGCTGCTGGCCTCGCTCTGCGTGTCCTCCTGCCACGTTGGGTCAGTTACTAGATCATACACCACCTCCTCCTCTTCCACTTGCGCACCACGATCCTCCTCCTCACTTCGTGGCAATTGTGTCTCGTCATCGTCCACCTCTTGTGACAAATTGCCAGCGTCGACTTCCTCTGGCCCTGGCTGTTCAAATATTTGGCCATCGCTACATGGGATCTCCTCTTCCACCACTTCAAGCGGAGCAGGCGAGGGGCACAAATATGGAATGGACCAGTGAACAGCTCTTCAGAGTGTCCAACTGTGGGATCAGTTGCTGTCTGACGACACTCGGATGGTGGGAGGAAGGAGCATCAGGGTGAGGAGGAGTATGTGGTCGAGACTCACGGCTACTAAAACTTGACCGTGTGGAAGACAGACCTAAGGTGGTGGTGCCCAGGTAACTGGAAGTATTATCTGTTATCCAATTAATAACCTGTTCACACTGATCAGTTCGCAATACTGGTATTGTAGTGTGCTTCCCTAGTAATTCGGTTAAGAACTGGGTGCGAGAAGATGTGGCTGTTCATTGTGGCACATTTTCACCTTGTCCACGGCCCCGTACTCTAAACGCACCATCACCCAAATGTCCATTTCCACATCCCTTGCCACGCGCCTTGCCCAGTGTAAATGAAGTAAAATAGCTTACACTCGCAGTATCAATGGCAAAAGGGTAATAAAAAGGAGATTAGACCCATGGAAGAGGAAAACCACAGTTCTATTTCTCTGGCCTACACCAGAATCTTTTAAACAGATATATTTGTGTCTGAAAACTGAGCAAGACACTCAATTTTCTTATTTTTTATGTAAAAAAGGCAAAAAGGTGGATAATACAGAGATTTGAACCGTGGAACTGCAAACCCACAGTTATAGTTATCTGGCCTACACCAGACTCTTTTAAACAGATATATTGGTGTCTGAACAGTCAGGGAGACACTATTACTGTTTTTTTTTTACGATAAAAATGGCAAAAGCAGGATAATACAGAGATTTGAACCGTGGAACTGCAAAACCACAGTTCTAGTTATCTGGCCTACACCAGACTCTTTTAAACAGATATATTGGTGTCTGAACAGTCAGGGAGACACTAATACTTTTTTTTTTTTTACGGTAAAAACGGCAAAAGCAGGATAATACAGAGATTTGAACCGTGGAACTGCAAAACCACAGTTCTAGTTATCTAGCCTACACCAGACTCTTTTAAACAGATATATTGGTGTCTGAACAGTCATAGACACACTCAATTTTTTTTTGGGGTGGGGGATACCAAAAGGTTAATAAGACGCGTGTTTGTACAGTCTGACTGAGGAAAAAAAAATACAGGATTTAGATGAAAAAAAAAGGATTTCTCCTGGCCCCTGAGGCCGGGGGATAAGTCTAGCAATTTGACCAGCAGGACCACACAGGACTGTAATGCAGCGTTTGCCTGATATCTGGGATGGATATTAGTCCTGAGAAGGACTGTTCGTTTGATTTTGCAGGCTTTAGAGACCCTACACTACCTATTTCGCACTATATTTCTCTCCCTAACTCAGCAGCACTCTCCCTACACTGTCTGATCCGGAGCGAATGTGTCCAAGATGGCGGCGCCTGGTTTTAAATACTCGAGGTGATGCTGTGCGGCCAGCCAATCAATGTAATGCCCACAAACAACATGGCTGCGGCATTACAGTGACTGGCTGGCAATCCCTGCATGTTCATTGGCTCTGTAAAGAGCGCCAAACGTGCAGGGCAGAGACCCGAGCTCCCGCCCGAGTAACCCGGAAATGCTCGGTGCTCGCCGAACATCCCGAGTAGAGAGATGCACGGGCGAGTACTGAGCAGTGTCGAGCATGCTCGCTCAACACTAATAATCATTAAAAATTTGAAAATTGCACATTTTTTGAAATTTCTGTCAAATTTCTGATATTTTTATAAATAAACACATAACATATCAATCTAAATTTAACATTATCATAAAATATAATGTTAAAAAATAATCTTAAAATCACTGGGATGATGAACACAGTTATTACTACATAAAGTGACACTGATCAGATTTAATATCTGAAGAGACAATTTGCATATTTCCCAGAGGAGCATTGTGGCTTTAAAAGTCTCCTCACCTTGACATGATTAACATGTCTCTCTCGCAAGGAGAAATGTTACCCCTTGGATACCGGTCTGACTGCTTTCACCCAGCCAAACCCGAACTCACACTTTGCTCTGACGAGGGGCAGTATCCCCAAAACACAGTGTCTGCAAATTGAGTTTCTTGTTCTGGCTTATATCCTAAGTCATGTGATAAGGATCGTTAAATGGTCACTATTGACTATTAGGATTTCTACTTCCTGTAGGTGACACTAGAGTTCTAGTCCTCTTCCTTTCTGAAGAGACAATTTGCATTAGTCAGATTTTAAAAATTTGGCCTTGTCATTACTGATTCTAACTTCCAAATATCCTTTTTGAAATGTGTAATTAAAAACTGAATCCCATATTCCCGATGTGACCTTACAAGTGATTGTGATGGTGGTGGGTTTGGGCCCACTTTGAAATAGGCTGGGCTTGCCCTGGAGAGGAGTGATTAAGTGACTACATGGTCTTTGCTAGAGCCTCTGGTGGTGAGGATAGGCTTGGCCACAGGTAGTCACTAGTGATGAGTGAGAATGCTCGCTACTGCTCGCTTGCCGAGTATTTCCGGGGTTACTCGGCGGGAGCTCGGGTCTCCTCCCTGCATGTTTGGCGCTCTTTACAAAGCCAATAAACGTGCAGGATTGCCTGCCACTCACCATAATGCTTTAGCCATGTTGGTTGTGGCATTACAGTAATTGGCTGGCTGTACAGCGTCATCAGGTCTAAATCAGACATGGCGCCGCCATGCTCGTCACAATAACTCTAGGATCAGACAGTGTAGGGAGAGGTGCTGCTGAGCCAGGGAGAGATTTTCTTGTTTCTAGTTAGTGTAGGTGTACCAAACTATATTAGAGACACATATCCATCTCAACAAACAGTCCTTCTGAGGACTAATCCATCTGCAGAGATATCAGGCAGGCAGTGTATATGGGCAGGCAGGCAGGGTATATAGCAGACTGCAGTGCACATAGCGCAAGAGGATCCATTCCAGTTTTGTCTGCTGCTGCTGTTAGATATTTCTAGAAATAGGCCCAGGTCTCAGGGGCCAGGAATAATTTTTTTTGGAACTTAATCCTCATTATTTGCTTAAAAAGAAATCCAGAGAACACTGCTGTTCTGCACCATTTGATTGCTGGCACTGCAGAATACAGGCAGGTCCTTTCCTATTACAGTGCTAAAAATCCAACTATCTAAAACTGTGGTTTGTCCGTCACACGGATCACATATAATTGCGCTGAAAATGCTGCCATTTCTGGCATCCATTAAAAATTTGTTTCAGTGTGTCAGTGAAGCAATTGACACCAGTTTGCTGTTCAAAATAGTTACCTACAGGCAAGGTATTTAAAACTGTGGTTTGTCCGTCACACGGATCACATAAAAGTTCGCTCCAAATTCAGTCATTTGTAGTGAGCGTGGAAGATATTGTTCTCCATTTAAAATGGGCAAGGCACGTGACAAGGGACGGGGAACTGGACATGATGGTGATGATGCATGCAGAGGCCGAGGCAGTGGGCAAGCTGAAATTGTGCCACAACAAACACCCACATCTTCCCGCTTGACCTTCCTGTCCCAATTAATAGGGAACCGCAAAACACCACTATTGAACACAGAGCAGTGTCAAAAGGTTATTGGTTGGATAGCAGATAATGCTTCCAGTCAATTAGCCACCACCACCACCTTGTCTTCAACTCGGTCAAGTCTCAGTTCCTCACCCTGAACCTTCTTCCTCCCACCATGCCGAGTGCCTGGAGACAACTGATCCCATACTTTGACACTCCAAAGAGCTGTTCAGTTTTCCATTTATAGATTCGGGCCTCTCGCCCGGTCCACTTGAAGCGCGGCACGTGGAGATTTTTTTTGGAACTTAATCCTCATTATTTGCTTAAAAAGAAATCCAGAGAACACTGCTGTTCTGCACCATTTGATTGCTGGCACTGCAGAATACAGGCAGGTCCTTTCCTATTACAGTGCTAAAAATCCAACTATCTAAAACTGTGGTTTGTCCGTCACACGGATCACATATAATTGCGCTGAAAATGCTGCCATTTCTGGCATCCATTAAAAATTTGTTTCAGTGTGTCAGTGAAGCAATTGACACCAGTTTGCTGTTCAAAATAGTTACCTACAGGCAAGGTATTTAAAACTGTGGTTTGTCCGTCACACGGATCACATAAAAGTTCGCTCCAAATTCAGTCATTTGTAGTGAGCGTGGAAGATATTGTTCTCCATTTAAAATGGGCAAGGCACGTGACAAGGGACGGGGAACTGGACATGATGGTGATGATGCATGCAGAGGCCGAGGCAGTGGGCAAGCTGAAATTGTGCCACAACAAACACCCACATCTTCCCGCTTGACCTTCCTGTCCCAATTAATAGGGAACCGCAAAACACCACTATTGAACACAGAGCAGTGTCAAAAGGTTATTGGTTGGATAGCAGATAATGCTTCCAGTCAATTAGCCACCACCACCACCTTGTCTTCAACTCGGTCAAGTCTCAGTTCCTCACCCTGAACCTTCTTCCTCCCACCATGCCGAGTGCCTGGAGACAACTGATCCCATACTTTGACACTCCAAAGAGCTGTTCAGTTTTCCATTTATAGATTCGGGCCTCTCGCCCGGTCCACTTGAAGCGCGGCACGTGGAGATTTTTTTTGGAACTTAATCCTCATTATTTGCTTAAAAAGAAATCCAGAGAACACTGCTGTTCTGCACCATTTGATTGCTGGCACTGCAGAATACAGGCAGGTCCTTTCCTATTACAGTGCTAAAAATCCAACTATCTAAAACTGTGGTTTGTCCGTCACACGGATCACATATAATTGCGCTGAAAATGCTGCCATTTCTGGCATCCATTAAAAATTTGTTTCAGTGTGTCAGTGAAGCAATTGACACCAGTTTGCTGTTCAAAATAGTTACCTACAGGCAAGGTATTTAAAACTGTGGTTTGTCCGTCACACGGATCACATAAAAGTTCGCTCCAAATTCAGTCATTTGTAGTGAGCGTGGAAGATATTGTTCTCCATTTAAAATGGGCAAGGCACGTGACAAGGGACGGGGAACTGGACATGATGGTGATGATGCATGCAGAGGCCGAGGCAGTGGGCAAGCTGAAATTGTGCCACAACAAACACCCACATCTTCCCGCTTGACCTTCCTGTCCCAATTAATAGGGAACCGCAAAACACCACTATTGAACACAGAGCAGTGTCAAAAGGTTATTGGTTGGATAGCAGATAATGCTTCCAGTCAATTAGCCACCACCACCACCTTGTCTTCAACTCGGTCAAGTCTCAGTTCCTCACCCTGAACCTTCTTCCTCCCACCATGCCGAGTGCCTGGAGACAACTGATCCCATACTTTGACACTCCAAAGAGCTGTTCAGTTTTCCATTTATAGATTCGGGCCTCTCGCCCGGTCCACTTGAAGCGCGGCACGTGGAGATCGCATGTAGCGATGCCTAAATATTTGAGCAGCCACGGTCACATGAAGGCGACGGTGGGAAAGTGTCACAAGAAGTGGACGATGATGAGACACAATTGCCAGAAAGTCAGGAGGAGGACCAGAGTGCAGAAGTGGTCAAGTCTCAGTTCCTCACCCTGAACCTTCTTCCTCCCACCATGCCGAGTGCCTGGAGACAACTGATCCCATACTTTGACACTCCAAAGAGCTGTTCAGTTTTCCATTTATAGATTCGGGCCTCTCGCCCGGTCCACTTGAAGCGCGGCACGTGGAGATTTTTTTTGGAACTTAATCCTCATTATTTGCTTAAAAAGAAATCCAGAGAACACTGCTGTTCTGCACCATTTGATTGCTGGCACTGCAGAATACAGGCAGGTCCTTTCCTATTACAGTGCTAAAAATCCAACTATCTAAAACTGTGGTTTGTCCGTCACACGGATCACATATAATTGCGCTGAAAATGCTGCCATTTCTGGCATCCATTAAAAATTTGTTTCAGTGTGTCAGTGAAGCAATTGACACCAGTTTGCTGTTCAAAATAGTTACCTACAGGCAAGGTATTTAAAACTGTGGTTTGTCCGTCACACGGATCACATAAAAGTTCGCTCCAAATTCAGTCATTTGTAGTGAGCGTGGAAGATATTGTTCTCCATTTAAAATGGGCAAGGCACGTGACAAGGGACGGGGAACTGGACATGATGGTGATGATGCATGCAGAGGCCGAGGCAGTGGGCAAGCTGAAATTGTGCCACAACAAACACCCACATCTTCCCGCTTGACCTTCCTGTCCCAATTAATAGGGAACCGCAAAACACCACTATTGAACACAGAGCAGTGTCAAAAGGTTATTGGTTGGATAGCAGATAATGCTTCCAGTCAATTAGCCACCACCACCACCTTGTCTTCAACTCGGTCAAGTCTCAGTTCCTCACCCTGAACCTTCTTCCTCCCACCATGCCGAGTGCCTGGAGACAACTGATCCCATACTTTGACACTCCAAAGAGCTGTTCAGTTTTCCATTTATAGATTCGGGCCTCTCGCCCGGTCCACTTGAAGCGCGGCACGTGGAGATCGCATGTAGCGATGCCTAAATATTTGAGCAGCCACGGTCACATGAAGGCGACGGTGGGAAAGTGTCACAAGAAGTGGACGATGATGAGACACAATTGCCAGAAAGTCAGGAGGAGGACCAGAGTGCAGAAGTGGAAGACGAGGTGGTGGATGATATAGTAACTGAGCCAACCTGGCAGGAGGACATGCAGAGCGAGGAGAGCAGCACACAGGGGGAGGGAGGCAGAGTACCCATTCAGGCAGGAAGAAGCAGTGTGGTGGCCGCAGAAATAAGGAGGGAAACCGTTCCCCGTAACACCAACATGATGGAAGTTGCCAGTACAACTGTTAGGTCTTCCCGAGTCTGGTTGTTTTTTAAAGAATCTGCCGATAACCCCAAAAATGACATTTGCACCACCTGTCAGGCCAGCATCAGCAGGGGTGGTAAAACGACCAGCCTGACCACCATCAGCATGATCTGGCACATGGTAGCAAAGCACCTGACTTTGTGGGCCGAACCCTAGGGTCCAGGAACAGTGTCTGCGGGTGGCACCACTGCTTCTTCCACTGTTGTGCATGCAAGCCAATCGCCTGTCCATGGTGCATGCAAAGATGCCTCCTGCCTTGCATCTGTCATTGCACACTCTCAAGTAGCAGAATTAGGAAGCACGTCCACGTGCTTGTCCCAGCACAGCGTTCAGTTGTCCATACCCCAGTCCTTGGAACGCAAGAGCAAATACGCAGCCAACGCCCCACAGGCCACACTACTAAATTCCCACATTTCGCGACTGCTTGAGCTAGAAATGTTGCCTTTTAGGCTCGTGGAGACCGAAGCATTCCGAGACCTGATGGCGGCAGCCGTTCCTTGGTACTCGGTCCCCAGCCGCCACTATTTCTTCCAATGTGCCGTCCCCGCATTACACAAGCACGTGTCCCTAAGCATTAGCCGTGCCCTCAACAACACAGTTATCGGGAAAGTCCACCTAACTGCGGACATGTGGACAAGTGCTTGTGGGAAGGGACGGTACATCTCGCTGACGGCACACTGGGTTAACATTTTGGAAGCCGGGATCCAGTCGGACCTTGGGACGGAACACGTCCTCCCAACGCCAAGGATCGCAGGCCCTAGGTCAATCAGGGTTGCACCCACAGTCTACAGCTCCTGCACCTCCTTCTCCTCAGCCTCCTCCTCCTCTTCAGCCTCCATCTCTGATATGACCACATCAGTCACAAGCTGAAAGCACTGCAGCACTGCCTTGGCCAAGCGGCAACAGGCTGTGCTGAAGATAACATGCTTAATGCTTAGGTGACAAACCACCTAGTGCTGCAGAGTTGTTGAAAGTTGTAACACAGCAGCCTGATCTCTGGCTCTCACCGCTGAACCTGATAACGAAGAAATGACAGCTGGAGTAGAAATGGTTTCCCAAGTCCTTTCACGAAACTAAAGAATATGGCTGTGGTGAAATACAACTCAGAAAAAACAGCTGTGGACCGGCTCCGTACCGTTCCTGACCACGTGTTTGTGGGTAGGCGGTCCTTCCCATTAAATTCACTGGGGAGGGCACGGGTAATGTTGTGGGACCCGGTCTTGTGGAAGGCTGAGACGACATCGGGACAAATAGTGGCGGCTGGGGACCGAGTATGGATACCCAGTCGCCGCCTCCATAAGATTGTGGACAGCTTCTGCCTCCACAAGCCCAAAAGGCCACATTTCAGGTGCAAGCAGCTGTCAAAAATTTGGCAGTACAGTATTGCAGCCTGTGGGTGGGTGGGTGGCTGGCTGCATACTTACGCTTGCATTCCAAGGAATGGGGTAGGGACAACTGAACGCTGCACTGGGACAAGGACGTGGACGGTGATTTTTGCAAGTCTGCAACGACAGGTGCATGGCGGGAGGCATCTTCGCATGCGCCAAGGATCACTTATGATGGGCACACTTTTAGGCAGTGACCTGGGAGTCAGAGATGCTTCCAGGGGTCTTCTCCAAGCTGTTCCCATGTCTTTTCAGCACTGTACTCATGTGTCTGATTATGTGTCACACGCCACATGGCCAGATAAGGTTGTAAAATGTTAAAATTATATTTCCCAGGGAATGCATTTGTCTTGGTTGAAAGCAATGCAAAAGTGCAAAAACGCATCAAAAACACTACGTGTGAACATAGCCCAAGGTGTGGAGGAGTAGTTTTGGTTATTTATTTTGACTTATATACAAGTCATTACCCTGGAAAGGATGTTCCTTAACATATTTCCCAGGAAAATCCATTTTGAATTTGTTTTCGTATTTTTTATTGTGAGTCCGTAAAAGTCGTGTAATTCCTCTGACAACGTTGTTGACAGCAGTGACCTGGGAGTCAGAAATGCTTCCAGGGGTCTTCCACATGCTGTTCCCATGTAATTTGAGCACTGTTCCCATCAATTTGGGCAATTTTTAGGCCCTCTGCAGACCTCCTTGGGAGTAGCCGCCTGAAAAATGCTTGAGTTTCCCATAGACTTACATTGGGCTCGTTGCTCGGATCAAGCACCCGAGTATTCCAATTTGCTCGACCTGAGCAACGAGTACCCGAGCATTTTAGTGCTCGCTCATCACTAGTAGTCACCAAGTGTCACTCCATGGCAGTCCTTGGTCATGCAGCAGCTGGTCAAGGCAGGAAATCAGAGCACAGAATGGTGAAGACAGCAGCGTAGTCAGATGGTCCAAGGTCAGGGCAGACAGCACAGGTTCACAAAACTAATCCGAGGTCAGGAGTAGAGAATTTAGACAGAACGGATTAAAGAGCCGAGTCAGAAACTGGGGAGATGAGGCCAAAACACTAGACTGAATTCTGGAGACAAACAGGAACCTAACTTCAGGTAGGGAACAGGTGGAGGAGCAGTCTAATATATCCCCTGCTGGTAGGGATAGGCTGGGGAAACCAAACCCAGCAAGACACAGCACGGTTAAATTCCTGTCGGATATGGTCCCACCTCCCTATAGACAGGTGGAGACAGCAGGAATATGCCCCAGAGTTGGAAGTGCTATATGAGGTACTCAGCGCAGCTGTCTGACATGGAAAGGAGCAGAGCAGGGAACACACTGAGTAGCATGGTGCTGGGAACCTTTGCAAGTTACCACCATGAAAGTGATTTATAAAGAGGTACTAATACATTGGGATAACTGGATTTTATCTCTCTTTTTATACAACCTAAAATCTTGCTTGCTTTTGCAACTTCTGCTTGACATTAACTACTGCTACTTAGCTTACTTGTAACCAGAATACCCAAGCCCTTCTTTTATTCTGTTGTCCCTAGTATATTCCTACTTAATGTGTACAGTGCCATGTAAAAGTTTGGGCACCCATTATCAAAATTACTGCTATTGTGAACAGTTAAGCTAGTTGAAGATGAGATGATCTCTAAAAGGCCTAAAGTTAAAGACTGCACATTTCCTTTGTATTTTAGGCAAAAAATAAATATATATATTTTTCATCTTTTACATTTTAAAAATTACACATTGGAAAATGGTCCAGTGCAAAAGTTTGAACACCCTGCATGGTTAGTACCTAGTAGCACTCCCTTTGGAAAGTATCACAGCTTGTAAACGCTTTTTGTAGCAAGACAGGAGTCTTTCAATACATGTTTGAGGGATTTTCATCCATTCTTTCTTCCAGTTCTGTGATATTCCTGGGTCATTTTGCATGTGCTGCTTTTTTGAGGTCTAGCCACAGATCTTCAGTGATGTTCAGATTAGGAGACTGAAGGCCATTGTAAAACCTTTAGCTTGCACCTTTTGAGGTAGTCTATTGTGGATTTTGATGTGTGTTTAGGATCATTATCCATTTGTAGATGCCATCCTCTTTTCAACATCAGCTTTTTTACAAATGGTGTTATGTTTGCATCAAGAATTTGTTGAAATTTCACTGAATCCATTCTTCCCTTTACCCGTGAAATGTTCCCCATGTCATTGGCTGCAACCCAATCCCAATGCATGATTGGTCCACCCCCATGCTTAATGATTGGCGAGATGTTCTTTTCCTGAAATTCTGTGCCCTTTTTTCTCCACACATACCTTTGGTTATTGTGGCCATAGAGTTCTATTCTAACTTCATACGTCCGCAGGACTTTTTTCAAAATGCATCAGGCTTGTTTAGATGTTCTTTTACATACTTCTAATGCTGAATTTTATGGTGAAGATGCAGGAGAGATTTTCTTCTGATGACTCTTCCATGAAGGCCATGTTTGTGAAGATGTCTCTGAACAGTAGAACAATGTACCACAACTCCAGAGTCTGCTAAATCTTTTTGAAGGTCTTTTGCAGTCAAGAGGGGGTTCTGATTTGCCTCTCTAGCAATCTTAGCTAACTTCTTATAGCCTTCTCCTGCTTTGTGGTCCTCCACCATTTTCATTTTTAGACTGATAGGGAGCTTCTTAGAAGAACCTATGGCTGCTGTTTTTGGCACAAGGTTAAAGCAGGCTGGGTTTTATGAAGCTGGAAAATTTGTATCACCTGGCCTTTTCTAACGATGATAGTGAACAAGCAATTACCCTAATAGGCTAATTAAGGTCTGAAACCTTGGTCAAAGTTATATCAGCACACAAATCTCCAAGGGTGCCCAAACTTTTGCATCGGCCCATTGTTCATTTTGTAATTTTTTGAAAATGTAAAAAATGACAGTATATATTTTTTTCTTGCCTAAAATACAAAGGAAATGTGTCATCTTTAACTTTATGCCTTTTAGAGATCATTTCATCTTCAACATGCTTAACTGTTTTCAATAACAGTAATTTTGACCATGGGTGCACAAACTTTTATATGCCACAGTATTCAGTAATATGATTACTCTAGCAAAGGTGCATTGCTCTACGTTTATCAGCACTGAATTTCATCTGCCATGTGTTTGCTCAGGGAGACATCTTGTATAGACCATTTTGTAATATTAAACAATTTAGCTGAGTTTTGTTATCATACTATGTTTTTTGTCATTAGCAAAGACTGACAGTGTACTTTCAATCCCATGCACTAAGGTCATTAATTTAAGATTAAAAGAATTGGGCCTAATACTGATTATTTTGGTCCACACTGCTGACTTTATGCCATTTACAAAGACTCTTTGTTTCCCATCCCTTAACCAGTTTTTTATCTATATGCTTATATTGTATTTTAGCGCCTTCTTTGGAAGGTTCAGTGTAAGCTAGGATGGATAGTGATGGCTTAGAGCCCCCCAGATGTATGCCTGTGCCCCTCTCCTTTTATTGCGACAAAGCTACAGATTATATGTATGCTCTGTGTGTCTCTTTGCATATATTACATAATTTCCTCTCCTTTGTATTCCGTCATCTCTTATTATGTAGTATCCTCTCTAGTTATGTACAGTGCCATCACTTATTACATAGTTTCCAACTCTGGCTGGTGAACACTCTCATCAGCATCTCCTGCTCTCGCTACTATCAGTGAGACCAGGTATATGATGATGAGAGTAGTACTCTCATCAGCTGACACCTGGCCGGCGGTAACCTTTTCACCGCTTGTCACAGTTGCTGGCTCATACGCTGTCATCTGTGTGACAGAGTGGGAACTACAGCACTCTAACCAACAGTAACATGTAAGGTTACCACCGATCAGAGCTGGTGTTTCTATCGCTGTCACACAGATGACAGCGTGGGAAATGCCGAATGTTTGTGCCCCCATTCATTTATATAGGGTCTGAATTTGAGTTCGAGTTCAGGTACCGTTCTGGAAACTGACGGACCCAAACATCCACAGATCTACCCATTCCTACTGGTAAATGATGAGCGGGACCAGTCATTCCCATTCTCTACTCCATCAGGGGCAGCTGGGTTAAAAAGGCAGCTGGCCTGCTCATAACTGTTTGTGTGAAGTGGTGGAAAAATCTCTGAGATCTGTTCTCTGTGGGAGCTGGAATGACCTCTTACTTCTGGTCAGACTGTGACAATATTGTGAAGGGGTGACCTCTGTGTATTTTTTTCCCCAAAGTCATTTTTGTGCCCTCTCTTCCACAAAATCATTATAAGTCCCTGTCTTATGTACAGCATCCTTTACCTCCCCGCTATTCATTATAAGTCCCTGTATAGTGTCCTATCCCACTCCCCAATTATTTATAAGTACCTGTATAGTGTCTCCCTTTACCCTCCAGTTCATTATAAGCTCCTTATACTGTCTTCCCTCACCTTCCCAGTTCATTAAAAATCCTTCTATAGCATCCGCTCCCACCCCAGTTCATAATAAGTCTTTCTATAGTGTCCTCTCCCATACGCCAATTCATTATAAATCCTTCCGCAGCATCCTATCCCAGCCCTAATTCATTATAAGTCCTACTATAGCATCATCCCCCAAACAGAAATAATTATAAATCCTTATTTAATGTCCTCCCACACCCCCAAATCATTATAAGTTGCTGGCATAGGAAGCTGAGGATGGTTTACTGCAGCTCCACTGTCATCATCCACTCTAGGCAGTAGAGTTGCAGGATCGTTCCCTGCCTGCCATTCCAACTAATGAGGTGCGTAATCAGGTCATGGGGTCTCAGAGTCTCCGATAGAGAGACCCGATTGCTCTCATAAGCTGCCTCTGCACAGGCCCCCCACCTTCTCGGCGCCCTAAAGAAGCTGCACCAGCATAGGTGATTATGATTTTCATCATATATGGCAATACTATGTATTTCAGTATATAGTTCAAGAGATCAAATGATCTCAGGTTCAAATCCTCTAAGGGGACTAATTGAAAATGTAAAAGTCAAAAATTTTTTTTCTTAAATATAACATATCATCCCTCTTTCATCTCCTTAAAATGAAGAAAGGGGGAAAATAATATTTGGTATTACATCTTTAAAAGTCTGATCAAAATATAGCATCAATTTATCCATATGGTAAGCACTGTAAATATTAAAAAAAATCAAAACACCAGAATTATGTTTCTTTTGTCCACTTTCCTAAAAAAGGCAATACAAAGCGATCAAAATGTAATATGTACCCCTAATTGGCAACCATAAAAATGTCTGCTCATTATGCAAAAAAACAAGCCCTCACTCAGCTCCATCAGCTCTATGAAGCCCTCACAAAATTAAAATGTTACAGGTCTGGCTACGCAAAGTAAAAGAAAAAATGTTTACATCATTTAAAGAGAACCTGGCAGCATAATTTTGTAATGTAAAGTAAAGACATTGCTGTAATACAGATTACATTGATATCTTTGGTGAAGAAATCCTTTTTGTGGTTCTTCTTTATTCAGCATTTGACGTTTTTTTGAGGGGTTTTGGAATCAGACAGGGAGGAGAAGACCCCAGTGCACAGACGGATCCCTGCGTACCAAAACCTAATTATCAGAAAACTTCAAATGGTGATTCCAGAAGAACAGCAAAGAAGATTTCTGCACCAAAGGTATCAATGTAATCAGCATTACAGCATCATTACTGCTATGTTTTCTATGTTTTACTTTACGTTACAAAATCCTGCTGACGGGTTATCTTTAAATAGAAAAAAAATCCTCATACATCTACTTCGATGAAAAAATCTAAAAGTTCGGACTCTTGTAAAAAGGGGAGGAAATAGTGAAAGTGCAAAAAAAAAATAGAAAAAAGTGTTAACTCTTTAATCCAATTTATACAGTTTGCTATCTTAAAGTGTAGCACTAGATCACTTATGCAACTAAGCAAAGTTTCAACAAAAAATACAGATTGGAAATTGCCTCATTTCTTTGGGGACATCAAATGAATCTCAACATTTTCAATTTTAAGACTTCAAGAAATCTTAATTTTATAATTAAGATTCCAATAATTACCGTATAAATTAGAATTAGATATACATTTTCCTTTCATCTATAATCACAGGGAAATATTTTATACTTTACTGAAATTAAGCAAGTGCGCAAAGTACTCTTTACTTTATCATTCATTGCCTCCTTTGTGGCATGGTCATGTGTAGTTGTCTTTTTACATTTTGATCAATTTTGTTTTTGTAAGTATTGCATATACACACACTGCTAGATTATGCGGATTAATACCAAGGAGACCTAATATGTTCAAAACAAGGGTTTTACCACCCTTCCTGCACGTTGTCTAAGCTGACACGTGTTTCTAGAAGTCATCTGGCTCTCCACTGGGGTCTTTGGCAAGAAAGCTAAAACATAAATATAGCTAAGCCTAATTTATATTATTGTCTATCCTGAAACCACTATCATTAACAAAGCAAATAAAGAAAGTTACAGATACTGTAGTGGGATAATAAAACCGACAATCATTGTAGCAGCTGAGAAATGTCATTCCAGTCCGTCAGACAGAGCAATCACAGCACAAGTGTTTCTGTGATTCTCTTACTTTTACCCTTTGTAGATGACCATTCATAATATTTAAGAAAAGTCATTTACAATTATTTTCATTGTTATTGCTGGCAGTATTATTTTCTTCTTTACTATTTACGTACAATCTAAGCCTTAGCCATTTGTATTCTTTCAGATTGCTAGGAGAATTTTTTAAAAGGGATCGCCCAGTACTATGATAATGATGACCTCAATTTCACATCGGGTGAGGGGTGGTATCTAATCTATGGGACCCCCACCAACCAGCTGGTAACTGCTCCAGCAGCGGCCAGAGCTGATTCCTTTAACAATTAATATAGCCAGTTTTTCATCCCAATGTTCCATTTATTACATCTGATCTTCATAGCTGGTAAAAGGATAACCTCACTGTTGGTCATTTTAACTTTTTACTATTGGGTATTGTTACAAATTTTGCACCGTTTTGCTTTTACAGGCTTTTTATTTCCATCTATTGTCAAATTTAATGGAGTCTTTGGCCATAAATCAGCTCATACTAAGACAGATAAAAAAGAGTTAAATGAGGCTTAACATTTAAATCACTAAAAACGTGATTCAAGAGAAACCCTCAACAGGATCATTCACTATAATGAAGTAGAAGCAGACACTTCATCTGGTCTCTGTTCCAGGAGATTTTCCTCTATTTAGGCAATTATTCCGCGCACACAAAAATGTGATCAATTACAGTTACAGTGGGGAAAATAAGTATTTGATACAAGGCCGATTTTGCAAGATTTCCCACCTACAAAGAATGGAGAGGTCTATAATTTTTATCGTAGGTACACTTCAACTGTGAGAGACAGAAACTAAAAATAAAAATCAGAAAATCACATTGTATGATTTTTACATAATTCATTTGCATTTTATTGCATGAAATAAGTATTTGATCACCTAACAACCAGCAAGAATTCTGGCTCTCACAGACCTGTTGGTTTTCTTTAAGAAGCCCTTCTACTCTGCACTCATTACCTGTATTAATTGCACCTGTTTTATTTGTAGGTGAATAAACTTGCAAAGGTGGCAGTGTATCAAAATACTTATTTTCCCCACTGTAGGTGTATGCTTAAAAAGACAATATACATTCAAAACAGAAGGCCATCTGAAATTACTCCATCTGCCTCATTGTGGTGAATAGTTCGGTCTGGGGTTCCATCTGAATCTCCTTCTTTAGGGATTTAGATGAAAACCTCAACATAAATGCAAAGCATAGAGAAAGGGATAAATGTGATCCTGTCCTTAAAACCAGCCAAAAAAATGTTATCCAGAAGGGTATACATATGAACAATGTTTACTATAAATGAGTGTCAGCTCCATTGCAGACCGAGAGCTTCTCAACAGCATATCCATATAAAGTGAAAAAAAATAGTCTTTGTTATAAATCCATAAAATGCTTAAAGACAAAGAAATAAACAAATAGCCCTCCTTCCCTTCTGTGCTTTGCTGTGTGCCCAAGCAGCAGTTTTTGACCACATATGGGGTATTGCCGCTTTTGGAATATTGGAAAATCTTGCTTAACAGTTGGGTCCATTTTCTACTAGTGATGAGCGAACGTGTTCGCCCGAGATCTATATACACTGCTCAAAAAAATAAAGGGAACACTCAAATAACACATCCTAGATCTGAATGAATGAAATATTCTCATTGAATACTTTGTTCTGTACAAAGTTGAATGTGCTGACAACAAAATCACACAAAAATCATCAATGGAAATCAAATTTATTAACCAATGGAGGCCTGGATTTGGAGTCATCCCCAAAATTAAAGTGAAAAAACACACTATAGGCTGATCCAACTTTGATGTAATGTCCTTAAAACAAGTCAAATGAGGCTCAGTATTGTGTGTGGCCTCCACGTGCCTGTATGACCTCCCTACAATGCCTGGGCATGCTCCTGATGAGGTTGCGGATGGTCTCCTGTGGGATCTCCTCCCAGACCTGGACTAAAGCATCCACCAACTCCTGGACAGTCTGTGGTGCAACGTGACGTTGGTGGATGGAGCGACACATGATGTCCCAGATGTGCTCAATCGGATTCAGGTCTGGGAAACAGGCAGGCCAGTCCATTGCTTCAATGCCTTCATCTTGTAGGAACTGCTGACACACTCCAGCCACATGAGGTCTGGCATTTTCCTGCATTAGGAGGAACCCAGGGCCAACCGCACCAGCATATGGTCTCACAAGTGGTCTGAGGATCTAATCTCGGTACCTAATGGCAGTCAGGCTACCTCTGGCGAGCACATGGAGGGATGTGTGGCCCTCCAAAGAAATGCCACCCCACACCATTACTGACCCACTGCCAAATCGGTCATGCTGAAGGATGCTGCAGGCAGCAGATCACTCTCCACGGCGGCTCCAGTGCTCAGTGAAGAGCACAGGGTGCCAGCGGTGACTTTGCCAATCCTGGTGTTCTGTGGCAAATGCCCAGCGTCCTGCACGGTGTTGGGCTGTGAGCACAACTCCCATCTGTGGACCACCCTCATGGAGTTGGTTTCTAACCGTTTGTGCAGACACATGCACATTTGTGGCCTGCTGGAGGTCATTTTGCAGGGCTCTGGCAGTGCTCCTCCTGCTCCTCCTTGCACAAAGGCGGAGGTAGCGGTCCTGCTGCTGGGTTGTTGCCCTCCTACGGCCCCCTCCACATCTCCTGGTGTACTGGCCTGTCTCCTGGTAGTGCCTTCAGCCTCTGGACACTACGCTGACAGACACAGCAAACCTTCTTGCCACAGCTCGCATTGATGTGCCATCCTGGATGAGCTGCACTACCTGAGCAACTTCTGTGGGTTGTAGAGTCCGTGTCATGCTACCACGAGTGTGAAAGCACAACCAACATTCAAAAGTGACCAAAACATCAGCCAGAAAGCATTGGTACTGAGATGTGCTCTGTGGTCCCCACCTGCAGAAACACTCCTTTATTGAGTGTGTCTTGATAATTGCCAATAATTTCCACCTATTGTCTATTCCATTTGCACAATAGTATGTGAAATTAATTGTCAATCAGTGGACAGTTTGATTTCACAGAAGTTTGATTTACTTGGAGTTATATTCTGTTGTTTAAGTGTTCCCTTTATTTTTTTGAGCAGTGTATATCCATCTGAACTAACAGTCCTTCTGAGGACTAATTCAGCTGCATATTGTAGCGCTGGCGTCCCTGCCCTCTGCTAGGCAGGGACGCTGCTCCCCTCACCGCTCTGCTGTCAGCGCGCGCTCCGTCCCGGCGTCCTCTCCCCGCTCTGCTGTCAGCGCGCGCTCCGTCCCGGCGTCCTCTCCCCGCTCTGCTGTCAGCGCGCGCTCCGTCCCGGCGTCCTCCTCCTGCTCTGCTCTCAGCGCGCGCTCCTTCCCGGCCCCTGTGCTTAGGGCGCGCGCGCGCTCCCCTCCTCTTAAAGGGGCCGCGCGCGCCGCCCTAAAGAGTCCCCGGCCAATGGCCGGAGGACTTCATCATATTTAAGGCACCTCCTCCAAAATGGAGGTGCCCGAGCAATGTTGTTTGCACCTGTGTCTCACCTGTGCTTCAGCCCTCAGGTCCCGTTGCCAGTTACCTGCCAGTTACCTGCCAGTTACCTGCCAGTTTCCTGCCAGTTTCCTGCTAGTTACCTGCCTGATTCCTGCCTGAATACTTGTTACCTGCCTGCCTGCCTGAGGTCCGACGGTCTGCCTTACAACTCCGGTCAGTCTGTCTAAGGACCAACTTGTCCGCTCACCTGGGAGCGCACATCAGCTACCTGCCTGCTTGCCTGAGGTCCGACGGTCTGCCTTACAACTCCGGTCAGTCTGTCTATGGACCAGCTTGCCCGCTCACCTGGGAGCGCTTCTCCGCTACCTGCCTGCTTGCCAGCCTGGAGGCTCCGTTGTCACGTGCTGTGACCACCAGCTTTCTCAGAGACTCTTGCCCGCTCACCTGGGAGCGCTTCTCCGTTACCTACCTGCCTGCCAGCCCGGAGGTTCCGCCGTCACGTGCCGTGACCACCTGCTATTCCAGAGACTCTCGCTTGCTCACCTGGGAGCACACATCTACCATCTGCCTGCTAGCCTACCCGGAGGCTCTGCCATCACAGGTCGTACCTACCCCTTACCCAGAGACTGCCCTGATCACTTGCCGTAACTCCCTGTCCGTTCACCCAGAGACTGCCACCCGCTCCCTTACAAGGGCCGCCCCCTTGTATAGTAGCTCAGAGGTTCCGCCTCCCGGACCCGTTACAGTTTGCTCGGGCCATGGAACCCGGTGGCACCCAAGCTCCCTCGCTCTCGGACCTCTGTCTTGAACTGTCCCGTCAGAGGTCCCAACAGGAGTCCATCCTGGGTCACCTGCGGAATGTCAACACTCGCCTGGATACTCTGACAACACCACCTGCAACTACGGCCAGTACCATGGTATCCTTTTCCGGACCCCGGCTCTCTGCACCTCCTCGCTTCGGAGGCGACTCCGTCCTGGCTCGGGGCTTCATAAATCAGTGCACCCTGCATTTTGAACTATTGTCCCACCAGTTTAACTCCGACCGAGCCAAAATTGCATTCATCATGTCCCATCTCACCGGGGAGGCTCTGGCCTGGCTAAATCCTCTATGGGAGAGAGGAGACCCCCTGGTGTCCGACTTGCCTGCCTTTCTCACGGCTTTCCGGAAAGCCTTCGACGAACCCGGACGGAGGACCTCATCCGCATCATCTCTGCTACGCCTCCGTCAGGGAAGCCTCACCGTGGGTCAATATGCCATACGGTTCCGTACCCTTGCCTCGGAGCTGGCCTGGGATAACGAAGCTCTGGTATCCGTCTTCTGGGAGGGTCTGTCCGGCCGTATTAAAGATGAACTTGCTGGTCGGGACATTCCTACCACTCTCGATGACCTAATAACTCTTGCCACCCGGATTGACCTACGGTTCCAGGAACGTGCCAAAGAGGTCACCCGTGAAAAGGGGCTTCCACGTCTGGTTCCTACTTTTCTGAAACCCGTCACTCCTTCCGTTTCTCCCCAGGTACACTCTCCTGAGCCTATGCAGGTCGACCAGACCAAGATGGTCAAATCCCGTCAGGACTTTCGCCGTGCCGAGGGGAGCTGCTTCTACTGTGGCAGTAAGGAGCATCGGATCCGTGCCTGCCCGGAGAGGTCGGGAGAACGCCTGTGTCTAGGTTCGCTCAGAGGACTTGATCTAGACAAAAATAAATCCTCTCCATCCCTGCTGCTGTCTGTCTCAATCATCTGCGGGGAGAATCGTTATTCCGAACTAGCCCAACTTGACTCTGGAGCAGCCGGAAATCTTATTTCACTGTCCCTGGTGGAGAAATACCGCATCCCCACCAAACCTCTGGTTGTACCCTTGTCTGTTGTTGCCGTGGATGGGGGCCTCATATCTCGCCCCATCCAATTCATCACCGAATCCATTACTCTGCAAGTGGGTATGCTGCATTCAGAGAGTATCTCCCTTCACGTTCTGCCTGGACTCTCTCACGCCCTCTTGCTAGGTCTGCCTTGGCTCCAGAGACATGCACCCGTGCTTGACTGGCAAACCGGAGAGGTCCTTCGCTGGGGACAAGACTGTCATAAAACCTGTCTGGTTCCCGTCCATTCCGTCCGTCCCTCTCCTATCCCAGCTAATCTACCTGGACTTCCGATTCCTTATTGGTCTTGTGCTGATGTCTTTGATATGGAGGAGGCAGAGACATTACCACCTCATAGACCATGTGACTGCCCCATCGATCCCGCCAGAGTAATGCAGGTGGCCCCCGTGAGTCTAAATTGTCTCCCTCCTGGTAAGACGTTCGTATCGGTACCTGATCGGGAGAGGATCCTACACTGGGGTCATTCGTCTAAACTAGCTGGCCACGCCGGTCAGAAAAAGACCCTCCAGCTTATTACCCGGCACTACTGGTGGCCTAACCTGCACAAGGATGTTATGGACTTTGTTTCTGCCTGTGTGTCCTGCGCCCGCAACAAGGTTCCGAGACACCTGTCGGCCGGCCGCCTTCTTCCTCTGCCAGCACCTGCTGCCCCCTGGCAGCATATAGCGATGGACTTCGTAACTGATCTGCCCGTCTCTGCCGGTTGTACGGTCATTTGGGTGGTCGCTGACCGCTTTTCCAAGATGGCTCACTTCATTCCCCTGCCAGGTCTTCCGTCTGCACCCGAGCTGGCTAGAGTCTTTATCCGCCACATCTTCCGTCTTCATGGCCTGCCCCGTCACATCGTGTCGGATCGAGGAGTACAGTTCACTTCTCGTTTCTGGAGAGCCACTTGTAAATTGCTAGACGTCACTCTGGACTTCTCCTCCGCTTACCACCCACAGTCTAATGGTCAAGTGGAGCGGATCAATCAGAACCTGACCAGTTACCTCCGGCACTTCGTTAATGCTCACCATTCTGACTGGGTGGATCTCCTGCCATGGGCCGAATTCTCATACAACAATCACGAGAGCGAGTCTTCCTCCATATGGGAGAGTACCCGGTCCGCACTCCTTCTGTCATCCGAGCGTATGAAAAGGCACGCTGACAAAGGGCGTCTGGATCCTCCTCAATTCCGTCCTGGGGATAAAGTCTGGCTCTCGTCCAAATATGTCCGGCTCAAGATCCCTTCCTATAAGTTGGGGCCTCGGTTCATCGGCCCACTGGAGGTTATCAGTCAGATCAACCCGGTGGCCTATAAATTGAAACTCCCGGCCAACTTACGGATCCCTAACTCCTTCCATGTATCTCTCCTCAAACCTGTGGTACTTAACTCTTTTTCTAAGTCTACAGGTAGGCCTCTTGCTCCGGTTTCTGCTGAGGACGAGTTTGAGGTAGAGAACATTCTTGCCACCAAAAGGGTAAGAGGAAAGACCTTTTTCTTGGTAGATTGGAGGGGGTTTGGTCCTGAGGAGAGAACGTGGGAGCCCCGGGAGAATATCCATGCCCCTCTCATCCTAGCTAAATTTCTGTCTGGCCTAAAAAAGGGGGGGCCTAAAGGGGGGGGTACTGTAGCGCTGGCGTCCCTGCCCTCTGCTAGGCAGGGACGCTGCTCCCCTCACCGCTCTGCTGTCAGCGCGCGCTCCGTCCCGGCGTCCTCTCCCCGCTCTGCTGTCAGCGCGCGCTCCGTCCCGGCGTCCTCTCCCCGCTCTGCTGTCAGCGCGCGCTCCGTCCCGGCGTCCTCCTCCTGCTCTGCTCTCAGCGCGCGCTCCTTCCCGGCCCCTGTGCTTAGGGCGCGCGCGCGCGCGCTCCTCTCCTCTTAAAGGGGCCGCGCGCGCCGCCCTAAAGAGTCCCCGGCCAATGGCCGGAGGACTTCATCATATTTAAGGCACCTCCTCCAAAATGGAGGTGCCCGAGCAATGTTGTTTGCACCTGTGTCTCACCTGTGCTTCAGCCCTCAGGTCCCGTTGCCAGTTACCTGCCAGTTACCTGCCAGTTACCTGCCAGTTACCTGCCAGTTTCCTGCCAGTTTCCTGCTAGTTACCTGCCTGATTCCTGCCTGAATACTTGTTACCTGCCTGCCTGCCTGAGGTCCGATGGTCTGCCTTACAACTCCGGTCAGTCTGTCTAAGGACCAACTTGTCCGCTCACCTGGGAGCGCACATCAGCTACCTGCCTGCTTGCCTGAGGTCCGACGGTCTGCCTTACAACTCCGGTCAGTCTGTCTATGGACCAGCTTGCCCGCTCACCTGGGAGCGCTTCTCCGCTACCTGCCTGCTTGCCAGCCTGGAGGCTCCGTTGTCACGTGCTGTGACCACCAGCTTTCTCAGAGACTCTTGCCCGCTCACCTGGGAGCGCTTCTCCGTTACCTACCTGCCTGCCAGCCCGGAGGTTCCGCCGTCACGTGCCGTGACCACCTGCTATTCCAGAGACTCTCGCTTGCTCACCTGGGAGCACACATCTACCATCTGCCTGCTAGCCTACCCGGAGGCTCTGCCATCACAGGTCGTACCTACCCCTTACCCAGAGACTGCCCTGATCACTTGCCGTAACTCCCTGTCCGTTCACCCAGAGACTGCCACCCGCTCCCTTACAAGGGCCGCCCCCTTGTATAGTAGCTCAGAGGTTCCGCCTCCCGGACCCGTTACACATATAATCAGTGGTGATAGCAGGAATTAGGCAGACAGGCAGTGTATGTGGCAGACTGCAGTGTATAATACAGCACAAGAGGCTCCATTCCAGTTATGTTTGCTGCTTCTGTTCTGTTACAGATATTTCTACAAATAGCTCCAGGTATCAGGAGTCAGGGATAATTATTTTTTTTTCTTAATTCTGATTATTTGGTTAAAAAGGAATCTAGAGAACACCATTTTCTGCTCCATTTGCTTGTTGCCACAGCAGAATGCAGCCAGATTCTTTCCATAATACAGCGATAAAAATCCAGAAATTTGTAGTGAACGTGGAAAATATTGGCCTCCATTTAAATTTTGTTGCAATGTGTCAGTGCAGTTATTGACACTAGGTCGCTGTGAAAAATAGTAACCTACAGGCCAGCTATTTAAAACTGTGGTTTTCCGTCCATATATCACATACAAGTTCACTCCAAATTCAGCCATTTCTGGCCTCCATGAAAATTTTGTTGCAGTGTGTCAGTGAAGTTATTGACACCTGGTCGCTGTGAAAAATAGTAACCTACAGGCCAGCTATTTAAAACTGTGGTTTACCGTCACACGTATCACATATCACTGCGGTTCAAATCCAGCCATTTGTAGTGAACGTGGAAAATGTTATCCTTCATTTAAAATGGGCAAGGCGCGTGCAAGGGACGGGAAAGTGGACGTGATGGTGATGGTGCATGCAAAGAACAAGGCCGAGGCCGTGGGCAAGCTGAAATTGTGCCACAACAAACACCCACATCTTCTCGCTCGACCTTCCTCTCCCAATTAATAGGTGTCTTCACTATTAAACACAGAACAGTGTCAAAACGTTATTGGTTGGATAGCAGATAATGCTTCCAGTCACTTAGCCACCACCACCACCCTGTCTTCCACACAGTCAAGTCTCAGTAGCCTTGAGTCTGGACTGCATAATCCTCACCCTGATCCTCCTTCCTCCCACCATGCCGAGTGCCTGGAGACAACTGATCCCACACTTGGTCACTCCGAAGAGCTGTTCACTTTTCCATTTATAGATTCGGGCCTCTCGCTCAGTCCACTTGAAGCAGGGCAAGAGGAAATCGTATGTAGCGATGCCAAAATATTTGAGCAGCCAAGGTCACACAAAGGCGACAATGGGAAACTGTCACAAGAGGTGGATGATGGTGATGAGACACAATTGCCAGAAAGTCAGGAGGAGGACCAGAGTGCGGAAGTGGAAGATTAGGTGGTGGACGATGAAGTCACTGACCCAACTTGGCAAGGTGACATGCAGAGCAATGACAGCAGCACACAGGGTGACAGAGGTTTAGCACCACAACAGGCAAGAACAAGCAGTGTGGTGGCGGCAGACAGAAGGCGAGCATCCGTTCTTCGTAACATCAACATGACGGAAGTTGCCAGTAGTGTTGAGCGAATTTGTTCGGCGAATGTTCTAAAGTTTCAAATTCGGCATGAATATGGTACATTCGGATTCGTGATCTCAAAGGCGAGCACATTTTCTTAAAATTGGAAAAGTTAGACAAATTTGCGCGGGACCGCGAATACAGGGCAACCATGGCATTTTGAACAATTTTGTTAGTATACTGCAAGTGTATGATGAGCGGTGACATGTGCCAGGTGAGTGTGGGGGCTGTGGAGAGCTTAGAACAGGTCAGATCAGCGGCGCACTGTTTTTTTTTTTCCTGTGGGCGTTAACTTTAACTGAGGAAAGCGCAGCCAGCCAATCATAGTGCAAGAAGCATCTACACTGTCCAGACATAAGGTCTTCTGCAATTGGCTGCAGAAATCACGTCCTGTCAATATAAAAAGCATCCCTGTTCCCTCAGCGCCATTATATCCATGTCACTGCAGGAGACAGATGCAGCTCAGTGTTCTCCTGTGTAATGAGAGATATTAGCTATACAGATGGGTGCTTGTGTGGTAGTCAGATAGTGTAGATAATTCCTGGCCTGTGTACCTCTGCAACCACTTGTGCAGCTCATTTTTGGTGTTCTTGTGCAAGTACTGAGATTCTGACAGAAACAGAGGGCCCATGCCATACAATAGTGCTGTGCACCGCTGGTATAGAGCTCCATGTCTCAGTATACCTTGAATCTTTTTTTGCACTTGCTAATGTGATCAAGCAAGCGCAGTGCACCTTTTCATTTAGTGGGGTTGAAATTGTGCTCTGCACAGTCTGCATAGCTTCTTAAAGCAGAGCACAAAATCTGTTTTTTTTCTGTTCCTATTGTGATATTGAAAGCTGTGTGCACTAAAGTTTTTTTTAGTGTCAGATACTATTTTAGTGGAATTGAACTTCAGGTGGTTTCAGAGTAAAAAAATAAATTTTTCCTCTTTCTACGCCCAGTCCAAAAAATATTTTTTCCTGTGCCAAAAGTCATACAGTGCTATAAGCCAGCTACTACGTCAGTGGCGGTCAAATTCAGCTTGTACGCACAGTCAAACCTATATATATTTTTGGTTGGCAGGCAGAGTCCACCAAAGGTTTTTACTGTGGCAAAGTTGATCCAGTCTGCTAAAAGGCAGATCCTATTTTAGTGGCGTTGAACTTGTCCTGGTTTCACAGTAAAAAAACAACAACTTCTCTTACTAGGCCCAGTCCAAAAAATATTTTTTCCTGTGCCAAAAGTCATACAGTGCTATAAGCCAGCTACTATGTCAGTGGCTGTCAAAGTCAGCTGCACACAGAGCTTATGCAGAGTTACCAAAAAATATTTTTTGCTCCGAGTAAAGTTATACAGCTGGCTAGATCTGAGCTTGAAATATTTTGGAGCATATATTCTATGTCATACTGGCCTCATCCACATTCAAAATATATTTCTTCTGTTCCTAAAGTAATACAGCAGGGGACATCTCAGTTTGAAATTGTTTGGAGAATATCTCGTAGGTTTTATCGGCCTCATGCACACTAACAAATTTTTTTTGTCTGTTAGTAACGTTATACAGCAGGCCATATCTTACCTTGTCATTTAGTGTTGCTGAAATTCAGGTGTGTGCTGAGCTATTGCACAGGAAAAAAAACGTATTTTTCTTCAGTTAATTGTGTGCTCCTACCACTGTATCTGACCAACATGAGTGGGAAAAAGAAAGGGCGTGGTGGAAGGGGGGCTTGGTGTTTAAGGTGTACGTGGGGTACGTGGTAATGTTAGTGAAAGTACTAGTGAACCAACACAAACAGGTCCTATCCAAAGACAACTGAAAACTTATGTTAGTGGATGGCTTACTGCACTCCTTTCCTTTAGCAGCCGCACAGCGATGCACCTTGTTGATAAGGCCCAGAAAGAGCAGGTGCTGCAGTGGATGGCAAGCTCTGCTTCCAGTGCCCTCTCTTCTTCTTCCTCAACCTCAACATCACACGCAGTACAGTCCACAGAGGTGGCACCCCAATTAACCATGCTCCCCCCGTGTTACAACTGGCCAACTGCCCAACTGACTGTAGCGAAACACAGATGGGCGAGTCTGTAGAACTCTTTACCCATTCTACACCATGGGCATCAGAAGTGTACTCCAAACAGTCACAGAGTCAAGGAGAGGAAAGCATCTGCACCGATGCCCAAAATTTTTTAAGCTTGGATTCGGGGCAGGATGAAGTTGGGTCTGAGCAGGTTCCTGACCCTCGTCACCAGACCTTAACCGCAGGGGAGGGAGGTGATCCCGATGAGAATCAGATACCTGAGGATCATGCGGACTGTACTGTGCTGTCAGGGCAACAAAAGGAGAGGGGTCACTCTGAGGGCAAGGAATGGGATAACACATTGGATGAGGACGATTTTGAAGATCCTACTTGGTGTGAACCCAGAGTCACGCAGCCGAGTAGCTCATCTTATAAGGTGGAGGAGGAAGACAAGGAGGTTACCTTTTGTCCTACGGCGCAGACACGGAGTGATGCAAGCACAAGGAGCACTGCATCCTTACTCACAACCTGTGGCTATGGGCAGCAGCGGTCACGGGTCTGCAGCTCACAGGGTTGCCTAGCATGGGCCTTTTTTGTCACTGCAAAGGATGAGCCAACTAACGTTATCTGCAAACTTTGTGATAAAAAACTCAGTAGAGGGAAAAACTGCAATAATTTGACTACTACATGCATGAACAACATTCTTTACGCTGGGAATCTTACCACGCTGAAATGCGGACCAGCGCACTTCAACAACCGTCAGCTGCCCCATCAAACGCATCCGCTGCTTCTTCCCCCTCCTCTGTTACTGTGCCAAGTATTGTCACGCAGGTTTCCCATCACAGAGACTCCGGTTCTTTACCCGCTCCAGTCAGGCTGAGTGACAGCCCGTCAGCTGTAATGTAAGCGGACACGCCTGCTGTGTTTGTTTCACCGAGCACACCGACTGTTTCTCAATCCACCATAACATCTGCACCTCACTTACGCTCCACCAGTTTTTCCGGATCACCATACTCAGCCCTCTCTCAGCACCATAGCCAGTCCTCAGTCCCGCAGTTGTGGTCAAGTAAAGATTGTTTCATCCTACGCATGACAAAGATAAGAGGTTGAACGCCACCATCTCCAATCTGTTGGCCACGGAAATGCAGCTTTTCCGCCTTGTAAATACAGACGGTTTCCGAAAACTGATGGCCGTCGCAGTCCCCCAGTACCAGTTGCCCAGTCGCCATTACTTCTCTAAGAAAGCTGTGACTACGCTACTCCAGCACGTCGCAGACAACATCGCCCATTCCTTGTCTAAATCTACGTGTGCCAGGGTGCATTTCACCACAGACACCTGGACGAGTAAGCATGGCCAAGGGCGTAACATCTCGCTGACTGGGCACTGGGTTACTCTGGTGGCTGTGGGGGCATGCGGGGAAGGGGCTGCTCCACAAATCTTGGAATCCCCAAGGATTGCAGAAGAAATCTCTGTATTTCCCACTTCTTCTAGGGCCTCCACCTGCACACTCAACCTCTGCCTTAACGAGACACGTGTTCCAAGGCTGCAGAGCGAATATACACCACATCCATACTGCGTATTCAGGGCTCACCGTAATCAGGCAGTCTTCAAATTAATATGCCTTGGAGATCGCAGTCATACAGGTGAAGAGTTGTGGACAGCTCTACAGGCTCAATTTGAGCAATGGCTGTCTCCGCTGAACCTAGAGTCAGGGAAGGCCGTGTGCGATAATGGTGTGAACCTGTTAGCGGCCCTAGGCCGAGGCAAGCTCGCACACGTGCCTTGCATGGCTCACGTTCTCAACCTGGTGGTACAGCGATTTCTCCGCCACTATCCTGGCCTGGATGAGCTGCTTCACAAAGTACGGAAGCTGTGTGTTCACTTGTGCCATTCGCATCCCTCATGTCATCGACTTGCATCGATACAGAGGTCTTTGTCCGTGCCAGTTAACAGGTTGATCTGTGATGTGCCGACGCGGTGGAATTCTACTCTGCACATGTTGCAGTGACTGGATTTTTCAAGTATTTGAGGACCTACGGCCAGAAGAAAGTCACTTGGTGGAACATCATTTACTGTCTCCAGAGGTGGAGGCTGATGATGATGAGACACAGTTGACATCATGTCAGCCTACAATGTCAACTCGGAAGGAAGATGAGATGGAAGAAGAGATGGTCGATGATGATTCCACTGATCCGACCTGGACCGTTGGCATGCATAGCCATGACAGCAACACAGAGGAAGATGGATATGTAGCACCAACACAGGCACCAAGCGGTCATGGTTTGCCCAGAATGAGAACTGGGTCAACTGTTCCCAATAGCACCCCCGCTGTGCGCCAAGTCAGGGCAAGGGGGCGTTCAGCTGCTGTGCGGTACTTTTTTTCTGAAAGTCTTTCAGAGAAAAACATTGTGTTCTGTAGCATCAGCCAAAACAAATTGAAAAGAGGCCAGGGCAAAGGCAACCTAAGCACCACCAGTATGTGAAACCACATGGCAGCCAAGCACCCCAGTAGGTTGGCGGAACACCAGGGTACCAAATCTGCATCTACCGGTCACACTAATGCTATGTCGCCTGGGCTAGGTCCTTCAGAATCTGCTGTTCAGGAAGAAGGCGCTCATACCTTCTGCCCACAAGCTGCGGTTGCTCACACACAACAAACATCAACCATATCCACTTCCTTGTCCCAGCAAAGCATCCAATTGTCCATGCCTGAGAGCTTGGAAAGAAAGCGTAAATACCCAGCCACGCACCCACAGGCACAAATACTAAACTCGCACATTGCGAAATTGCTAGCTGTGGAGATGTTGCCATTTAGGCTTGTGGGAACACAGTCTTTCCATGATCTTTTAGCTGTGGCTGCCCCACGATACAGTGTTCCCAGCCGCCACTATTTTGCCCGGTGTGCCGTCTCTGCGTTACACAAACACGTGTTAAACAATCTGAACCGTGCTCTCACCAACGCTGTAACCGGGAAGGTCCACCTAACAACATTTCTGTCACGGCACACTGGGTGAACCTGGTGGAGGGTGGGACAAAGGCGCAAACGGGAACATCACACATTTTACCCAGGCCAAGAATAGCGGGCCCAACTTATGTCAGGATTTCTACCTCTTCATATTCCACTTCCTCTCTCCCCTCCTCCTGCTCCTCATCCTCTGCCAAGCTGGGACCTGTGCAGCAGCCCATTGGCAAAGCAGCAACACGCTCTGCTGAAGCTGATCTGTTTAGGTCAGAAAGCACACACTGCAGCAGAGCTGTGGCAAGCTTTTTAACAACAGACCAATCAGTGGCTCTCTCCACTGCACCTCCAACCCGGTCTGGTCACCTGAGATAATGAGCATAACCTGGTGGTGGCTTTAAAGGTCGGCAAGCTGGTACAGGTGCCATGCATGGCTCACATGCTGAACCTAGTTGTTTAGAAATTTCTGAAAACTTACCGTGACTTGCCGTACCTACTTGAGAAGGTGCGCCGTATTAGCGCCTATTTCCGCCATTCCTCTACCACTTTTGCTCCTCTTACAGCGCTGCAAAAGCGCTTGAATTTGCCAAGTCACCGACTCATTTGCGACCTGCCCACACGGTGTAACTCCACCAATCATATGTTGGTGAGGATTAGTGAACAGCAGAGGGCAGTAGCTGAATACCAACTTCAGCATGCCCGTCAGACTGAGAGTCAGCCACCACACATAACAACTGTCGAGTGGGTGTGGATCGCTGACATTTGTGAGGTTCTTGAGAACTTTGAGTACTGCACCAACCTCCTGAGCGGTGATCAGGCAATTATCAGTGTAACCATCCCGCTGCTGTGTCTCTTGAAACAATCACTGCATAATCTCAAAGAGAAAGCTTTGAGCACCCAACATGTTGGTATGGAGCCCGATTTCCCAATGGGTGTAACTACCCAGCCAATATTGTGAGGCAACAATGGGTGATGAGGAGAAAGATGAGGAGGATGAGGAGGGAGAGGACTTGTTTTTCTGTGCTACCGAGGGGACGTAATGCTACAGAGGGGACACCCAACCAAAGCTTCATGTCTGTCCAGGCTGGATGGGCTGGAGAGGAGGACGAGGAGGTGGAGGAGGCGAGCCAGCGTGAGGAGAGGATGAGTACTTTTTCTACTGTTGGGGACATAGAAAATTTGCCTTTTTGCAGCTTGGCCAACATGGCACAGTTCATATGTAAGTGTCTGTGGCAAGAACCTCGCATGATACACATTTTATCCAACAACCTATACTGGTTGGCCACCTTTCTCGATCCATGGTACAAGGAGAAATTTCCTTCTCTCCTTTTGGAGACACCAAAGAGTTTTACAATGGAATCGTTCAAGAGGGCCGTAGATCAGTTGCTGAAAACATCACCCTCAGACAATGCTGGTGGAAGAGGTACTGGCTCTTTTCAACACCAAGGGATAATGGGGAGAAACACGAACACCAGCTCCAACAGAGGTGGGGGGAAAATGTGCACAAATTGGGCAATTGTCAATAAACCAGCACAACAGCAAGGGCTATCTGTGCCTGTAACAATGCCAGGGAGGGATAAGTTGCAGAACATGGTCAAGGGGCACTTAAGTGACCATACATGCGTCCTTTCTGACGCTTCAGTTCCCTTTAATTATTGGGTGTCTAAGCTGAACACTTGGCCCGACCTCTCCTTTTATGCCTTGGAGGTGCTGGCATGCCCGGCTGCTAGTGTGGTGTCTGAGCATGTTTTCAGTTCCGCTGGGGCAATCATCACTGATAGGCCCACATGCCTCTCCACGGAAAATGCAGACATACTTACTCTAATTAAATTCAACACTGACTGGATATCTCCATAGTTTGTAATCCCTCCAGATGACAGCAAGCCAACCTAAATTCACCAAAAATGCAGATTCATGCTACTGCTGTTAATATCAACCCCTTCCCATAAAAACCCGTTTTCTTCCTTCATCAACCATGACTCAGCCCATAGGACTAATTTTTACAAACCCTATGCACTTTGTGCTGTGGAAAACTAGGACAGTATTCCTACTTCAGCCTAACTACTATTTGTGATTGGAGGCCCTTGGGATGGTGGCTACCTACGTCAACCATGAATCAGCCCATAGGGCTAGATTTTACAAACCCTATGCACATTGTGCAGTGGACAAACCAGGACAGTATTCCTACTCCAGCCTAACTACTATTTGTGATTGGAGGCCCTTGGGATGGTGGCTACCTACGTCAACCATGACTCAGCCCATTGGACTCATTTTTACAAACCCTATGCACATTGTGCAGTGGACAAATCTGGAATGTACAGTGGTTCTACCAAACTAATATTTGTCATTGGAGGCCCTTGTCACAGGTTGTGCCACATTGTGACTGAGGTAGGGGATACATATTCATTAGAAATGTACTGTCAGTCACCCTATTTGACAAAAAACATGCCTGGCTTGTGCCACATTGTGACTGAGATAGGGGATACATATTCAATAGAAATTTAGGCAGACAGCTGATATTAATAGCCCAGGAAGGGTGCCATAAATATTGGCCCCCTCCCAGGCTAGAAACACCAGCCGTCAGCCGCCCCAGAAATGGCGCATCCATAGGATGCGCCAATTCTGGCACTTAGCCTCGCTCTTCCCACTGCCATGTAGTGGTGGCAGTGGGGTAATAGGGTTGGGGTTGATGTCAGCTTATAATGCCAGCTGACATCAAGCCCAGGTTAGTAATGGAGAGGCGTCTATAAGACACCCCCATTACTAACCCCATAGTCAAAGTTAAAAAAAAACACACACACCCAGAATAAAGTCCTTTAATTGAAATAAACACACAATTCTTTAATGTTCTAAATTAAACCATACTTACCGTCACGCCCATTCCAGCTGAAGCCAACGATCTCCTGTAATAAAAATAAAATAATAAATCAACATCATCCTTACCTTTCCATGGTTCCCAGGACGGCTCCAGCTCTTCTACATTAACATGACAGGATGGATCGCAGCCGAAAGCTGCCATCCAGCTTGCCATGCCGCAGACACTGAGAAGCGCAGGCATGCTTGCGCTCCATAGTGTCTGGCTGTGACGGCATCCAGCCTGTCATGTGAATGTAGCATAGCTGGAGCCGTCCTGGGAACTATGGAAAGGTAAGGATGAGGTTGCTTTATTATTTTACTTTTATTGCAGAAGACATTGGCTTTAGCTGGAATGGGCGTGATGGTAAGTATGGTTTAATTTAGAACATTAAAAAATTGTGTGTTTATTTCAATTAAAGGACTTTATTCTGGGTGTTGTGTTTTTTTTAAATACTTTACTAGAAATTCATGGCGGTCATGTCTAATATTGGCGTGACCCCATGAATTTCGGGCTTAGGGCCAGCTGATAATACCAAGCTGGCCCTAACCCCTTTATTATCCAGTGAGCCACCGCACCAGGGCCCTGGATGAGTTGGGTACAGCACCAGAAGATGGCGCTTCTATGAACGCGCCATTTTCTGGGGTGGCTGCGGACTGCAATTTGCAGCGGGGGGCCCCCAGAAAGCTTAGGCCTCCCTGCACTGCGGATTCCAGCCCCCAGCTGCCTAGTTGTACCTGGCTGGACACAAAAATAGGGCGAAGCCCCACGTATTTTTTTTTTTAATTATTTCATGAATTTCATGAAATAATTTAAAAAAAAAGGGCTTCCCTATATTGTTGTGTCCGGCCAGGTACAAATAGGCAGCTGGTGGTTGGGGGCAGCCAGTTCCTGCCTGCTGTACCTGGCTGGACACAAAAATAGGGCGAAGCCCCACGTCAATTTTTTTTTAATTATTTCATGAATTTCATGAAATAATTAAGAAAAAAAATACGTGGGGCTTCGCCCTATTTTTGTGTCCAGCCAGGTACAGCAGGCAGGAACGGACTGCCCCCAACCTCCGCTAGAGACTAAAATTACGGGGAACCCCACGCCAATTTTTTTTTTAATAAATCCTTTATTTTAACACTAAATGACAAGTACAGTAATCAACACTATCACTGTACTTCTTATATATGTGACTGACATGTTACTATCTATCTAATCTATGTGTGATGCTCTATTCTTTCTGTTATAAATTGTCGGGTACCGATGCTGAATTGCCGGCCGGCTTTTTTAAAGAGACGGTGCATGAAAACACTATTATTTTTTTTAATAAATCCTTTAACACTAAATGACAAGTACAGTAAGCAACACTGTCACTATTCTTCTTATATATGTGACTGACATGTTTCTATCTATCTAATCTATGTGTGATGCTCTATTCTTTCTGTTATAAATTGTCGGGTACCGATGCTGAATTGCCGGCCTGCTTTTTTAAAGAGACGGTGCATGAAAACACTATTGTTTTTTTAATAAATCCTTTAACACTAAATGACAAGTACAGTAAGCTATACTGTCACTGTACTTCTTATATATGTGACTGACATGTTTCTATGTATCTAATCTATGTGTGATGCTCTATTCTTTCTGTTCTAAATTGTCGGGTACCGGTATATGTCGCTGCTGAATTGCCGGCTTTTCATGTAATACAGTGTGCATTATTCTTAGTTGTTTTCCGTCATGTAGAATTAACCTACAAGGAAAGAAAGGTTTTATTTTCATTCCGATATTTGTGTCCCATTGACCTGCATTGGTTTCCGGTATCGGAATCGGCGATATCCGATATTTTTTTGGCATCGGTCCGATCCAATCCGATCCGATATTTCCCAATATCGGAAGGTATCGCTCAACACTAGTCAGGGCCCTCCCAATTGTAAAAAGCGAAAAAAAGCCACAACAGTATGTGTGAACAAAGGCTGAAAGGGATATTTTATTGGTTTCTCTGGTTTATTTAGCCTTATATACAAGCGATGCAGGAAAAACTGTTTCCTAACCTTTTTGGCCTGTTAAATGCAATTTAGGTTAGGTTTGGTAGTAGTTCTTGTGTGTCTGTAAAAGTGAAGTAATACTGCGACAAACTTATTCCCAGAAACCATATGAGAGTCAGAAATGCATGCAGGCACATTCTCCAGGCTCTTCCCATTCTGTTTCATCACTTTCCCATCCATTTCAAGCTTTTCCTCAGTCCCCCAGACACCTTTGTAGGGTCCAGCAGAAAATTACTTGGATTTCCCATTGACTTACATTGTACTCGCTATTATTACAAAGTACTCGTTACGAGTATAGAGATAACGAATATTACGGTACTCGCTCATCACTAGACTCCATCTATTGGGTTGGATGTAGAAGAACTGGTTTTGGCCTCCTTTGAAATACTTATACTCTAGTGAAATTGTTGCCACTTCAGTGGGGTTAGGCCCTCATTTAGGGCAATGTGAACACTCCTGGTTAGGTCTCCATCTCCTGGGTTGGCTGTAGTGGAATAGGTGTGGGTCTTATTTACACTATTTCTACTGTAGTGAAATTTATTACACTTTGCTGGCGTCTACCGCTAATTTTTGGAAATATGGGGAATCCTGAATGGGTCTCTATCCATTGGGTTGGCTGTAGTGGAACCTTCCTGTTGTGCAGTCTAAGTTGTGCAAGGTTGTGTACCAGTCCTTGCTGCACTCCTGATACAGACTCTGCTGCTGCACTCCTGATAAAGACTCTGCCTGCTGCACTCCTGATACAGACTCCGCCTGCTGCACTCCTGATACAGACTCTGCCTGCTGCACTCCTGATACAGACTCTGCCTGCTGCACTCCTGATACAGACTCTGCCTGCTGCACTCCTGATGCAGATTCTGCCTGCTGCACTCCAGATACAGTCTATGCCTGCTGCACTCCTGTTACAGACTCTGCCTGCTGCACTTCTGATATAGACTGTGCCTGCTGCACTCTAATACAGACTCTGTCTGCTGCATTCTGATACAGACTCTGCCTGCTGCATTCTGATACAGACTCTGCCTGCTGCGCCATCTAGTCTGTCCAATTGGGTCCAGCTGCTGCGCGTCCTTTGGTCTGTCCTGGAGTGGCACGTGGTGTTCATCGGGAGCCAAGTCTAACCTCACCATCAGAGGCTCTAGTGAACAGTCCGGTGCCCGCTTAGTCACGCCCCTCCAGGCTCTCCGGGGTCCGTGGCACAGTGGTTCCACAAACCACGGCCGTGACAGTGCGCCCTCGCAGGCAGGATACTCTCTCCTGTTGTACAAGTCGGTGACTCCTTTTGACATGTAAAGCGCAACTGAATAAATGTCGCTGTCACAGTAAAAATAATTATAGTACTTGTACTCTGGGTCACTTGATGGCACTTCCCTGGTGTCTACACCTAATTTGATGTTTTGGCAGCTTTTGGTCCCATTTCTAGGTGTTGTCTATGCATTTTTTTGTTCCCCCTATTGACTCCTATGGGATTCGGAAATGTTCGACTAACATTCGGCGAATAAATGTGGAGAATATCAATTAGTTCGGCGAACTTTTCTGAACCGAACATTGAAATGTTCGCTCATGCCTAGTTGCCAGTACAATTGTTAGGTCTTCCCAAGTCTGGTTGTTTTTTAAAGACTCTGCCGATAACCCCAGAAAGGCCATTTGCACCACCTGCCAGGCCAGCATTAGCAGGGGAGGAAAAACTACCAGCCTGACTACCACCAGCATGATCAGGCATATGGCAGCAAAGCACCCCACTAAGTGGGCCGAACCCCAGGGTCCAGCAACAGTGTCTGCGGGTGACACCACCACTTGTTCTGCTGTTGTGCGTGCATGCCAATCCACTGTCCATGGCGCATGCCAAGATGCCTCCCGCCCTGCACCTGTCATTGAACACTCTAAACTAGCACCATCAGCAAGTACGTACACATCCTTGTCCCAGCGCAGCGTTCATTTGTCCCTACCCCAGTCCTTGGAATGCAGCGCAAATACACAGCTAACGCCTCACAGGCCACACTACTAAATTCACACATTTTGAGAATACTTGCAGTAGAAATTTTGCCTTTTAGGCTCGTGGAGACGGAAGCTTTCCTCAACCTGATTGCGGCGGCCGTACCTCGGTACTCGATCTCCAGCCACCACTATATCTCCTTGTGCCATCCCCTCATTACACAAGCAAGTGTCCCATAACATTAGCAATGCCCTCAACAATGCAGTTACTGGGAAAGTATACCTAACAACGGACACGTGGACAAGTGCTTGTGGGCAGGGACAGTACATCTCGCTGATGGCACACTAGGTTAATGACGCACCCCCTGGGCCATATTCTTTAGGGGAATACCCGGAGCCGGATCAGATGGGGGTTGTAGTCTCCGAGTGGCTGTGACCCGGTCCGTGCCCAGGGTGTCAAGCTCAGTGTATGTGGCAGTCCTACAGATGTTACAAAGTTCTTTATGTCGACTACGCCACCCGTTGGATTGCGGTCACTACGGCCGCCGCTGCAGCAGGGTCCGCTGAGGCTGATGGTGTTGGTGCAGCTTTAGATAGTATAACCCCCAACGGGAGGGGTATGGCCTCAGGGGGTCAGGTGCAGAGGATGGGGGTTGTGGTGGTGCAGCGTAGATGATAAGTAAAGACAGAGTCGGGTTGTGCAGTTCAGGGTGTTTACTTACTGCAGATATTCCGGTCACTCCAGCTTCAAGTGACCACCCGAGCCGTGCTGCGTCCACCAGGTCCTGGATTCAGCAAACCCCCAAACAAGTCCGGAGCGTGACCCTGAGCTCTCCTTCTGTCCTTTCCTCTGGCCGTCCCCACTAGTGATCCACCTAGGTCCAGCTCCCTCGGGCCTTCTGTTGGGAGACCCTTGGCCTTGGGTTCCCTGACCCTCCACGTGGTATGCCTTCGGGGTGGATGTGGTGGGTGGCCGTGGCAGACGCTGCCCACGGCCTCCGGTCTCTGGCTAGGGTGTGCTTTTACCCCCACCAGCTTGGGATCCGGTACCCTAATGCCGACTCTTCACCCGGGGATTGAATTTGGGTTCTCAGAGTCCTCTCTTTGTCTCCTCTGGGTCTTTCTTTCTCTGCTCCACTCTCTCTCTCTCTCTGGGGCTTCTCTGCTCCTCTTCCTCCTCTGACTTCTCTGCAAAGACTGACCCTGTTCTCTGATGGTGCCCACCTTATATACACCCTCTATGTGTGAGCTCAGGCGACCAGCACCCAATGAGCTCTTATCTTTACCCAGGCTGCTCCCCCTATCTGCCCCTACACTACTTGGGATGTACCACCCCCCTCCCACTCCAGCCAGGAACAGACTCGGTCGTACCTGCACATTTCTAAGTGGGAGTACCGTTGGTCTGCTCCTCGGAAATGGGATGTGTGTAGTGCATGCAGCCTACCGAGCTCAGTTCCACTCTCCATCCTTGCCCGGGAGTGGAATATCACACCTCTGGGTTGAGGTGCAATACCCCTGTAGCAGCCGAATCCTCAGGGTGCTACATTCCCCCCTGGTAAATCACAGCACGTCCTCGGGCTGTAAGACATAAACACCAAACATACATTTTTTTTCATAAACATATAAAACAACATATATTAGCAAATAAAACATTCTCGTCGCCTCTGGCTCCTCCTCCGGTCACTGTGCAACGTGTGACCGGGTAAAGTGCGACAGTTTCTCTAGAAAACTGGTTTTCCTATAAAACCGGTAGGGGGCGCTTTAGGAAGCGCAACTATATACAGGGGAAGTTGGCCGCTCTCAGTCCTCGGCCAGGTAAAGGGAAGGGAATGGCTGCTCACAGTCCTCAGCCTGGTATGGATACGGAATAACGGGTAAACAGTTCACTCATGCTGGTCCCAACGGGGACTATATATATGTAGCAACAGTTTCTTTGGTACCCGGTCGGGTAACTATTTACATCTACTGCTCTGCCGCACTCAACGGCGTCTTCCTCCTGCTCTTTGCTTGTAGCTGGTTGTAACTTCAGACCCGTCCGGGTCCTCTTGCTCCTCCTCCTCGCACCGCAACTCCTCCTCCATCAGGCGGTGTACGTGGAGGGCGTAAGGTCCTTTGGCACACTTGTGCCGGGTGAAGGTGACCTCGTCTCCGATGTAGAGGTCACGACCTCTGTGCCCCTCCGGCAGATGGGACTCCACGTCTCTGCGCGTGACAAAGACGTCGCCGGGGGTGTTGTTGTCTCGGATGAAGCCCCACCCATGCTGCTGGTTGAACTTGATCACTGTCCCGATGGTGCGGGGACAATGCGCTGCACGGGGGTCCCTCCTGGTCCGGCTCTTCTGCTCGGCACTCCGTACTTGGGCCTGCTGTTCCCGGACCCGCCTCTCTCTCCGCTCCCTCGCAAACTCTTCGAGCTGCTGTCGGCAACACTCAGCACGCTCCACTGCTGCTGCCCTGGTTTCCTGAGTGAACCCCATTAGGTCTTCTCCGGTGGGGTCCCACTCAAATTGGGCCTCTTCAAGCGGGGGCGAGATCCGTGCCACGGGCGTCGGAGCCGGAATCAGGGGCTCACACAAGGGCCCTAGTCTCTGCTGCCGTTCCAGCTCATGGAATTCTTCGGGCCAGATGAAGGGCCGCCCGTCCGGCCATGTGAGCTGGCTGAACAAGTCCTCCCCCAGGTGTGGCACCCTTGGTTTTACGGGCGCGGGCGCGGTGGTGGTGGCGCCCGGGTTGCCCAGGCCTTGCGGCCAGGCCTGGGGCACCTGGAAGGTGAAGGGCACCGTTAGGACGGCGGCGCCCTGGGCTACCTGGCCTTGCGGCCAGGCCGGAGGCTCCGCGGATGTAGGGGGCGCTGTTGGTGATGCGGCGCCCGGGGGTACTAGGCCTTGCGACCAGGCTGGTGGTACTTCCTGCTTGGTCACGCTCGGGGTCGAGGCGTGTGACGTCACAGGGGTCGCGGCTTCCGTTTGAGGCCTAGTCCATAGCGGTGACATGGCGGCTACGGGCACAGCAGGGGGACTTTCGGGCTCTGCGACGGGGAGCGGGGGCAGGTGGGCGGTTTCCCGGCTTGGGGTATAGGCGTCCCCTTTACCTGCCTCCATGCGTTCGGCTCCCTTCTCGGCGCCGTCTCCGGCCTTGGGTCCTCCCGCGCCATCCTCAGAGGCGGTCTGTCTCCTCATCTTGGCTGGCGTGCTCCAGGTCTTGATTTGCTGGGCCATCTCTCGGCTCCACTCCGCCAATGTCTCTCGCTGTACCCGGGCCATCCTCCGTGCGAGGCCCTCCAGGGCAGTCTGTGCACACTCCCGGTCTCGGGGGAGCTGTGCAAGGACCTCCACTAGGCCTAGTGGGGTCGTGGTTTCCAGCAGGCTCCTGACCAACGGGTCGGTGCTGCTCTGCTCTTCTTCCAGCAGGCTCCTGGCCAGCGGGCCGGTGCTGCTCTGCTCTCCTTCCTCGGTCTCTAGCAGACTCCTGGCCAGCGGGCCAGTGCTGTTCTGCTTTCTCTCCATCTCCGGGCAAGCTCCTCCGCCACTCCTCTCCAGGCTTCTTGCCTCCGGGTGCGCTCGCTCCAGACTCCTCGTTAGACTTCTTGTCTCCGGGTGCGCTCGCTCCAGACTGCTCCAGGCGGCACCCATCTTTGTTCTCTCCTTTCGTCTCCTCCCACCTCGAGGGCGGTCCCGGGGCCACTTGGTGACTGTCAGCTCCAGGGGCAGTTCTTTCACGCTGACAGACACCTCTAGCATCACAGTCTCTGTTGGTGGGGGCGGTTTCCACTTTTGGCGCCATTTTCGGTCCTGGCCCACGATGGGAGGTGGCCTCTTGCCCTCCTTTGGCACGCCCATAATGGCGCCCGCTGCTCTTCCAAGGCGGGAAATCTTCGGATTTGGCGGGAAGCGTCGCCCAGTGGCGGGAAACTCTGCAGATGGCGGGAACAAGCTGGAAATGGCGGACAATCGGCGGGAAACGACCTGTGATGGGGTCCGATGGCGTGGACCCTCCGGAACCGGCGGGAGACTTCTTTCTGAGGTAAACTTGCACTTTTCTTCAGGCACGCAGTACCCGGGTGTTGCGGGCACGAGATCCTGCCGAATACGCCAAAGTTGACGCACCCCCTGGGCCATATTCTTTAGGGGAATACCCGGAGCCGGATCAGATGGGGGTTGTAGTCTCCGAGTGGCTGTGACCCGGTCCGTGCCCAGGGTGTCAAGCTCAGAGTATGTGGCAGTCCTACAGATGTTACAAAGTTCGTTATGTCGACTACGCCACCCGTTGGATTGCGGTCACTACGGCCGCCGCTGCAGCAGGGTCCGCTGAGGCTGATGGTGTTGGTGCAGCTTTAGATAGTATAACCCCCAACGGGAGGGGTATGGCCTCAGGGGGTCAGGTGCAGAGGATGGGGGTTGTGGTGGTGCAGCGTAGATGATAATTAAAGACAGAGTCGGGTTGTGCAGTTCAGGGTTTTTACTTACTGCAGATGTTGTAATGGTCACTCCAGCTTCGAGTGACCACCCGAGCCGTGCTGCGTCCACCAGGTCCTGGATCCAGCCAACCCCTAAACAAGTCCGGAGCGTGGCCCTGAGCTCTCCTTCTGTCCCGTTCTCTGGCCGTCCCCACCAGTGATCCACCTAGGTCCAGCTCCCTCGGGCCTTCTGTTGGGACACCCTTGGCCTTGGGTTCCCTGACCCTTCATGTGGTGTGCCTTCGGGGTGGATGTGATGGGTGGCCGTGGCAGATGCTGCCCACGGCCTCCGGTCTCTGGCTAGGGTGTGTTTTCTGCCCCCGCCAGTTTGGGATCCGGTACCCTAATGCCGACTCTTCACCCGGGGATTGAATTTGGGTTCTCAGAGTCCTCTCTTTGTCTCCTCTGGGTCTTTCTTTCTCTGCTCCACTCTCTCTCTCTCTCTGGGGCTTCTCTGCTCCTCTTCCTCCTCTGACTTCTCTGCAAAGACTGACCCTGTTCTCTGATGGTGCCCACCTTATATACACCCTCTATGTGTGAGCTCAGGCGACCAGCACCCAATGAGCTCTTATCTTTACCCAGGCTGCTCCCCCTATCTGCCCCTACACTACTTGGGATGTACCACCCCCCTCCCACTCCAGCCAGGAACAGACTCGGTCGTACCTGCACATTTCTAAGTGGGAGTACCGTTGGTCTGCTCCTCGGAAATGGGATGTGTGTAGTGCATGCAGCCTACCGAGCTCAGTTCCACTCTCCATCCTTGCCCGGGAGTGGAATATCACACCTCTGGGTTGAGGTGCAATACCCCTGTAGCAGCCGAATCCTCAGGGTGCTACATTAACATAGAGGAAGCCAGGACCCAGTCGGAGATTTGGAATGGAACACGTCCTCCTGACGCCGAGGATTGCGGGCCCTGTGTCAATCAGGTTTGCCCCCACATTCTACAGCTCCTGCATCTCCTCCTCCTCCCCCTCTTCAGCATCCATCTCCAAAATGACCACATCAGTCGCAAGCTGGAAGCACTGCAGCACTACCTCGGCCATGCAGCAACAGGCTGTGCTGAAGCTAATATGCTTAGGTGACAAAGCACACAACGCTGAAGAGCAGGCAGATTTGTGGCTGACACCGCTGGCCGGAACCTGGTGGCAGCTCTGAGGCAAGGCGAGCTCACACACGTACTATGCCTGGCCCATGTGCTTAACATCGTGGTTTAGTGGTTTCTCAAAACCTACCCGGAGCTGTCGGATCTGCTAGTCTAAGTACGCCGCCTGTGTGCCCATTTTAGAAAGTCAGCTGCAGGTTGCGCCGCTCTTGCCATGCTTCAGCAGCGTTTGCAGTGATGTCCCCATGCATTGGAACTCTACATTGCAGATGTTGGGAACGATTTGTGAGCAGAAGAGGGCAGTTGTTGACTACCTGCATCAACAAGGCTGTCAGTATTCAGGTCAGACTTCACACATAAAACCTCAGGAGTGGACATGGATGTCAGACATCTGTACCATCCTCCAAAACTTTCAGGACTCCACCAAGATGGTGAGCGGCAATGACGTCATAATTAGTATCACCATCCCATTTCTCTGTCTTCTGAAATGCTCTCTGCTCTCAATTAACCGGTTCCCGACCGCCCACTGTAGATAAACGTCGGCGCTTGCTGGGCTCTGTGCAGCGCCGACGTTTAAAAACGGTGGGTGGTCTCGCAGCGCTCAGGACCCCCAGGGACCTGCAAGCGCTGCGATTCCTGTGCAGAGCATTAGCTCTGACAGGGGACATCATCGGGACCTGATTGGATCAGGTCCCAGTGATGTTAACCCTTTGCTATGTTCTATATGCCGCTATCTATAGTGATCGCGGCATATAGAAGATAGAAGGAGGAGAGGGGGTCGTCTTACTTACCTCTCCGACGACCCCTGATAGCTTCCAGGACCTGGGGTTGCTATGGCAGCTGGAGGTCACATGACCGCCTCCAGATCTGCCATATATGGTGTCCTGCCTGGCTCAGCCTGCAGCTGAAGCTAGGCAGGAGACTGACTGTGAAACAGTCAGCGAAGATCTCATGTAATGTAATACATGTCTGTTACATTACATGAGATCAGTGATCAGAAAAATAAAAATTTATGTCCCATACAGGGACTAAGTAACAATGTAAAAAAAAGTAAAAAAAAGTTTTTAAACTGTTAAAAAAAAAATTACAAAATAAATAAAAATAAATAAATAAAATATTAAACCAATAAATCCGTATATTTTTACAAAACCAAAAAAAGTACACATATTTGGTATCGCTGTGTCCGAAATAACCCGAGCTATAAAACTGTCACACTAATTAACTCCTTCTGTGCACACCGTAATAAAAATAAATAAAAAACGGAGCAAAAAAAATGCTTTTTCATCATATCGCCAAACAAAAAGTGGAAAAAAATGCGATCAAAAAACAAAATAGAAATAAAAATGGTACCGCTGAAAACGTCAACTTGTTCCACAAAAAAAAAGCTGCCATAAAGCTGCATCAGCCGAAAAATAAAAAAGTTATAGCGCTCAGAATAAAGCAATGCAAAAAAAATAATTTTTTTCTATAAAATTGTTTTATTGTGTAAAAGCGCCAAAACAAAAAAAAATACAGTAAGTGTAGTATCGCTGTAAACGTACTGACCCGAAGAATAACGCTGCCTGATCACTTTTACCACACGCAGAACGGCATAAAAAAAAACCTCAAAAAACAATTCCTGAATTGTTTGTTTATTAATTTTACCTCCCAAAAAACAGAATAGAAAGCGATCAAAAAATGTCACGTACCCAAAAATGGTAGCAATAAACATGTCAACTCGTCCCGCAAAAAACAAGCCATCACATGACTGTCGGCCGAAATATGGAAAAATTATAGCTCTCAAAATATGGTGATGCAAAAACTAGATTTTGCAAAAAAAAGCGTCTTTTAGTGTGTGACAGCTGTCAGTCATAAAAACCCGAAATAAATTTGGTATCTCTGTAATCGCACCGACTCAAAGAATAAAGTAATCTAATCAGTTATATCACACTAGGAATGGCGTAAAAAATAAATAAAACCAATTCTTCACCTGCTACTGATTTGTTTATTATGTCTCCCAAAGATTGCAGTAAGGCTCTGCTCACATTTATCCTGCGCTAAGCGCTTACACCAGAGTTTCCGTGTAAATCTCTGAAATACGTGATTCAGATGGAACCCATGACGGAAGATTCCCTGTAATGAGGCAGATATAGGCCACTGTGGATGCCGTCTGGCCTGTGATCCCACGGTGTCATTTGTTTTAGGCGTGCATAAAAGTGCGGTTGGCCACAGTTTTGTGCACTTCTGAAAAAAAGGACACCGCTAAACAGAGGCCAGACGGAGTCCAGAGTAACTCTGCTGCCTCATTACAGTAAATGGATCCGGCAGGGGTTTCATCAGAATTACATCACTTGGAAATTTAGATCGATACCCCGATGTAAGTGCTCAGCCTAGAGCGCCGGATAAATGTTACGTAAAATGTTCCCAATAAAAGCTTCAACTCAGTCCTCAAAAAAGCTAGTCCCCACTCAGGTCCGTCATCTGTTAAAAATATAAGGGACTTCCAAGTTACTGGTAGCAGAAAGGCTCTGGAAAAGCGAAATGGCCCTTGCCCCCCAAAAGAAATTCAGAAAATTTTGTGCTCCCAAATCCAAATGCCTATTCTACAATAATTTGTTCTCCAATTGTCAAATAGCGCTCCGTCCCCCCTAGATCTCGCCGTATGGCTGAGCGGTACGATACAGCCTCATATGGGGTATTGCCACTTTTAGAAGAAATTGTGTGACACATTTCGGCACCATTTTTACCCATTGCCCTGTGTGAAAGTGTAAAATCTGAGGGTAAAACATTTTTTTGTGGTAAAAATATAATTATGCTTTTTTCACTGGCCAATGGTATAAATTTAAAAATTAAAAAATACTCACTACTTCCCTAGATTAATTCCTTGAGAGGTGTAGTTTACAAAATGGGGTCACTTGTGGGGGTTTCTGCTGTTTCGGCATGTCAGCGACTCTTCAAATGTGACATGGTGTCTCCAACCTATCCCAGCCAACATAGCGCTCCTTTCTCTTCCGAACCCTGCCGTACACCAAAGCAGTGGTTTTCCCCCACATATGGGGTATCGGCGTACTCAGGAGAAATTGTACAACAAATTTCATGGTACAATTTATCCTGTTATCCTTATGATAATACAAAATTAGGGAATGAAAAACATTTTTTGTGGGAAAAATGTGAAAATTTTATTTTTATGGCTCAATATTATAAACTTCTGTGAAGCAGCTGGGGGTGCAAGGTGCTCACCACACATCTAGATAAGTTCCCTAAGGGGTCTAGTTTCCAAAATGGTGGCACTTTTTGGGGGTTTCCACTGTTTAGGCACATTAGGGGCTCCCCAAATGCGACATGGCGTCTGCTAATTATTTAAACAAATTTTACATTCAAAAAGTCAAATGGCGCTCCTTCCCTTTCAAACCCTGCCATGCGCCCAAACAGTAATTTGCCTCGACATATGGGGTATCGGCGTGTTCAGGAGAAATTGCACAACAAACATCATGGTGCAATTTATCCTATTACCCTTATGATAATGCAAAATTAAGGGATGAAAAACGTTTTTGTGGGAAAAATGTGAAAATTTTATTTTTACAGCTCAATATTATAATCTTCTGTGAAGCACCTTGGGGTTCAAGGTGCTCACCACACATCTAGATAAATTCCCTAAGGGGTCTAGTTTCCAAAATGGTGTCACTTGTGGGGGGTTTCCACTGTTTAGGCACATCAGGGGCTCCCCAAATGCAACATGGCGTCCGTTAATTATTCAAACAAATTTTACATTCAAAAAGTCAAATGGCACTCCTTCCCTTTCAAACGCTGCAGTGCGCCCAAACAGTGGTTTGCCTCCACATATGGGGTAACAGCATGTTCAGGAGACATTGCACAACAAACTTGATGGTGCAATTTTTCCTATTACCCTTATGATAATGCAAAATTGAGGGATGAAAAACGTTTTTGTGGGAAAAATGTGAAAATTTTATTTTTACAGCTCAATATTATAAACTTCTATGAAGCACCTTGGGGTTCAAGGTGCTCACCACACATCTAGATAAGTTCCCTGAGGGGTCTAGTTTCCAAAATGGTGTCACTTGTGGGGGGTTTCCACTGTTTAGGCACATCAGGAGCTCTCCAAACGCAACATGGCGTCTGCTAATTATTCAGACAAATTTTACATTCAAAAAGTCTAATGGCGCTCCTTCCCTTCCGAACCCTGCAGTGCGCCCAAACAGTGGTTTTCCCTCACATATGGGGTATCAGCACGCTCAAGAGAAATTGCACAAAAAAATTTGGGGTCCATTTTTTCCTGTTACCCCTGTGAAAATAAAAAAATTGGGTCTAAAGTAACATTTTTGTGAAAAAAGTTAAATGTTAATTTTTTTCTTCCACATTCCAAAAATTCCTGTGAAGCACCTGAAGGGTTAATAAAGTTCTTGAATGTGGTTTTGAGCACCTTGAGGAGTGCAGTTTTTAGAATGGTGTCACTTTTGGGTATTTTCTGTCATAAAGACCTCTCAAAGTAACTTCAAATAAGATGTGGTCCCTAAAAAAATGTTTTTGTAAATTTTGTTGGAAAAATGAGAAATCGCTGGTCAACTTTTAACCCTTATAGCTCCCTAACAAAAAAAAATGTTGGTTCCAAAATTGTGCTGATGTAAAGTAGCCATGTGGGAAATGTTATTTATTAACTATTTTGTGTGACATATCTCTCTGATTTAAGGGCATGAAAATTCAAAGTTTGAAAATTGCAAAATTTTCTAATTTTTTGCCAAATTTCCAATTTTTTCACAAATAAACGCAAGTTATATCGAAGAAATTTTACCACTATCATGAAGTACAATATGTCATGAAAAAACAATCTCATAATCAGGGAAATACGTTGAAGCTTTCCAGAGTAATTACTTCATAAAGTGACAGTGGTCAGAATTGAAAAAATTGGCCCGGTCACGAAGGCAAAAACAGGCTCTGGTGCGAAGTGGTTAAAGAGGATGCATTGCAGGCAGAGCACAATAAGATGGAGCAAGGAACCATAAAGGGAGATTACACACAACCCAGCCTCATCTCATCCCAACATGGATTGGGTGACAATGAGGAAGAGAAGGAGGAGGAGGAAGGACAGGAGCTAGTTTCCTGCGCTATAGACGGTACTACCTGCACAACTGCCATACAGTCTGTTCAGCGTGGATGGCCTGAGGACAGGGAGGAGAAGGAAGAGGAGGTGGATGAGGAGGAGAGCATGGTCAGTTGTCTTCCTGGTGACGACACGGAAGTCTTGCCTCTTTGCAGTCTGGCACACATGGCCGTGTTTATTTTAGGCTGTGAGCCCACGATGCGTTTTTTAATCTTTTCCGCAACAGCAAAAACTGCAGAAACGCTTAAAAAACGCATGGTAGAAAGCCTGCCATCGTCCCCATGTGCTGTGCACATGCTGTGGAAATTTCCACTGTGGATTATCAAAAAAACGCAGCACTACCAATTATTTTGCGGAAGTGCTGCGTTTTCGCCGCCATTGACTTGCATTGAAACGCATGGATTACGCATCACTGCATATGTAGATGCGCATTCCATGCGTTTCAATGTGCGGATGGTACCTGGGTCTAGAGGACAGGAGACTGTCCTCCGGACCTGGGTACCATAGAACCTGTGAAAAAATGAATAAAATAAAAAATAAATGTTATACTTACCTTCTGATGGCCCCCGCTGCGCTCGTCTTCCCTTGCCGGCAGATCGCGGTGGACTGAAGGACCTGCGCTGACGTCATAGTCATGTGACGGCAGGTCCTTCAGTGCAGTGTACCCCGAGCTGCCGACAAGGGAGAACGTAGAGAAGCAAGACTCCGGGGGCCATCGGAAGGAAAGTATAGATTAATTTTTTTATTTTTAACCATTCTTTAAGGTCACACTATATAAATCCATGCCGTTTGCATGGATTTATATAGTGTGACCAAGTTGACAAGCACTTTCCAAGTTATGCTAAAATCACTTGGAAAGCGCTTGTCAACCCACATGCGGAAATGCATGTGACGAATGCTTCACATCCGCATGTCCCTGGCAGGAAAAACGCATGTACAATCCCCATGCGCTTTTTTCTGCCAGGGAGATACTGAAACACTCAGGAAAAATCCGGAGCATTTCTGCATCGTGGGCACATAGCCTTAGGCTGCGTGCCCATGATGCGTTTTTGATGCGTTTCCGCTGCGGAATTTCCGCAGCGGAAACGCATCAAAAACGCTTGGTAATCCGCACCCCATGGTCCCCAATGGCATTCCGCAATGTCAATGCACATGCTGCGGATTTTTCCGCAGCGTTTCTGCAGCGCTCATAAATCCGCAGCATGTTCATTAATTTTGCGGAAGCGCAGTGGAATGGCCACCATTGACTTGCATTTAGACGCATAATATCCGTGTCTGTACATTTGTACACGCGGATAATATGCGTTTCAATGTGCAAAAAAAGAATAAAATAATAAATAAAGTTTATATTCACCTGTCCGGCGGCCCCTGCAGCGCTTCTCCTTCCAGGACCTGAGATGATGTCGCGGTCATGTGACCGCAAGCTGTCTCGCGATGTGCCGGCAACCCGGAAGAAGCCAGGACGAGCGCGACAGCACACGCGGTGGCATCGGAGTTAAGTATAGCTTTATTTTTTTATTTTTACGGTCACACTATATAAATCCATGCTGTTTGCATGGATTTATATAGCGTGACCTAGTTGTCAAGCACTTTCCAAGTGATGCTATCGCCTGGAAAGTGCTTGTGAGTCCACATGCAGAAACGCATGCGTTAACGCATGTGGAAGCGCATGTGAATCCGCATGTTTTCCGCATGTATTCTGCAGGAAAAACGCATGCACAATCTGCATGCGTTTTTTCTGCAGGGAGATGCAGAAATGCTGCAGAAATTTTCTGCTTCATTTCTGCATCGTGGGCACATAGCCTTACGCTGCCTTTCCCGTGACCCCTGCGTTGTCCAAATTTTGGGTGACAATCATTACTGGTTGGTGACGCTTCTAGACCCATGCTACAGGAAGAACTTTATGTCTCTTATTCCTTTGCAGGACAGGCCTAATAAAATGGGGCAGTACGAGAACATCCTTGTTGCGGAATGAGTGAAAAAATTCCCATCTGAAAACGCTGGCGGCAGAGGGCACACTTCGTTGGACAACCAAGGAGTACAGGTGAGAGAACCACAAATGCAATCCAAAAGAAGCAGGGGAACACTGTCAAAGTTCTGGGACAGTTTTCTCAGACCCTCCCATCGCACAGGCACTGAGGCAGGGGGTACTCTCACAATGAGTGCAAAGTTTCAGAAGATGGTGAGGGAGTACCTTGCAGACCGTACCAACGTCCTCCATGATTCCTCTGTGCCTTATAATTATTGGGCATCCAAGCTGGACACATGGCATGAAGTGGCTCTCTACACCTTGGAGGACCTGGCCTGCCCTGCTGCTAGCAATTTGTCAGAGCGGGTTTTTAGTGCCGCCGGTGGAATTATAACCGATAGGCGCATTCGCCTGTCAACTGAAAATGCTGACAGGCTGACTCTTATAAAAATGAACAAGGGATGGATTGGGACAGACTTCTCAACACCACTGAATGATAGTGTAACAAACTGAAATACAGTGTCTTTTTTGGGGAGGTATAACTCTATTCCCACACACCTCTGTCTTCACACCCAGACATGGGTATACGCTTCCTGAATTTGTCTATTTGCTCTTGTCGTCCTCCTTCTCCGCATCCTCATCCTCCACCACCATATCACCACCATATGTACCATATCAACATATCTTCGTCTCTTTCAAGGGACATTGGAGTTCCTCCAAATTTTTGACAGCCGTTGCATCACTGCATAGGCAAACACTATGAAAGACCCACTTCCTAATAATGGGAATATTGTTTTTAGGAGGCTCTCTGACCTCTACGTCTCTTGCAAGGGGCATTAGACTTCTTCTAAATTTTTGGCAGCCTTTGCTTCAGTGCATAGGCAGGCACTATGGGAGACCAACTTATTAATAATGGGAACATTGTTTTTATGAGGCTTTCTGACCTCTACGTCTCTTGCAAGGGGCATTGGAGTGCCTCCAAATTTTTGGCAGCCGTTGCTTCACTGCATAGGCAAACACTATGGGAGACCCACTTCCTAATAATGGGAACATTGTTTTTAGAAGGCTCTCTAACCTCTATGTCTCTTGCAAGGGGCATTGGAGTTCCTCCAAATTTTTGGCAGCCGTTGCTTCACAGCATAGGCAAACACTATGGGAGACCCACTTCCTAATAATGGGAACATTGTTTTTAGGAGGCTCTCTGACCTCTACGTCTTTTGCAAGGGACATTGGAGTTCCTCCAAATTTTTGGCACCCCTTGCAGTCACTGCATATGCAATAACAGTATAGGTGACACACTCGTTAATAATGGAAAAAACAAAGCATAGCCAGCTGATGGCTCTCTAACAATAGCGAGGGCCGACTGCTGGCCCTTTAAGAATAGTAAGGGTTGCCAGATGGCCCTATAAAAATAGGCTTTGTGACTTTCAGAGTCTCTCCATCATAAATGAAACAGGATGTGTCTGATGATGTGTCACACACTACATGGCCAGATAAGGTTGTAAAATGTTAAAATGACATTTCCCAGTGAATGCATTTGTCTTGGTTGAAAGCAATGCAAAAGTGCAAAAACGCATCAAAAATGCTACTTGTGAACATAGCCCAAGGTGTGGAAGAGCATTTTTGTTTTTGGTTATTTATTTTGTCTTATATACAAGTCATTACCCTGGAAAGGATGTTCTTTAACATATTTCCCAGGAAAATCCATTTTGGTTTTGTTTTTGCATGTTTTATTGTGAGTCCGTAAAAGTGGCGTAATACCTCTGACAGCGTTGTTGACATCAGTGACCTGGGAGTCAGAAATGCTTCCAGGGGTCTTCCCCATGCTGATTCCATGTTATTTGAGCACTGTTCCCGTCGATTTGGCCAACTTTTAGGCCCTGTGCAGACCGTCGGGGGAAGAGCTGTCGGAAAAATGCTCGAGTTTCCCATAGACTTACATTGGGCTCGTTACTCGGACCGAGCACTCGAGCATTCCAATTTGCTTGACCCGAGCAACGAGTACACGAGCATTTTTGTGCTCGCCCATCACTACCCATAATGCTTTGTGAAATTGACATATTTGGGGGTAAATCAATATTTAAGTATGAAAATGCTATTTTTAATATTTTTCATGTCAATTTATATTAATTTCTATGATGCATGTGAAGGGTTAACAATAGTGATGAGCGAGCACTAAAATGCTCGGGTGCTCGATGCTCGGGTCGAGCACATTGGAATACTCAGGTGCTCGACTCGAGCAACGAGCCCAATGTAAGTCTATGGGAAACTCGAGCATTTTTCAGGCGGCTCCCCCCGGCGGTCTGCAGAGGGCCTAAAAATTGCCCAAATCTAAGGGAACAGTGCTCAAATGACATGGGGACAGCATGGGGAAGACCCCTAGAAGCATTTCTGACTCCCAGGTCACTTCTGTCAACAACGTTGTCAGAGGTATTACGCCACTTTTAAGGACTCACAATGAAAAATACCAAAACGAAAGCAAAATGGATTTTCCTGGGAAATATGTTAAGGAACATCCTTTCCAGGGTAATAACTTGTATATAAAGCAAAATAAACAACCAAAAACAAAAATGCTCCTCCACACCTTGGGCTATGTTCACACGTAGCGTTTTTAATGCTTTTTTTTTACTGTTGCATTGCTTTCAACTGTGACAAATGCATTCACCAGGAAAAGTCATTTTAACATTTTACAACCTTATCTGGCCATGTGGTGTGTGAGATATCATCAGACACATTGTGTTTCATTTATGAATGAGGGACTCTGAAAGTCACAAAGCCTATTTTTATAGGGCCATCAGACGGCCTTTAATATTCTTAAAGGACCAGCAGTCGACCCTCACTATTCTTAGAGAGCCATCAGCCGGCTATGTTTTATTGTTCCCATTACTAAAGAGTGGGTCTCCTATACTATTATTGCATATGCAGTGAGTGCCTGGGCTGGTCAAAATTTGGATGCACCCCAATACCCCTTTGAAGAGACTTAGAGGAGGGCCGCCTGAAAACAAAGTTCCCATTATTAGGAAGTAGGTCTCCCATTGTGTTTGCCTATGCAGTGAATGAAAGGGTTGCCAAAAATTTGGAGGCACCTCAATGCCCCTTGGAAGAGACATGAAGGTCAGAGGGCCTCCTCAAAACAATGTTCCCATTATTAGGAAGTGGGTCTCCATAGTGTTGGCCTATGCTGTGAATGCAAGGGTTGCCAAAAATTTAGAGGCACTTTAATGCCCCTTGGAAGAGACATGGAGGTCAGAGGGTCTCCTCAAAACAATGGCTCCATTATTAGGAAGTGGGTCTTCCATAGTGTTGGCCTATGCAGTGAATGCAAGGGTTGCCAAAAATTTGGAGGTACTCCAATGACGCTTGGAAGAGATGTGGAGGAGGGCCTCATAAAAAAATGTTCCCATTAGAAAGGAGCGGGCCTCCTATTCTTGTAATACCCATGCACTAAGTGTATGGGCTGACAAACATTTACCCCTGGGGGGTATACATGAACATACTGTATAAAAAAATTTTTTTACGGGCATCATAAACACCCTTTAAAAAAATGATGTGGGTGTTGCATCAAGGACCAAGGTCACCCCGGTGATATGGTGGTGGAGGATGAGGAGAAGGAGGAGGACAAGAGCAAATAGCCAAAATCAGGAAGCGTATACCCATGTCTGGGTGTGAAAAGGTGTATGGGAATAGACACTGGATTTGAGTTTATGTTACGCTGCTATCATTCGGTGGTGTTGAGAAGTCTGGCCCAATCCAGCTCTTGTTCATTTTTATAAGAATCAGCCTGTCAGCATTTTCAGCTGACAGACGGATGCGCTAATCAGTTATAATTCCACCGGCGGCACTAAAAACCCGCTCTGATAAAAAGTTGGTGGCAGGGCAGGCCAGGACCTCCAAGGCATAGAGAGCCAGTTCATTCCACATATCCAGCTTGGATACCCAATAATTATTAGGCACAGAGGAATCATGGAGGTCGTTGGTACGGTCGGCAAGGTACTCCCTCAGCATCTTCCCAAACTTTGCACTCATTGTGAGAGTACCCCGCGCCTCTGGGCCTGTGCAATGGGAGGGGCTGAGAAAACTATCCCAGAATTTGAGAGTGTACCCCTGCCTCTGCTGGATTGAAGCTGTGTCTCTCTCGCCAGTACTCCTTGGTTGTACAACGAAGTGTGCCCTCTGCCGCCAGCGTTTTCATATGGGAATTTTTTTAATAGTTCCACAACAAGGGCTTTCTGGTTCAGCCCCATTTTTGTAGACCTGTCCGCCTCAGGAATAAGAGATATAAAATTCTCCTTGTAGCGTGGGTCTAGAAGTGTCCCCAACCAGTAATGACTGTCACCCAAAATTTTGATAGCGCGAGGGTCATGGGAAAGGCAGCGTAACATAAACTCAGCCATGCGTGCCAGACTACTAACAGACAAGACTTCCGTGTCCTCACCAAGAGGATGACTGACCATGCTCTCCTCCTCCTCCTCCTCTCTGTCCTCTGGCCATCTATGCTGAACAGACGGTATGACAGCAGTGCAGGTAGTACCGTCTATAGCGCATTAAACTAGCTCCTGTCCTTCCTCCTCCTCCTCCTCCTCTTCCTCATTGTCACCCAATCCACGTTGGGATGAGATGGGGCTGGGCTGTGTGTAATCACCCAGTATGGTTCCTTGCTCCATCTCATCGTGCTCCGCCTGCAATGCATCCTCTTTGATTGTGAGCAGAGAGCATTTCAGAAGACAGAAGCGGGATGGTGATGCTAATTATGGCATCATCGATGCTCACCATCTTGGTGGAGTCCTCAAAGTTTTGGAGGGTGGTACATATGTCTGACATCCATGTCCACTCCTGAGGTCTTATGTGTGCAGTCTGAACTGAATACCGATGGCCTTGTTGATGTCAACAACTGCCCTCTTCTGCTCACAAATCCTTCCCAACATCTGCAATGTAGAGTTCCAACGCGTGGGGACATCACACACCAGTCTGTAAGCCAGAAGCTACAAACGCTGCTGAAACACGGCAAGGGCGGTGGAAGCTGTATGTGACTTTCTAAAATGGGCACACAGGCGGCGTACTTTAACAAGCAGATCCGGCAGCTCCGGGTAGGATTTGAGAAACCGCTGAACAACGAGGTTAAGCACATAGGCAAGGCATGGTCCGTGTGTGAGCTCGCCTCGCCTCAGTGCTGCCACCAGGTTCCGGCCATTGTCACACACGACCATGCCTGGCAGTAGGTTCAGCGGTGTGAGCCTGCTCTTTCAGTGCTGTCCACAACTCTTCAGCATTGTGCGGTTTGTCACCTAAGCATATTAGCTTCAGCATAGCCTGTTGCCGCTTGGCCGAGGCAGTGCTGCAGTGCTTCCAGCTTCTGACTGATGTGGTCATTTTGGAAATGAAGGCTGAAGAGGAGAAGGAGGCTGAGGAAGATGAGGTGCAGGAGCTGTAGACTGTGGGGACAACCCTGATTGACCTAGGGTCCGCAATCCTTGGCGTCGGGAGGACGTGTTCCATTCCAAGGTCTGACTGGGTCCCGGCTTCCACTATGTTAACCCTGTGTTTCCCGGTAACTACGTTGTTGAGGGCACGGCTAATGTTTTGGGACACGTGCTTGTGTAATGCGGGGACGGCACACCGGGAGAAATAGGGACGGCCGCCGCCATCAGGTTGCGGAATGCTTCCGTCTCCACGAGCCTAAAAGGCATCATTTCGAGCACAAGCAGTCGTGAAATGTGAGAATTTAGTAGTGTGGTGTGTGGGGCGTTGGATGCATATTTGCGCTTGCGTTCCAAGGACTGGGGTGCGCTGCCTTCCTCCCCCAGTATGCTGTGGTCCTCGCTCTGCATGTCCTCCTGCCAGGTTGGGTCAGTTACTATATCATCCACCACCTCGTCTTCCACTTCCACACCCTGGTCCTCCTCCTGACTTTCTGGCAATTGTGTCTCATCATCGTCCACCTCTTGTGACACTTTCCCACCATTGCCTTCATGTGACCGTGGCTGCTCAAATATTTGGGCATCGCTACATGCAATCTCCTCTTGCCCCGCTTCAAGTGGACCGAGAGGCCCGAATCTATAAATGGAAAAGTGAACAGCTCTTCAGTTTGTCCAAGTGTGGGATCAGTTGTCTCTGGGCTCTTGGCATGGTGAGAGGAAGGAGGATCAGGGTGCGGAATATGCGGTCCAAACTCACGGCTACTGAGACTTGACCGTGTGGTGGTGGCTAAGTGACGGGAAGCATTATCCGCTATCCAACCAACAACCTTTTGACACTGCTCTGGGTTCAATAGTCGTGTGCTGCGATCCCCTAGGAATTGGGACAGGAAGGTCGGGCGAGAAGATGTGGGTGTTTGTTGTGGCACAATTTCAGCTTGCCCACGGCCTTGTCCTCGGCCTCTACATGCACCATCACCATCACGTCCAGAGTTTTAAATACCTGGCCTGTAGGTAACTAGTTTGAACAGCAAGCTGGTGTGAATTGCTTCAATGACACACTGAAAGAAATTTTTAATGGAGGCCAGAAATTGCAGTATTTTCTGACAACGTATTTGTGATCCGCGTGACGACGAAAACAGAGTTTTAAATACCTGGTCTGTAAGTAACTAGCTTGAACAGCAAACCGGTGTCAAAAACTTCGCTGACACAGTGAAAAAAAATTGGAATGGAGGCCAAAAATGGCAGTATTTTCTGAAAACGTATATGTGATCCTTGTGACAGAGAAAACACAGTTTTAAATAGCTGGATTTCTAGCGCTGTAATATCGATAGGACCTGGCTATATTCTGCAGTGCCAACAAGCAAATGGCGCAGAAACACGATGTTCTCTGGATTGCTTTTTAAGCAAATAATGAGGATTAAGATCCAAAAAAAAGTATTCCTGGCCCCTGAGACCTGGGCCTTTGTATAGAAATATCTAACAGCAGCAGAAGGCAGAACTGGAATGGAGCCTCTTGTGCTATGTGCACTGCAGTCTGCTATATACACTGCCTGCCAGCCTATATACACTGCCTGCCTGATATCTCTGCAGATGGATTAGTTGGTCCTCAAAAGGACTGTTTGTTAAGATGGATATGTGTAATGTACGGTTTTTCTCCCTACACTACCTAATACATAAGCAAATCTCTCCCTAGCTCAGCAGCACCTCTCCCTACTCTGCCTGATTCCGGAGTGACTGTGACGAGCATGGTGGCGCCAGGTCTGATGAAGACCTGATGACGCTGTGCGGCCATCCAATCACTGTAATGCCACAACCACCATGGCTGCGGCATTACAATGAGTGGCAGGCAATCCTTGCTTGTTGATTGGTGCTTTAAAGAGCGCCAAACATGCAGGGAGGGGACCCGAGCATCCGCCCGAGCATCTCACAAGTACTTAGCGAGCTCTGAGCATCTCGAGTACTGAGATGCTCAGGCGAGTACCGAGTACTTGCGAGTATGCTCGCTCATCATTAGTTAACAACATTCCTAACAGCAGCTTTGAATAATTTGAGGGGTACTGTTTTTAACACAGTATCACTTCTGTGGATTTTTCAATAAACTGGCCCCTCAAGGTCACTTCAAAACTGAATAGATCCATAAAAATAGGATTTGTAAATCTTCTTGAAAAAATTAAAAATTGCTGCTACATTTTAAGCATTCTAACATCCTAACAAAATAAAAGGAAATTCTAAAAATGATGCTGACTTAAAGTAAACATATGGAAAATGTTATATATTTACTAGTTTATGTGGCATGAATTAATATGGTTTAAGAATGTAAATATTCAAAATTTGGAAATTTCTAATAATTATACATTTTTGTCAAATTACAGATGTTTTCATAAAAAAAACATATTGACCAAAATTTACTAGTAGCATAAGGTATGATGTGCCACAAAAATAATCTCAGAATCACTGAGCTATTTTGAAGCATTCCAAAGTTATGATCAAATAAAATTTGGAAAATGGGACTTTGTCACAGAGCTCAAAATTGGATCCATCACTAAAGAGTTAAAGGGAATCTGTATCAACTCATGCTGCCCAAGCCATGAGCAGGATGTAATAGACATTGGCTGCATGATTTTAGCCAGTTATGTATGATTATATTCTTATATTAAAGTGGATGGGATTCATAGATATCTTTTGCCCACTGTGATATTTTTTATGCTGCATAAACTGACATGTTTTCGTATTTGAAATCTGCAACATGTCAAGTTCTCTTGTGAGTACGCTGACCAACTCACCAAATACTCATCATGGGAACGTAGCATAATTGTGCAGGTCTGTTTTGCTACACCTGTTGATATTCGAGATACATATACATCACACTAATATTATGGCCAATCTATTTGCTGAATTATCCTTTTTGTCCGGTTGCATCTGCAAAGCACAGATTTTAGGGTAGGTGATCCACATTATCTTTATCCTGAAAATGGAATTTTAATGCCAGCTTAATCATATGCTTTTATCTATCTCTTTTTCTTCACTGCATGGTTGCAGGTATATACAAATCTGATATTAGATACAGAACTATCAATAGAGTATAACAAGGCCCATCTGTCTTAAGATGAAAATTTACATAGAAGAGTTAAATAGTTGTGTATGCCTCCAAAGAATGATATCTGAAAAGCACAGGAGAATTCACAGCCGTGCACCTGCTAGTCAAGCATATGTAAATCGAAAATTAATATGCACTGCTCCCCATGCCCACCTCTCCGCACAGACCTCAGTGATAATAAATGACAGTGAAGATTTTTAATATCACTGACATCGGTGCTGAGAGGTGGGTGGGATTATAGGAGGGGTAGGGGTGAATATTCATTTTGGATTTACATACTCTTGACCATAGGCGGATTATAATGAGGGCAATCCGGGCTACCGCCCGGGGCCCCGAGCCTGCAGGGGGCCCACGTCTCCGGGCAGGGTGTCTAATGCCGGATTGCCCTCATTATATGTGCGGGCCGCCGCGGCACATACCGGTAGCAGTGGCGGCAGGGGGGGCCCCGGACCGCTCCCCCAGCAGCGGCAGCCGCTACTTCTTCATCGGCCGGGCCAGCACTGCAGCAGTTAACTTCCCTGTGCTGGCCCGGCCGCGTCACTGCTAGGAGACACGGCCCTGTGCGCGGCCGTGTCTCCTAGCTGTGACGTCACGCAGTGCGCACCTGGCCGCGTCACTGCTAGGAGACATGGCCCTGTGTGCGGCCGTGTCTCCTAGCTGTGACGTCACGCAGTACGCGCCCGGTCTGCACTGCTGCAACGGAGAAGTCAGAGCAGGCAGGAGGAATGGAGTCGGGGGATGGTGAGTCTGTGTGTGTGTATGTGTGTATATGTGTGTGTGTGTGTGTGTGTGTGCAGGCAGATATCATTGTGTGATGTCTGTTTATATGTATTTTTGTGTTTCAAATGTGTTTATGCGTGTATGTATATGTCTGTAAATGTTTGTGTGTGTGCGTGACTGCGTGCGGCCTCCTGCTGAGTATAATTGGCGCCGTGCGGCCTCCTGCTGTCTCTGGGGGGGGCGCCGTGCGGCCTCCCACTATGTATAGATGGCGCCGTGCGGCATCCCGCTGGGTATAGATGGCGCCGTGCGGCCCTCTGCTGTGTATAGATGGCGCCGTGCGGCCCCCTGCTGTGTATAGATGGTGCCGTGCGGCCCCCTGCTGTGTATAGATGGCGCCGTGCGGCCTCCTGCTGTGTATAGATGGCGCCGTGTGGCCTCCTGCTTTGTATAGATGGCACCGTGCGGCCTCCTGCTGTGTATAGATGGTGCCATGCGGCCTCCTGCTGAGTATAGATGGCGCCGTGTGGCCTCCTGCTGTCTCTGGGGGGGGCGCCGTGCGGCCTCCCGCTGTGTATAGATGGTGCCGTGCGGTCTCCTGCTGTGTATAGATAGCTACGTGCGGCCTCCTGATGTGTTTAGATAGCTACGTGCGGCCTCCTGATGAGTATAGATGGCACCGTGCGGCCTCTTGCTGTCTCTGGGGGGGCGCCGTGCAGCCTCCCGCTGTGTATAGATGGCGCCGTGCGGCCTCCTGCTGTGTATAGGTGGCTACGTGCGGCCTCCTGCTGTGTATAGTTGGCTACGTGCAGCCTCCTGCTGTGTATAGGTGGCTACGTGCAGCCTCCTGCTGTCTCTGGGGGGGCGCCGTGCGGCCTCCCGCTGTGTATAGATGGCGCCGTGCGGCCTCCTGCTGTGTATAGATGGCGCCATGCGGCCTCCCGCAGTGTATAGATGGCTACGTGCGGCCTCCCGCTGTGTATAGATGGCACCGTGCGGCCTTCCGCTGTGTATAGATGGCACCGTGCGGCCTCCCGCTGTGTATAGATGGCACCGTGCGGCCTCCCGCTGTGTATAGATGGCTACGTGTGCTCAATATTGAGTCATACAATTAATGTAAGGCTATGTGCCCACGATACAGAAATGTTCCGGATTTTTTTTGAGCGTTTCTGCATCTCCCTGGCAGAAAAAATGCATGCGGATTTTACATGCAGATTGTACATGCGGATTGTACATGCGTTTTCCTGCCAGGGACATGCGGATGTGAAGTGTTCTTCACTTGCATTTCCGCATGCGGTTGACAAGCGCTTTACAAGCGATTTTAGCATCACTTGGAAAGTGCTTGACAACTTGGTTACACTATATAAATCCATGCAACCAGCATGGATTTATGTAGTGTGACTGTAAAAGAATGGTAAAAAATAAAAAATATATACTAGGCATGTACACAGCACATGCGGATTATTATTGGGGAACATGGCAGACCTTCTACCAAGCATTTTTTAAGTTTTTCTGTAGCGGAATTGCCGCTGTGGAAACGCTTAAAAAACGCATAGTGGGCACACAGCCTAAAAAAAAATATTATAATTAATATTGTGCCAAATTAATTTCACGTGAACTATCACATGATCGATCACAGGGGATCATGTGACATGTCACGTGATAAATCAGGTATGTGTGTGTGTGGGGGGGCCCGCGCCTTCTAAACTGCCCGGGGCCCTTGCTACTCTTAATCCACCCCTGCTCTTGACTAGCAGGCACATGGCTGTTAATCAAGCTATGTAAATGCAAAATGAATATGCACTGCTTCCCTTGTCCATAATCCCACCCACCTCTCTGCACTGGCATCAGTAATGGTAAATGACAGCGAAGATTTTTACTATCACTAATGCCGGTGAAGAGAGGTGGGCGGGATTATAGGCGGGGGTAGGGGTGAATATTCATTTACATACGCTTGACTAGCAGGCACACAGGTGTTAGTCAAGCTATGTAAATGCATAATGAATATGCGCTGCTTCCCTTGCCCATAATCCCACCCACCGCTCTGCACTGGAGTCAGTAATGGTAAATGACAGGGAAGATTTTTATACTATCACTGATGTCGGTTCAGAGAGGAGGGGGGGATTATGGGCATCTGTAGCAATGCATATTCCGTTTGAATTTACTATCAGCGACATCGGCGCAGAGGGAAAGATGGGATTATGGACATGGGTTGCAGTATATATTCATTTTTGTTTTACATATGCTTGACCAGCAGGCACATGGCTGTTAATTGTCCAGTGCTTAAAACAAAAAAAAAAACAGAGAAGCTACAGCAATAAAAGTTACATATTCTGAAAGGGCAGCACACATTATACCATTAATATCATACCAAAAAAATCACCTGACAGATTCCCTTTAAAGATGTAGAAATAATGACATGGCCGTTTTCCTCACTTGACCAAAACCCCATAGATACAGTTAGCTCCTTTGACCGCATGTTTACTTCAAAGCAAAACCTTCCAAATGCAAGCACACACCTCAAATCAACTCCAGGCCTTTTATATGCTTAATTGAGAATGACATAACGAAGGGATTGCCCACACCTGTCCATGAAATAGCCTTGGAGTCAATTGTCCAATTACTTTTGGTCCCTTTAAAAACAGGGTGGCACGTGTTAAGGAGCTGAAACTCCAAAACCCTTCATCCAATTTTAATGTGGATACCCTCAAATGAAAACTGAAAGTCTGAACTTCAACTGCATCTGAATTGTTTTGTTTAAAATTCATTGTGGTAATGTCTAGAACCAAAATTAGAAAAATGTTGTCTCTGTCCAAATATATATGGACCTAACTGTAACTTGTGTGCACTTTTTATATCAGAGATTTACTGTGAAGGAAAACAGTACACCTCTTTGAACAACAACTGTAAGGCTGTGGTTGGTGCTGCCCAAAAAGCTGATCCTCAACAGATTAAGAAACGGACTAACTCCAAGGATGGAAGCCTTATGACTAGTGTTGAGCGAACATGCTCGACACTGCTCGGTACTCGCCCGAGCATCACGCTACTCGGGATGTTCGGCGAGCACCGAGCATTTCCGGGTTACTCGGGCGGGAGTTCGGGTCTCCGCCCTGCATGTTTGGCGCTCTTTACAGAGCCAATGAACATGCAGGGATTGCCAGCCAGTCACTGTAATGCCGCAGCCATGTTGTTTGTGGGCATTACAGTGATTGGCTGGCCGCACAGCGTCACCTCGAGTATTTAAAACCGGGCGCCGCCATCTTGGACACAGCCGCTCCGGATCAGACAGTGTAGGGACAGCGCTGCTGATTTAGGGAGAGATATATCCTGCAAAATAGTTAGTGTAGGTTCTGTAAAGGCTGCCAGAACAAACAAACAGTCCTTCTCAGGACTAATATCTATCCCAGGTATATCAGGCAGGCAGGCTGTATAGGAGATGCAGTGGTTATACCAGCAAACGCTGCATTACAGTCCTGTGTGCTGCTCCTGTTGCTGAAATTGCAGGACTTAGCTCCAGGTCCCGGGGGCCAGGAAAAATCCTTTTCTTTTATCTAAATCCTCTTTTTTTTTTTCCTCCTTCACAATGTACAAATACCCATCTTATTAACCTTTTGGTGTCCCTCCCAACCAAAAAAAAAAAAGTGTGCCTCTGATTTTTCAGACACAAATATATCTGTTGAAAATAGTCTGGTGTAGGCCAGAGAAATAGAAGTGTGGTTTTGCAGTTCTATGGGCCATTTGTATCTAAAAAAAACAGTTTCAGTGTGTCGCTCACTGTTCAGCCGCAAATATATATATTTAAAAAAGTCTGGTATACACCAGTAAATTATTACTGTGGTTTTGCTGTTCCACGGTAAAACATCTCTATTATCCTGTTTGTGGCTTTTTTTGCTGTATAAAAATAATAATAGGGTCTCCCTGATTTTTCAGACACAAATATATCTGTTGAAAATAGTCTGGTGTAGGCCAGAGAGACAGAAGTGTGCTTTTGCTGTTCCACAGTAAAAAATCTCTATTATCCTGCTTTTTGCTGTAAAAAAAAAAAATAATAGTGTCTCCCTGATTTTTCAGACACAAATATATCTGTTGAAAATAGTCTGGTGTAGGCCCGAGAAATACAAGTGTGGTTTTGCAGTTCCACGGTACAAACCTCTGTATTATCCACTTTTGGGCCATTTGTATCTAAAAAAAACAGTTTGAGTGTGTCGCTCACTGTTCAGCCGCAAATATATATATATTTTAAAAAGCCTGGTATACACCAGTAAATTATAACTGTGGTTTTGCTGTTTCACAGTAAAAAATCTCTATTATCCTGCTTTTTGCATTTTTTGCCGTAAAAAATAAATAGTGTCTCCTGATTGTTCAGACACAAATATATCTGTTGAAAATAGTCTGGTGTAGGCCCGAGAAATACAAGTGTGGTTTTGCAGTTCCACGGTTCAAACCTCTGTATTATCCACTTTTGGGCCATTTGTATCTAAAAAAAACAGTTTGAGTGTGTCGCTCACTGTTCAGCCGCAAATATATATATATTCAAAAAAGTCTGGTATACACCAGTAAATTATAACTGTGGTTTTGCTGTTCCACGGTAAAACATCTCTATTATCCTGCTTTTGGCATTTTTTGCCGTAAAAAATAAATAGTGTCTCCTGATTGTTCAGACACAAATATATCTGTTGAAAATAGTCTGGTGTAGGCCCGAGAAATACAAGTGTGGCTTTGCAGTTTCACGGTTCAAACCTCTGTATTATCCACTTTTGGGCCATTTGTATCTAAAAAAAACAGTTTGAGTGTGTCGCTCACTGTTCAGCCGCAAATATCTCTATTTAAAAAAGTGTGGTATACCCCAGTAAACAATAACTGTGGTTTTGCCATCCCACAGTAAAAAATCTCTATTATTCAGGTTTTGGTAGTTTTTTCCATAAAGAAAAACAGTAGTGTCTCCTGACTGTTGTGACACAAAAATATATCTGTTGAAAATAGTCTTGTGTAGGCCCGACATCAAAGTGTGGTTTCGCAGTTCCACGGGTCAAATCGCTGTACTATCCAGTTTTGGGCCTTTGGTATAAAAAAAAAAAAGCAGTTTGAGTGTGTCGCTCACTGTTCAGCCGCAAATATCTCTATTTAAGAAAGTGTGGTATACCCCAGTAAACAATAACTGTGGTTTTGACATCCCACAGTAAAAAATCTCTATTATTCAGGTTTTGGTAGTTTTTTCCATAAAGAAAAACAGTAGTGTCTCCTGACTGTTGTGACACAAAAATATATCTGTTGAAAATAGTCTTGTGTAGGCCCGACATCCCAGTGTGGTTTCGCAGTTCCACGGGTCAAATCGCTGTACTATCCAGTTTTGGGCCTTTGGTATCTAAAAAAAAAGCAGTTTGAGTGTGTCACTCACTGTTCAGCCGCAAATATCTCTATTTAAAAAAGTGTGGTATACCCCAGTAAACAATAACTGTGATTTTGCCATCCCACGGTAAAAAATCTCTATTATTCAGGTTTTGGTAGTTTTTTCCGTAAAGAAAAACAGTAGTGTCTCCTGACTGTTGTGACACAAAAATATATCTGTTGAAAATAGTCTTGTGTAGGCCCGACATCCCAGTGTGGTTTCGCAGTTCCACGGGTCAAATCGCTGTACTATCCAGTTTTGGGCCTTTGGTATCTAAAAAAAAAGCAGTTTGAGTGTGTCGCTCACTGTTCAGCCGCAAATATCTCTATTTAAAAAAGTGTGGTATACCCCAGTAAACAATAACTGTGGTTTTCCTCTTCCACGGTTCTAATCTACTCTTTATTACCCTTTTTCCATTGATAGTGCAAGTGTAAGCTATTTTACTTCATTTACAATGGGCAAGGCACGTGGCAAGGGACGTGGAAGTGGACGTTCTGGTGATCGTTCATGCAGAGGACGGGGCCGTGGCCAAGGTGAAAATGTGCCACAACCAACAGCCACATCTTCTCACTCCCACGTCTTGACCGAATTACTAGGGAAGCACAGAACAACACCAGTATTGAGAACTGATCAGTGTGAACAGGTTATTAATTGGATAGCAGACAATACTTCCAGTTACCTGGGCACCACCACCTCCGGTCTGTCTTCCACACGGTCAACTCTTAGTAGCCGTGAGTCTGGACCGCATACTCCTCCTCACCCTGATGCTCCTTCCTCCCACCATGCCGAGTGTCGTCAAACAGCAAGTGATCCCACACTTGGACACTCTGAAGAGCTGTTCACTGGTCCATTTCCATATTTGGGCCCCTCGCCTGATACGCTTGAAGTGGTGGAAGAGGAGATCCCATGTTGCGATGCCCAAATATTTGAACAGCCACGGCCACAGGAAGTCGACGTTGGCAATCTGTCACAAGAGGTGGACGATGACGAGACACAATTGCCAGGAAGTGAGGAGGAGGATCGTGGTGCGCAAGTGGAAGAGGAGGAGGTGGTGGATGATCTAGTAACTGACCCAACATGGAAGGAGGACATGCAGAGTGAGGCCAGCAGCACTCAGGGGGAGGGAGGCAGAGTACCCCAACAGGCAGGAAGAAGCAGTGTGGTGGCCGCAGACAGAAGGCAGGCAACCGTTCCCCTTAACACCAATACGAGGGACGTTGCCAGTACAAGCGGTAGGTCTTCCAGAGTCTGGAATTTTTTTAAAGACTCTGCTGATAACCCCAAAAAGGCCATATGTTCCACCTGCCATGCCAGCATCAGCAGGGGTGACAAAACTACCAGCCTGACCACCACCAGCATGATCAGGCACATGGCAGCAAAGCACCCGACTTTGTGGGGCGAAACCCAGGGTCCACGACCAGTGTCAGCGGGTGTCACCACTGCTTCTTCCACTGCTGTGCGTGCAATAGAACCCCCTGTTGTGTGTGCAAGGCAATCCCCTGTCCATACTGCATGTAAAGATGCCCCCTCCTCTCAGTCTTCACTTGTTATGGCAGTTTCTCAAGAAACAGCATCAACGTCCACGTCCACGTCCCACCGCAGCGTTCAATTGTCCATATCCCATACCTTTGAACGAAAGCGGAAATTCGCAGCTAACGCCCCACAGGCCACAGTCCTAAATAAGCACATTTCACGACTGCTTGCATAGGAAATGCTGCCTTTTAGGCTGGTGGAGACGGAATCCTTCCACAATCTTATGGCGGTGGCCGTCCCTCGGTATTCGGTCCCCAGCCGACACCATTTTGCCCGGTGTGCCATCCCCGCACTACACAAGCACGTGTCCCAAAGCATCTGCCGTGCCCTCAACAACGCAGTTACTGGGAGAGTCCACCTGACAACGGAGTGCTTGTGGCCAGGGACGGTACATCTCTCTGACGGCACACTGGGTAAACATAGTGGAAGCCGGGACCCAGTCGGACCTTGGGACGGAACACATCCTCCCCACACCGAGGATTGCGGGCCCTATGTCAGTCAGAGTTGCCCCCACAGTGTACAGCTCCTGCGCATCCTCCTCCTCCTCCTACTCCTCATGTTCAGCCTCCATCTCAGATATCACCACATCAGTTACAAGCTGGAAGCATTGCAGTACTGCCTCCGCCAAGCGGCAACAGGCTGTGCTGAAACTCATAAGCTTAGGTGATAAACCTCACACTGCTTGTGAGTTGTGGACAGCTGTGAAAGAGCAGGCAGATCTGTGGCTGAGACCGCTGAACCTACATCCCGGCATGGTCGTGTGTGACAATGGCCGTAACCTGGTGGCGGCTCTGAGGCGAGGTGAGATCACACACGTACCATGCCTGGCTCATGTGCTTAACCTCGTGGTTCAGCGGTTTCTTAAATCGTACCCCGAGTTGCCAGATCTGCTCATGAAAGTACGCCGCCTGTCAGCTCATTTTCGCAAGTCGGCTACAGCTTCCGCCGCCCTTGCTGTGTTGCAGCAGCGTTTGCAGCTTCCGGCACACCGACTGGTGTGTGATGTCCCCACACGTTGGAACTCTACCCTCCACATGTTGCAAAGGATTTGTGAGCAGAAGAGAGCAGTTGTGGAGTAACAGCTGCAACAAGGCCGTCGATATTCAGGTCAGACTCCACACATAAGACCTCAGGAGTGGACCTGGATGTCTGACATATGTACCATCCTGACAAACTTTGAGGAGGCCACCAAGATGGTGAGTGGCGATGACGCCATCATTAGTGTCAGCATCCCACTTGTCTGTCTTTTGCAACGCTCTCTGCAGAGAATTAAAGAGGAGGCATTGCAGCCAGAGTATGATGAGATGGATCAAGAAGCCGTAGCGGGCGATTACACACAGCCCAGCCTCATCTCATCCCAATGTGCATTGGGGGACAATGAGGGAGAGGAGGAGGAGGAGGAGGAGGAGGAAGAACAGGAGCTGCTATCATGCGTTGTAGATGGTAGTACCTGTACAAGTGTCATACCGTCGGTTCAGCGTGGGTGGCCTGAGGACAGGGGGGAGGAGGAAAAGGAGGAGGAGGAGGAGAGCATGGTCAGTCGTCATCTTGGTGAGGACACGGAAATCTTGCCCGTTACCAGTCTGGCACGCATGGCTGACTTTATGTTACGCTGCTTTAACCGTGACCCTCGCGTTGTCAAAATGTTGGGTGACAGTCATTACTGGTTGGTGACACTTGTAGACCCCCGCTACAAGGAGAACTTTCACTCTCTTATTCCTGAGGTGGAGAGGTCTACAAAAATGGGGCAATACCAGAAGGCCCTTGCTGCAGAACTCTTAAAAAAATTCCCATCTGAACACGCTAGCGGCAGAGGTCACAGTTCGTTGCCCAACCAAGGCGTACAGGCGAGAGAGATGCAACTCCAATCCAGCAGAGGCAGGGGAACACTGTCAATGTTCTGGGACAGTTTTCTGACACCCGCCCAGCTTACAGGCCCTGAGGCGTGGGGTACTCTCACAAGGAGTGGAAAGTTTCAAAAGATGGTGAGGGAGTACCTTGCCGATCGTACCAGCGTCCTCCTTGATTCCTCTGTGCCTTTTAATTATTGGGTATCCAAGCTGGACACTTGGAATGAACTCGCTCTGTACGCCTTGGAGGTCCTGGCCTGCCCTGCCGCTAGCGTGTTATCGGAGCGTGTTTTTAGTGCCGCTGGGGGAATTATAACTGATAAGCGCACTCGCCTGTCAACTGACAATGCTGACAAGCTGACCCTTATCAAAATGAACAAGGGCTGGATTGGGCCAGACTTCTCATCACCACCAAATGACAGCAGAGTAACATAAAGTCAAATCCACTGTGTTATTTTGGGAGGTGTATTCCCATGCACCACTTCACACCCACACATGGGTATACGCTTCCTCGTTTCGGCTGTTTAATATTCTTCTCCTTATCCTCAGCCTCCACCACCACTATACCACCAGGGTGCCAGCATTGCAAGTTCCTCCGTCCTAATTTTTGGCAGCTTTTGCTGGGAAAGCATAAGCAAATACCATGGGACACCCACTCCCCAATAATGGGACTTATGTTTGTAATATGCTGTACTGCATGGCTCTTGTAAGGGGCATTGCAAGTTGCTCCGTCCTAATTTTTGGCAGCTTTAGCTGGGAAAGCATAAGCAAATACTATGGGAGACCCACTCCCCAATAATGGGACTTATGTTTGTAATATGCTGTACTGCATGGCTCTTGTAAGGGGCATTGCAAGTTGCTCCATCCTAATTTTTGGCAGCTTTTGCTGGGAAAGCATAAGCAAATACTATGGGAGACCCACTCCCCAATAATGGGACTTATGTTTGTAATATGCTGTACTGCATGGCTCTTGTAAGGGGCATTGCAAGTTGCTCCGTCCTAATTTTTTGCAGCTTTTGCTGGGAAAGCATAAGCAAATACTATGGGAGACCCACTCCCCAATAATGGGACTTATGTTTGTAATATGCTGTACTGCATGGCTCTTGTAAGGGGCATTGCAAGTTGCTCCGTCCTAATTTTCGGCAGCGTTTGCTTGCAAGGCATAAGCAAATACTATGGGACACCCACTCCCCAATAATGGGACTTATGTTTGTAATATGCTGTACTGCATGGCTCTTGTAAGCGGCATTGCAAGTTGCTCCGTCCTAATTTTTGGCAGCTTTTGCTTGCAAGGCATAAGCAAATACTATGGGAGACCCACTCCCCAATAATGGGACTTATGTTTGTAATATGATGTACTGCATGGCTCTTGTAAGGGGCATTGCAAGTTGCTCCGTCCTAATTTTTGGCAGCTTTTGCTTGCAAGGCATAAGCAAATATTATGGGACACCTACTCCCCAATAATGGGACTTATGTTTGTAATATGCTGTACTGCATGGCTCTTGTAAGGGGCATTGCAAGTTGCTCCGTCCTAATTTTTGGCAGCTTTTGCTGGGAAAGCATAAGCAAATACTATGGGAGACCCACTCCCCAATAATGGGACTTATGTTTGTAATATGCTGTACTGCATGGCTCTTGTAAGGGGCATTGCAAGTTGCTCCATCCTAATTTTTGGCAGCTTTTGCTGGGAAAGCATAAGCAAATACTATGGGAGACCCACTCCCCAATAATGGGACTTATGTTTGTAATATGCTGTACTGCATGGCTCTTGTAAGGGGCATTGCAAGTTGCTCCGTCCTAATTTTTTGCAGCTTTTGCTGGGAAAGCATAAGCAAATACTATGGGAGACCCACTCCCCAATAATGGGACTTATGTTTGTAATATGCTGTACTGCATGGCTCTTGTAAGGGGCATTGCACGTTGCTCCGTCCTAATTTTTGGCAGCTTTTGCTTGCAAGGCATAAGCAAATACTATGGGAGACCCACTCCCCAATAATGGGACTTATGTTTGTAATATGCTGTACTGCATGGCTCTTGTAAGGGGCATTGCAAGTTGCTCCGTCCTAATTTTCGGCAGCGTTTGCTTGCAAGGCATAAGCAAATACTATGGGACACCCACTCCCCAATAATGGGACTTATGTTTGTAATATGCTGTACTGCATGGCTCTTGTAAACGGCATTGCAAGTTGCTCCGTCCTAATTTTTGGCAGCTTTTGCTTGCAAGGCATAAGCAAATACTATGGGAGACCCACTCCCCAATAATGGGACTTATGTTTGTAATATGATGTACTGCATGGCTCTTGTAAGGGGCATTGCAAGTTGCTCCGTCCTAATTTTTGGCAGCTTTTGCTTGCAAGGCATAAGCAAATATTATGGGACACCCACTCCCCAATAATGGGACTTATGTTTGTAATATGCTGTACTGCATGGCTCTTGTAAGGGGCATTGCAAGTTGCTCCGTCCTAATTTTTGGCAGCTTTTGCTGGGAAAGCATAAGCAAATACTATGGGAGACCCACTCCCCAATAATGGGACTTATGTTTGTAATATGCTGTACTGCATGGCTCTTGTAAGGGGCATTGCAAGTTGCTCCGTCCTAATTTTTGGCAGCTTTTGCTGGGAAAGCATAAGCAAATACTATGGGAGACCCACTCCCCAATAATGGGACTTATGTTTGTAATATGCTGTACTGCATGGCTCTTGTAAGGGGCATTGCAAGTTGCTCCGTCCTAATTTTTGGCAGCTTTTGCTTGCAAGGCATAAGCAAATACTATGGGAGACCCACTCCCCAATAATGGGACTTATGTTTGTAATATACTGTACTGCATGGCTCTTGTAAGGGGCATTGCAAGTTGCTCCGTCCTAATTTTCGGCAGCGTTTGCTTGCAAGGCATAAGCAAATACTATGGGACACCCACTCCCCAATAATGGGACTTATGTTTGTAATATGCTGTACTGCATGGCTCTTGTAAGCGGAATTGCAAGTTGCTCCGTCCTAATTTTTGGCAGCTTTTGCTTGCAAGGCATAAGCAAATACTATGGGAGACCCACTCCCCAATAATGGGACTTATGTTTGTAATATGCTGTACTGCATGGCTCTTGTAAGGGGCATTGCAAGTTGCTCCGTCCTAATTTTTGGCAGCTTTTGCTGGGAAAGCATAAGCAAATACTATGGGAGACCCACTCCCCAATAATGGGACTTATGTTTGTAATATGCTGTACTGCATGGCTTTTGTAAGGGGCATTGCAAGTTGCTCCGTCCTAATTTTTGGCAGCTTTTGCTTGCAAGGCATAAGCAAATACTATGGGAGACCCACTCCCCAATAATGGGACTTATGTTTGTAATATGCTGTACTGCATGGCTCTTGTAAGGGGCATTGCAAGGTGCTCCGTCCTAATTTTCGGCAGCGTTTGCTTGCAAGGCATAAGCAAATACTATGGGACACCCACTCCCCAATAATGGGACTTATGTTTGTAATATGCTGTACTGCATGGCTCTTGTAAGCGGAATTGCAAGTTGCTCCGTCCTAATTTTTGGCAGCTTTTGCTTGCAAGGCATAAGCAAATACTATGGGAGACCCACTCCCCAATAATGGGACTTATGTTTGTAATATGCTGTACTGCATGGCTCTTGTAAGGGGCATTGCAAGTTGCTCCGTCCTAATTTTTGGCAGCTTTTGCTTGCAAGGCATAAGCAAATACTATGGGACACCGACTCCCCAATAATGGGACTTATGTTTGTAATATGCTGTACTGCATGGCTCTTGTAAGAGGCATTGCAAGTTGCTCCGTCCTAATTTTTGGCAGCTTTTGCTGGGAATGCATAAGCAAATACTATGGGAGACCCACTCCCCAATAATGGGACTTATGTTTGTAATATGCTGTACTGCATGGCTCTTGTAAGGGGCATTGCAAGTTGCTCCGTCCTAATTTTTGGCAGCTTTTGCTGGGAAAGCATAAGCAAATACTATGGGAGACCCACTCCCCAATAATGGGACTTATGTTTGTAATATGCTGTACTGCATGGCTCTTGTAAGGGGCATTGCAAGTTGCTCCGTCCTAATTTTTGGCAGCTTTTGCTTGCAAGGCATAAGCAAATACTATGGGAGACCCACTCCCCAATAATGGGACTTATGTTTGTAATATGCTGTACTGCATGGCTCTTGTAAGGGGCATTGCAAGTTGCTCCGTCCTAATTTTTGGCAGCGTTTGCTTGCAAGGCATAAGCAAATACTATGGGACACCCACTCCCCAATAATGGGACTTATGTTTGTAATATGCTGTACTGCATGGCTCTTGTAAGCGGCATTGCAAGTTGCTCCGTCCTAATTTTTGGCAGCTTTTGTTTGCAAGGCATAAGCAAATACTATGGGAGACCCACTCCCCAATAATGGGACTTATGTTTGTAATATGCTGTACTGCATGGCTCTTGTAAGGGGCATTGCAAGTTGCTCCGTCCTAATTTTTGGCAGCTTTTGCCTGCAAGGCATAAGCAAATACTATGGGACACCCACTCCCCAATAATGGGACTTATGTTTGTAATATGCTGTACTGCATGGCTCTTGTAAGGGGCATTGCAAGTTGCTCCGTCCTAATTTTTGGCAGCTTTTGCTTGCAAGGCATAAGCAAATACTATGGGACACCCACTCCCCAATAATGGGACTTATGTTTGTAATATGCTGTACTGCATGTGACGCGCCCCCTGGGCCGTGTGTACACGTGTGTGGGATACCCGGTGCCGGGTCTCTGGGGTCTATAGTCTCCGTGGCGGTGACCCGGTCCCGTGGCTCAGGCTGGTCAAACCAGTGTCAGTCTTTCCTAGGTTTTGAGGTGAATTGTCCGACTGCGCCACCCGTGGATTGCGGTCAGGGAGTACCACCTCTGCGAGCAGACTGCTGAGGCTGGTGTTGTGTGCGCAGCATAGAATGGGATAACTCCCCTCGGGAGGAGTATAGCCTCAGGGCAGTGAGTGTGGATGATGGGGGTGATGGTGCACGAGCGCAGCAGGAACGACTCAGAGTCTTTGCAGTGCAGTTCAGGGTCTTTACTGATGATTATAAGGTAGACCCTCCCGGGAGTACTGGCTAGCATAAGATGCCTGGTCAGTCTGTGAGCAAGCAGGAGTTCCCCTGGCCAGGTGGAGTTGTAGGCCTCGCCGTCTGTCTGCACTCTTCCTGGCTACCTTGCTGTAAGCGGGTGGAAGTAGCCCACGTCCCTGAGTGTACCGTGTAGTGCTCACCCGTATGGCTGGTGACTTGGGGCCTTCTGTTAGCCTCCGCTCCATGACGGCGCTGCTGGTCCCTTGCTTGTGACTGAGCCTCCGGGCTTCTATGGCCAGAGGACCTGAAATCCCCTGCCGGCTGGTTTCTGCTGCTGGATATATAAGTCCTCAAAGCTTCGGACTCCTGTGTCCGGTTCCTATTGTCTTCTGCCAGGGAGAGCTCTGCTCAGCTTCCAGCCCCTGGTCTTTAGCTCCTAGCTCCTACAGAGCTCCTTGCTGTTACTTTCCCTTGCTCTCACTCTGACTCTGACTGTTCTCTGACTCACTCAACCCCGCCCCAGATCCAGTTCATAAGGGCAGAATTCTCCCCTCCCAGGACTGGGGCAGGAGGATGTTGCATGTTTAAGGGATCCTGACCAGGAAACCTCCCACTTGCTCTCTGACGTAATATCTCTATTACTGTGGCGACCAGACCCCTGGGGTGCCACACATGGCTCTTGTAAGGGGCATTGCAGTTCCTCGTAATTTTTGGAAAGCCTTCCATTCACTGCTTAGGCCAACAGTGCACGGGAGACCCAGTTGCTATAAATCGAAAAAAAGGTTTAGTTAACTCCCTCTGACCTCCATGTCATTTCCAAGGGGCATTGGAGTGGCTCGAAATTTTTGGTAGGCTTTGCACTCACTGTATGCCCTATAACTGTGTAGCCGAACCGCTCCTTTTGTTACAGAAACATATCCTACAAGACATATCTGGTTGACTGGCCTGATATTGATGTGAATGGTCCCTGTTCCTCCTGCTCTTTCTCCTTTGCCACCACCTTATCCATCATTTATCACCTGAAGCTTTGTTTTAACGGGAGTCATAGAACTGGGATAGTAGCAGGAAAACATCCAGCAATCCTCGAAGGAGGTAGGATATGCGCCAAAACGCGGACCACCTCAGGCCTAGCCGCTACTACATACATGCGCTTGCATTCCAAGAAAACAAAGCAGATGCTAACTTCTATCATCATCATCATGCTCCTCACCTAGGCACTCTCAACTCCCCTGATGGAGAAGCCAGGGCCCACCGGAGGAGTCTGGTTCTCTGGTGGGCTCGTCCAATGCTGCCCTAAAGCAGGCCAGGCTAAGAAAAGTGTGGGGGAAGGTGACAGGAGAAATCAGGGCGGCTGGGGACCGAGTATGGACACCTGGCCGCCACCTGGCGGCTGGGGACCGAGCGTGGACACCGGGCCGCCGGGCGGCTGGGGACAGAGTATGGATACCTCGCTGCCGAAGCGGCCATGAGGTAGTGGCCAGCTTCGGCCTCCTTCAAACTAAAAGGCCCCATTTCAAGTGAAAGCTAGCAGTATGGTATTGCAGCCTGCGGGTGGGTGGGTGGTTGGCTGCATATTTTCGCTTGCATTGCAAGGAATGGGGGAGGTACAATTGAACACTGCCCTGGGACAAGGTCTTGCACGGGGATAGTTGCAAGTCTGCATCTTCTGATGCGGCAAGGATCACTTCTGATGGGCACACTTTTAGACAGTGACCTGGGGGTCAGAGATGCTTCCAAGGGTCTTCCCCATGCTGATGCCTTGTCTTTTCAGCACTGTATGCATGTGTCACACAGCACATGGCCAGATAAGGTTGCAAAATGTTAAAGTGAACGCATTTGTCACGGTTGAAAGCAATACAAAAGTGCAAAAACGCATGTAAAATGCTACTTTTGATCATAGCCCAAGGTGTGGAGGAGTATTTTTGTTTTTGGTTATTTATTTTACCTTATACACAAGTTTTTACCCTGGAAAGGAAATTCCTTAACATATTTCACAGGAAAACCGTTTCAGTTTTGTTTTTGAACGTTTTATTGTGAGCCCGCAAAAGTGGCTTAATACCTCTGACCACGTTGTTGACAGCAGTGACTTGGGGGTCAGAAATGCTTCCAGGGGCGATCCCCATGCTGCCCCCATGTCTTTTGAGCACTGTCACTATCTTTTTGGGCACTTTTTAGGCTTTCTACAGACTGCCGGGGGTGCTGCCGCAAAAATGTTCGGGTCTCTCATAGACTAACATTGGGCTCGTTGCTCGGGTCAAGCACCCGAGTATCACGGTAAGCTTGGCCCGAGCTTCGAGCACCCGAGCATTTTAGTGATCGCTCAACACTATCAGACGTCATCTTGGTGAGGACACGGAAGTCTTGCCCGTTACCAGTCTGGCACCCATGGCTGACTTTATGTTACGCTGCCTTAACCGTGACCCTCGCATTGTCAAAATGTTGGGTGACAGTCATTAGTGGTTGATGACACTTTTAGACCCCCTCTACAAGGAGAACTTTCACTCTCTTATTCCTGAGTTGGAGAGGTCTACAAAAATGGGGCAGTACCAGAAGGCCCTTGCTGCAGAACTATTAAAAAAATTCCCATCTGAACACGGTAGTGGCAGAGGTCACAGTTCGCTGCCCAACTAAGGCATACAGGCGAGAGAGACGCAACTTGAATCCAGCAGAGGCAGGGGAACACTGTCAATGTTCTAGGACAGTTTTCTGAGACCTGCCCAGCTTACAGGCCCTGAGGCGCAGGGTACTCTCACAAGGAGTGGAAAGTTTCAAAAGATGGTGAGGGAGTACCAGCGTCCTCCGTGATTCCTCTGTGCCTTTTAATTATTGGGTAACCAAGCTGGACACTTGGAATGAACTCATTCTGTATGCCTTGGAGGTCCTGGCCTGCCCTGTCGCTAGCGTGTTATCGGAGCGTGTTTTTAGTGCCGCTGGGGGAATTATAACTGATAAGCGCACTCGCCTGTCAACTGACAATGCTGACAAGCTGACCCTTATCAAAATGAACAAGGGCTGGATTGGACCAGACTTCTCATCACCACCAAATGACAGCAGAGTAACATAAAGTCAAATCCACTGTGTTATTTCGGGAGGTGTATTCCCATGCATCGCTTCACACCCACACATGGGTATACGCTTCCTCATTTCGGCTGTTTTTTGCTCTTCTCCTTATCCTCAGCCTCCACGACCACTATACCACCAGGGTGACCATGGTCCATGTTGCCAGCATTGGAAGTTCCTCTGTCCTAATTTTTGGCAGCTTTTGCTTGGAAGGCATAGGCAAAGACTATGGGAGACCCACTCCCCAATAATGGGAATAATGTTTTTAATATGCTGTACTGCATGGCTCTTGTAAGGGGCATTAAAATCATCTTGTTAAGCTACTGTGACCTCCACGTCTCTTCCAAGGGTCGTTAATATTGTCTTTTTATTCCACTGCGACCTCCACCACTCTTCCAAGGGGCATTAAAAGCATCTTGTTAAGCTACTGTGACCTCCACGTCTCTTCCACAGGGCGTTGATATTGTCTTTTTATTCCACTGTAACCTCCACCACTCTTCCAAGGGGCATTGATATTGTCTTTTTATTCCACTGCGACCTCCACCACTCTTCCAAGGGGCATTAAAACCGTCTTTGTTAAGCTATTGTGACCTCCACGTCTCTTCCACGGGGCATTGATATTGTCTTTTTATTCCACTGTAACCTCCACCACTCTTCCAAGGGGCATTAAAACTGTCTTGTTAAACCACTCTGAACTCCATGTCTCTTCCAAGGGGCATTAAAACCATCTTGTTAAGCTACTGTGACCTCCACATCTCTTCCAAGGGGCATTAAAACTGTCTTGTTAAACCACTCTGAACTCCACGTCTCTTCTAAGGGGCACTAAAACCGTCTTGTTAAACCACTCTGAACTCCACAGCTCTTCCAAGGGGCATTGACATGTTGTTTTTAATTACCTCTAACCTCCACGACTCTTGCAACGGGCATTGCATTTCCTCCTAATTTTTGTCAGCTTTTGCTTTTCAATGCATAGGCGAACACTAAGGGAGACCCACTCCCCAATAATGGGTAGAAGGTTTTTAATACGCTGTAATCCACGTCTGTTTCAAGGGGCATTGCAGTGCCTAATAATTTTTGGAAAGCCCTCCATTCCCTGCTTAGGCTAACAGTGTACAGGAGACCCAGTTGCTATAAATGGAAAAAACGGTTTAGTTAAGGCCCTCTGACCTCCATGTCACTTCCAAGGGGCATTGGAGTGCCTCAAAATTTTTGGTAGGCATTGCATTCACTGTATGCCTTATAACTGTGTAGCTGAACTGCTCCTTTTGGTACAGAAACATATCCTACAAGACATGTGTGGTTGGCTGGCCTGATATTGATGTGAATGGTCCCTGTTCCTCCTGCTCTTTCTCCTTTGCCACCACCTCATCCATCATTCATCACCTGAAGCTTTGTTTTAACGGGAGTCATAGAACTGAGATAGTAGCAGGAAAACATCCAGCAATCCTCGAAGGAGGTAGAATATGCGCCAAAACGCTGACCACCTCAGGCCTAGCTGCTACTACATACATGTGCTTGCATTCCAAGGAACAGAAAGCTAAGGAGGTGGATGGCCTCATGATCATGAATAATTTACTCGTTGTGTAGGAGGCCGACCACTGCTGCTGTCTACCTTCTGAACTTTGTGTTGAAGCCTGATTGACCCAGGACCCGCAATCCTCTATGTCTGGAGGACGTGTTGCATCCCAGTGTCCAACTGTGTCCCGGCTTCCACATTATTAACCCAGTGTGAAGGCGTCAGTGAGATGGACCATTCCTGGCCACTTTCACTTGTCCACGTGTTTGTGGTTAGGCTGTCCTTCACACTAAATGCACTGGGGAGGGCACAGGTAATGTTTTGTTATGCGCGCTTGTGTATAAGGCGCACCGGGACAAATAGGGGCGGCTGGGGACCGTTTATGGACACCCGGCCACCCCCACGCGGCTGGGGACTGTGTGTGGGCACCCGGCCGCGGGGCAGCTGGGGACTGAGTATGGACACCCGGCCGCCCCCTGGTGGCTGGGGACCAAGCGTGGACACCCGGCCGCCGGGCGGCTGGGGACTGAGTATGAATACCAGGCTACCAACGCAGCCATGACGTGGTGGCCAGATTCCACCTCCACATGCCTAAAAGGCCCAATTTCAAGTGCAAGCAAGCTAGCAGTATGGTATTGCAGCCTGGGGGTGGGTGGGTGGCAGGCTGCATACTTGCGCTTGTATTGCAAGTTATGGTGGAGGTACAATTGAACACTGCCCTGGGACAAGGACTTGCACGGGGATAGTTGCAAGTCTGCATCTTCTGATGCGGCAAGGATCACTTCTGATGGGCACACTTTTAGGCAGTGACCTGGGTGTCAGAGATGCTTCCAGGGGTCTTCCCCATGCTGTTCCCATGTCTTTTTAGCACTGTATGCATGTGTCACACAGCACATGGCCAGATAAGGTTGTAAAATGTTAAAATTACATTTCCCGGTGAATGCATTTGTCACGGTTGAAAGCAATACAAACGTGCAAAAACGCATAAAAAATGCTACTTGTGAACATAGCCCAAGGTGTGGAGGAGTATTTTTGTTTTTGGTTATTTATTTTACCTTATACACAAGTCTTTACCCTGGAAAGGATGTTCCTTAACCCCTTTCCGAGCTGGTCAGTAATAGTACGCACCAGGTCGGGAAGGCCGGTTCAGCGGGGGCTCCGGCAGTGAGCCCGCACTGAAGCGAGCACATGTCAGCTGATTATTGGAATTGCAATCCACTCGCGGCTGTTAACATGTTAAATCTCTGACAGTGGCATTTAACTCGCGCTTCCGGGAGTCCTAAGTCCCGCCCATCAGTGACCCCGTCACGTGATCGCGGGTCACCAATGGGTGGGCATGACAACTCAGGGTCTGCAGCAGACGCCTGTGGTTGTCATGTCTCAATTGCTATGAGCGCCACCTAGTGGTCAGCGCTCATAGCAAGTAAGCATTTCTCCTGCATACAAGCGATCTACTCATCGCTTGTATGCAGTAGAAGCAATCAGACAACTGCTGCTTCTAGTCTCCTCTGGAGACTATAGAAGCAAGCAGAAAGTGTAAAAAAAAAGTTTTTAAAAAAATAAAAAAAATAAAAAATATATAAAAGTTTAAGTCACCCCCCTTTCGCCCCATTCAAAATAAAATATATATATATAAAAAAAAAACACATACACATATTTGGTATCGCCGCGTTCAGAATCACCCGATCTATTAATATAAAAGAAGAATTAATACAATCAGTAAACGGCGTAACGAGAAAAAAAATTTAAACGCCAGAATTAAGTTTTTTTGGTCGCTACAACTTTGCAATAAAATGCAATAACGGGCGATCAAAACATCGGATCTACCCCAAAATGGTATCAATAAAAACGTCAGCCCAGCACGCAAAAAATAAGCCCTCACCTGGCCCCAGATCCCGAAAAATGGAGAAGCTAAGGGTCTCGGAAAATGGCGTCATTTTTTTTGTTTTTTTTAGCAAGCTTTGGATTTTTTTTTCACCACTTAAATAAAAAAGAACCTATACATGTTTGGTGTCTATGAACTCGTAACGACCTGGAAAATAATGATGGCAGGTCAGTTTTAGCAATCTGTGAACGTGGTAAAAAAAGGACCCAAAAAACAACTGTGGAATTGCATTTTTTTTGCAGTTTCACTGCACTTGGAATTTTTTTCCCATTTTCCAGCACATGATATGGTAAAACCAGTGATGGTGTTTAAAAGTACAACTCGTCCCGCAAAAAATAAGCCCTCACATGGCCATATTGAACGAAAATTAAAAAAGTTCTGGCTCTGGGAAGAAGGGGAGCAAAAAAGGAAAACACAAAAACAGAAAGACCCATGGTCGTTAAGGGGTTAACATATTTCACAGGAAAGCACTTTCACTTTCGTTTTTGAACGTTTTATTGTGAGCCTGTAAAAGTGGCTTAATACCTCTGACCACGTTGTTGACAGCAGTGACCTGGGGGTCAGAAATGCTTCCTGGGGCGATCCCCATGCTGTCCCCATGTCATTTGAGCACTGTCACTATCGTTTTGGGCACTTTTTAGGCTTTCTACAGACTGCCGGGGGAGCCGCCGCAAAAATGTTCGGGTCTCCCATAGACTAACATTGGGCTCGTTGCTCGGGTCGAGCACCCGAGTATCACAGTGAGCTCGGCCCGAGCTTCGAGCACCCGAGCATTTTAGTGCTCGCTCAACACTACTTATGACAGTTGTTTATAAGAAGTGTGGTTATCATGACCACTGATAATCTTTTGAAATGTGAAAAATGTATTTTTATACATTTTGGGCCCAATTCATCATAGCTTTTGTGCCGCTGCCGGTCTACCAGTTTTCTTAACGCTGAGCCCTTTATAAGCCTGCCCACAACACTCATTGACAGCTTTCTGTGTACACTGTAAATTGACAGAAATTTGCTAGTCAGAGATGGGGGCGTGGTTGCACAGAGCAGTTGACTAGGAGACATGAGACACTTAGACCTATAGTATAGATTAAAAAAAACCTGCAAGAAGCAAAATGAACATAAATCCTGCAGTAAATAAATAAATAAAAAGCAAAAGTGCATTTAAATAATATAGGGTTCTTAGTAAGGCTGTGTGCCCACTATGCGTTTTTTAAGCGTTTTCACAGCGGCAATTACGCTGCAGATATGCTTAAAAATGCATGGTAGAAGGCCTGCCATGTTCCCCAATGATAATCCGCATGTGCTGTGCACATGCTGCGGAAATTTCCGCTGCGGATTATCATTGCGGAAAAATCTGCAGCACTACCAATTATTTTGTGGAAGTCCTGCGTTTTTGCCACCATTGACTTGCACTGAAATGCATGGAATCCGCATCACTGTATCTGTACATGCAGATTCCATGCGTTTCAATGTGCGGAGGGTACCCAGGTTTGGAGAAGAGGAGACTCTCCCCCGGACTCGGGTACCATAGAACCTGTAAAAAAAAGAATAAAATAAAAAATAAATATATATTTACCTTCTGATGGCCCCCGGTGTCCTTGTCTCTGCTTGCCGGCAGCTCGCGGTAGACTAAAGAACCTGCGGTGACGTCATTTAGTCATGTGATGGGTCACGTGACCGCTGACGTCGGCAGGTCCTTTCAGTGTACCGTGAGCTGCCGGCAAACCAGGACGCATCGGATAAAGACTCCAGGGGCCATCAGAAGGTAACTGTAATATTTATTTTTTATTTTTTGACATTCTCTCGGGTCACACTATATAAATCCATGCCGGTTGCATAGATTTATATAGTGTGACCAAGTTGTCAAGCACTTTCCCAGTGATGCTAAAATCGCCTGGAAAGCACTTGTCAACCCGCATGCGGAAATGCATGTGAAGAACGCTTCACATCCGCATGTCCCTGGCTGGAAAACGCATGTACAATCCGCATGTACAATCCGCATGTACAATCCGCATGTACAATCCGCATGCGTTTTTTCTGCCAGGGAGATGCAGAAATGCTCAGGAAAAATCCGGAGCATTTCTGCATCGTGGACACATAGCCTAACACTGTTTTTGATCAAAAATAGCATGAAAGCTATCCCACCATGGTGAATTTGGGATAATCCTAATCTGACTAATATTAAGAAATTTACCATGTGTCAAAGTTGACCTCAGTGTGTGAATAAGGGCAAACAAAGGATTCGGTATCAAACTGTGAACACCAGCCTAGGGAAACTTTAAATGTATTATCCAGCTCTGAGGAGGGAGGTCACACCCTAGCTTGCACAGAATGCAAAATATACAAAGAAAAAACTCAAAATTTCAGCTTGGTTTAAGTTGGTATACATGCAGCACATAAACACATTTTCACAATGGCCATAAATCAGAAAAACCTACAAGAAGCAAAATGAACATAAACCCTGCTGTAAATAAATAAATAAATAAAAAGCAAAAGTGCATTTAAATAAACTAGGGTTCTTAGTAACGCTGTTTTGATCAAAAATAGCTTTCTGTGTACACTGTACATTGACAGAAAGTTGCTAATTAGTGGTGGGGGCGTGGTTGCACAGAGCAGTTGACTAGGAGACATGAGTCACTTAGACCTGTAGCATAAATATCTTTTGAAGTCTATGCAGAGGGGAGTGATAGGAAGTGGAAATGGGAAACAAGACAGAATACTAGCTCACTATGTCAGATTTCAGCTGCTTATTGAAGTGTGAGAAGGAGGGAGGAACACAATGAAGAGAGAGGTGTAGACACAAAAGGGACCCTGTAGCTTTCTAGTAAACAATTATCTCACCCTAGAGATGGACTCACAGCTACTCTTCTCAGTATTGCCGTATAATGTACTTTGAGCTGCTCCTGCTTCTGTGGATGTCTGATGTTTGTGGTGTATGGGAGACATAATAGCTAATCTTTGCTAGCTCAAATACAACTGAAAATAAGTGTCAGAGACTGCAAAGGGAAAAACTGGAGTAAAATGCAGAATACAAGTCGTACAATGACCAGAAATAGTGATATTAAGGAAAACAATCATCTCACACAGTGTATTGCCCATATTAAAAATAATTACATCAGCGTTACTAAGGCTTAAGAACTCTATCAAACCTCAGTAAAAGCCATGATGATCAATGTAGCAGACCCAAAACATTGGTGAGTGCCAGGCATTCCAGAAATAGTAAGGGGAGAATGACACCACATTTAGGAAGCCACAAAACATTCTAGAGTTCAGCATTCAAAATTTACACACATTTAATTACTTATATATCTTTCTGTAAAGTGTCATTTTTATTGCATTCGAGAACAATGACAGTATGGTAGATCACACAGTCATTCATCAGTTGACTGGCTTTTAACAGCAATTGGAAAACCACAAAAGTGGCTTTTTACCATTTCTGCTTTTCAATTCATGTATGCTATATAGTTACATAGATGTACAGTTGAAAACACATAGGTCCATCTAATGAGTCCTTTCTCAATCAATTATACATATTTCACTAGATTATTTATGTCTAGACATATGCAGATTTTTGAAATTTGACTTCACCAGCTTCACTGATTTTTCCTTAAAATTCATTATGTGGTGAATTCATGGTAATTGGTAACTGTTTACACTGCACAATTATCGTTCCTATGAACGCTCCTTCACAATAATCATGCTGTATACATGCATCCTTAAACTGGAACAAATAAAAGGATGTTATGATTTTATCTACAATCTTATAATAATCTAAATGTAAGTTAATACATAAGTCCAGTTTATTATTTTCAATTAATATATAATTATTAGCTTGTTTTTGCTTGCTTATAAATTTCACCGCAAATCTCAATACTGCAAAACCTTTACATACCCAAGAAATATTTGTATAACACTAGGAGATCTCTAAGGAGTATGTGGTTTTTATGCAAGCACAGTCTATTCATGTTCAAGTAAATTCAACCTATTTGTCTAGGAGAAAATGGATGGTAACCAGTAGTAACCAACAACGGTATTGGGTTGGCTTGTATGGGTCTAATATTGAACTATTGCAATAATAAAGTATGCACAGTTTTCTTCTTACAACACACACACTTTGTGAACTGTGGAGATTTTTCTTTTGTCTTTAAAAAAAAAACGTTTGCCCATATCACAAGCCAGGAAACACACTTTGTCTAACCACACAAACCTTGGCTTCAAGATTTTTCTTCAAAACCAAAAATTATGACAGAGGGTATTGAAGTTCCTTACTTAATTTCAAGTGGAAGATTAAAAAATGCTGTTGTTAAAGTGCTTCTACTGTAGTAGATCAAAGATCAATCAATTCACAATCACACTGACTCTGCAGCCCCAGCACCTCCCTATCACTTGAATCTATGGACTATTATTGACAGACTGAGACTACCACCCCCTTTTTCAAAGTTCTTTAGTAGTGCAAGAGAGAACGGAGGAAAAAATGGAGTTTCAAATGTTAAAAATACTTTAATATTACCAAAGTTGAAAAAGCAATTACATATAATGTTGACAAAAAGAGATGACATACAGGTAACAAATAACCATGCAAAAATAATAAAGCCAATAAAGAAAATAGGAAAGAGAAGTCCACGCAACGGGCAAGAGTTAATTACAGAGGAGGAAGGGAGAGAAAAGTTCCCTCTATCAATGTATCCCAATAACATTTTAATATGTTAGATTCCTCCACACGTTAAACCTTCCAAATTCTGAAAATAAGGCCAAGTCAATATAGCCAAATCTTACCCATTAGCCTGGACGGTACCTCACTGGTGAAATGCAACCCCAACGCACGTTTCGCTTTTTTAACCCATGGCTTTCTCAAAGGGAATTACTATCATTATTATTTTCTTTAGTAGTGCAGTAGTGCACCACCATAATATTATGCCTTTTGCTATCCCTATATATAATAAATTATGCGCACTGACCTCATATATCTAGGCTGTAAAATCCAAAAATGCATGGCCAGCCCTCATCTTTAGAGTGGATGTGATAGTCCTTAAGGATTAGCTGCTCTAAATCATGTGATGTGATACCAGCAAGGTATTATGGAGAACTCCCTGTGGCCATGCTCAATACCATTAGCCCGCTATTTGGCTGCTTCAGTATTCTGCAGTGTGTGAAATGATGCCGGGCATTTTTTTTGCAATCCTTGCGAATCAATTTTCTAATTTTTCAAATTCACAGAGACCTGTGATTTTCATGAAATTCAACTCAAATTCGATTCACGGCAGTTCATCTATATTTATAACCAATGCCATTTATTAAGAGAAAGAATCCAGCTTTTTCTAAATAATGATAAAACAATTGCCATTACTACCACTTGTGGTAGGACATTCCCAAATCTGACTAGTCTAAATGTACACTACTCTTTACAAATTAAGATGCCTTTCTGTCAGACACAATGAATATCCTCTAGTACATTGTAAGGTCAGAGAAAAAGAAAAATCATATGCCAGTTCTTTTTATTAGCCACATTGACAGTATTTATTCATGTAAATTAAATTACCAAACCTAATCAAGCCAACATTTTTAACCCCTGATTACAAGAGATACCCTTCATCCAGTTTAATATTCTTATTGCCCGCCTTTGAATCTACTCTAGGTTTTCAATATCCATTTTAGAACATGGCACCCATAACTGTATCTCATATTTAATATATGGTTTTACTGCTGCTTAGTAGCTTAGTAGACAAAGGCAAATGGATTTGATGTGAATTGAAGATGTATCACATTTTTGGCAATTTGTTGGAACCAGCAAATTTAAACAATTTGAATTTCCTTTTGTGCGAATCACCCAAAAATGCCTGCCTCCATTTTAGTGTTTAATCACACATCCATTTTTTGCATACAAGCGCTATCCATGTTTTTAACCAATAGCACTCATACCTATATTAGTAAATGGGGATGTTCACATGTCCATTCACGTTTCAGCATAAAATCAATGAGACATGTCCGATATTGATCCGAGTGTCAGATCAAAATCAGCAATCCAAGTCTATGGGCCGGTGAAAAAAATTGAAGGGCACTCGGATGCCCTCCAAATATGGTGTAATTTTCATGGATTGTTACAGAGGAGAAGGTAGAGAAACCTTTCATTTTTCACATGCAAGAAAAACTGATGAAAAGCAAACTAACTTTGATGAAACACAGATGACACTATGATGAAAATCTGATTAAAATCATTGTTGCATTTTGAACATTTTATCTTATGCTAAAAAAGTGACATCTGAATGTGCCCTTATACAAGACATAAGATTGTATCTGCCAGAAATAGGAAATATTATAATAATACCTTGCAGAAATCACATAACATGTTATAATTAATCAGGATGGACTAAGATAGTTTGCATAAAAGAAGAGGCAGGGAATGCAGCAGCAATTTTTGGGTAAATCTGGATAATAAGAATATGTCAATCCATCAAAGTTCACAATTTAGCAACAGAGATAGGGAGAGAAAGCCATAAAACAGTAGACAAATTCTGCAGATATTGTATATTGTGCAACAGCAGTAATGAAGATTAGTTTAGTCTGTGAAGAAAAAAGAATGCTGATATTCAATTCAAAGAGAGAGAGAGATACAGACAAAGAAAGAATGAGAGAGACATAGAGAAAGATACAGATTGAGAGCTGTATGCACTCATTGATCACAACAGTGATAATAGTGCAGCTACTGCATTTTAGTCACACATATTTTTCTCATGCAGAAGCAAGCCCACAATATTGCTAAAGGAAAAAAAAAGTCAAAAGTATGGATGCAATCAACCACTGTACTGCATTTCTATACACCTTTTATACTAGTTTTATTTTATACATGAGCATTTCACATCAATACTGCAGCCTGCTGCCGCTGATGTTTCTATGTACACATATATATATATATATATATATATACAGTGAGGAAAATAAGTATTTGATACACTGTCGGTTTTGCAAGTTTTCCCACCTATAAAGAATAGAGAGATCTGTAATTTTTATCGTAAGTACACTCCAACTATGAATTTGCACACACTGCAGCAGGGATTTTGGCCCACACCTCTTTACAGATTTTCAGATCTTTCAGGTTTCGCTGCTATCGCTGGGCAACATTGAGTTTCAGTTCCCTCCAAAGATTTTGTATTGGGTTTAGGCCAGAAGATTGGGTAGACCACTCCAGGACCTTGAAATGCTTCTTACAGACCCACTCATTAGATGCCCTGGCTATGTGTTTGGGTCATTGTCATTCTGGAAGACCAAGCCACGACCCATCTTCAATGGTCTTACTGAGGAAACGAGGCTGTTGGCCAAAATCTCGTGATACATGACCTCATCCATCCTTCCTTTCAATACGGTGCAGTCGTCTTATCTCCTTTTCAGAAAAGCACCCCAAAGTATGATTTTTCCCCCACCATGCTTCACGGTTGGGACGGTGTTCTTGGGGCTGTACTCATCCTTCTTTTTCCTCCAGACAGTGCAACTGGAGTTGATACCAAAAGTTCTATTTTGGTCTCATCTGACCACATGACCTTCTCTCATGCCCCCTATGGATCAACCAGATGGTCATTGGCGAACTTCAAATGGGCCTGGAAATGTGCTGGCGTGAGCAGGGGACCTTGCAGGATTTTAATCCATGACGGCGTAGTGTGTTACTAATGGTAATGTTTGAAACTATGGTCCCAGCTCTCTTCAGGTCATTGATCAAGTCCTTCAATGTAGTTCTGGGCTGTTCCTGACCTTTCTCAAAATTATGCATACTCCACAAGGCGAAATGTTGCATGGAGACCCAGATCAAGGAAGATTGACAGTTATCTTGTGTTTCTTCCTTTTTCTAATAATTGTGCCTACAGTTGTTGCCTTCTCACCAATCTGCATGCCTATTGTCCTGTATCCCATCCCAGTATTGTGCTGGTCTACAATTTTGTCCTAGGTGTTCTTACACAGCTTTTTGATCTTGGCCATGGTGGAGAAGTTGGAGTGTGATTGATTGAGTGTGTGGACAGGTGTCTTTTATACAGGTAACAAGTTCAAACAAGTGCAATTAATACAGGTAATGAGTGCAGAGTAGGAGGGCTTCTTATAGAAAAATTAACAGGTCTGTGAGAGACAGAATTCTTGCTGGTTTGGAGGTGATCAAATATTTATTTCATGCAACAAAATGCAATATATACATACTATATGTATGCATAGAATTTTTTGTTCAGCCTTTTTTTTGGAAAGGGGGGATTAATTGTATTAAACTAATGCAAAAGAGTACTAAAAGAATTCAAATATTTAACTGGCACTGTCTACCTAACAAAGTGCGTGTGTCATAAACTACTGTTTTTTTTTGCACATCTGTTTGGTTAAATTTGACATTCCATAAACATTGCACCAATACAGAGTCCTGTGGCCACTTCTGTTTTTTATTTACATCTACTTAGCATTTATTTTTATTGGCATCTTTTTGGTTGGGGGGGGGGGTGAGGGGAAAAGGGAATTGTGGTTGAAAACAGTGACAACAGTTTATTCTAGGGTGGTAAAAAATTGTATGGTAAAAAAAAGTATATAGATAACAGTTGCACTCAGGGTAATTTGCAAAAGTGCAACAGTTCATCAAATGTTTACATTCACCGTTAAAAACTAAACAAAAAGGAGCTTAAAGTGATATGCCATGATGTTTCGACCAGAAGTGGTCTTTTTCAAACATCGCTATAAGAGAAATATAGATGCATTAATCACATATTAATTAATAATAAAGATGTGTGTTATACAATATACTACATGAGATACAATATTAACATATTTACAAAGATGACAATGACTCTAAGATTGTTGATTCAACAAGCATTTATGGGGGAGAGGGTAGAATCAGAGGAGAGGTAGGGATTAGAGATGAGCGTTGTTCTACTCGAACTGTTCGCCAATCTCAAATTCGAGCTGTTTTGGGCGGTGTTCGAGCCGTTCGGCGAACACGAACGATTTGAGAAAAATTCGGCTGTTCGAGGTTATGTTCGATAACTGTTCGTGCACCAAAATCATAACTGGATTTTTTCTCAGTAATGATGAAAATTAATGTTAATACGCAGTTTGAGTGTACAGCGGGGTGGGGGGAGGGGCAGGGGATGAATCTCTGCAGGAACAATGAAGATCTCCATTTTTTTTTCTCTTTCCCGCATTTACAGTGGGGAGGTGCAATCTGTCAGCCTATCAGCAGCGCACACACGGAGCGAAGTGCTTTTTTTCACACAAGCAAGGGCATGTGTCATTGGCAGTGTATGTCACATGTCCTTGCCCTATAAGACCAAGCCATTTTCCCCGTAGCCACCATTTTCTCACTGCTGCAGCTGCGTGTTAGACGGCACCGCTGTTGCTGTGTGCGCTATACCTTGTTAATTTCAAGCCAATTTTCGCACAAATATACAGATAGCTTGGGAGTAGGGAATAGTTGTGATTGCAGTCCTTTTAAGGACTAGGTTACAGCATTTCCTACGACTTTTATCAGGGAGGTCTGTGCTCTTAAATAGATCGGTTGTGGGAGTAAAGACTAATTGTAATTGGAGTCCTTTTCAGGACTAGGTTACATGAGTTCCTATCAGTTTTTGCCAGGCAGGTCTGTGCCAGTGCTGTGCAAGTTTTTTTCACAGCATTTGGCTGAATCTAGCAAAGCTAATCCTTTTTGGCCTATTGCAGAGTGTGTTAGTCAGTGGAGTAGCCTATCTGTGTTGCAAGATATAACACCTGTGTATAGAATACCAATTTTTTTACTGCACCTAGTGAAGTAAAATCTTTTGGGCATAGCATCATTCTATTAGTCCATCTATACTGACCTCCATCAGGTTGCAAACTGAATATAATTTTTTTCTGCATCTAGCTCTGAAAAAATATTTGGGCTTCTAGCAGTGTGTGGGACTTGGTCTATTAGTCCATCTATACTGACCTCCATCAGGTTGCAAATTAAAAATAATTTTTTTCTTCATTTAGCTCTGAAAAAATATTTGGGCTTCTAGCAGTGTGTGGGACTTGTTCTATTAGTCCTTCTATACTGACCTCCAGCAGGTTGCAAATTGAATATAATTTTTTTCTGCATCTAGCTCTGAAAAAATAGTTGGGCTTCTAGCGGTGTGTGGGACTTGGTCTATTAGTCCATCTATACTGACCTCCATCAGGTTGCAAATTAAAAATAATTTTTTTCTGCATCTAGCTCTGAAAAAATATTTGGGCTTCTAGCAGTGTGTGGGACTTGGTCTATTAGTCCATCTATACTGACCTCCATCAGGTTGCAAATTAAAAATAATTTTTTCTGCATCTAGCTCTGAAAAAATATTTGGGCTTCTAGCAGTGTGTGGGACTTGGTCTATTAGTCCATCTATACTGACCTCCATCAGGTTGCAAATTAAAAATATTTTTTTTCTGCATCTAGCTCTGAAAAAATATTTGGGCTTCTAGCAGTGTGTGGGACTTGGTCTATTAGTCCATCTATACTGACCTCCATCAGGTTGCAAATTAAAAATATTTTTTTTCTTCATTTAGCTCTGAAAAAATATTTGGGCTTCTAGCAGTGTGTGGGACTTGTTCTATTAGTCCTTCTATACTGACCTCCAGCAGGTCGCAAATTGAATATAATTTTTTTCTGCATCTAGCTCTGAAAAAATAGTTGGGCTTCTAGCGGTGTGTGGGACTTGGTCTATTAGTCCATCTATACTGACCTCCATCACGTTGCAAATTAAAAATAATTTTTTTCTGCATCTAGCTCTGAAAAAATATTTGGGCTTCTAGCAGTGTGTGGGACTTGGTCTATTAGTCCATCTATACTGACCTCCATCAGGTTGCAAATTAAAAATAATTTTTTCTGCATCTAGCTCTGAAAAAATATTTGGGCTTCTAGCAGTGTGTGGGACTTGGTCTATTAGTCCATCTATACTGACCTCCATCAGGTTGCAAATTAAAAATAATTTTTTTCTGCATCTAGCTCTGAAAAAATATTTGGGCTTCTAGCAGTGTGTGGGACTTGGTCTATTAGTCCATCTATACTGACCTCCATCAGGTTGCAAATTAAAAATATTTTTTTTCTTCATTTAGCTCTGAAAAAATATTTGGGCTTCTAGCAGTGTGTGGGACTTGTTCTATTAGTCCTTCTATACTGACCTCCAGCAGGTTGCAAATTGAATATAATTTTTTTCTGCATCTAGCTCTGAAAAAATAGTTGGGCTTCTAGCGGTGTGTGGGACTTGGTCTATTAGTCCATCTATACTGACCTCCATCAGGTTGCAAATTAAAAATAATTTTTTTCTGCATCTAGCTCTGAAAAAATATTTGGGCTTCTAGCAGTGTGTGGGACTTGGTCTATTAGTCCATCTATACTGACCTCCATCAGGTTGCAAATTAAAAATAATTTTTTTCTGCATCTAGCTCTGAAAAAATATTTGGGCTTCTAGCGGTGTGTGGGACTTGGTCTATTAGTCCATCTATACTGACCTCCATCAGGTTGCAAATTAAAAATATTTTTTTTCTGCATTTAGCTCTGAAAAAATATTTGGGCTTCCAGCAGTGTGTGGGACTTGTTCTATTGGTCCTTCTATGCTGACCTCCAGCAGGTTGCAAATTGAATATAATTTTTTTCTGCATCTAGCTCTGAAAAAATAGTTGGGCTTCTAGCGGTGTGTGGGACTTGGTCTATTAGTCCATCTATACTGACCTCCATCAGGTTGCAAATTAAAAATAATTTTTTTCTGCATCTAGCTCTGAAAAAATATTTGGGCTTCTAGCAGTGTGTGGGACTTGGTCTATTAGTCCATCTATACTGACCTCCATCAGATTGCAAATTAAAAATAATTTTTATCTGCATCTACAGTACCTCTGAAAAAATATTTGGGCTTCTAGCAGTGTGTGGGACTATTTGTATTATTCCATTTATACTGACCTCCATCAGGTTGCAAATTAAAAATAATTTTTTTCTGCATCTAACCCAGCCAATAGTTTTGGCCTAATACCACAGTTTGGTCACTCAGCTCTGCTCGGTTACCATCCATTGTTTTTTTGTGCAAACAACTCCAGAGTTGTGAATTAGTTAACCACCAAAATGAGTGGAAAAAGGCCTGCTGCTGGTGGAAAGGGGAATAGGCGTGTTGGGAAGGGGAAAAAAGGTTGTGTCCGTGGGGTAGGTGTTAAAGCAACAGTAACATCTGCAGAAGAAAGACCATCTTCCAGTCAAACTAAAATGTCTACTTCTTTTAGCGGACAATGTGATAAGATCCCTTTCTTACGGCCACGCCAATCGCTACAAATTCCAGATGAGGCACAAAAACAGCAGGTGCTTCAACGGATATCAAGTGCTCCTTTAAGTGGGCTCTCCTCCACATCAACTTCAACATCACAAATACTCCAGTCCTCAAAGGTGTCACCCAAATCGCACTTGCTTCCTCACAGCTCCCAAATCTCCAGCTGCCCGTCTGAGTATGAGGTAGAACAGATGGTTGAGTCTGCAGAGCTGTTTATTCATACTATAGCCTGGGAATCAGAGGTCGACTCCAGCGCTTCTGTGAATCCAGACGAGGAAATGATCTGCACTGATGCCCAGAATCTTTATGAGTCGGATCCAGGACCAGACGCAGAAGGTTCTGACCATAATGTAGACCCTCATTCCCAAACTGTAACTCCTGTTGGTGGAGACAATGAGGAAGACGATGATAAGACTCAAATACCTGATTGGAGCGACAACTTTAGTTTTTTGTCAGGGCAGGAACAGGTTGGCTCTGAGGACGACGGGTGTGATAACGCACAGGGTGATGATGATGAGGTCGGAGATCCCACTTACTGTCAACCCACAGTCAGCCAAGAGATGAGGTCAGCAGAGGAGGTGGAGGAAGATGCTAGTGACGACGAGGTCAGGTTGCGCCTTCCTGGACAGAGACGTAGTACTGGAAGCACGTCAACAACTGCATCCTCAAACACAACTCTGCCTCTCACCACAAGTCGTGGTGGCTCTTCAGGTCGCATGGGTGCTAAGCCTTGCATAGCCTGGGCATTTTTTCAGATCGATAAAGATGACCCAACTCGTGTTATCTGTAACATTTGCCAGCAAAAGCTAAGTAGAGGCCAAAAAATACATAGTTTGAGTACTTCATGCATGAACCGGCACATGGACATGAAGCATAAGTTGCAGTGGGAAGCTCAGTGTGCTACAATGCGGCCTAGCCGGCCGGGCCAATCACCGTCTGCCATATCTTGTGCATCCGCGGCCTCTTCATCCTCTGTGACTGGGGGGACAGCAGTCACACCTGTTTTGGGGTGCAGACCTGCCACCTCTTTACCCGCAACAGCCAGCGTGATTGGCAGGTCATCATTTTCTTTGGAGGTGGTAACACCAGCTGGTGTTGAGCGCTGTCCGACATCGATAGCACCACCTTTGGATCAAGGCAACCTAACATGTCCGCCTGCATCTTCCTCACAGACCGGCAGTTTGCCGGGGACACCCTTATCAACCCCGTCTAAGCACAATAGCCAGCCCTCGGTCCCTCAGATGTGGACAAGTAAAAGACCATTTCCTCCTAGCCATGAGAAAGCTAAGAGGTTGAATTTCACCATCTGCAAGCTCTTGGCTACAGAAATGCTGCCTTTCCGCCTGGTGGACACAGAGGATTTTCGAGACCTTATGTCCGTCGCAGTGCCCCAGTACCAGATGCCCAGTCGGCACTACTTCTCAAAGAAAGGTGTGCCTGCGCTCCACCAGCATGTCGCACACAACATCACCGCTTCTTTGAGAAACTCTGTGTGTGACAGGGTGCATTTCACCACAGACACTTGGACGAGTAGGCATGGACAGGGGCGTTACATGTCGCTGACTGGGCACTGGGTAACTATGGTGACAGCAGGACAAGGGGCTGCTGTCCAAGTCTTGCCGTCCCCACGAGTTGTGCGTCAATCCTCTTTATGTCAAAGTTCCTCCACTGCTTCTGCCTCCTCAATAGTGTTGAGCCACCCCCGTAGTGTTCGAGTTCGGTTCGGTTCATCGAACACCCGTGTGTTCGCCGAACTGTTCGTCGAACTGTTCGTCGAACACCTTCGAACACCGTTAAAACCAATGGCAGGCAAACAAAAACACATAGAAACACAAAGAAAACACCTTCAAAGGTGTCCAAAAGCTGACAAACTGCTCAGAAGACATAACTAACACATGGAATAGTGACAAGTACATATAGTCATGCGAAAATAAAAGAGGTGGAGGAGTAAAAGGAGGGGGAGACACAGATATAGGCATGTCATGCCCTTCTAAAATCCAAAAAGTGAGAAGCCGACACGGCCAGTCCGCTCCTGCCCGTGCCACCTCCGTGTCGCCGGGTTTGTGCCAGAGCCGCGGTGAACCCTGACGGCCAGCCCCCCTCTCCCAATACTTGTGCCTGTCCGCTGGTGGGTCGAGCGAGCCCCTCTGTGGTGGAGGCAGCTCTAAGCTTTTTAATTTAAATTGTCTCTCTAATTTGAATGAATACACTTTAAATCCATTTACAAGGATCTATTGGAGGGCAAGTCTCATGCCAGCAGCCGCGGTAATTCCAGCTCCAGTAGCGTCCACTAAAGCTGCTGCAGTTAAAAAGCTTTTATAAGGATCGAGCTCGGCTGTCCACCGCAAGGCATCCTACTGCCAGTCCCAGCCCCTATGCCTTGGGGTGCCTCCTGATGCTCTTCACTAAGTATCCCATGGTCCCGAAGCATTTCCTTTGAAAAAATTAAGTGTCTAAACTACAGGTGGTGCAGCTTGCTTAACAGCCGGGATAATCCGCTTACTAGCAGACACTGCTACTAGGCACAAAGTATTTCCTGGGCTAGATGCAGTTAAAAATTTGTAATTAGATACTCTCGTTGGATGCTGAGAAAGCATTCCATAGAGTCTCCTGGCACGCCATATATGATTCTCTTAAAAAGCTTGGGGTAGGGGTCTAGGGGACCCTTTTATAGCCAAAATCACGGCCCTGTATCGCAATACGTCACCTAGGCTGAAGATAAATGGAACTGTAGCACCCTGAGGGCTCGGTTGCTAAAGACGTATTGCACCTCACCCAGAGGTGTGATATCTCACTCTCAGGTAAGGATGGAGTGTGGATCAGGACCCGACACCTGCATGCATTACACCACATTGCCGTGGGGCAGGGCGACCAATATGCCCCTGAGATGGGCACGACAGTCCCTGTCCCTGGCTGGAGTGGGGGGAGGGAACACTGAGGAAGGGGAACCCTGTAGTGCAGGAGCAGGGAGGAAGCAGTTCCTGGGTGCATTGAGAAGGGAGTATAAAAGGTGGGCACCATCTTAGTTCAGTGCAGAGAAGTCTGAGCAGAAGTGGCAGGGAGCAGGGGCTCTGCATGAGCTCTGCTCCGGAGGCGGGCCTAGTAACAGAGGCCCAGGCCTGCAAGAGGGAGAAGGAAGGAAGAGGAGCGGAGAAGGCTCCAGGAACGAGGAATGAAGGGATCCCAGGGGTGCGGACGGGCGAGTCGCCACCGCACGCCCGAATCCACCTGCGTGGAGGGGTCAGGCCAAAGGGGGAGACCGGTCCCCGAACTAGTGGAGGCAGGAAACGACCCTCAGCTAGAAACCGGAGGCTCTGACATTTTATGTGGCGCAGCCCCTCGCTACACCCGCTAGGAAGGCACCACATAGGGTCAGGGAAACTGGCGCCAAGTTTACCAAGAGGAGGCCCGAGGCAGCCGGACAGAAGTGTTGGTAAGAAAGGCCAGACAAAGGACACACAAAGGGGGTCCTGTGAAGTGCTCCAAAGTTATCTGGGAGTTGTCTGAGCCCCTCACCTGGTGAGCACAGTACGACGTGGGCAGCCGTTACCTGCAGACGTGGTCTGGATAATAAGAACTGTGAGTAAAGGCCCTGAACTGCATCACTGACTCCGTGTCGTTACTGCTGCTGCCCTGCACCATCACCCCCATCCTCCGCATACACTGCCCTGAGGCTATACTCCTCCCGTGGGGAGTTATGCTACGCTCTGCTGCACCCACAACACCAGCCTCAGTGGTCTGCCCTGTAGCGGCGGTTCACTCTGACCGCAATCCACGGGTGGCGTAGTCGGACATTTAAACATGAAAACCACATAAATAGTTCCGCCACTGGTTTGACCGCCCTGAGCCACGGAACTGTGTCGCCGCCACGAAGACTACAACCACCAGCATCCACCAAAAAGGGTCCGGCTCCGGGTGTCCCAAGGCCCAGGGGGTGCGTCAGAACATTTTCATCACCTTTCACAATCACCAATGGGACAAGGCAGTGATGTCCTCTGTCCCCTCTCTTATACATCCTAGTGACGGAGCACCTGCTCTCATCAATTCACCATAACCCCAATATTAGGTGGATTGAGGTGGGAGGCACCGAGTACAAGTGCTCTCTATTTGCTGATGATGTCCTAGTATATATCACTCAATCACATATATCCATCCATGCTGTTATGGCTGAAATAGATCACTTTGTTACATGGTAAAATTTTAAAATCAATGCAGCGAAGTCTGAGGCCCTCGATGTCTCCCTCCCCAAATCCATATAGGATTCCATCCAGTCCAACTTTCCCTTTGCCTGGCCCTCACAGGGTATCAAATACTTAGGAATTCCTATTCATAGAGACCTCTCCCATCTATGTTATCTTAATTTTGGGCCCTTTATTGAACAACTCCATACAGACCACGGTTGGCAAGTTAGAACTGTAAGATTCACTACGTGAACCACTGGTGTTTTGTGGAAAAGCACATGTACACTGCGTTCCAAATTATTATACAAAAAGTGTTTAGGAGTGATAAGGGAAGAATTTGTTTGTTTGTCAGTTAAACTCATTGATGGTGATGTGTGTCAGGGCTCTTTATATCACTGTAAGCAATTGCAGACACCTGTGCTAATTAGTTTGGCAGGTGTGTCCAATGAAAGGCAAGACTACTTAAGAAGGCTCTCTCACATTATTAAGCAGCCTACATTTTCTGCCAAAATGGGAAAGAAAAAGGATGTGTCGGCTGCTGAGAAGCAACAAATTGTGGAGTGTTTAGGTCAAGGCATGACTACAATCAACATTGTGCGATGATCAGGATGAAGTGTCTTGGCAATCAAGAAGTATGTAGCTGATTCACAGTACACACGTGTGCGTGCTGATAAGGGCAAATTGAGGACTCTTTCCTACAGGCAATTACGTCAGGTTGAAAGAGCAGCGGCAAAAAAGCCTTGTCATAGCAGCAGACAAGTTTTTGAAGCTGCTTGTGCCTCCAACGTCCCCCGAACAACAAGATGCAGGGTCCTTCAGAGGTTTGCAGCTGTGCATGCGCCATCCTGTCGACCTCCTCTATCCACTTCACACAAGCAGAAACGGCTCCAGTGGGCCAAACATTACATGAAGACTGATTTCAAAACTGTTTTGTTCACGGATGAGTGCCGTGCAGCGCTCGATGGTCCAGATGGATGGAGTGGAGGATGGCTGGTTGATGGACACCCCACGCAAACACGGCTACAGCGCCAACAAGGAGGAGGTGGAGTAATGTTTTGGGCTGGAATCATGGGGAGAGAGATTGTCGGCCCCTTTAGGATCCCTGAAGGCGCTAAAGATGAACTCCATAATGTATGTGGAATTTCTCAAACAGCACTTCCTGCCATGGTTCAAGAAGAAGAACCGTGTATTTCACAGCAAGATCATTTTTCTGCATGATAATGCACCATCTCATGCTGCACATAAAACATCTGCATCTCTGGCTGATATGGGCATAAAAGGGGACAAACTTATGGTGTGACCCCCATGCTCCCCTGACCTCTACCCCATTCAGAACCTTTGGAGCATCATTAAAAGGAGTGTCTATGATGGCGGGAGGCAGTTCACATCTAAGCAACAGCTCTGGGAGGGTATTCTGTCCTCATGCAAAACAATTGAAGCAGAAACCATCCAAAACCTGACAAATTCAATGGACGAGAGAGTTCAGAAGCTCCTTTCGAACAAGGGGTCCTATGTGAAAATGTAACATCACCTAGAATAAAGTTTTGAGTTGAAAACTGTTTGATTTCAGTTTCTAACAACGTGCTAATGCTTATAATTTCAAAAATGACCATTTTTTTGGTCTTTATTAAAATGAAAAGGTTGATCGAAAAGTTTGGGGGATCTAAGAGTGTGGCAACCCAGTAGTCATGATTACTTCGAATTCTGACAATATGAGGGTCATGCTGCAGGTAGTGCAGCAAGAAGGCACTTATGTGCCTTGCGCATCTCGGAGCCCCAAAATTATTTTCCGGGCTAGATGCAGCTAAAAATTATTTTTAATTTTAAATCTGGTGAAGCTTTAGTATAGATGGCCTAATAGGATCAGTGCTGCACACTGCTACAAAGCCCAAATTATTTTCCAGTCAAGATACAGATAAACATGATTAGTAATTTGAAAGCTTAAAACGGTTGGTAGGGTGATTTTAACCAATCATCAAGCTTTTACTCTCCCCAGGATGACACAGGGGTAGAAAAGTCATTTCGGATCCATGATTTGTTCATCTTTATGAACGTGAGTCTGTCTACATTATCAGTGGAGAGGCGCGTGCGCTTATCTGTCAGCACACCACCAGCAGCGCTGAACACACGTTCAGACAGAACGCTGGCTGCGGGGCATGACAAGATCTCCAAGGCGTAAGTGGCTAGCTCCGGCCATTTATCCAGATTGGAAGCCCAAAAAGAGCAAGGGTCCAGTGACACAGTCGTGGCTTCAATGTTTACTTGGAGATACTCCTGTACCATCGTCTCTAGGCGTTGACTATGTGTCAGACTTCTTGTCTCCTGTGGCCTTGCAAAGGATGGGCTAAAAAAGTGGTGAAATGATTCCGCAAAATTGATGTTACCAGCAGATACTGTGGTTCTGTCATGGTTTGAGTGCTGAACACTTGACGGTCCCACGGTTGGCAAGTTGGAACTGTGAGATTCACTACGTGCACCACTGGTATTTTGTGGAAAAGCACATGTAAGATTCTGCAACAGTCTCTGCTGATACTCCTGCATGCGTGCATCCCTTTCTATGGCAGGAATAATTTCTGCAAATTTACTTTTGTACCGGGGATCTAACAGTGTGGCAACCCAGTAGTCAGGATTATTTCTAATTCTCACAATTCGAGGGTCATGTTGCAGGTAGTGCAGCAAGAAGGCACTCATGTGTGTTGCGCATCCAGGAGCACCAAGTCCCTGTTGTGTTGGTGGCGAGGTAACAATCATGCTTCCTTCCTCTGTCCTCTCCCCCCAACCTCGCACAACAGAAATGTGATCAAGGTCTCCCTCATCTGATGAGTCTTCCATCAGTTCGTCCTCCACTTCTTCCTGGGCTCCTGCACCTTCCTCACTAGTTTGGCTGCTACCATGCGCCCTGGTAAAACCATCTCCCCCACCCTCACATGCCTGCCGCCTTGGTGCTGCCGACCGTCTGGACCTTGCAGATGTTAGCCCTTCCGCATACAACTCCTCCTCCTCTACTTCCTCCACCTCCTCTTGTGCCACCACCTGACTCCGAATTCTGTTTAACATGTGCTCCAGCATGTAAATCACCGGAATAGTCATGCTGATAATGGCATCGTCAGCACTAAACATCTTTGTCGCCATTTCAAAACTGTGCAGAAGGGTGCATAGGTCCCTGATCTGAGACCACTCCTCCAGCGTGATTTGCCCCACCTCTGAATCTCGTTGGCCCAGGCTATACGTCAGAACGTATTGCACCAGGGCTTGTCGGTGCTGCCACAGTCGCTGCAACATGTGCAGAGTTGAATTCCACCGGGTAGGCACATCGCATTTTAGCCGGTGAAGTGGCAGGCCCAACGACTTCTCTAGAGATGTAAGTCGCTGAGCTGCGGGATGCGAACGGCGGAAGTGAGCACACAGCGACCGTGCCCTCTGCAGAAGGCCATCTAGTCTGGGATAGTGGGCTAAAAATTGCTGGACAACCAGGTTCAACACGTGAGCCATACAAGGCACGTGTGTGACATTGCCCCGGCGAAGGGCCGCACCCAGGTTTGCAGCATTGTCGCACACGGCCTTCCCTGGTTTCAGGTCCAGTTGAGACAACCATTCATGAAATTGGTTCTCCAGAGCTGACCACAACTCCTCAGCTGTGTGACTCACATTTCCCAGACATTTCAATGTAAAAACCGCCTGATGACGTTGAGCCCTACTGCCAGCATAGTAAGGAGGTGTGCAGGATCCCTTCTGCGCAGTTAGAAAGCTTGTGGCATGACCAGACAGGCTTTGGGTGCAGGTGGAAGACCGAGAGGAGGTTGAGGAGGCAGAAGCAGTGGTGGAACTTTGACATAAAGAGGATTGACGCATAACTCGTGGGGACGGCAAGACTTGGACAGCAGCCCCTTGTCCTGCTGTCACCATAGTTACCCAGTGCCCAGTCAGCGACATGTAACGCCCCTGTCCATGCCTACTCGTCCAAGTGTCTGTGGTGAAATGCACCCTGTCACACACAGAGTTTCTCAAAGAAGCGGTGATGTTGTGTGCGACATGCTGGTGGAGCGCAGGCACACCTTTCTTTGAGAAGTAGTGCCGACTGGGCATCTGGTACTGGGGCACTGCGACGGACATAAGGTCTCGAAAATCCTCTGTGTCCACCAGGCGGAAAGGCAGCATTTCTGTAGCCAAGAGCTTGCAGATGGTGAAATTCAACCTCTTAGCTTTCTCATGGCTAGGAGGAAATGGTCTTTTACTTGTCCACATCTGAGGGACCGAGGGCTGGCTATTGTGCTTAGACGGGGTTGATAAGGGTGTCCCCGGCAAACTGCCGGTCTGTGAGGAAGATGCAGGCGGACATGTTAGGTTGCCTTGATCCAAAGGTGGTGCTATCGATGTCGGACAGCGCTCAAGACCAGCTGGTGTTACCACCTCCAAAGAAAATGATGACCTGCCAATCACGCTGGCTGTTGCGGGTAAAGAGGTGGCAGGTCTGCGCCCCAAAACAGGTGTGACTGCTGTCCCCCCAGCCACAGAGGATGAAGAGGCCGCGGATGCACAAGATATGGCAGACGGTGGTTGGCCCGGCCGGCTAGACCGCATTGTAGCACACTGAGCTTCCCACTGCAACTTATGCTTCATGTCCATGTGCCGGTTCATGCATGAAGTACTCAAACTATGTATTTTTTGGCCTCTACTTAGCTTTTGCTGACAAATGTTACAGATAACACGAGTTGGGTCATCTTTATCGATCTGAAAAAATGCCCAGGCTATGCAAGGCTTAGCACCCATGCGACCTGAAGAGCCACCACGACTTGTGGTGAGAGGCAGAGTTGTGTTTGAGGATGCAGTTGTTGACGTGCTTCCAGTACTACGTCTCTGTCCAGGAAGGCGCAACCTGACCTCGTCGTCACTAGCATCTTCCTCCACCTCCTCTGCTGACCTCATCTCTTGGCTGACTGTGGGTTGACAGTAAGTGGGATCTCCGACCTCATCATCATCACCCTGTGCGTTATCACACCCGTCGTCCTCAGAGCCAACCTGTTCCTGCCCTGACAAAAAACTAAAGTTGTCGCTCCAATCAGGTATTTGAGTCTTATCATCGTCTTCCTCATTGTCTCCACCAACAGGAGTTACAGTTTGGGAATGAGGGTCTACATTATGGTCAGAACCTTCTGCGTCTGGTCCTGGATCCGACTCATAAAGATTCTGGGCATCAGTGCAGATCATTTCCTCGTCTGGATTCACAGAAGCGCTGGAGTCGACCTCTGATTCCCAGGCTATAGTATGAGTAAACAGCTCTGCAGACTCAACCATCTGTTCTACCTCATACTCAGACGGGCAGCTGGAGATTTGGGAGCTGTGAGGAAGCAAGTGCGATTTGGGTGACACCTTTGAGGACTGGAGTATTTGTGATGTTGAAGTTGATGTGGAGGAGAGCCCACTTAAAGGAGCACTTGATATCCGTTGAAGCACCTGCTGTTTTTGTGCCTCATCTGGAATTTGTAGCGATTGGCGTGGCCGTAAGAAAGGGATCTTATCACATTGTCCGCTAAAAGAAGTAGACATTTTAGTTTGGCTGGAAGATGGTCTTTCTTCTGCACCTACCCCACGGACACAACCTTTTTTCCCCTTCCCAACACGCCTATTCCCCTTTCCACCAGCAGCAGGCCTTTTTCCACTCATTTTGGTGGTTAACTAATTCACAACTCTGGAGTTGTTTGCACAAAAAAACAATGGATGGTAACCGAGCAGAGCTGAGTGGCCAAACTGTGGTATTAGGCCAAAACTGTTGGCTGGGTTAGATGCAGAAAAAAATTATTTTGAATTTGCAACCTGATGGAGGTCAGTATAGATGGACTAATAGACCAAGTCCCACACACCGCTAGAAGCCCAAATATTTTTTCAGAGCTAGATGCAGAAAAAAATTATTTTTAATTTGCAACCTGATGGAGGTCAGTATAGATGGACTAATAGACCAAGTCCCACACACCGCTAGAAGCCCAAATATTTTTTCAGAGCTAGATGCAGAAAAAAATTATATTCAATTTGCAACCTGCTGGAGGTCAGTATAGAAGGACTAATAGAACAAGTCCCACACACTGCTAGAAGCCCAAATATTTTTTTAGAGCTAAATGAAGAAAAAAATTATTTTTAATTTGCAACCTGATGGAGGTCAGTATAGATGGACTAATAGACCAAGTCCCACACACCGCTAGAAGCCCAAATATTTTTTCAGAGCTAGATGCAGAAAATTTTTTTATTCAATTTGCAACCTGATGGAGGTCAGTATAGATGGACTAATAGACCAAGTCCCACACACTGCTAGAAGCCCAAATATTTTTTCAGAGCTAGATGCAGAAAAAAATTATTTTTAATTTGCAACCTGATGGAGGTCAGTATAGATGGACTAATAGACCAAGTCCCACACACCGCTAGAAGCCCAAATATTTTTTCAGAGCTAGATGCAGAAAATTTTTTTATTCAATTTGCAACCTGATGGAGGTCAGTATAGATGGACTAATAGACCAAGTCCCACACACTGCTAGAAGCCCAAATATTTTTTCAGAGCTAGATGCAGAAAAAAATTATTTTTAATTTGCAACCTGATGGAGGTCAGTATAGATGGACTAATAGACCAAGTCCCACACACTGCTAGAAGCCCAAATATTTTTTCAGAGCTAGATGCAGAAAAAAATTATTTTTAATTTGCAACCTGATGGAGGTCAGTATAGATGGACTAATAGACCAAGTCCCACACACCGCTAGAAGCCCAAATATTTTTTCAGAGCTAGATGCAGAAAAAAATTATTTTTAATTTGCAACCTGATGGAGGTCAGTATAGATGGACTAATAGACCAAGTCCCACACACTGCTAGAATCCCAAATATTTTTTCAGAGCTAGATGCAGAAAAAAATTATTTTTAATTTGCAACCTGATGGAGGTCAGTATAGATGGACTAATAGACCAAGTCCCACACACCGCTAGAAGCCCAAATATTTTTTCAGAGCTAGATGCAGAAAAAAATTATTTTTAATTTGCAACCTGATGTAGGTCAGTATAGATGGACTAATAGACCAAGTCCCACACACTGCTAGAAGCCCAAATAATTTTTCAGAGCTAGATGCAGAAAAAAATTATTTTTAATTTGCAACCCGATGGAGGTCAGTATAGATGGACTAATAGACCAAGTCCCACACACCGCTAGAAGCCCAAATATTTTTTCAGAGCTAGATGCAGAAAAAAATTATTTTTAATTTGCAACCTGATGGAGGTCAGTATAGATGGACTAATAGACCAAGTCCCACACACTGCTAGAAGCCCAAATATTTTTTCAGAGCTAGATGCAGAAAAAAATTATTTTTAATTTGCAACCTGATGGAGGTCAGTATAGATGGACTAATAGACCAAGTCCCACACACCGCTAGAAGCCCAAATATTTTTTCAGAGCTAGATGCAGAAAAAAATTATTTTTAATTTGCAACCTGATGTAGGTCAGTATAGATGGACTAATAGACCAAGTCCCACACACTGCTAGAAGCCCAAATATTTTTTCAGAGCTAGATGCAGAAAAAAATTATTTTTAATTTGCAACCTGATGGAGGTCAGTATAGATGGACTAATAGACCAAGTCCCACACACCGCTAGAAGCCCAAATATTTTTTCAGAGCTAGATGCAGAAAAAAATTATTTTTAATTTGCAACCTGATGGAGGTCAGTATAGATGGACTAATAGACCAAGTCCCACACACCGCTAGAAGCCCAAATATTTTTTCAGAGCTAGATGCAGAAAAAAATTATATTCAGTTTGCAACCTGATGGAGGTCAGTATAGATGTACTAATAGAATGATGCTATGCCCAAAAGATTTTACTTCACTAGGTGCAGTAAAAAAATTGGTATTCTATACACAGGTGTTATATCTTGCAACACAGATAGGCTACTCCACTGACTAACACACTCTGCAATAGGCCAAAAAGGATTAGCTTTGCTAGATTCAGCCAAATGCTGTGAAAAAAACTTGCACAGCACTGGCACAGACCTGCCTGGCAAAAACTGATAGGAACTCATGTAACCTAGTCCTGAAAAGGACTCCAATTACAATTAGTCTTTACTCCCACAACCTATCTATTTAAGAGCACAGACCTCCCTGATAAAAGTCGTAGGAAATGCTGTAACCTAGTCCTTAAAAGGACTGCAATCACAACTATTCCCTACTCCCAAGCTATCTGTATATTTGTGCGAAAATTGGCTTGAAATTAACAAGGTATAGCACACACAGCAACAGCGGTGCCGTCTAACACGCAGCTGCAGCAGTGAGAAAATGGTGGCGACGGGGAAAATGGCTTGGTCTTATAGGGCAAGGACATGTGACATACACTGCCAATCACACATGCCCTTGCTTGTGTGAAAAAAAGCACTTCGCTCCGTGTGTGCGCTGCTGATAGGCTGACAGATTGCACCTCCCCACTGCAAATGCGGGAAAGAGAAAAAAAAATGGAGATCTTCATTGTTCCTGCAGAGATCCATCCCCTGCCCCTCCCCCCGCCCCGCTGTACACTCAAACTGCGTATTAACATTAATTTTCATCATTACTGAGAAAAAATCCAGTTATGATTTTGGTGCACGAACAGTTATCGAACATAACCTCGAACAGCCGAATTTTTCTCAAATTGTTCGTGTTCGCCGACCGGCTCGAACACCGCCCAAAACAGCTCGAATTTGAGATTGGCGAACAGTTCGAGTAGAACAACGCTCATCTCTACTCCTCAACCTCCTCTTGGTCTTCCACCTGCACCCAAAGCCTGTCTGGTCATGCCACAAGCTTTCTAACTGCGCAGAAGGGATCCTGCACACCTCCTTACTATGCTGGCAGTAGGGCTCAATGTCATCAGGTGGTTTTTACATTGAAATGTCTGGGAAATGTGAGTCACACAGCTGAGGAGTTGTGGTCAGCTCTGGAGAACCAATTTCATGAATGGTTGTCTCCACTGGACCTGAAACCAGGGAAGGCCGTGTGCGACAATGCTGCAAACCTGGGTGCGGCCCTTCGCCGGGGCAATGTCACACACGTGCCTTGTATGGCTCACGTGTTGAACCTGGTTGTCCAGCAATTTTTAGCCCACTATCCCAGACTAGATGGCCTTCTGCAGAGGGCACGGTCGCTGTGTGCTCACTTCCGCCGTTCGCATCCCGCAGCTCAGCGACTTACATCTCTAGAGAAGTCGTTGGGCCTGCCACTTCACCGGCTAAAATGCGATGTGCCTACCCGGTGGAATTCAACTCTGCACATGTTGCAGCGACTGTGGCAGCACCGACAAGCCCTGGTGCAATACGTTCTGACGTATAGCCTGGGCCAACGAGATTCAGAGGTGGGGCAAATCACGCTGGAGGAGTGGTCTCAGATCAGGGACCTATGCACCCTTCTGCACAGTTTTAAAATGGCGACGAAGATGTTTAGTGCTGACGATGCCATTATCAGCATGACTATTCCGGTGATTTACATGCTGGAGCACATGTTAAACAGAATTCGGAGTCAGGTGGTGGCACAAGAGGAGGTGGAGGAAGTAGAGGAGGAGGAGTTGTATGCGGAAGGGCTAACATCTGCAAGGTCCAGACGGTCGGCAGCACCAAGGCGGCAGGCATGTGAGGGTGGGGGAGATGGTTTTACCAGGGCGCATGGTAGCAGCCAAACTAGTGAGGAAGGTGCAGGAGCCCAGGAAGAAGTGGAGGACGAACTGATGGAAGACTCATCAGATGAGGGAGACCTTGATCACATTTCTGTTGTGCGAGGTTGGGGGGAGAGGACAGAGGAAGGAAGCATGATTGTTACCTCGCCACCAACACAACAGGGACTTGGTGCTCCTGGATGCGCAACACACATGAGTGCCTTCTTGCTGCACTACCTGCAACATGACCCTCGAATTGTGAGAATTAGAAATAATCCTGACTACTGGGTTGCCACACTGTTAGATCCCCGGTACAAAAGTAAATTTGCAGAAATTATTCCTGCCATAGAAAGGGATGCACGCATGCAGGAGTATCAGCAGAGACTGTTGCAGAATCTTACATGTGCTTTTCCACAAAATACCAGTGGTGCACGTAGTGAATCTCACAGTTCCAACTTGCCAACCGTGGGACCGTCAAGTGTTCAGCACTCAAACCGTAACAGAACCACAGTATCTGCTGGTAACATCAATTTTGCGGAATCATTTCACCACTTTTTTAGCCCATCCTTTGCAAGGCCACAGGAGACAAGAAGTCTGACACATAGTCAACGCCTAGAGACGATGGTACAGGAGTATCTCCAAGTAAACATTGAAGCCACGACTGTGTCACTGGACCCTTGCTCTTTTTGGGCTTCCAATCTGGATAAATGGCCGGAGCTAGCCACTTACGCCTTGGAGATCTTGTCATGCCCCGCAGCCAGCGTTCTGTCTGAACGTGTGTTCAGCGCTGCTGGTGGTGTGCTGACAGATGAGCGCACGCGGCTCTCCACTGATAATGTAGACAGACTCACGTTCATAAAGATGAACAAATCATGGATTCGAAACGACTTTTCTACCCCTGTGTCATCCTGGGGAGAGTAAAAGCTTGATGATTGGTTAAAATCACCCTACCAACCGTTTTAAGCTTTCAAATTACTAATCATGTTTATCTGTATCTTGACTGGAAAATAATTTGGGCTTTGTAGCAGTGTGAAGCACTGATTCTATTAGGCCATCTATACTAAAGCTTCACCAGATTTAAAATTAAAAATAATTTTTAGCTGCATCTAGCCCGGAAAATAATTTTGGGGCTCCGAGATGCGCAAGGCACATAAGTGCCTTCTTGCTGCACTACCTGCAGCATGACCCTCATATTGTCAGAATTCGAAGTAATCATGACTACTGGGTTGCCACACTCTTAGATCCCCCAAACTTTTCGATCAACCTTTTCATTTTAATAAAGACCAAAAAAATGGTCATTTTTGAAATTATAAGCATTAGCAGGTTGTTAGAAACTGAAATCAAACAGTTTTCAACTCAAAACTTTATTCTAGGTGATGTTACATTTTCACATAGGACCCCTTGTTCGAAAGGAGCTTCTGAACTCTCTCGTCCATTGAATTTGTCAGGTTTTGGATGGTTTCTGCTTCAATTGTTTTGCATGAGGACAGAATACCCTCCCAGAGCTGTTGCTTAGATGTGAACTGCCTCCCGCCATCATAGACACTCCTTTTAATGATGCTGCAAAGGTTCTGAATGGGGTAGAGGTCAGGGGAGCATGGGGGTCACACCATAAGTTTGTCCCCTTTTATGCCCATATCAGCCAGAGATGCAGATGTTTTATGTGCAGCATGAGATGGTGCATTATCATGCAGAAAAATGATCTTGCTGTGAAATACACGGTTCTTCTTCTTGAACCATGGCAGGAAGTGCTGTTTGAGAAAATCCACATACATTATGGAGTTCATCTTTAGCGCCTTCAGGGATCCTAAAGGGGCCGACAATCTCTCTCCCCATGATTCCAGCCCAAAACATTACTCCACCTCCTCCTTGTTGGCGCTGTAGCCGTGTTTGCGTGGGGTGTCCATCAACCAGCCATCCTCCACTCCATCCATCTGGACCATCGAGCGCTGCACGGCACTCATCCGTGAACAAAACAGTTTTGAAATCAGTCTTCATGTAATGTTTGGCCCACTGGAGCCGTTTCTGCTTGTGTGAAGTGGATAGAGGAGGTCGACAGGATGGCGCATGCACAGCTGCAAACCTCTGAAGGACCCTGCATCTTGTTGTTCGGGGGACGTTGGAGGCACAAGCAGCTTCAAAAACTTGTCTGCTGCTATGACAAGGCTTTTTTGCCGCTGCTCTTTCAACCTGACGTAATTGCCTGTAGGAAAGAGTCCTCAATTTGCCCTTATCAGCACGCACACGTGTGTACTGTGAATCAGCTACATACTTCTTGATTGCCAAGACACTTCATCCTGATCATCGCACAATGTTGATTGTAGTCATGCCTTGACCCAAACACTCCACAATTTGTTGCTTCTCAGCAGCCGACACATCCTTTTTCTTTCCCATTTTGGCAGAAAATGTAGGCTGCTTAATAATGTGAGAGAGCCTTCTTAAGTAGTCTTGCCTTTCATTGGACACACCTGCCAAACTAATTAGCACAGGTGTCTGCAATTGCTTACAGTGATATAAAGAGCCCTGACACACATCACCATCAATGAGTTTAACTGACAAACAAACAAATTCTTCCCTTATCACTCCTAAACACTTTTTGTATAATAATTTGGAACGCAGTGTACATGTGCTTTTCCACAAAACACCAGTGGTTCACGTAGTGAATCTTACAGTTCTAACTTGCCAACCGTGGTCTGTATGGAGTTGTTCAATAAAGGGCCCAAAATTAAGATAACATAGATGGGAGAGGTCTCTATGAATAGGAATTCCTAAGTATTTGATACCCTGTGAGGGCCAGGCAAAGGGAAAGTTGGACTGGATGGAATCCTATATGGATTTGGGGAGGGAGACATCGAGGGCCTCAGACTTCGCTGCATTGATTTTAAAATTTGACCATGTAACAAAGTGATCTATTTCAGCCATAACAGCATGGATGGATATATGTGATTGAGTGATATATACTAGGACATCATCAGCAAATAGAGAGCACTTGTACTCGGTGCCTCCCACCTCAATCCACCTAATATTGGGGTTATGGCGAATTGATGAGAGCAGGTGCTCCGTCACTAGGATGTATAAGAGAGGGGACATAGGACATCACTGCCTTGTCCCATTGGTGATTGTGAAAGGTGATGAAAATGTTCTGACGCACCCCCTGGGCCTTGGGACACCCGGAGCCGGACCCTTTTTGGTGGATGCTGGTGGTTGTAGTCTTCGTGGCGGCGACCCAGTTCCGTGGCTCAGGGCGGTCAAACCAGTGGCGGAACTATTTATGTGGTTTTCATGTTTAAATGTCCGACTACGCCACCCGTGGATTGCGGTCAGAGTGAACCGCCGCTACAGGGCAGACCACTGAGGCTGGTGTTGTGGGTGCAGCAGAGCGTAGCATAACTCCCCACGGGAGGAGTATAGCCTCAGGGCAGTGTATGCGGAGGATGGGGGTGATGGTGCAGGGCAGCAGCAGTAACGACACGGAGTCAGTGATGCAGTTCAGGGCCTTTACTCACAGTTCTTATTATCCAGACCACGTCTGCAGGTAACGGCTGCCCACGTCGTACTGTGCTCACCAGGTGAGGGGCTCAGACAACTCCCAGATAACTTTGGAGCACTTCACAGGACCCCCTTTGTGTGTCCTTTGTCTGGCCTTTCTTACCAACACTTCTGTCCGGCTGCCTCGGGCCTCCTCTTGGTAAACTTGGCGCCAGTTTCCCTGACCCTATGTGGTGCCTTCCTAGCGGGTGTAGCGAGGGGCTGCGCCACATAAAATGTCAGAGCCTCCGGTTTCTAGCTGAGGGTCGTTTCCTGCCTCCACTAGTTCGGGGACCGGTCTCCCCCTTTGGCCTGACCCCTCCACGCAGGTGGATTCGGGCGTGCGGTGGCGACTCGCCCGTCCGCACCCCTGGGATCCCTTCATTCCTCGTTCCTGGAGCCTTCTCCGCTCCTCTTCCTTCCTTCTCCCTCTTCCAGGCCTGGGCCTCTGTTACTAGGCCCGCCTCCGGAGCAGAGCTCATGCAGAGCCCCTGCTCCCTGCCACTTCTGCTCAGACTTCTCTGCACTGAACTAAGATGGTGCCCACCTTTTATACTCCCTTCTCAATGCACCCAGGAACTGCTTCCTCCCTGCTCCTGCACTACAGGGTTCCCCTTCCTCAGTGTTCCCTCCCCCCACTCCAGCCAGGGACAGGGACTGTCGTGCCCATCTCAGGGGCATATTGGTCGCCCTGCCCCACGGCAATGTGGTGTAATGCATGCAGGTGTCGGGTCCTGATCCACACTCCATCCTTACCTGAGAGTGAGATATCACACCTCTGGGTGAGGTGCAATACGTCTGTAGCAACCGAGCCCTCAGGGTGCTACAGTTCCATTTATCTTCAGCCTAGGTGACGTATTGCGATACAGGGCCGTGATTTTGGCTATAAAAGGGTCCCCTAGACCCCTACCCCAAGCTTTTTAAGAGAATCATATATGGCGTGCCAGGAGACTCTATGGAATGCTTTCTCAGCATCCAACGAGAGTATCTAATTACAAATTTTTAACTGCATCTAGCCCAGGAAATACTTTGTGCCTAGTAGCAGTGTCTGCTAGTGAGCGGATTATCCCGGCTGTTAAGCAAGCTGCACCACCTGTAGTTTAGACACTTAATTTTTTCAAAGGAAATGCTTCGGGACCATGGGATACGTAGTGAAGAGCATCAGGAGGCACCCCAAGGCATAGGGGCTGGGACTGGCAGTAGGATGCCTTGCGGTGGACAGCCGAGCTCGATCCTTATAAAAGCTTTTTAACTGCAGCAGCTTTAGTGGACGCTACTGGAGCTGGAATTACCGCGGCTGCTGGCATGAGACTTGCCCTCCAATAGATCCTTGTAAATGGATTTAAAGTGTATTCATTCAAATTAGAGAGACAATTTAAATTAAAAAGCTTAGAGCTGCCTCCACCACAGGGGGGCTCGCTCGACCCACCAGCGGACAGGCACCAGTATTGGGAGAGGGGGGCTGGCCGTCAGGGTTCACCGCGGCTCTGGCACAAACCCGGCGACACGGAGGTGGCACGGGCAGGAGCGGACTGGCCGTGTCGGCTTCTCACTTTTTGGATTTTAGAAGGGCATGACATGCCTATATCTGTGTCTCCCCCTCCTTTTACTCCTCCACCTCTTTTATTTTCGCATGACTATATGTACTTGTCACTTTTCCATGTGTTAGTTATGTCTTCTGAGCAGTTTGTCAGCTTTTGGACACCTTTGAAGGTGTTTTCTATGTGTTTCTATGTGTTTTTGTTTGCCTGCCATTGGTTTTAACGGTGTTCGAAGGTGTTCGACGAACAGTTCGACGAACAGTTCGGCGAACACACGGGCGTTCGACGAACCGAACCGAACTCGAACACTACGGGGGTGGCTCAACACTAGTAGGGATATGCCCTGAAAATCCCTGAAGGAACGTGTAATAAGTTGTATGAACTACAGACCTAGATTGGCTCCAAAATGGGGGTCGGTGTGTTATGAAGGGCAAGTACTTCCTTCTGCTTTAAAAAGCCTGTGATTGGCATATTTAGATAAATTTTCTCCTGCAGGAAGGGAACAGAGAGGAGCAAGTGCCCAAGATAAAGGGAGATGTGGGTGCCTGTTGCCTACCTTAGCGGTGGTGTGGGGGTCCTGGATCGGTGACTGCTTCTTTAGCTGGGTGGTCACATTGGTGGCAGTGGCGTTTATAAGTGCTGGGGAAATTTGCAGTTTCGGTGTGTGCGTGCACCGGAAGTGTAGCGTCTGGCTGAGGCATGGAACGCAAGTCTCAGAAAGAGGCTTAGTTGCGTTCTGAGATTGGCGCCTGCACACTGGGCTTAGTGTGCTCCAATAGTGGGTAGGGGCTGGGTACGAGCCCTGCGATCTGCGGGCTGACCTAGATGAGGGGACTGAATTGTGTATGGGTTGCGCATAGAGAGAGGGGGGAAAGTCTGGATAAACTATAATCCTGAACTTGTGGGTGAACAGGAAGTTTGAAAGTATGTATATATAGGTTACAGTAGAAGTTGTTATTCTTTTAGATTTGAACATAAATGAAGTATGGGTGTGATAATGGAAAGGGAAAAATAAGGAAAAATACAAGAAAAAATAAGGAAAAATAAGATAAAAATAAGGAAAAAATAAGGAAAAAAATATGAAAAAAATATGGAAAAAAGGAAAAAAATAGCTATATATATATATGTATATATAGCTTTCTCAAAAATATATATTTATTTTCTCTCTATGTAAACAATTTTCTTAATTATTTTTTAATAATAGGGCAAACCTTTTTATTTGTTAACCATTGTCTCCATCTCCCTTTGGTTAAACGTATGTAGCATTATATGGTGGTCAATAGGTAGATGTCCATGTAATGTATTGACTTTATTGATAATTACTGTGTCAAAAAAAAACAAAATGTAAAAATCACTTAAAAAAAGTTTTTCCAGCATATGCATTAAAGCAGCAATAATAGGATCGCCAAAGAAGGCATTAACTCCCCGGGCAAATTTTAATTTTTGCGTTTTTGCTTTTTCTTCCTCTTCTTCCAAGAGCCATAACTATTATTTTTCCCTTGATATAGCTTTATTACGACTTGCTGATTGCACGATTAGATATAGTTTGAATGATATCATTCATTTTACCATAAAATGTACTGAAAAACAGGAAAACAGTTCCAAGTGGAAAGAAATTATCAAAAAAATGCAATTCCACCTTTGTTTTTTGGATTTTGTTTTTACAGCTTTCATTGTGTGGTAAAAAATGACCTGAAGACACGATTCTTATGGTCATTACAATTACAGCGATACTAAACTTGCGTAGATTTTCTTTACTTAGGCCATTTCATGGATAGAACGCGCACTCACTATGGTATTTGGTGCTATTCACATGTCCGTTTTTTTTTGTTGACCATGTGGCAGCAAAAAATCTCTGTGATATGTATGGGTAATTTTGATACATGACTCAAATAAAAAGTAGAATAGTCAGTGACAAAAACTGAAACACTGACCAAACAGTCTTGAATCATTCATGTGTGTGGTTGATTTCCATCCTAGGGAGTGGGCTCACTCACAACTTTGTCTATCTCTATAAAGATAGATATATATATATAAAGCAGTCTCTGATACCCAAGTAACTGTCAAGAGTAACATCAGCTACAATGAATCTTTATATGGAAAGGCAAGAAAATATTATCGGAAAGGAGCAAATCTTTGTGAATTAGTTTCTACATAGCATCTATTCAAATCAATTTTAAGTGCCATATTTAAATCAGTTCTACTAATTCCAAAACTGACAACTTAAAGGGGTTGGCCACCTTTTGGGACAATTTTTTTTCTTTACTTGCAGGGGTTATTAGAGACTTCATTTTTTTATAGGGCTAAGCACTTATTGGCAGATAGTTCCTAGCCTCCTGTCTGCTCTATTGTGCAACAATCTCTCCCAGCTCAGAGAGATGTTTCTTCTACTTCCTGTGAAATCACTTCCACAGAGATTCACTGCCAACATTATGTTAATTGACAGCAAGCTTATCTTAACACAGCTGTCTATCAACATGACATCGTCAGTGATACTCCATCAACAGAGCAAAGGGAAGAGAAGGAACTGCTATGTCGACGTGACGTAACAAGAGCCAGGAGCAGTACGTTACTGCTTTGAGACACGAGAGATCACTGTAGGGCAGCACAGTCAGGGAGTTATCCACTATTTGATGACAAGGGCTTAGCCCCATTGAAAAAGAAATTGAGTCCCAGAAAATTAATTTAAATTCTTGAATTTTGGGCTGAAAATCATTTTTGCAATGTGGTTTCATTACACCATTTTCCTTCCACAGGCTTTTTTATTACCCTGTACACTCAACTTTAATGTAGTCGGTTGTCATAAATCAGCCAAGAAGAGTTCAGAAAAAGACATATAAAACGAATTACAAAGTTTCCTGTTGGACCGTTAGAAAAAGCTCACTGACAAATTCTCTTGCAAAGAGGTCGGCCACCTTCTCTTGCTAGTGGAACTTTCATCAAAGACTGACAAGCACTTCTGTATATACAATGGCGGCTGGTGGAGAAGTATGTGACCAGACCTGTCCATCATCCTCCTCCAATTGTAAAACACCTCACATGGGAAATCTGCTTTTCTATTGGAGGAGGCTGATGGACAGATCTGGTCACATGACCCTCCACCATCAGCCATTTTATGGACCCAAAATGTTGCTAGTTTGTGCAGAAAGCTGCACTAATAAAAGAAAATGATCAACCTCTTTACCTGAGAATCCATCAGTGAGCTTGTTCTGGCTGTCTATCAGGAAGGTTTGCAACTCTTTTTTATCTGTCTTTTCTCATCTTCTCTCAGCTGGTTTATGGTCACAGACTATGTTAAAGTTGAATGTGCAGAGAAACAAAAAGTCTATAAAAGTAAAATAGTACAAAATTTGTAATGAAACCCAACTGTAAAATTATTTTGAGCCTAAAATACATGAATTTAAATGGGTTTTCTGGGACTCAATTTATTTTTAAATGGATTTAAGCCCTTATCGTCAGATAGTTGATAACTCCTTGCCTGTGCCGCCCAATGGTGATCTCTCCTGTCTCAAAACAGTCACGTACTGCTCCTGGCAGCAATTCTCTTCGATGGGAAAAATAAGGGAAATATGTTCAGTTTTAAAAGATAAAAAAATTTTTTTATGTCCTTATCGGTCTACTAAAATACATTTGAAAATTTGTTCCCCTTAATGGAACAATTTTTTTTAGCTATTGGACATATTTTTTTTATGGGGTAAGTGCTAGTGTGGCGCCCCTGCGGGTTCAGTCACCACAAAGGTACTGCATCTCACCTAGAGGTGTGGTACCCCACTCTGAGGTAAGGACTGAGTACTACCCGGGACCCACACACTTGCATCCAATACACTCCACCTCAGTGAGAAAAGGCAAGATTGCGCCTAAAGGAGAGCACAATCCCTGGTCCCTAGCTGGAGGGTGGAACTAGGTAGAGGAGGTGGGTGGAGGAAGTAGATCAGGGGAGCACCGTCAGAAGGAGTATAAGAAGGAAGGGAACCATCTAGAAGGAGTTCAGTCAAGTCCTGCTCAGGAGAGCAGTGTAGGAGGTCCAGGCTCCTGGCTCCAGTGCTTGGAGCAGGGGTTGAGAGGAGAGAGAGAGGAGTGGGGCCTAGTCAGAGAGGCCCAGGAGAAGAGTGAGAGAGGATGGGAGCAGAGGGAAGGCTCCAGAGACAGAGGGGATCCCAGGGGCACGGTGAGTGCAGAAGCCACTCGTGCGCCCGAATCTACATGGACATGGAGGGATCAGGCCGCAGAGGGGACCTGCCCCTATACTAGTGGAGAAGAATCAGGCTCAGCTAAAAAACCGGTGGCTACTGTACTTGCAAGGTGAAGCTGCCAACCACCACAATTATATCGCCGAAAAGGTGTCCGCATAGGGTCCAGGGGACTGCAGGTCACCTGACAAGACCTGAGGCTACTGGCTTGGGACACTGATCATGAGGCGCAGGGCAGGAGGGTGAGAGCCAGCGCAGGAAGACGACCGAGGAAGGAACATAGAACGGGGTCCCGTTTAAGTACTCCTGAAATACTTGAGAGCAGCTGAACCCCTTTCTTGATGAACACAGGACGCCGTGGGTGGTTATAACCCGGAAAGTGTAACCTGAGGAACTTGACAACTGTGAGTAAAGCCTTGAAGACTGCACCCCACTGTTTCCTTGAATAATTGCTGCGCCATCACTAGCCCTGCACTACACAGCACCAGCAACATTTACCTCATAAAATCACCATCTAGTGCCATAGAGCTAAGCTCTGCCTGTGGAGAGCTGAACCAACTCTGCTGCGTCACCATCAGCTCCAGAGGATCTGCACCGAAGCGGCGGCCCCATTTATCCGCATACCACAGGTGGCGTCACGAACATTAATCTCTAAAAACTTCATTCCCCTTTTACTTTATTCCTCTTTAATTGACCGCCCTGGGTCATGGAACGGGTCACCACCACCGTGACATCCCTAGCACCGACCGGCCCAGCTACCGAGTACCCCACGGCCCAGGGGGCGCGTCACTAGTAACAGTGATTTGTTTTGTCAGAGGCTTTATTTTAGTTTTATTTCTTTACCTGCTTTCATTTCATTTATTTTCTTATTCGTTTATTTCATATATTGTGCCCCCCATAACACTGAAATCCTTTTTTTAACTGATTTCCGCTGTAACTGGGGTTGGTATATTAGCCCTAGTTACAGTGTAAATGCAGCATCCTAGTTGCATAGTAGAGAAGACTCGGTCTCCTTGGATTCACCAACTCCTGTTCTCTCCCTAGACACAGCGATCACAGGCTGTGTCAGGAGGAGGAAGGGCTGTTAGTGCTTCCTATATGCGGTATAAACAGCACTTGTTCAGAATTGCATATTCAGCGATTGGGAAGTCAGTGACGATAATAAACATACCTGCCTTCTCTATGGGGAGCTCGGATGTATGTGACAGCTGGCTCCCTGCTCCCACAGCTGCACAATTGCAGGCAGCTGCAATGAAGTGATGTTTAGGATGTTATTGCAGAGTAGAACGTGGACCGCCCAGATATTTAAAGTCTATGGCAGTCTGCAAGCAGTTAAATAAGTTAACTCCATTCTAAATCAAGCTAATCTGACTTATGACTTATGACAATATTTTAAAGAGCATCTTAAAGGAGTTGACCCATAAGCAACCATCTACAGGACAGATAATAAATGTATAATCTCTTGGGGCCTGACCTTGAAGCCCCTAGGGTGAATGGTGTTGTGGTGAGCATGTGTGACAAATGCTTTCTTCACAGTCTATAGGAGTAGTGATCATGCATGCAAACTAACAATACAATTACACAAAAGGATTTAGGCTTCATGTTCTTAAGATCAGTGGAAATCTCAGCAGTCAAACATCCAATGATCATACATGTTTCTACTAAATAGGTGATCAGTGTTATTTATGGGACAAACCCAACTGCCTATTAGAACGTCATGAGAGTGATGTGTTGCGCATGCTGAAAAAAGTAGAAGAAAATTAGTATGAAAAAGGGCTCATTGAGGAAAAGAACAGAAAACTAAAGAGTGAGAGAGAAAATGTTTTCCATAAAGTGCCCATTTTATTAAGTGGTTTTATGAACACAAATGATCACCATACACATGCAGTTTGTGAAATGATTCCCATCTGTAACTGGGATTTTGGACTTATGTATTCAATATAATATTTGTTTTGACTGGACAAGTTCAATTATTTAAAGAGCTGTATTCTTCAAGTTGTCTTTTCATGATTTATATCACAAGAGGTCTTGCCAAGTGAGCACACTTAGTAATTCACAGAGTGATATGAAACACTGAATAGAAATGTTGTAAATAATTCGTCTTACGTTAATACCAGACTTTTTGTGTTTGTGTTGCCATATACAGTAGATTAAAAGCTTATAAAAATGCAAATGTATAAAATGTTGGTAGCATCCATTATATATGCACCCCAACAATATGGAGTAGACAACAGACAAGTAGAGATGAGCGTTGTTCTACTCGAACTGTTCGCCAATCTCAAATTCGAGCTGTTTTGGGCGGTGTTCGAGCCGTTCGGCGAACACGAACAATTTGAGAAAAATTCGGCTGTTCGAGGTTATGTTCGATAACTGTTCGTGCACCAAAATCATAACTGGATTTTTTCTCAGTAATGATGAAAATTAATGTTAATACGCAGTTTGAGTGTACAGCGGGGTGGGGGGAGGGGCAGGGGATGGATCTCTGCAGGAACAATGAAGATCTCCATTTTTTTTTCTCTTTCCCGCATTTACAGTGGGGAGGTGCAATCTGTCAGCCTATCAGCAGCGCACACACGGAGCGAAGTGCTTTTTTTCACACAAGCAAGGGCATGTGTCATTGGCAGTGTATGTCACATGTCCTTGCCCTATAAGACCAAGCCATTTTCCCCGTCGCCACCATTTTCTCACTGCTGCAGCTGCGTGTTAGACGGCACCGCTGTTGCTGTGTGCGCTATACCTTGTTAATTTCAAGCCAATTTTCGCACAAATATACAGATAGCTTGGGAGTTGGGAATAGTTGTGATTGCAGTCCTTTTAAGGACTAGGTTACAGCATTTCCTACGACTTTTATCAGGGAGGTCTATGCTCTTAAATAGATAGGTTGTGGGAGTAAAGACTAATTGTAATTGGAGTCCTTTTCAGGACTAGGTTACATGAGTTCCTATCAGTTTTTGCCAGGCAGGTCTGTGCCAGTGCTGTGCAAGTTTTTTTCACAGCATTTGGCTGAATCTAGCAAAGCTAATCCTTTTTGGCCTATTGCAGAGTGTGTTAGTCAGTGGAGTAGCCTATCTGTGTTGCAAGATATACCACCTGTGTATAGAATACCAATTTTTTTACTGCACCTAGTGAAGTAAAATCTTTTGGGCATAGCATCATTCTATTAGTCCATCTATACTGACCTCCATCAGGTTGCAAATTAAAACTAATTTTTATCTGCATCTACAGTACCTCTGAAAAAATATTTGGGCTTCTAGCAGTGTGTGGGACTTGTTCTATTAGTCCATCTATACTGACCTCCATCAGGTTGCAAACTGAATATATTTTTTTCTGCATCTACCTCTGAAAAAATATTGGGCTTCTAGCTGTGTGTGGGTCTTGTTCTATTAATCCATCTATACTGACCTCCATCAGGTTGCAAACTAAATATAATTTTTTTCTGCATCTAGCTCTGAAAAAATATTTGGCCTTCTAGTAGTGTCTCGGACTTTCTCTATTAGTCCATCTATACTGACCTCCATCAGGTTGCAAATTAAAACTAATTTTTATCTGCATCTACAGTACCTCTGAAAAAATATTTGGGCTTCTAGCTGTGTGTGGGACTTGTTGTATTAGTCCATCTATACTGAACTCCATCAGGTTGCAAACTGAATATATTTTTTTCTGCATCTACCTCTGAAAAAATATTTGGCCTTCTAGTAGTGTGTCGGACTTTCTCTATTAGTACATCTATACTGACCTCCATCAGGTTGCAAATTAAAAATAATTTTTATCTGCATCTACAGTACCTCTGAAAAAATATTTGGGCTTCTAGCTGTGTGCGGGACTTGTTGTATTAGTCCATCTATACTGACCTCCATCAGGTTGCAAACTGAATATATTTTTTTCTGCATCTACCTCTGAAAAAATATTTGGCCTTCTAGTAGTGTGTCGCACTTTCTCTATTAGTCCATCTATACTGACCTCCATCAGGTTGCAAATTAAAACTAATTTTTATCTGCATCTACAGTACCTCTGAAAAAAATATTTGGGCTTCTAGCAGTGTGTGGGACTTGTTCTATTAGTCCATCTATACTGACCTCCATCAGGTTGCAAACTGAATATATTTTTTTCTGCATCTACCTCTGAAAAAATATTGGGCTTCTAGCTGTGTGTGGGTCTTGTTCTATTAATCCATCTATACTGACCTCCATCAGGTTGCAAACTGAATATATTTTTTTCTGCATCTACCTCTGAAAAAATATTTGGCCTTCTAGTAGTGTGTCGGACTTTCTCTATTAGTCCATCTATACTGACCTCCATCAGGTTGCAAATTAAAACTAATTTTTATCTGCATCTACAGTACCTCTGAAAAAATATTTGGGCTTCTAGCAGTGTGTGGGACTTGTTCTATTAGTCCATCTATACTGACCTCCATCAGGTTGCAAACTGAATATAGTTTTTTCTGCATCTACCTCTGAAAAAATATTGGGCTTCTAGCTGTGTGTGGGTCTTGTTCTATTAATCCATCTATACTGACCTCCATCAGGTTGCAAACTGAATATACTTTTTTCTGCATCTACCTCTGAAAAAATATTTGGCCTTCTAGTAGTGTGTCGGACTTTCTCTATTAGTCCATCTATACTGACCTCCATCAGGTTGCAAATTCAAAATAATTTTTTTCTGCATCTAACCCAGCCAATAGTTTTGGCCTAATACCACAGTTTGGCCACTCAGCTCTGCTCGGTTACCATCCATTGTTTTTTTGTGCAAACAACTCCAGAGTTGTGAATTAGTTAACCACCAAAATGAGTGGAAAAAGGCCTGCTGCTGGTGTAAAGGGGAATAGGCGTGTTGGGAAGGGGAAAAAAGGTTGTGTCCGTGGGGTAGGTGTTAAAGCAACAGTAACATCTGCAGAAGAAAGACCATCTTCCAGCCAAACTAAAATGTCTACTTCTTTTAGCGGACAATGTGATAAGATCCCTTTCTTACGGCCACGCCAATCGCTACAAATTCCAGATGAGGCACAAAAACAGCAGGTGCTTCAACGGATATCAAGTGCTCCTTTAAGTGGGCTCTCCTCCACATCAACTTCAACATCACAAATACTCCAGTCCTCAAAGGTGTCACCCAAATCGCACTTGCTTCCTCACAGCTCCCAAATCTCCAGCTGCCCGTCTGAGTATGAGGTAGAACAGATGGTTGAGTCTGCAGAGCTGTTTACTCATACTATAGCCTGGGAATCAGAGGTCGACTCCAGCGCTTCTGTGAATCCAGACGAGGAAATGATCTGCACTGATGCCCAGAATCTTTATGAGTCGGATCCAGGACCAGACGCAGAAGGTTCTGACCATAATGTAGACCCTCATTCCCAAACTGCAACTCCTGTTGGTGGAGACAATGAGGAAGACGATGATAAGACTCAAATACCTGATTGGAGCGACAACTTTAGTTTTTTGTCAGGGCAGGAACAGGTTGGCTCTGAGGACGACGGTTGTGATAACGCACAGGGTGATGATGATGAGGTCGGAGATCCCACTTACTGTCAACCCACAGTCAGCCAAGAGATGAGGTCAGCAGAGGAGGTGGAGGAATATGCTAGTGACGACGAGGTCAGGTTGCGCCTTCCTGGACAGAGACGTAGTACTGGAAGCACGTCAACAACTGCATCCTCAAACACAACTCTGCCTCTCACCACAAGTCGTGGTGGCTCTTCAGGTCGCATGGGTGCTAAGCCTTGCATAGCCTGGGCATTTTTTCAGATCGATAAAGATGACCCAACTCGTGTTATCTGTAACATTTGTCAGCAAAAGCTAAGTAGAGGCCAAAAAATACATAGTTTGAGTACTTCATGCATGAACCGGCACATGGACATGAAGCATAAGTTGCAGTGGGAAGCTCAGTGTGCTACAATGCGGCCTAGCCGGCCGGGCCAACCACCGTCTGCCATATCTTGTGCATCCGCGGCCTCTTCATCCTCTGTGACTGGGGGGACAGCAGTCACACCTGTTTTGGGGCGCAGACCTGCCATCTCTTTACCCGCAACAGCCAGCGTGATTGGCAGGTCATCATTTTCTTTGGAGGTGGTAACACCAGCTGGTGTTGAGCGCTGTCCGACATCGATAGCACCACCTTTGGATGAAGGCAACCTAACATGTCCGCCTGCATCTTCCTCACAGACCGGCAGTTTGCCGGGGACACCCTTATCAACCCCGTCTAAGCACAATAGCCAGCCCTCGGTCCCTCAGATGTGGACAAGTAAAAGACCATTTCCTCCTAGCCATGAGAAAGCTAAGAGGTTGAATTTCACCATCTGCAAGCTCTTGGCTACAGAAATGCTGCCTTTCCGCCTGGTGGACACAGAGGATTTTCGAGACCTTATGTCCGTCGCAGTGCCCCAGTACCAGATGCCCAGTCGGCACTACTTCTCAAAGAAAGGTGTGCCTGCGCTCCACCAGCATGTTGCACACAACATCACCGCTTCTTTGAGAAACTCTGTGTGTGACAGGGTGCATTTCACCACAGACACTTGGACAAGGGCGTTACATGTCGCTGACTGGGCACTGGGTAACTATGGTGACAGCAGGACAAGGGGCTGCTGTCCAAGTCTTGCCGTCCCCACGAGTTGTGCGTCAATCCTCTTTATGTCAAAGTTCCTCCACTGCTTCTGCCTCCTCAACCTCCTCTCGGTCTTCCACCTGCACCCAAAGCCTGTCTGGTCATGCCACAAGCTTTCTAACTGCGCAGAAGGGATCCTGCACACCTCCTTACTATGCTGGCAGTAGGGCTCAACGTCATCAGGCGGTTTTTACATTGAAATGTCTGGGAAATGTGAGTCACACAGCTGAGGAGTTGTGGTCAGCTCTGGAGAACCAATTTCATGAATGGTTGTCTCCACTGGACCTGAAACCAGGGAAGGCCGTGTGCGACAATGCTGCAAACCTGGGTGCGGCCCTTCGCCGGGGCAATGTCACACACATGCCTTGTATGGCTCACGTGTTGAACCTGGTTGTCCAGCAATTTTTAGCCCACTATCCCAGACTAGATGGCCTTCTGCAGAGGGCACGGTCGCTGTGTGCTCACTTCCGCCGTTCGCATCCCGCAGCTCTGCGACTTACATCTCTACAGAAGTCGTTGGGCCTGCCACTTCACCGGCTAAAATGCGATGTGCCTACCCGGTGGAATTCAACTCTGCACATGTTGCAGCGACTGTGGCAGCACCGACAAGCCCTGGTGCAATACGTTCTGACGTATAGCCTGGGCCAACGAGATTCAGAGGTGGGGCAAATCACGCTGGAGGAGTGGTCTCAGATCAGGGACCTATGCACCCTTCTGCACAGTTTTGAAATGGCGACGAAGATGTTTAGTGCTGACGGTGCTGACGATGCCATTATCAGCATGACTATTCCGGTGATTTACATGCTGGAGCACATGTTAAACAGAATTCGGAGTCAGGTGGTGGCACAAGAGGAGGTGGAGGAAGTAGAAGAGGAGGAGTTGTATGCGGAAGGGCTAACATCTGCAAGGTCCAGAAGGTCGGCAGCACCAAGGCGGCAGGCATGTGAGGGTGGGGGAGATGGTTTTACCAGGGCGCATGGTAGCAGCCAAACTAGTGAGGAAGGTGCAGGAGCCCAGGAAGAAGTGGAGGACGAACTGATGGAAGACTCATCAGATGAGGGAGACCTTGATCACATTTCTGTTGTGTGAGGTTGGGGGGAGAGGACAGAGGAAGGAAGCATGATTGTTACCTCGCCACCAACACAACAGGGACTTGGTGCTCCTGGATGCGCAACACACAGGAGTGCCTTCTTGCTGCACTACCTGCAACATGACCCTCGAATTGTGAGAATTAGAAATAATCCTGACTACTGGGTTGCCACACTGTTAGATCCCCGGTACAAAAGTAAATTTGCAGAAATTATTCCTGCCATAGAAAGGGATGCTCGCATGCAGGAGTATCAGCAGAGACTGTTGCAGAATCTTACATGTGCTTTTCCACAAAATACCAGTGGTGCACGTAGTGAATCTCACAGTTCCAACTTGCCAACCATGGGACCGTCAAGTGTTCAGCACTCAAACCGTAACAGAACCACAGTATCTGCTGGTAACATCAATTTTGCAGAATCATTTCACCACTTTTTTAGCCCATCCTTTGCAAGGCCACAGGAGACAAGAAGTCTGACACATAGTCAACGCCTAGAGACGATGGTACAGGAGTATCTCCAAGTAAACATTGAAGCCACGACTGTGTCACTGGACCCTTGCTCTTTTTGGGCTTCCAATCTGGATAAATGGCCGGAGCTAGCCACTTACGCCTTGGAGATCTTGTCATGCCCCGCAGCCAGCGTTCTGTCTGAACGTGTGTTCAGCGCTGCTGGTGGTGTGCTGACAGATAAGCGCACGCGGCTCTCCACTGATAATGTAGACAGACTCACGTTCATAAAGATGAACAAATCATGGATCCGAAACGACTTTTCTACCCCTGTGTCATCCTGGGGAGAGCAAAAGCTTGATGATTGGTTAAAATCACCCTACCAAACGTTTTAAGCTTTCAAATTACTAATTATGTTTATCTGTATCTTGACTGTAAAATAATTTGGGCTTTGTAGCAGTGTGCAGCACTGATCCTATTAGGCCATCTATAATAAGCTCCACCAGATTTAAAATTAAAAATAATTTTTAGCTGCATCTAGCCCGGAAAATAATTTTGGGGCTCCGAGATGCGCAAGACACATAAGTGCCTTCTTGCTGCACTACCTGCAGCATGACCCTCATATTGTCAGAATTCGAAGTAATCATGACTACTGGGTTGCCACACTCTTAGATCCCCCAAACTTTTCGATCAACCTTTTCATTTTAATAAAGACCAAAAAAATGGTCATTTTTGAAATTATAAGCATTAGCAGGTTGTTAGAAACTGAAATCAAACAGTTTTCAACTCAAAACTTTATTCTAGGTGATGTTACATTTTCACATAGGACCCCTTGTTCGAAAGGAGCTTCTGAACTCTCTCGTCCATTGAATTTGTCAGGTTTTGGATGGTTTCTGCTTCAATTGTTTTGCATGAGGACAGAATACCCTCCCAGAGCTGTTGCTTAGATGTGAACTGCCTCCCACCATCATAGACACTCCTTTTAATGATGCTCCAAAGGTTCTGAATGGGGTAGAGGTCAGGGGAGCATGGGGGTCACACCATAAGTTTGTCCCCTTTTATGCCCATATCAGCCAGAGATGCAGATGTTTTATGTGCAGCATGAGATGGTGCATTATCATGCAGAAAAATGATCTTGCTGTGAAATACACGGTTCTTCTTCTTGAACCATGGCAGGAAGTGCTGTTTGAGAAAATCCACATACATTATGGAGTTCATCTTTAGCGCCTTCAGGGATCCTAAAGGGGCCAACAATCTCTCTCCCCATGATTCCAGCCCAAAACATTACTCCACCTCCTCCTTGTTGGCGCTGTAGCCGTGTTTGCGTGGGGTATCCATCAACCAGCCATCCTCCACTCCATCCATCTGGACCATCGAGCGCTGCACGGCACTCATCCGTGAACAAAACAGTTTTGAAATCAGTCTTCATGTAATGTTTGGCCCACTGGAGCCGTTTCTGCTTGTGTGAAGTGGATAGAGGAGGTCAACAGGATGGCGTATGCACAGCTGCAAACCTCTGAAGGACCCTGCATCTTGTTGTTCGGGGGACGTTGGAGGCACAAGCAGCTTCAAAAACTTGTCTGCTGCTATGACAAGGCTTTTTTGCCGCTGCTCTTTCAACCTGACGTAATTGCCTGTAGGAAAGAGTCCTCAATTTGCCCTTATCAGCACGCACACGTGTGTACTGTGAATCAGCTACATACTTCTTGATTGCAAGACACTTCATCCTGATCATCGCACAATGTTGATTGTAGTCATGCCTTGACCTAAACACTCCACAATTTGTTGCTTCTCAGCAGCCGACACATCCTTTTTCTTTCCCATTTTGGCAGAAAATGTAGGCTGCTTAATAATGTGAGAGAGCCTTCTTAAGTAGTCTTGCCTTTCATTGGACACACCTGCCAAACTAATTAGCACAGGTGTCTGCAATTGCTTACAGTGATATAAAGAGCCCTGACACACATCACCATCAATGAGTTTAACTGACAAACAAACAAATTCTTCCCTTATCACTCCTAAACACTTTTTGCATAATAATTTGGAACGCGGTGTACATGTGCTTTTCCACAAAACACCAGCGGTTCACGTAGTGAATCTTACAGTTCTAACTTGCCAACCGTGGTCTGTATGGAATTGTTCAATAAAGGGCCCAAAATTAAGATAACATAGATGGGAGAGGTCTCTATGAATAGGAATTCCTAAGTATTTGATACCCTGTGAGGGCCAGGCAAAGGGAAAGTTGGACTGGATGGAATCCTATATGGATTTGGGGAGGGAGACATCGAGGGCCTCAGACTTCGCTGCATTGATTTTAAAATTTTACCATGTAACAAAGTGATCTATTTCAGCCATAACAGCATGGATGGATATATGTGATTGCGTGATATATACTAGGACATCATCAGCAAATAGAGAGCACTTGTACTCGGTGCCTCCCACCTCAATCCACCTAATATTGGGGTTATGGCGAATTGATGAGAGCAGGTGCTCCGTCACTAGGATGTATAAGAGAGGGGACAGAGGACATCCCTGCCTTGTCCCATTGGTGATTGTGAAAGGTGATGAAAATGTTCTGACGCACCCCCTGGGCCTTGGGACACCCGGAGCCGGACCCTTTTTGGTGGATGCTGGTGGTTGTAGTCTTCGTGGCGGCGAAACGGTTCCATGGCTCAGGGCGGTCAAACCAGTGGCGGAACTATTTATGTGGTTTTGATGTTTAAATGTCCGACTACGCCACCCGTGGATTGCGGTCAGAGTGAACCGCCGCTACAGGGCAGACCGCTGAGGCTGGTGTTGTGGGTGCAGCAGAGCGTAGCATAACTCCCCACGGGAGGAGTATAGCCTCAGGGCAGTGTATGTGGAGAATGGGGGTGATGGTGCAGGGCAGCAGCAGTAACGACACGGAGTCAGTGATGCAGTCCAGGGCCTTTACTCACAGTTCTTATTATCCACACCACGTCTGCAGGTAACGGCTGCCCACGTCGTACTGTGCTCACCAGGTGAGGGGCTCAGACAACTCCCAGATAACTTTGGAGCACTTCACAGGACCCCCTTTGTGTGTCCTTTGTCTGGCCTTTCTTACCAACACTTCTGTCCGGCTGCCTCGGGCCTCCTCTTGGTAAGCTTGGCGCCAGTTTCCCTGACCCTATGTGGTGCCTTCCTAGCGGGTGTAGCGAGGGGCTGCGCCACATAAAATGTCAGAGCCTCCGGTTTCTAGCTGAGGGTCGTTTCCTGCCTCCACTAGTTCAGGGACCGGTCTCCCCCTTTGGCCTGACCCCTCCACGCAGGTGGATTCGGGCGTGCGGTGGCGACTCGCCCGTCCGCACCCCTGGGATCCCTTCATTCTTCGTTCCTGGAGCCTTCTCCGCTCCTCTTCCTTCCTTCTCCCTCTTCCAGGCCTGGGCCTCTGTTACTAGGCCCGCCTCCGGAGCAGAGCTCATGCAGAGCCCCTGCTCCCTGCCACTTCTGCTCAGACTTCTCTGCACTGAACTAAGATGGTGCCCACCTTTTATACTCCCTTCTCAATGCACCCAGGAACTGCTTCCTCCCTGCTCCTGCACTACAGGGTTCCCCTTCCTCAGTGTTCCCTCCCCCCACTCCAGCCAGGGACAGGGACTGTCGTGCCCATCTCAGGGGCATATTGGTCGCCCTGCCCCACGGCAATGTGGTGTAATGCATGCAGGTGTCGGGTCCTGATCCACACTCCATCCTTACCTGAGAGTGAGATATCACACCTCTGGGTGAGGTGCAATACGTCTGTAGCAACCGAGCCCTCAGGGTGCTACAGTTCCATTTATCTTCAGCCTAGGTGACGTATTGCGATACAGGGCCGTGATTTTGGCTATAAAAGGGTCCCCTAGACCCCTACCCCAAGCTTTTTAAGAGAATCATATATGGCGTGCCAGGAGACTCTATGGAATGCTTTCTCAGCATCCAACGAGAGTATCTAATAACAAATTTTTAACTGCATCTAGCCCAGGAAATACTTTGTGCCTAGTAGCAGTGTCTGCTAGTCAGCGGATTATCCCGGCTGTTAAGCAAGCTACACCACCTGTAGTTTAGACACTTAATTTTTTCAAAGGAAATGCTTCGGGACCATGGGATACTCAGTGAAGAGCATCAGGAGGCACCCCAAGGCATAGGGGCTGGGACTGGCAGTAGGATGCCTTGCGGTGGACAGCCGAGCTCGATCCTTATAAAAGCTTTTTAACTGCAGCAGCTTTAGTGGACGCTACTGGAGCTGGAATTACGCGGCTGCTGGCATGAGACTTGCCCTCCAATAGATCCTTGTAAATGGATTTAAAGTGTATTCATTCAAATTAGAGAGACAATTTAAATTAAAAAGCTTAGAGCTGCCTCCACCACAGGGGGGCTCGCTCGACCCACCAGTGGACAGGCACCAGTATTGGGAGAGGGGGGCTGGCCATCAGGGTTCACCGCGGCTCTGGCACAAACCCGGCGACACGGAGGTGGCACGGGCAGGAGCGGACTGGCCGTGTCGGCTTCTCACTTTTTGGATTTTAGAAGGGCATGACATGCCTATATCTGTGTCTCCCCCTCCTTTTACTCCTCCACCTCTTTTATTTTCGCATGACTATATGTACTTGTCACTTTTCCATGTGTTAGTTGTGTCTTCTGAGCAGTTTGTCAGCTTTTGGACACCTTTGAAGGTGTTTTCTATGTGTTTCTATGTGTTTTTGTTTGCCTGCCATTGGTTTTAACGGTGTTCGAAGGTGTTCGACGAACAGTTCGACGAACAGTTCGGCGAACACACGGGTGTTCGACGAACCGAACCGAACTCGAACACTACGGGGGTGGCTCAACACTACAGACAAGATGAAAATCTTGATAGAGCTCATGCTAATCATAGTGTTCAAAAGTGGAGTTCAAGAGTGTGCGCACCAAAATCAATACATGTGTAGCATGCATACACCCTGCTTGCCGCATTTCCGGATTCTCTGCTTATGCGCAACACTGGTCCTCATTGACATGAAAGAGATCTTACATTTAAGCGCCACTATCAGTATTTGGTCAGTATTCAGTCAGTATTTTTTTCTCAGATATGGGAGCCAAAACCAGGTGAGGAACAATCAGAGAAAAGGTGTAATAGAAACAAGTCACCAATTCTGCATTTATCGCCCACTCCTGGTTTTGGCTCCCACTCCTGAGAAAAAATACTTACCGAATACTGACCAAATACTGATAGCGGGGCTGTGGCCTTACGCTACTGCTCTACTACATTTCTGCCTACCTGCACCTGCAACAGATGTCCTTGACAACAGACCGTTCCCGGTCGAAACGTGGGACAAAATCTGTTTTTTCCTTGCCGGATCAAAATAAATTTACACTGCAGCAAGACCCACAGTCTTATTTTCTTTAGCCAATATACATCAGTTTCATATTTATATGCTAACAATGTATTATTATTTTGTTTTAATAACAATTTTCTTCACTTTTGGTTGCTCATTTTTTGCAATATGTTTTGTTTCCTACTGATCTAAACTTATGTCAAAGTGTAATTATATAATCTAACTTCAATACATTATAAAAAGGGCTTTGGTCCATTTTGAACCAGAGAATTGACTGGTTATGGAAATACAGGTAAGGATTCGTTCACATGGAGATTTTTGAGGTTTATTTTTAGTGGATCCTCTTTAAAATCTGACTCATAAATTGCCTCAAAACCTCTTGAAAAACTCGACATATTCATTTCAATGGGAAATTCATTTTGCTGGTCATATGAGGAGTTTTCTGAGTTTTTTTCTCTCAAGAGATTCTGAAATACTTGTGACGCGCCCCCTGGGCCGTGGGGTACCCAGAGCCGGGCCTGTAGATGCTGGGGGTTGTAGTCACCGTGGCGGTGACCCGGTCCGTGACCCAGGTGGTCAATCTAAGGGTAGTTCATATATAGGTTTATAATGTCTGACTACGGCACCTGTGGAATGCGGTCAATAGGAACCGCCGCTGCGGAACAGTCCTCTGAAGCTGGTGGTATAGCAGCTAAGGTAGTGTAACTCCCCACAGGAAGAGTGTAGCTCCAGGTAGTTATGGTGCAGGTAGTCAGTAATGACACGGAGTCAGATAGTGCAGTCCCAGGGTCTTTACTCACGATTATAGCAGTTCCAGTTACAGGCGCCAGTGCAAGGCCCACGGCGTCCTGTGTTCACTCAGTGAGGGGCTCAGCAGACCCTCAGGTAACTCCGGAGCATTTTACAGGACCCCCTTCTGTGTGTCCTCTCTCTGGCCTGCTCCCTGCACCTCACACCCAGTGGCACTTCTATCCGGTATCCTCGGGCCTTGGCGGGCGACGTGTGTTCCGTCCTCTGAGTCCTATGCAGCTACCTTCTTAGTGTACTGGTGTGGAATTGTGGCCTGTGGTACTTGAAGTGCTGCAGCCTCCGGTTTCCTAGTTGGGCCTTGTAGCTCCTTGCTAGTTGAGGGACCGGTTCCCTTTTTCTGGCCTGACCCCCCTACTATGCTAGTAGCGGTGGGCGTACGGGTGGCTTGCTGCACGGCCCGTACCCCTGGGGTCCCTTCTGTTCCTGGAGCCTTCCTGCTCCCACTCCTCTCAGGCTCAGGCCTCCTGACTAGGCCCGCCTGTGGAGCATAGCTCATACAGAGCCCCTGCTCCCTGTCTTCACCTCAGTCCGTCTGGACTGGAACTCTCTGTCGGGACTCCCTTGATCTAAGATGGCTCCCATACTTATACTCCTACTCCAGTGCTCCCAGGATCTACGTCCTCCACCCATCCACTACATAGTTCCCCCTTTCTAAGTGGTTCCTCCCCACACCAGCCAGGGACCAGGGACTGTGCTCTTCCGTAGGAGCAATCTCGCCCTGTCCCCCGGAAATGTGGTGTAGTGAATGTAGTGTTAGGGTCCTGAGCCATACTCCTTCCTTACCTGAGAGTGAGGTACCACATCTCTGGATGAGATGCAATAACTCTGTGGCGACTGAACCCTCAGGGGCGCCACACTTGTGTAAGAAAAAAAATGATTATGTCACTTCTTTTAAGGTAACCTATCTCCAGCAAAAAACGTTATTGACCTGTACATTTGCCGAATGCTGCCAGGAGAAAATGAACTTTATTCCTCCTGGGAACATTTGGCTTCCAATCATGGGGGTGGCACCAGTGGGGGTTCAGTCTCTGCTCTGAGTATAACTGCACCCCCGGCCCTGACTGACAGAAAGTGCCAGTCAGGGCTGGAGACTGGTGAGCATGATGCCAGTCTTAATGAATGGCTCCCATTGTCTTTTGAATATCATCCATAGAGATAATTTACCAAATATCTATTGGACTATTATTCAGTGGCCGACACAATATGCTTTTGACATCGATTTGTAGTTTTGAAAAATGCAAATTTGTCAAAAAGGAAACCAAAGTAAAAAAAACTACACTAGAAATACAAAGAAGTCAAAGCAACTTCAACTTTGGCCAAACAAGAAACCTACCCATGGATGTCCATCAACTGCGAAAAGAAACTCAGCTGCAACATGTCTTTTTGGGTGGTGAGGATCCACTTTTGGTGTGCTACTGCTTCTCTTGGTGATACTGATCTGAGTTTGGAAATTAAAAATAATATTAAAAACACATAAAAATCAGGAAGTTAATCATGCAGATAGGAACACAACATCTATTTGAACTAAAATACTGGGACCAAAAAATGAGCCCATTATAACATTTGTGGCATAAGTAGTTGCAATTCAATAACTTACGTTTATTTATTGTTTGACTTGCTGCTGGTATATTTTGAGTAAAGGTCGTGACAAATTTCTAACCAAGCTGCTTTCTTTTTAAGCTTTTCACTGTAGGAGGGGTCATGTACATCCCACAGGACAAGCATCTCCTAGACCAAATATTCAAATACTCCACATCCAGTGACTTTAGAATGGCTGCAGAAGTGTCCAAAACTTCACCCCACCCCCAACTACTACTTGAGATGCCTGCAGGTTTCCTGAGCCCTTTTCATGTTGGTTCTGTAAAAATCGGATGCCACATGGATGTGCAAAGTGGAATCCGTTTATTTGTTTTTTTTGCGCACCCATTGAATTTAATGGGTGAGTTTCATCTGAAATCCAAATGAAAGTGCATGCAGCGTTTTTTTCCTAATGGACAGTCAGAGCCAGAGAAAAGTCGTTCATGTGAACAGACCTACTGGATAACATGGGTAAGTGTGCTAGATCAGTGGTCCCCAACCTTTTTTGCACCAGGGACCGGCTTGAAGCAAGATAATTTTTCCATGGCCCAGCAAGGAGGGGGTGGGGTGGGCGGGGCTTTGGTCATATGGGGGCGGGGTAATGGAGGGATTTGGAGTTTAGTGCATACTTATCATATAGTGTAGACCAGGTCCCCGCCAGGAGCCCCACATAATGTGCTGTGCCAGGAGCCGCATCACTGAGGCCCCATCACGCCCTGCAGCAGGACAGGGCAGCTGTCCTGACAGCTGCTGTTCAGCTGCATTTACTTCATCCCAGGGGCGGACACAGACTGTAGTGGGCCCCTGTGCAAGAAATTTTTGGGGGCCCCCCCCGCCCTTCATAAGGCAACAAAGTTATGTAAACATAACCCCCCCATGTGCATCTCTCACCCCCCCATGTGCAGCTCACCCCCGTGCATCTCTCATCCCCCTCCGTGCATCTCTCATCCCCCTCCGTGCATCTCTCATCCCCCTCCGTGCATCTCTCATCCACCCCCCGTGCATCTCTCATCCACCCCCCGTGCATCTCTCATCCCCTCCGTGCATCTCTCATCCACCCCCCGTGCATCTCTCATCCCCCCCGTGCATCTCTCATCCACCCCCCGTGCATCTCTCATCCCCCCCGTGCATCTCTCACCCCCCCGTGCATCTCTCATCCACCCCCCGTGCATCTCTCATCCCCCCCGTGCATCTCTCACCCCCCCGTGCATCTCTCACCCCCCCGTGCATCTCTCATCTCTCCCCTCCCTCCCATGTGCATCTCTCATCTCTCCCCTCCCCCCATGTGCATCTCTCATCTCTCCCCTCCCCCCATGTGCATCTCTCATCTCTCCCCTCCCCCCATGTGGATCTCTCATCTCTCCCCTCCCCCATGTGCATCTCTCATCTCTCCCCTCCCCCCATGTGGATCTCTCATCTCTCCCCTCCCCCATGTGCATCTCTCATCTCTCCCCTCCCCCCCACGTGGATCTCTCATCTCTCCCCTCCCCCATGTGCATCTCTCATCTCTCCCCTCCCCCCATGTGCATCTCCCATTCCCCCCACTCCTAGTTAATTGTATTTAAAAAAAAATAAAACTTGTTATACTTACCCCCATGCGATCCCTGCAGAATCCTGGCGCTCGTCCAAATCGCTGACACCAGGTTCTCCTGACTTCCGGCCATGTGACGGCGCCGTCACATGACCGGAAGTCAGGGGAATCATGAAGGTGCTGCCGCAGCAGCGCAGCGCTAAGATGTCCCGGACCCGGCGCTTAGCATGGGGCCGGGGGCCCCATGAGGAGAGAGACGCACAAGAGGGGGGCTCCGAGGGGGCTCCTACCGGCCGGGCCCCATACTGGAGTCAGGGCAGTCATGCCCTGATGGCGGCCCTGCTGGAGGCTGGACCGGCTGAAAAACCCCAACGGCCCGGTCCTGGTCCGCGGACCGGCGGTTGGGGACCTCTGTGCTAGATGATCAAAAATCCCACAGCACCCATCCGATTTATATGCTCGTCTGCATGAGCACTTACGTTAACATATGTGCTGATCAACAACAGTTTGGGATCATTCAGAACTTTATTCCTGCAGTGGTAGGTCCCAGATGCGATAAACCACAGTTAATTTATGTTTTAAGGATGAGAGGGGGGCAATCACTTGTTCTTTTTCCCTTAATAATAAAGACCTTCATTTAAAAACTGCATTTTGTGTTTACTTGTGTTATCTTTGTCAAATATTTAAATTTGTTTTGTGATCTGAAACATTTAAGTGTGACAAACATGCAAAAGAATAAGAAACCAGGAAGGGGGCAAACACTTTTTCACACCATTCTAATTATCTCCATCCAGGTAGATATCTACTTAAGGTGAGTTCTATGTGCTGTCCAGCACATCGGCATCTCTTTGGTGACAATCTGTTGTGACAGAGTCACTGGTGTGATATACAAGGGGACATATATGTCACTCAGGTTGCTCTCCTGTGTGAACTGAAACCTACCAAATTTCTGCCAGGATGTTATATGATGTGGTTAACTCTCTTAAAGGGTGTGGTTTTATGGGAATGGCAAAGAGGGTGGGAGGCCATTCCCCTACCTCTCCTCAGGGTGTGGCTGACCAGGGTTAAATGCTCAGTCAGTTTTTTTTTCTTTGTGTAGTGTGTGGTTTGGAGAGGGAAGTCTCCAGGCTGTATTTGGGTGAAGCCAGAGAGCAACACTGGAGGACTGGTGTTTGCTGGGACTTTACTGTGCTACCGGAGCGGACAGAGCCTCGTTCGCTAATGGACTCTGTTATACTCTGTCTTTTGTTTTCCAGTTAACCCGAGATGGCCTGTTTATTTTTATGGAACCCTGCTGGAGCTTATGTCGTCTAAGTAAACCAGCAGGAAGTTAACCCAAAAGGTGTGTCCTGTGTCTGCCTCTGGGAGAGCTGAGCAAGTCGTTTTACCACAGTTGGTGTGAGAGTGCTGGCAAGATTCCAGGAACACGTGTACCTGCCACAGAGAATGGTGGATGTCCTGGGTAAAGGCGGCCCGCCAGCCAGAGAAGTCCAACAGCATGGAGGACCTGCTTAAGCATCTTTTGCAGGCACAGCAGGCGCAACAAATGCAGCACTAGCAGCAGCAAGTGCAGCACCAGCAGCAGCAAGCGCAGTTCCAGCAGCAGCTACAGCAACAGCAGGTACAGCAGGCGCAGTACCAGCAGCAGCACCTGCAGAGCCAGCAGAGCATGCAGCAGCAGCAGCACTAGGAGATGACCAAACTGTTGCTGCAACAGATCCAGTTGCAGCAAAAGGCGTAGCACCACCAGCAAGAGCAGCAACAGCAGATACAGCTTCTGGCAGATGCCATCCAGGGTAGGGCAACCGCCCCACCCCCAGGGCCGACTGATGACTCCCACGTCAGGAAGGCGGTAAGACGGGCCATGCAAAAGATGACCCCCGGGGATGATGTAGAAGCCTTTCTGACAGTCTTTGAGAGGGTGGCTGATCGGAATAGACTTCCAGCAGAACAGTGGGCAGAGGTTCTGGCACCATATGTAACATACCTGGCGGCGTCCTTGCATGGTGGTCCATCTCCCACTGTGCAAGAGCGCGCACTTGATCTCCAGTCCAGAATGTCTCTCTGGCTTCCCTCCATGCTGTCTGTTTGTGTCTGTTTCTGCTGCTTAAGGGCGGCGCCCGATCACTTCCTGCTTTTTGTACCTGCTGTGGGTCACACCCCTTGTGCGTCCTCAGCCTATTGCTGTCTGTCACCTGGTATATAGCTCAGCTGCTCCCATCTATCCCTGCCTGAGCATAGTGTTTCTTTCAGTGTGTGCTTGCACTCTGAAGGTGCCAGGTCCCGTTCTGTGTTCTCTTGTCTGCCTATCCTGGAGGCTGTATTTCCAGGCCTGTCTGAACACGCTCCTAGCCTGTTCCTCCTGCCTTCTAGGGGCCGATTACCTAGACCTGTTCCTGTATCTTGTCTGACCTGTCTGAACACGCTCCTAGCCTGTTCCTCCTGCCTTCTAGGGGCCGATTACCTAGACCTGTTCCTGTATCTTGTCTGACCTGTCTGAACACGCTCCTAGCCTGTTCCTCTCGCCTTCTAGGGGCTGATTTCCTAGACCCGCTCCTGTATCTTGTCTGTCCTGTCTGAACACGCTCCTTGCCTGTTCGTCCTGCCTCTCTGGGGGCCGTATTCCCAGACCCGCTCCTGTATCCCGCTGCAGTGTCGGTCTCCTCCGTACACTCAAGTTCCAGTCTGAACTCTCTCCTATCCTTTACCTGTTTTGCCTCTATGTCCGTTCCCTTCCTTTTTCTGCAGAGTCTGAACTCGTACCTAACTCCTGCTTGTTGTCTCTGTACTCCCGTTTGTGAGTTTGTGGTCCACTCGCTACTTCACTGCAAGTACCCTGTGGGTGTCTGGCTCTGCCTTTCCCTTCCTGTCTGTTCCGTGTGAACAGAGCCCTGTCCCCCCTACTCAGCCTAGCCTGCTCTGACTCCTTTGCTCACCGCTCCGGCGGTTCTAGCCTGCTCTGACTCCTTTGCTCACCGCTCCGGCGGTTCTAGCCTGCTCTGACTCCTTTGCTCACCGCTCCAGCGGTTCTAGCCTGCTCTGACTCCTTTGCTCACCGCTCCGGCGGTTCTAGTCTGCTCTGACTCCTTTGCTCACCGCTCCGGCGGTTCTAGTCTGCTCTGACTCCTTTGCTTACCGCTCCGGCGGTTCTAGCCTGCTCTGACTCCTTGCTCACTGCTCCGGCAGTCCTGTCCTGCCCTGCTTCTGCCCGCTTGTCACGGGTGTGTTGCCACGAAGATCGTCACGAGTACACAGCCTGACTTCTCGCAGCTGACTTGTTGGTGCTTTGTGTTTTCTCGGCAGTGTAGGAGTTAATTCTCTCTCTCTCTGGGCTAGCTGAGGTCCAGCCTCGCCCAGCTGCAATCAATGCTTCTTTAGTGAGACTCCTTTATATTCCTGCAGGTCTGTTTGGGAGGTGTCGGTGAAAGCTTTTCATTCAGACTTACAGAGCGGATCGTGGTGTTTGGAGTTGCTGAGATAAGTGTATTTGGAAGTGTGTTTTCCCTTTCCTCGCTTTATCATTTATCTCCTTTCCCGTTGGTGTTCCCTCTGTTGTAGTTGTTTAGAAGTTGTATGCAAGGTGGTTTTGGTTTTTCCCTTGTACTGTCTTGTTCGTCTAAATACTGTGTGTGGGCATATTATTTCTGGTTCCCTATTGTTGTGATCGGGGTCCTTCTCAGGACTAGATTACTTAGGTGCAGGGATCCTCAGAAGGTAGGGGTTACGCTGGCGGCCTGGACCTCTGTACCTTTAACAGTACCTCCAGGATGAGGGATTAGTCAGGGCCCCAGCTTAGGGTCAGCTTAGGCCCCCTACCTCCAGTATTCTGTGACAGTGTGACACCGCTGCTCCGGCAGTCCTGTCCTGCCCTGCTTCTGCCCGCTGCTCCGGCAGTCCTGTCCTGCCCTGCTTCTGCCCGCTGCTCCGGCAGTCCTGTCCTGCCCTGCTTCTGCCCGCTGCTCCGGCAGTCCTGTCCTGCCCTGCTTCTGCCCGCTGCTCCGGCAGTCCTGTCCTGCCCTGCTTCTGCCCGCTGCTCCGGCAGTCCTGTCCTGCCCTGCTTCTGCCCGCTGCTCCGGCAGTCCTGTCCTGCCCTGCTTCTGCCCGCTGCTCCGGCAGTCCTGTCCTGCCCTGCTTCTGCCCGCTGCTCCGGCAGTCCTGTCCTGCCCTGCTTGTGCTCGCTGCTTCTGCAGCCCTGTCCTGCTCTGTTCTTGCCCACCGCTTCGGGCGTTCCCTCTCTGCTGTGGTTGTCTACCGCATCTGCGGTTCTGTGACCCAGTCTGTACTGGGTCTTAACCTTTCTGTGCTCCAGCCCGTCCTTTCGGCTAGTGCCTCCCTGTCTGCACTCTAGCTGTGCTTGCCTGTACCCCTCTACCTGTATTGTTCCTGAGTCCCAGTGTGTACTGGGTCCTATCCCGCCTGTGTTCCTACCTGCTAGTGCCTCCCTGTCTGCACTCTAGCCGCGCTTGCCTTTACCCGCCTGCCTGCATACCAGTCGTGCCTGCCTATACCCTCCAGTCTGTGCGCCAGCCTAACCAGCCTGATCCAGTAATCCCTGTGTGGGTCAACCCCCGTGTCCGGAGTTTGACCTGGAGTAGCACCTGGTCCCTCTGCCCGGTTTCTCCCTGGTGCACTGGCGTCGTATGCCGTCGTGCCATCTTGGTCGGATCGGCCAGATACTTAGTCACGCCCCTCCAGGCACTCTCCGGTTCATGGTCCAGTGGAATCACTACAATCACACGCACACGCCGCTCAGCCCGGGCGTGTGCATAACAGCATGCTCAGGCCATGGTTCCCGTTGAGCTCCACGGCCTTCGCTCTCTGAGAGGTTTTCCAGCGAATACATGCATTAAAATAAATAAATAAATATATATTTTTTTTTTTCCTTTAGCTGAGTTCCAGGCGAATTACGATCCGTCCAGATGGATCTATCAGCTCTCGTTCCTGCGGATCCGCCACGTTACTATGGGGATCCAAGACAGTGTCGTGCATTTGTGGAGCAATGCATGCTACACTTTAAGGCCTACCCTCTCTATTTTCCTTCCGATTGGGCTAAAGTGGCCTTTATGATTGACTACCTAGCGGGTGATGCCTTGAAATGGGTCACCCCCCTATGGGAAGCATGGGATCCTGTCGTCCTTGACCTGCAGGCCTTCCTGGTGGCCTTTCGTATGGTCTTCGAGGACCCTAACCCTGAAGCCCCTGCTGAAGCTTCACTTCCCAATATCCCGGAGCAGCCCCGACGGGTAATGTGTGTGGGTAGCGCAATAGTCCTCCAGCCCAATGAGACTACTGCCCACCCAGAATCCTCACAGGGTGACTACGCTTTCCGGAATACTTCTCCCAACCTCAAGAGGCAGTCCAGACGTGCTAGACGTAGAGGCAAGCCGTCACGCCAGGGTTTGTCCTCCCTGAGACCTCCTGACCCCAACCTTGAAGTCCCTACTGAAGCTTCATCTCCCTGTATCCCGGAGAAGCACCAACGGGTAATGTGCATGGGTAGTGCACCAGTTCTCCTGCCCGAAGAGACTTCTGCCCATCCAGACTCCACACAGGAGAACTTCCTGCACCCGGCATCAGATGCTTCACCCACTTTAACCGGTGTGCATGTCCAAGGATGCTCCAAAGCTGTGGTTACCTCAGAGTCTGTGCACCTCTACTACCTGGTGGAGGACCCCCTGTTGCCTCCTGAATCCTCCGGGATACCGCTCGATGACAAATGGAGAGAGACTTCTCTACACCCGGTACTCGATACTTTGTCCGCTTCGTCCTGTGAGCCTGACAATGGGTACCCCAAAGTGGTAGTTACCCCCGAGTCTCTACACCCCTCCGACCAGGCGGAGGACCTCCAGTTGTCTCCTGAACCCTTCGGGGTGCTACCTGGTAGCGAAAGGACAGAGACTCTCCTATACTCTGTACCTGATACCTCGCTTGCTTCGTCCAGTGAGTCCAACCTAGTGTACTCCGAAGCAGAGGTTACTCCCGAGTCTCTACACCCCTCCGACCAGGCGGAGGACCTCCAGTTGTCTCCAGAACCCTTCGGGGTGCTACCTGGTAGCGAAAGGACAGAGACTCTCCTATACTCTGTACCTGATACCTTGCTCGCTTCGTCCACTGAGTCCAACCTAGTGTACTCCGAAGCAGTGGTTACTCCCGAGTCTCTACACCCCTCCGACCAGGCGGAGGACCTCCAGTTGTCTCCAGAACCCTTCGGGGTGCCACCTGGTGGGGAATGGACAGAGACTTTCCTATATCCTGGATCTGATACCTCGCTTGCTTCGTCCAGTGAGTCCGACCTAGTGTACTCTGAAGCAGAGGTTACCCGTGAGTCTCTACACCCCTCTGACCAGGCAGAGGACCGCCAGTTGTCTCCAGAACCCTTCGGGGTGCCACCTGGTGGTGAATGGACAGAGACTTTCCTATACTCGGTACCCGATACCTCGCCTGCTTCGTCCAGTGAGTCCGACCTAGTGTACTCTGAAGCAGATGTTTTCTCTGAGCCTCTGCACTCTTCTGACCCGGCGGAGGACCTCCAGTTGTTTCCTGAATCCTCCGGGGTACCACCAGATAACAAAGAGACAGTGACTTTTCCTCATTATGTACCTGATAACCCGTCTATTTCTTCGTGTGAGCTTAATAAGATGTACCTCGAAGCAGAGATTACCCCCAAGTCTCTGTCCCCCTCCAACCCGGTGAAGGACTTCCAGTTGTCTCCTGTACCCTCTGGGGTGCCACCTGAAAATATGTGGAGAGAGACTTCCTTGTGTGCTGTTCCTGGTACTCCACCCGTTTCGTCTGTTGCTGAGGATGGCTGGATAGGAGGTAGCATCCTAGCTAACCAGATGAGATCAGTTTTTCCTGTGGACAGTGGAAGTGATCTCCTTGAAGTGAACGACTGGTCCTCGAATTCCCTGCGGAAGATTCTGGCAGGCCTGAAGAAGAGGGGGCGTAAGGGGGGGGGTACTGTAACATACCTGGCGGCGTCCTTGCATGGTGGTCCATCTCCCACTGTGCAAGAGCGCGCACTTGATCTCCAGTCCAGAATGTCTCTCTGGCTTCCCTCCATGCTGTCTGTTTGTGTCTGTTTCTGCTGCTTAAGGGCGGCGCCCGATCACTTCCTGCTTTTTGTACCTGCTGTGGGTCACACCCCTTGTGCGTCCTCAGCCTATTGCTGTCTGTCACCTGGTATATAGCTCAGCTGCTCCCATCTATCCCTGCCTGAGCATAGTGTTTCTTTCTGTGTGTGCTTGCACTCTGAAGGTGCCAGGTCCCGTTCTGTGTTCTCTTGTCTGCCTATCCTGGAGGCTGTATTTCCAGGCCTGTCTGAACACGCTCCTAGCCTGTTCCTCCTGCCTTCTAGGGGCCGATTACCTAGACCTGTTCCTGTATCTTGTCTGACCTGTCTGAACACGCTCCTAGCCTGTTCCTCCTGCTTTCTAGGGGCCGATTACCTAGACCTGTTCCTGTATCTTGTCTGACCTGTCTGAACACGCTCCTAGCCTGTTCCTCTCGCCTTCTAGGGGCTGATTTCCTAGACCCGCTCCTGTATCTTGTCTGTCCTGTCTGAACACGCTCCTTGCCTGTTCGTCCTGCCTCTCTGGGGGCCGTATTCCCAGACCCGCTCCTGTATCCCGCTGCAGTGTCGGTCTCCTCCGTACACTCAAGTTCCAGTCTGAACTCTCTCCTATCCTTTACCTGTTTTGCCTCTATGTCCGTTCCCTTCCTTTTTCTGCAGAGTCTGAACTCGTACCTAACTCCTGCTTGTTGTCTCTGTACTCCCGTTTGTGAGTTTGTGGTCCACTCGCTACTTCACTGCAAGTACCCTGTGGGTGTCTGGCTCTGCCTTTCCCTTCCTGTCTATTCCGTGTGAACAGAGCCCTGTCCCCCCTACTCAGCCTAGCCTGCTCTGACTCCTTTGCTCACCGCTCCGGCGGTTCTAGCCTGCTCTGACTCCTTTGCTCACCGCTCCGGCGGTTCTAGCCTGCTCTGACTCCTTTGCTCACCGCTCCGGTGGTTCTAGCCTGCTCTGACGCCTTTGCTCACCGCTCCGGCGGTTCTAGTCTGCTCTGACTCCTTTGCTCACCGCTCCGGCGGTTCTAGTCTGCTCTGACTCCTTTGCTTACCGCTCCGGTGGTTCTAGCCTGCTCTGACTCCTTGCTCACTGCTCCGGCAGTCCTGTCCTGCCCTGCTTCTGCCCGCTGCTCCGGCTGTTCTGTCCTGCCCTGCTTCTGCCCGCTGCTCCGGCAGTCCTGTCCTGCCCTGCTTCTGCCCGCTGCTCCGGCAGTCCTGTCCTGCCCTGCTTCTGCCCGCTGCTCCGGCAGTCCTGTCCTGCCCTGCTTCTGCCCGATGCTCCGGCAGTCCTGTCCTGCCCTGCTTCTGCCCGCTGCTCCGGCAGTCCTGTCCTGCCCTGCTTCTGCCCGCTGCTCCGGCAGTCCTGTCCTGCCCTGCTTCTGCCCGCTGCTCCGGCAGTCCTGTCCTGCCCTGCTTCTGCCCGCTGCTCCGGCAGTCCTGTCCTGCCCTGCTTCTGCCCGCTGCTCCGGCAGTCCTGTCCTGCCCTGCTTGTGCTCGCTGCTTCTGCAGCCCTGTCCTGCTCTGTTCTTGCCCACCGCTTCGGGCGTTCCCTCTCTGCTGTGGTTGTCTACCGCATCTGCGGTTCTGTGACCCAGTCTGTACTGGGTCTTAACCTTTCTGTGCTCCAGCCCGTCCTTTCGGCTAGTGCCTCCCTGTCTGCACTCTAGCTGTGCTTGCCTGTACCCCTCTACCTGTATTGTTCCTGAGTCCCAGTGTGTACTGGGTCCTATCCCGCCTGTGTTCCTACCTGCTAGTGCCTCCCTGTCTGCACTCTAGCCGCGCTTGCCTTTACCCGCCTGCCTGCATACCAGTCGTGCCTGCCTATACCCTCCAGTCTGTGCGCCAGCCTAACCAGCCTGATCCAGTAATCCCTGTGTGGGTCAACCCCCGTGTCCGGAGTTTGACCTGGAGTAGCACCTGGTCCCTCTGCCCGGTTTCTCCCTGGTGCACTGGCGTCGTATGCCGTTGTGCCATCTTGGTCGGATCGGCCAGATACTTAGTCACGCCCCTCCAGGCACTCTCCGGTTCATGGTCCAGTGGAATCACTACAATCACACGCACACGCCACTCAGCCCGGGCGTGTGCATAACACCATATTTCTCGGTTGAACCCTAAAAGGCATATTATGACTTGGCACTTCAGGATGCTAAGGAATATGCCAAACTAAAGACAGAGATCTTGGCACGCCTGGGAGTGAATATGGTGGTGAGAGCCCAACGAGTCCACCACTGGGTGTATGCCAGCGACAAACCCTCTCGCTCGCAGATGTTTGACTTACTGCATCTCATTCAGAAGTGGTTGCAGCCAGAGTCCTCCACACCGGCCCAGATGGTCGAGTGGGCGGTGATTGATAGATTCGTGCAATCCCTTCCCAAGTCGGTACAGTCTTGGGCTGCTCAGGGCGATCTCCAGAACGCAGATGACTTCATCGGCCTGATAGAGAGGTACCAGGTAGTTGAGAAATCCCTCGGGAAACCGGATATAGTCACTTCCCCGTACTGGGATACTCAAAAGGGAGCGGGTTCACCATGGAAGGGGTCTAGAGCCACCACTGGGGGGCATACCACTCCCACTGAAGGTACCACAAGGACTGTTGTTAAAGATATAGTCTGTTTGCAGGGTCACAACCCTGGACAAGTAGCCACCCAGTGTCATATGTCCCCTGAGCCCATGGACTCCAGCCTATGCAGACGGGGTTCGTATTATTGTTAGAACTCTCCTGTTAGGTTTTTTCTATTTAGCTGGTCACATGAACTTTTTGTCTATTTAATCCTGCTCCGCCCTTCTGGCCATGCTGGACTTCATTGTAATTTCTACTCTTAAGCTAGCCAGGTGCTTTGTAACCTTTCTCAGTCAGTTTAGCTAGGTCTTTTTGACCTTTTTGTGCTATGTTGTGTGTTTGTCTTTTTACTGCTACAATTTCTGCTAGGAGGTGTCCATCTTTCTCCCAGTCCCTAGTTCTTGTAGGGCTCCCTCCCTCACATCTATAGGTCTTCGTTCAGACTAGCTGAGAACTTTAGCGGGTCTGATCGCAGGATCAGGTTCCCCGTTACATCGTAGGGATCTAGCTTAGTTCTATTGTAGGGACAGATCTCCTGTCTTTCCTTAGTGCTTGTAGCCTATCATAAAAGTAAGTCCAGCCGTAAAAATAGGAAAGACCTCCAGTTTCCATCATGGTGTCGGTTCAGGATTTGGCTCAACGCCTGCAGGGACTCTCTCTGGAGGTGGCCGAGCTCCAACAACACGTGAGTAGCTGTTCTGGAGCGCATTTTGTGGAGCCAAAGGTATGATTGCCTGATTTATTTTTTGGCGAACAACAAGATTTTTTTTCCTTTAAAAATGCTTGTTTATTGTATTTTCGTTTGAGACCCAGATCCTCTGGGGATGAATCACAGCGCATAGGGTTCATAATGTCACTTTTGAGCAAAGAACCTCAGGGATGGGCCTTTTCTCTCCAACCTAGTGATCCGTGCTTTAGATCAGTGGATAGTTTTTTTTCTGCTTTGGGGTAGTTGTATGATGATCCTGATCGTGTCTCATCAGCTGAGACGGAATTGAGACTTTTGAGACAGGGAACAGGTAATGTGGAAAATTATTGTACTCACTTCCGTCGGTGGTCTGCTCAGGTGGGGTGGAACGATTCAGCTCTGAAAAGTTTGTTTCTTGCTGGGCTAGGTGAAAGGGTTAAGGATCTGCTTATTGCTTATCCTACACCTGGGAACTTGCAGGAGGCAATGCAATTAGCTATACGGGTGGACAGGAGACTGCGCGCAAGGGTTAATGAGAGTAAATCCTTTGCCATGTCAGCTCCTAGTCTTGAGAGGGTCTGTACTGAAATTGGAGAGCCGATGGAGATTGGGGCGATGTCACCCCGCTCTCAGGAAAAAGACCGCAGGTTTTCTGAAGGTTTGTGCTTTTATTGCGGAAAATCTGACCACTTTATTAAGAACTGTGAGCTTCGTTTGAACAAAGAAAAAAAAAAGGTCAGTTACGCCCGTATTGCCTGTTTAAATTCTAAGGGGGTATTTCTTTCTGGAAGCACCTCTGTCCAGGAGGAATTGATTGAATTTCGGGTATTTGTGGATTGTGGTTCTACACTCAATGTGATTGACAAGGAATTTTTGGAAAAACTTAAATTAAAACCCAAACCTTTGTCATCGCCTATTGCCGTGGTTTCTGTCGATGGCTCTCCCTTGAAATGTGTTACTCACAAGGTTTATGAATTTCCCCTCACTATTAATGGTATTCACCAAGAAAATTTGAGTTTGGTAGTATTAAATAATTTGCCTTCTCCAGTAATTTTGGGGTTACCCTGGTTAAAATTGCACAATCCTGTACTGGATTGGTCTACTAATGAAATTAAGTCCTGGAGCCCTAAGTGTTATGACAAGTGTTGTAACGGGCGCATTGCTGCTGTGGATAAAGGGGAATTACCTGTACCTATTCAGGATTTTTGGAAAGTTTTTTCTGAGGAGGAGTCGCAAATTTTGCCTCCCCATAGAGACTATGATTGTACCATTGAATTTGTCCCCGGAGCGACTCTTCCTAAAAGTCGTTTATTTAATCTTACTATTCCTGAGAGAAAGGCTTTGGAGGAATACATATAGACGAGATTGGCCGCCGGTCATATCAGACCCTCTAAGTCACTTGTGGCTGTTGGATTTTTTTTTGTTAAAAAAAAGGACGGCGGTTTACGTCCTTGTCTGGACTTTCGCGAGATTAATAAAATTACTGTACGTAATCCCTACCCACTGCCATTGATTCCTGATTTGTTTAACCAGTTAGTGGGGGCCAAGTGGTTCTCTAAAATTGATCTCCGGGGGGCATAAAATTTGTTGCGCATGAAGGAGGGTGATGAATGGAAGACTTCTTTTAACACTCCTGTGGGTCATTTTGAGAATCTGGTTATGCCTTTTGGTCTTACCAATGCACCAGCATTTTTTCAGAATCTTATTAATGACATCCTTAGACCTTTGATCAGCAAAAATGTGGTTGTGTATTTGGATGACATTTTGATTTATTCGCCTGATCTGGAGTCTCATTGGCAGAGCGTACGTGAGGTATTACAGTTATTAATTGACAATTCGCTTTTTGCTAAGCTAGAGAAATGTGAGTTTGCTGTACAGAGAATTAGTTTTTTGGGCTACATTATCTCCAGCGAGGGCTTTGAGATGGACCCGGTAAAAGTTCAAGCTGTGCAGGAATGGCCTAGGCCTGTTGATTTGAAATCGATACAGAGGTTTTTGGGTTTCACCATTTATTACAGAAAATTCATTAAAAAAATTTCTATTATTGTTAAACCACTGACCGATCTCACCAGGAAAGGTGCTAATACGGTTCAGTGGACTACTGAGGCCATTGAGGCGTTTGTGTTTCTAAAGGAGAGGTTCAGCTCTGCCCCCATCCTTATGCAGCCTGATGTGACTAAGCCGTTTTTGGTTGAGGTTGATGCTTCTTCTGTGGGGGTCGGTGCGGTGTTGTCTCAGGAAAACAAGGATGGAGTACATCCCTGTGCCTTTTTTTCAAAAAATTTTCTGAAACTGAACTTAATTACGATATTGGTAATCGGGAATTGCTGGCTATTAAACTCGCATTTGAACACTGGCGTCATCGCTTGGAAGGTGCTGAATTTCCCATTCAGGTTTTCACTGATCATAAAAATCTGATCTATCTTGATGTTGCCAAGCACTTGAATGCCCGTCAGGCTAGGTGGGCACTTTTTTTTTCGCGGTTTAATTTTTCCGTTACTTACATCCCGGGTACCAAGAATGTTAAAGCTGATGCGTTGTCTCGCAGCTTTTCTCCCATGGTCGGTGCTGAGGAGGAGGAGAGCATTTTACAGAAGGTGTTGTGATTGCTGCATTGGACTCCGTTTTGGAAGATGAGATTCTTAAAGCACAGGAGAATGCCCCATCTAACACTCCCTATGGGAGGTTGTTTGTGCCTAGGACCTTTAGGAGAGATTTGTTTGTTGAGTGTCATGAGTCTCGGTTGGCAGGTCATCCAGGAATTTCTGAGACCAAGAGACTTATGGGTCGCAGTTTTTGGTGGCCTGGATGGCAGAAGGAAGTCATTAAGTGGGTGCGTCAATGTACTGTGTGTGCTAGATCTAAGTCTTCTCATACTCCTGCTGCGGGGTTGCTTTACCCTCTGGTGGTTCCTAGTGCACCTTGGACACATCTGGCTATGGACTTTATTACTGACCTTCCCTCCTCTGAGGGTTTCACGGTCATCTGGGTGGTCGTGGACCGTTTTAGCAAGATGTGTCACTTGGTTCCCTTCATCAAACTGCCCTGTGCTAAGACACTCGCTAAGGCATTTGTCAAGGAAATTGTCAGACTCCATGGTGTTCCTACTGACATTGTTTCTGATAGGGGACCTCAGTTCGTGGCTCGTTTTTGGCGTGCCTTTTGTGACAGGTTGGGAGTTCATTTGTCGTTTTCATCTGGATATCATCCTGAGTATAATGGTCAGACAGAAAGGAAGAATCAGGATGTTGAGCAGTTCTTGCATTGTTTTGTGGCAGACAATCAAGAGGGGTGGTCTGAGTTTCTGCCGCTTGCTGAATTTGCTCTTAACAACCATACATCCTCTTCTGCTGGGTGTTCGCCTTTTTTTTGTTGTTCTGGGAGACATCCGTCTTTTGGGTCATTCTCCAAATTGGTATCGGCTGTGCCTGAGGAGGAGAGTTTTTCCGGTGATTTGGAGAGAGTTTGGACGGATGTGCGTGGTAATCTACAGTAGGCTAACAAAAAATCTAAGAGGTACTTTGACAGGAAACGTCAAGAGGTTTTGTTTACGGTTGGTGACATGGTTTGGTTGTCCTCTAAGAATCTGCGGTTGAGGATTCCTTCTGAAAAATTGGGTCCCAAGTTTGTAGGGCCCTTTAAGGTGCTTCAGGTAGGTAACCAATCTGCTGTTAGGTTGGAGGTTCCTACCTCCTGAAGATTAATCCGGTGTTTCATGTTTCTCTATTGAAAAAAGCTGATGTATCAGATAGAGACACCACTGCCACTGTTCCTCCGGTGGTGGAGGACGGGGAATATGAAATTTCCCGCATCCTTAATTCTAGACGGTATAGGGGGAGTTTGCAGTATCTCGTCGCTTGGAAGGGTTTCAGTCCCGAGGATAACTCATGGGTGAGGGCGGATGATGTTTCTGCTTCCAGACTTGTCAGAGCGTTTCACAAGCGGTTTCCTGATAAGCCTGGTCCTAGGGGATCCGGAGGAGCCTCTTAGAAGAGGGGGTACTGTTAGAACTCTCCTGTTAGGTTTTTTCTAGTTTGCTGGTCACATGACCTTTTTGCCTATTTAATCCTGCTCCGCCCTTCTGGCCATGCTGGACTTCATTGTAATTTCTACTCTTAAGCTAGCCAGGTGCTTTGTAACCTTTCTCAGTCAGTTTAGCTAGGTCTTTTTGACCTTTTTGTTCTATGTTGTGTGTTTGTCTTTTTACTGCTACAATTTCTGCTAGGAGGTGTCCATCTTTCTCCCAGTCCCTAGTTCTTATAGGGATCCCTCCCTCACATCTATAGGTCTTCGTTCAGACTAGCTGAGGACTTTAGCGGGTCTGATCGCAGGATCAGGTTCCCCGTTACATCGTAGGGATCTAGCTTAGTTCAATTGTAGGGACAGATCTCCTGTCTTTCCTTAGTGCTTGAAGCCTATCATAACTAGAGATGAGCGTTGTTCTACTCGAGCTGTTCGCCAATCTCAAATTCGAGCTGTTTTGGGCGGTGTTCGAGCCGTTCGGCGAACACGAACAATTTGAGAAAAATTCGGCTGTTCGAGGTTATGTTCGATAACTGTTCGTGCACCAAAATCATAACTGGGTTTTTTCTCAGTAATGATGAAAATTAATGTTAATACGCAGTTTGAGTGTACAGCGGGGTGGGGGGAGGGGCAGGGGATGGATCTCTGCAGGAACAATGAAGATCTCCATTTTTTTTTCTCTTTCCCGCATTTACAGTGGGGAGGTGCAATCTGTCAGCCTATCAGCAGCGCACACACGGAGCGAAGTGCTTTTTTTCACACAAGCAAGGGCATGTGTCATTGGCAGTGTATGTCACATGTCCTTGCCCTATAAGACCAAGCCATTTTCCCCGTCGCCACCATTTTCTCACTGCTGCAGCTGCATGTTAGACGGCACCGCTGTTGCTGTGTGCGCTATACCTTGTTAATTTCAAGCCAATTTTCGCACAAATATACAGATAGCTTGGGAGTAGGGAATAGTTGTGATTGCAGTCCTTTAAAGGACTAGGTTACAGCATTTCCTACGACTTTTATCAGGGAGGTCTGTGCTCTTAAATAGATCGGTTGTGGGAGTAAAGACTAATTGTAATTGCAGTCCTTTTCAGGACTAGGTTACATGAGTTCCTATCAGTTTTTGCCAGGCAGGTCTGTGCCAGTGCTGTGCAAGTTTTTTTCACAGCATTTGGCTGAATCTAGCAAAGCTAATCCTTTTTGGCCTATTGCAGAGTGTGTTAGTCAGTGGAGTAGCCTATCTGTGTTGCAAGATATACCACCTGTGTATAGAATACCAATTTTTTTACTGCACCTAGTGAAGTAAAATCTTTTGGGCATAGCATCATTCTATTAGTCCATCTATACTGACCTCCATCAGGTTGCAAATTAAAACTAATTTTTATCTGTATCTACAGTACCTCTGAAAAAATATTTGGGCTTCTAGCACTGTGTGGGACTTGTTCTATTAGTCCATCTATACTGACCTCCATCAGGTTGCAAACTGAATATATTTTTTTCTGCATCTACCTCTGAAAAAATATTGGGCTTCTAGCTGTGTGTGGGTCTTGTTCTATTAATCCATCTATACTGACCTCCATCAGGTTGCAAACTGAAAATAATTTTTTTCTGCATCTAGCTCTGAAAAAATATTTGGCCTTCTAGTAGTGTGTCGGACTTTCTCTATTAGTCCATCTATACTGACCTCCATCAGGTTGCAAATTAAAACTAATTTTTATCTGCATCTACAGTACCTCTGAAAAAATATTTGGGCTTCTAGCTGTGTGTGGGACTTGTTGTATTAGTCCATCTATACTGACCTCCATCAGGTTGCAAACTGAATATATTTTTTTCTGCATCTACCTCTGAAAAAATATTTGGCCTTCTAGTAGTGTGTCGGACTTTCTCTATTAGTCCATCTATACTGACCTCCATCAGGTTGCAAATTAAAAATAATTTTTATCTGCATCTACAGTACCTCTGAAAAAATATTTGGGCTTCTAGCTGTGTGCGGGACTTGTTGTATTAGTCCATCTATACTGACCTCCATCAGGTTGCAAACTGAATATATTTTTTTCTGCATCTACCTCTGAAAAAATATTTTGCCTTCTAGTAGTGTGTCGGACTTTCTCTATTAGTCCATCTATACTGACCTCCATCAGGTTGCAAATTAAAACTAATTTTTATCTGCATCTACAGTACCTCTGAAAAAATATTTGGGCTTCTAGAAGTGTGTGGGACTTGTTCTATTAGTCCATCTATACTGACCTCCATCAGGTTGCAAACTGAATATAGTTTTTTCTGCATCTACCTCTGAAAAAATATTGGGCTTCTAGCTGTGTGTGGGTCTTGTTCTATTAATCCATCTATACTGACCTCCATCAGGTTGCAAACTGAATATATTTTTTTCTGCATCTACGTCTGAAAAAATATTTGGCCTTCTAGTAGTGTGTCGGACTTTCTCTATTAGTCCATCTATACTGACCTCCATCAGGTTGCAAATTAAAACTAATTTTTATCTGCATCTACAGTACCTCTGAAAAAATATTTGGGCTTCTAGCAGTGTGTGGGACTTGTTCTATTAGTCCATCTATACTGACCTCCATCAGGTTGCAAACTGAATACATTTTTTTCTGCATCTACCTCTGAAAAAATATTGGGCTTCTAGCTGTGTGTGGGTCTTGTTCTATTAATCCATCTATACTGACCTCCATCAGGTTGCAAACTGAATATATTTTTTTCTGCATCTACCTCTGAAAAAATATTTGGCCTTCTAGTAGTGTGTCGGACTTTCTCTATTAGTCCATCTATACTGACCTCCACCAGGTTGCAAATTAAAACTAATTTTTATCTGCATCTACAGTACCTCTGAAAAAATATTTGGGCTTCTAGCAGTGTGTGGGACTTGTTCTATTAGTCCATCTATACTGACCTACATCAGGTTGCAAACTGAATATAGTTTTTTCTGCATCTACCTCTGAAAAAATATTGGGCTTCTAGCTGTGTGTGGGTCTTGTTCTATTAATCCATCTATACTGACCTCCATCAGGTTGCAAACTGAATATATTTTTTTCTGCATCTACGTCTGAAAAAATATTTGGCCTTCTAAAAGTGTGTCGGACTTTCTCTATTAGTCCATCTATACTGACCTCCATCAGGTTGCAAATTAAAACTAATTTTTATCTGCATCTACAGTACCTCTGAAAAAATATTTGGGCTTCTAGCAGTGTGTGGGACTTGTTCTATTAGTCCATCTATACTGACCTCCATCAGGTTGCAAACTGAATATATTTTTTTCTGCATCTACCTCTGAAAAAATATTGGGCTTCTAGCTGTGTGTGGGTCTTGTTCTATTAATCCATCTATACTGACCTCCATCAGGTTGCAAACTGAATATATTTTTTTCTGCATCTACCTCTGAAAAAATATTTGGCCTTCTAGTAGTGTGTCGGACTTTCTCTATTAGTCCATCTATACTGACCTCCATCAGGTTGCAAATTAAAACTAATTTTTATCTGCATCTACAGTACCTCTGAAAAAATATTTGGGCTTCTAGCAGTGTGTGGGACTTGTTCTATTAGTCCATCTATACTGACCTCCATCAGGTTGCAAACTGAATATAGTTTTTTCTGCATCTACCTCTGAAAAAATATTGGGCTTCTAGCTGTGTGTGGGTCTTGTTCTATTAATCCATCTATACTGACCTCCATCAGGTTGCAAACTGAATATATTTTTTTCTGCATCTACGTCTGAAAAAATATTTGGCCTTCTAGTAGTGTGTCGGACTTTCTCTATTAGTCCATCTATACTGACCTCCATCAGGTTGCAAATTAAAACTAATTTTTATCTGCATCTACAGTACCTCTGAAAAAATATTTGGGCTTCTAGCAGTGTGTGGGACTTGTTCTATTAGTCCATCTATACTGACCTCCATCAGGTTGCAAACTGAATATATTTTTTTCTGCATCTACCTCTGAAAAAATATTGGGCTTCTAGCTGTGTGTGGGTCTTGTTCTATTAATCCATCTATACTGACCTCCATCAGGTTGCAAACTGAATATATTTTTTTCTGCATCTACCTCTGAAAAAATATTTGGCCTTCTAGTAGTGTGTCGGACTTTCTCTATTAGTCCATCTATACTGACCTCCATCAGGTTGCAAATTAAAACTAATTTTTATCTGCATCTACAGTACCTCTGAAAAAATATTTGGGCTTCTAGCAGTGTGTGGGACTTGTTCTATTAGTCCATCTATACTGACCTCCATCAGGTTGCAAACTGAATATAGTTTTTTCTGCATCTACCTCTGAAAAAATATTGGGCTTCTAGCTGTGTGTGGGTCTTGTTCTATTAATCCATCTATACTGACCTCCATCAGGTTGCAAACTGAATATATTTTTTTCTGCATCTACCTCTGAAAAAATATTTGGCTTTCTAGTAGTGTGTCGGACTTTCTCTATTAGTCCATCTATACTGACCTCCATCAGGTTGCAAATTAAAACTAATTTTTATCTGCATCTACAGTACCTCTGAAAAAATATTTGGGCTTCTAGCAGTGTGTGGGACTTGTTCTATTAGTCCATCTATACTGACCTCCATCAGGTTGCAAACTGAATATAGTTTTTTCTGCATCTACCTCTGAAAAAATATTGGGCTTCTAGCTGTGTGTGGGTCTTGTTCTATTAATCCATCTATACTGACCTCCATCAGGTTGCAAACTGAATATATTTTTTTCTGCATCTACCTCTGAAAAAATATTTGGCCTTCTAGTAGTGTGTCGGACTTTCTCTATTAGTCCATCTATACTGACCTCCATCAGGTTGCAAATTCAAAATAATTTTTTTCTGCATCTAACCCAGCCAATAGTTTTGGCCTAATACCACAGTTTGGCCACTCAGCTCTGCTCGGTTACCATCCATTGTTTTTTTGTGCAAACAACTCCAGAGTTGTGAATTAGTTAACCACCAAAATGAGTGGAAAAAGGCCTGCTGCTGGTGGAAAGGGGAATAGGCGTGTTGGGAAGGGGAAAAAAGGTTGTGTCCGTGGGGTAGGTGTTAAAGCAACAGTAACATCTGCAGAAGAAAGACCATCTTCCAGCCAAACTAAAATGTCTACTTCTTTTAGCGGACAATGTGATAAGATCCCTTTCTTACGGCCACGCCAATCGCTACAAATTCCAGATGAGGCACAAAAACAGCAGGTGCTTCAACGGATATCAAGTGCTCCTTTAAGTGGGCTCTCCTCCACATCAACTTCAACATCACAAATACTCCAGTCCTCAAAGGTGTCACCCAAATCGCACTTGCTTCCTCACAGCTCCCAAATCTCCAGCTGCCCGTCTGAGTATGAGGTAGAACAGATGGTTGAGTCTGCAGAGCTGTTTACTCATACTATAGCCTGGGAATCAGAGGTTGACTCCAGCGCTTCTGTGAATCCAGACGAGGAAATGATCTGCACTGATGCCCAGAATCTTTATGAGTCGGATCCAGGACCAGACGCAGAAGGTTCTAACCATAATGTAGACCCTCATTCCCAAACTGTAACTCCTGTTGGTGGAGACAATGAGGAAGACGATGATAAGACTCAAATACCTGATTGGAGCGACAACTTTAGTTTTTTGTCAGGGCAGGAACAGGTTGGCTCTGAGGACGACGGGTGTGATAACGCACAGGGTGATGATGATGAGGTCGGAGATCCCACTTACTGTCAACCCACAGTCAGCCAAGAGATGAGGTCAGCAGAGGAGGTGGAGGAAGATGCTAGTGACGACGAGGTCAGGTTGCGCCTTCCTGGACAGAGACGTAGTACTGGAAGCACGTCAACAACTGCATCCTCAAACACAACTCTGCCTCTCACCACAAGTCGTGGTGGCTCTTCAGGTCGCATGGGTGCTAAGCCTTGCATAGCCTGGGCATTTTTTCAGATCAATAAAGATGACCCAACTCGTGTTATCTGTAACATTTGTCAGCAAAAGCTAAGTAGAGGCCAAAAAATACATAGTTTGAGTACTTCATGCATGAACCGGCACATGGACATGAAGCATAAGTTGCAGTGGGAAGCTCAGTGTGCTACAATGCGGCCTAGCCGGCCGGGCCAACCACCGTCTGCCATATCTTGTGCATCCGCGGCCTCTTCATCCTCTGTGACTGGGGGGACAGCAGTCACACCTGTTTTGGGGCGCAGACCTGCCACCTCTTTACCCGCAACAGCCAGCGTGATTGGCAGGTCATCATTTTCTTTGGAGGTGGTAACACCAGCTGGTGTTGAGCGCTGTCCGACATCGATAGCACCACCTTTGGATGAAGGCAACCTAACATGTCCGCCTGCATCTTCCTCACAGACCGGCAGTTTGCCGGGGACACCCTTATCAACCCCGTCTAAGCACAATAGCCAGCCCTCGGTCCCTCAGATGTGGACAAGTAAAAGACCATTTCCTCCTAGCCATGAGAAAGCTAAGAGGTTGAATTTCACCATCTGCAAGCTCTTGGCTACAGAAATGCTGCCTTTCCGCCTGGTGGACACAGAGGATTTTCGAGACCTTATGTCCGTCGCAGTGCCCCAGTACCAGATGCCCAGTCGGCACTACTTCTCAAAGAAAGGTGTGCCTGCGCTCCACCAGCATGTCGCACACAACATCACCGCTTCTTTGAGAAACTCTGTGTGTGACAGGGTGCATTTCACCACAGACACTTGGACGAGTAGGCATGGACAGGGGCGTTACATGTCGCTGACTGGGCACTGGGTAACTATGGTGACAGCAGGACAAGGGGCTGCTGTCCAAGTCTTGCCGTCCCCACGAGTTGTGCGTCAATCCTCTTTATGTCAAAGTTCCTCCACTGCTTCTGCCTCCTCAACCTCCTCTCGGTCTTCCACCTGCACCCAAAGCCTGTCTGGTCATGCCACAAGCTTTCTAACTGCGCAGAAGGGATCCTGCACACCTCCTTACTATGCTGGCAGTAGGGCTCAACGTCATCAGGCGGTTTTTACATTGAAATGTCTGGGAAATGTGAGTCACACAGCTGAGGAGTTGTGGTCAGCTCTGGAGAACCAATTTCATGAATGGTTGTCTCCACTGGACCTGAAACCAGGGAAGGCCGTGTGCGACAATGCTGCAAACCTGGGTGCGGCCCTTCGCCGGGGCAATGTCACACACGTGCCTTGTATGGCTCACGTGTTGAACCTGGTTGTCCAGCAATTTTTAGCCCACTATCCCAGACTAGATGGCCTTCTGCAGAGGGCACGGCCGCTGTGTGCTCACTTCCGCCGTTCGCATCCCGCAGCTCAGCGACTTACATCTCTACAGAAGTCGTTGGGCCTGCCACTTCACCGGCTAAAATGCGATGTGCCTACCCGGTGGAATTCAACTCTGCACATGTTGCAGCGACTGTGGCAGCACCGACAAGCCCTGGTGCAATACGTTCTGACGTATAGCCTGGGCCAACGAGATTCAGAGGTGGGGCAAATCACGCTGGAGGAGTGGTCTCAGATCAGGGACCTATGCACCCTTCTGCACAGTTTTGAAATGGCGACGAAGATGTTTAGTGCTGACGATGCCATTATCAGCATGACTATTCCGGTGATTTACATGCTGGAGCACATGTTAAACAGAATTCGGAGTCAGGTGGTGGCACAAGAGGAGGTGGAGGAAGTAGAGGAGGAGGAGTTGTATGCGGAAGGGCTAACATCTGCAAGGTCCAGAAGGTCGGCAGCACCAAGGCGGCAGGCATGTGAGGGTGGGGGAGATGGTTTTACCAGGGTGCATGGTAGCAGCCAAACTAGTGAGGAAGGTGCAGGAGCCCAGGAAGAAGTGGAGGACGAACTGATGGAAAACTCATCAGATGAGGGAGACCTTGATCACATTTCTGTTGTGCGAGGTTGGGGGGAGAGGACAGAGGAAGGAAGCATGATTGTTACCTCGCCACCAACACAACAGGGACTTGGTGCTCCTGGATGCGCAACACACATGAGTGCCTTCTTGCTGCACTACCTGCAACATGACCCTCGAATTGTGAGAATTAGAAATAATCCTGACTACTGGGTTGCCACACTGTTAGATCCCCGGTACAAAAGTAAATTTGCAGAAATTATTCCTGCCATAGAAAGGGATGCACGCATGCAGGAGTATCAGCAGAGACTGTTGCAGAATCTTACATGTGCTTTTCCACAAAATACCAGTGGTGCACGTAGTGAATCTCACAGTTCCAACTTGCCAACCGTGGGACCGTCAAGTGTTCAGCACTCAAACCGTAACAGAACCACAGTATCTGCTGGTAACATCAATTTTGCGGAATCATTTCACCACTTTTTTAGCCCATCCTTTGCAAGGTCACAGGAGACAAGAAGTCTGACACATAGTCAACGCCTAGAGACGATGGTACAGGAGTATCTCCAAGTAAACATTGAAGCCACGACTGTGTCACTGGACCCTTGCTCTTTTTGGGCTTCCAATCTGGATAAATGGCCGGAGCTAGCCACTTACGCCTTGGAGATCTTGTCATGCCCCGCAGCCAGCGTTCTGTCTGAACGTGTGTTCAGCGCTGCTGGTGGTGTGCTGACAGATAAGCGCACGCGGCTCTCCACTGATAATGTAGACAGACTCACGTTCATAAAGATGAACAAATCATGGATCCGATACGACTTTTCTACCCCTGTGTCATCCTGGGGAGAGTAAAAGCTTGATGATTGGTTAAAATCACCCTACCAAACGTTTTAAGCTTTCAAATTACTAATCATGTTTATCTGTATCTTGACTGGAAAATAATTTGGGCTTTGTAGCAGTGTGCAGCACTGATCCTATTAGGCCATCTATAATAAGCTCCACCAGATTTAAAATTAAAAATAATTTTTAGCTGCATCTAGCCCGGAAAATAATTTTGGGGCTCCGAGATGCGCAAGACACATAAGTGCCTTCTTGCTGCACTACCTGCAGCATGACCGTCATATTGTCAGAATTCGAAGTAATCATGACTACTGGGTTGCCACACTCTTAGATCCCCCAAACTTTTCGATCAACCTTTTCATTTTAATAAAGACCAAAAAAATGGTCATTTTTGAAATTATAAGCATTAGCAGGTTGTTAGAAACTGAAATCAAACAGTTTTCAACTCAAAACTTTATTCTAGGTGATGTTACATTTTCACATAGGACCCCTTGTTCGAAAGGAGCTTCTGAACTCTCTCGTCCATTGAATTTGTCAGGTTTTGGATGGTTTCTGCTTCAATTGTTTTGCATGAGGACAGAATACCCTCCCAGAGCTGTTGCTTAGATGTGAACTGCCTCCCGCCATCATAGACACTCCTTTTAATGATGCTCCAAAGGTTCTGAATGGGGTAGAGGTCAGGGGAGCATGGGGGTCACACCATAAGTTTGTCCCCTTTTATGCCCATATCAGCCAGAGATGCAGATGTTTTATGTGCAGCATGAGATGGTGCATTATCATGCAGAAAAATGATCTTGCTGTGAAATACACGGTTCTTCTTCTTGAACCATGGCAGTAAGTGCTGTTTGAGAAAATCCACATACATTATGGAGTTCATCTTTAGCGCCTTCAGGGATCCTAAAGGGGCCGACAATCTCTCTCCCCATGATTCCAGCCCAAAACATTACTCCACCTCCTCCTTGTTGGCGCTGTAGCCGTGTTTGCGTGGGGTGTCCATCAACCAGCCATCCTCCACTCCATCCATCTGGACCATCGAGCGCTGCACGGCACTCATCCGTGAACAAAACAGTTTTGAAATCAGTCTTCATGTAATGTTTGGCCCACTGGAGCCGTTTCTGCTTGTGTGAAGTGGATAGAGGAGGTCGACAGGATGGCGTATGCACAGCTGCAAACCTCTGAAGGACCCTGCATCTTGTTGTTCGGGGGACGTTGGAGGCACAAGCAGCTTCAAAAACTTGTCTGCTGCTATGACAAGGCCTTTTTGCCGCTGCTCTTTCAACCTGACGTAATTGCCTGTAGGAAAGAGTCCTCAATTTGCCCTTATCAGCACGCACACGTGTGTACTGTGAATCAGCTACATACTTCTTGATTGCCAAGACACTTCATCCTGATCATCGCACAATGTTGATTGTAGTCATGCCTTGACCTAAACACTCCACAATTTGTTGCTTCTCAGCAGCCGACACATCCTTTTTCTTTCCCATTTTGGCAGAAAATGTAGGCTGCTTAATAATGTGAGAGAGCCTTCTTAAGTAGTCTTGCCTTTCATTGGACACACCTGCCAAACTAATTAGCACAGGTGTCTGCAATTGCTTACAGTGATATAAAGAGCCCTGACACACATCACCATCAATGAGTTTAACTGACAAACAAACAAATTCTTCTCTTATCACTCCTAAACACTTTTTGCATAATAATTTGGAACGCGGTGTACATGTGCTTTTCCACAAAACACCAGCGGTTCACGTAGTGAATCTTACAGTTCTAACTTGCCAACCGTGGTCTGTATGGAATTGTTCAATAAAGGGCCCAAAATTAAGATAACATAGATGGGAGAGGTCTCTATGAATAGGAATTCCTAAGTATTTGATACCCTGTGAGGGCCAGGCAAAGGGAAAGTTGGACTGGATGGAATCCTATATGGATTTGGGGAGGGAGACATCGAGGGCCTCAGACTTCGCTGCATTGATTTTAAAATTTTACCATGTAACAAAGTGATGTATTTCAGCCATAACAGCATGGATGGATATATGTGATTGAGTGATATATACTAGGACATCATCAGCAAATAGAGAGCACTTGTACTCGGTGCCTCCCACCTCAATCCACCTAATATTGGGGTTATGGCGAATTGATGAGAGCAGGTGCTCCGTCACTAGGATGTATAAGAGAGGGGACAGAGGACATCCCTGCCTTGTCCCATTGGTGATTGTGAAAGGTGATGAAAATGTTCTGACGCACCCCCTGGGCCTTGGGACACCCGGAGCCGGACCCTTTTTGGTGGATGCTGGTGGTTGTAGTCTTCTTGGCGGCGACACGGTTCCGTGGCTCAGGGCGGTCAAACCAGTGGCGGAACTATTTATGTGGTTTTGATGTTTAAATGTCCGACTACGCCACCCGTGGATTGCGGTCAGAGTGAACCGCCGCTACAGGGCAGACCGCTGAGGCTGGTGTTGTGGGTGCAGCAGAGCATAGCATAACTCCCCACGGGAGGAGTATAGCCTCAGGGCAGTGTATGCGGAGGATGGGGGTGATGGTGCAGGGCAGCAGCAGTAACGACACGGAGTCAGTGATGCAGTCCAGGGCCTTTACTCACAGTTCTTATTATCCAGACCACGTCTGCAGGTAACGGCTGCCCACGTCGTACTGTGCTCACCAGGTGAGGGGCTCAGACAACTCCCAGATAACTTTGGAGCACTTCACAGGACCCCCTTTGTGTGTCCTTTGTCTGGCCTTTCTTACCAACACTTCTGTCCGGCTGCCTCGGGCCTCCTCTTGGTAAACTTGGCGCCAGTTTCCCTGACCCTATGTGGTGCCTTCCTAGCGGGTGTAGCGAGGGGCTGCGCCACATAAAATGTCAGAGCCTCCGGTTTCTAGCTGAGGGTCGTTTCCTGCCTCCACTAGTTCGGGGACCGGTCTCCCCCTTTGGCCTGACCCCTCCACGCAGGTGGATTCGGGCGTGCGGTGGCGACTCGCCCGTCCGCATCCCTGGGATCCCTTCATTCCTCGTTCCTGGAGCCTTCTCCGCTCCTCTTCCTTCCTTCTCCCTCTTCCAGGCCTGGGCCTCTGTTACTAGGCCCACCTCCGGAGCAGAGCTCATGCAGAGCCCCTGCTCCCTGCCACTTCTGCTCAGACTTCTCTGCACTGAACTAAGATGGTGCCCACCTTTTATACTCCCTTCTCAATGCACCCAGGAACTGCTTCCTCCCTGCTCCTGCACTACAGGGTTCCCCTTCCTCAGTGTTCCCTCCCCCCACTCCAGCCAGGGACAGGGACTGTCGTGCACATCTCAGGGGCATATTGGTCGCCCTGCCCCACGGCAATGTGGTGTAATGCATGCAGGTGTCGGGTCCTGATCCACACTCCATCCTTACCTGAGAGTGAGATATCACACCTCTGGGTGAGGTGCAATACGTCTGTAGCAACCGAGCCCTCAGGGTGCTACAGTTCCATTTATCTTCAGCCTAGGTGACGTATTGCGATACAGGGCCGTGATTTTGGCTATAAAAGGGTCCCCTAGACCCCTACCCCAAGCTTTTTAAGAGAATCATATATGGCGTGCCAGGAGACTCTATGGAATGCTTTCTCAGCATCCAACGAGAGTATCTAATTACAAATTTTTAACTGCATCTAGCCCAGGAAATACTTTGTGCCTCGTAGCAGTGTCTGCTAGTCAGCGGATTATCCCGGCTGTTAAGCAAGCTACACCACCTGTAGTTTAGACACTTAATTTTTTCAAAGGAAATGCTTCGGGACCATGGGATACTCAGTGAAGAGCATCAGGAGGCACCCCAAGGCATAGGGGCTGGGACTGGCAGTAGGATGCCTTGCGGTGGACAGCCGAGCTTGATCCTTATAAAAGCTTTTTAACTGCAGCAGCTTTAGTGGACGCTACTGGAGCTGGAATTACGCGGCTGCTGGCATGAGACTTGCCCTCCAATAGATCCTTGTAAATGGATTTAAAGTGTATTCATTCAAATTAGAGAGACAATTTAAATTAAAAAGCTTAGAGCTGCCTCCACCACAGGGGGGCTTGCTCGACCCACCAGCGGACAGGCACCAGTATTGGGAGAGGGGGGCTGGCCATCAGGGTTCACCGCGGCTCTGGCACAAACCCGGCGACACGGAGGTGGCACGGGCAGGAGCGGACTGGCCGTGTCGGCTTCTCACTTTTTGGATTTTAGAAGGGCATGACATGCCTATATCTGTGTCTCCCCCTCCTTTTACTCCTCCACCTCTTTTATTTTCGCATGACTATATGTACTTGTCACTTTTCCATGTGTTAGTTGTGTCTTCTGAGCAGTTTGTCAGCTTTTGGACACCTTTGAAGGTGTTTTCTATGTGTTTCTATGTGTTTTTGTTTGCCTGCCATTGGTTTTAACAGTGTTCGAAGGTGTTCGACGAACAGTTCTACGAACAGTTCGGCGAACACACGGGTGTTCGACGAACCGAACCGAACTCGAACACTACGGGGGTGGCTCAACACTAATCATAACAATTATTCTTATCCAGCCAGCAGTGTAGACTGTCGACCTGGCGAGGGGCTGCTGGCGTGTGCTGTGTCTATTAATGAAGTAAAGGTGCTTGGACTGTTGGAATCTGGGACTCTGGTGACCTTAATCAGAGCTACCCTTCCCCACCAGTCAGTCCCATCCAAAAGTGTGGGCTTTTGGTGCATCCATGGGGACGCCAAGGACTATCCTGTGGCCACAGTGACAGTAGGAACAGACTGTGGTGCCCAGTCCCACGAGGTCAGGGTGTTTAAGGACCTGATGCATCCCGTCAAACTGGGCCATGATTTTTCTTTATTTTAGGACTTGTGGGGAAAGGGAACAGGACTAAGTAGCATGGGCAAAAACCAGGTCCCTGGCAAAGAACCCCCGATGAAGTCTCAAAAAGATGAGTTCCCACTGTGCGTCCTTGCCGGCAATGAAGGAGAAACGGTGACCGAGGAAACCGACCTCCCTGAATTAGATGTGTCTGTAGAGAACTTTGGGACTGCTCAAGTTTGAGTCCTGACCTTAAAGGGGTCGTTTGGTCAGGTTACTCTATGTAATGGTGTAGCTCAAGAGCCAGGGGCGGACACCAGGTTCGCCCACTTTGCAGTTCAGGGGGAGTTGTTATATCGGGTGGCCAAACTATGGGGTGGTTAGATAGTGGAACAGCTGCTAGTGCCGGGGCAATACAGACGGAGGGTACTAAATATGGCCCATTCACATGTTCTGGGGGTACACCTAGGGGTCGAGAAAATTCAGGAGAGGATACTGAGAAGGTTTTATTGGCCAGGTTGTTACAGAGAAATTCTAAACTATTGTTGGTCTTGCCCCACCTGCCAAATAACCACTCACTCTTCCCACTTCCGTAGTCCATTAGTTCCATTACTGGTGATTGAGATCCCCTTTTAGAGGATTGCTATGGACATGGTAGGGCCCTTAGTCAAGTCAGCCCAAGGTCACCAATACATTCTGGTGATCATGGACTATGCGACCCAGTATCCAGACGCAGTACTGCTAAGGAACTCATTGAGCAAATGCATAGCCAGGGAGCTTGTCCATGTATTTGCCAGGACCGGTCTGCTGAAGGAAATCCTAATCGATCAAGGGACCCCATTTATGAGCAAGGTAATGAAGGAGCTGTGCAAGTTCCTCCAGATTACCCAGCTGCAAACCTCTGTTTACCATCTGCAGACAGATGGCCTAGTAGAGCGCTTTAATAAGACCTTAAAAGCAATGCTCAAGAAAGTCGTAGAGAAGGATGGACATGACTAGGACTACCTGCTGCAATTCCTGCTCTTTTCGGTAAGAGAGGTTCCACAAGCCTCTACTGGCTTTTCTCCATTTGAGCTACTGTATGGACGACATCCGCGAGGGTTCCTGGATATCGCTAAGGAAACCTGGGAAGCTGAGGTTACGCCACACCGGAGCATCATTGAACATGTCGCCCAGAAAGAATAGCAAAAGTGATGCCGATCATGAAGGCGCATCTCCTCCAGGCACAGGAAGCCCAGGCGAGGGTCTATTACCGATCGGCAAGGCTGAGGCAGTTCCAGCACGGGGACCATGTTTTGGTGCTAATCCCCACTGTCAAGAGCAAGTTCCTGGCCAAATGGCAAGGTCCATACGAGGTGGTGGAGAAAGTCAGCGAAGTTAATTACAAAGTCCAACTGCCTGGCCGAAGAAAGCCACACCAAATATACCATGTGAACTTGCTCAAGCTGTGGTGGGACCAGGAACCTGTGGAAACTCCTTGCCTGGGGGCCGCTCCCGAAGGCAAAATGGAGGAGGTCACTATTAGTGTTGAGCCACCCCCGTAGTGTTCGGGTTCGGTTCGGTTCGTCGAACACCGGGATGTTCGAGGAACTGTTCGTCGAACTGTTCGTCGAACACCTTAGAACACCGTCGAACACCGTTAAAACCAATGGCAGGCAAACAAAAACACATAGAAACACATAGAAAACACCTGCAAAGGTGTCCAAAAGCTGACAAACTGCTCAGAGGACACTCTCTTTAAAAAAGCCGGCCGGCAAATTCAGCAGCGGCATACACCGATACCCGACAATTTAGACAAGAAGGAATAGAGCATCACACATAGATTAGATAGATAGAAACATGTCAGTCACACATATAAGAAGCACAGTGACAGTGTTGGTTACTGCACTTGTCATTTAGTGTAAAGGATTTATTAAAAAAAATATTAGTGTTTTCATGCACCGTCTCTTTAAAAAAGCCGGCCGGCAATTCAGCATCTGTACCCGACAATTTAGAACAGAAAGAATAGAGCTTCACACATAGATTAGATAGATAGAAACATGTCAGTCACATATATAATAAGTACAGTGACAGTGTTGCTTACTGTACTTGTCATTTAGTGTAAAGGATTTATTTAAAAAAATAATAGTGTTTTCATGCACTGTCTCTTTAAAAAAGCCGGCCGGCAATTCAGCAGCGGTACCCGACAATTTAGAACAGAAAGATAGAGCATCACACATAGATTAGATAGATAGAAACATGTCAGTCACATATATATGAAGTACAGTGATAGTGTTGGCTACTGTACTTGTCATTTAGTATTAAAATAAAGGATTTATTATTAAAAAAATTGGCGTGGGGTTCCCCTTAATTTTAGGCTCTAGCGGAGGTTAAGCAGATGGCTGGGGCAGATGTTTGAAGCCTGGGAAGGGGGTAATACCCACGGAGCTTCCCAGGCTACTAATATCAGCCCCCAGCTGAATACATAGCCTTTACTAGCTATTAAAATGGGGGACCCCCCAAAAAAAATGACGTGGGGTCCCCCCTAATTTAATAGCTAGCAAAGGCTAGGCAGACAGCTGGGGGCTGATATTAATAGCCCAGGAAGGGAGCCATGAATATTGGCCCCCTCCCAGGCTAGAAACACCAGCCGTCAGCCGCCCCAGAAATGGCGCATTCATAGGATGCGCCAATTCTGGCACTTAGCCTCGCTCTTCCACGCTGCCCTGGTGCGGTGGCAGGGGGTAATAGGGTTGGGGTTGATGTCAGCTTATAATGCCAGCTGACATCAAGCCCAGGTTAGTAATGGAGAGGCGTCTATAAGACACCCCCATTACTAACCCCATAGTCAAAGTTAAAAAAAACACAAACACCCAGAATAAAGTCCTTTAATTGAAATAAAGACACAATCCTTTATTGTTCTAAATTAAACCATACTTACCGTCACGCCCATTCCAGCTGAAGCCAACGATCTCCTGCAATAAAAGAAAAATAATAAAGCAACCTCATCCTTACCTTTCCATGGTTCCCACGACAGCTTCAGCTCTGCTACATCGAGATGACAGGCTGGACCGCAGCAGAACGCTGCCATCCAGCCTGTCATCCCGCAGACACTGAGAAGCGCAGGCTTGCTTGCGCTGCTCAGCGTCTCTCTGTGACGACATCCAGATGAGCCGAGTTCATGTCCAATGAACTCGGCTCACCTCATGCACGTCACTGACAGCGTGGGAAAATTCTCACGCTGAAGCGCTGATTGCTGGAGAATTTTCCCACGCTGTCAGTGACGTGCAGGAGGTGAGCTGAGTTCATTGGACATGAGCTCACCTCATGCACATCACTGACAGCGTGGGAGAATTCTCCTGCACTCAGCACTTCAGCGTGAGAATTTTCCCACGCTGTCAGTGACGTGCATGAGGTGAGCCGAGTTCATTGGACATGACCTCGGCTCATCCTGATGCCGTCACAGCGAGACAGTGAGGAGCGCAAGCATGCCTGCGCTTCTCAGTGTCTGCGGGATGACAGACTGGATGGCAGCGTTCTGCTGCGGTCCAGCCAGTCATCTCGATGTAGCAGAGCTGAAGCTGTCGTGGGAACCATGGAAAGGTAAGGATGAGGTTGGTTTATTATTTTTCTTTTATTGCAGGAGATCGTTGGCTTCAGCTGGAATGGGTGTGATGGTAAGTATGGTTTAATTTAGAACAATAAAGAATTGTGTCTTTATTTCAATTAAAGGACTTTATTCTGGGTGTTGTGTTTTTTTTAAATACTTTACTAGAAATTCATGGCGGTCATGTCTAATACTGGCGTGACCCCATGAATTTTGGGCTTGGGGCCAGCTGATAATACCAAGCTGGCCCTAACCCCTTTATTACCCAGTGAGCCACCGCACCAGGGCCCTGGATGAGTTGGGTACAGCGCCAGAAGATGGCGCTTCTATGAACGCGCCATTTTCCGGGGTGGCTGCGGACTGCAATTTGTAGCGGGGGGGGGCCCAGAAAGCTTGGGCCTCCCTGCGCTGCAGATTCCAGCCCCCAGCTGCCTAGTTGTACCTGGCTGGACACAAAAATAGGGCGAAGCCCCACGTACTTTTTTTTTAATTATTTCATGAAATTCATGAAATAATTAAGAAAAAAAGGCCTTCCCTATATTGTTGTGTCCGGCCAGGTACAAATAGGCAGCTGGTGGTTGGGGGCAGCCCGTTCCTGCCTGCTGTACCTGGCTGGACACAAATATAGTGCGAAGCCCCACTTCAATTTTTTTTAATTATTTCATGAAATTCATGAAATAGTTAAGAAAAAAAGGGCTTCCCTATATTGTTGTGTCCGGCCAGGTACAAATAGGCAGCTGGTGGATGGGGGCAGCCCGTTCCTGCCTGCTGTACCTGGCTGGACACAAATATAGTGCGAAGCCCCACTTCAATTTTTTTTAATTATTTCATGAAATTCATGAAATAATTAAGAAAAAAAGGGCTTCCCTATATTGTTGTGTCCGGCCAGGTACAAATAGGCAGCTGGTGGATGGGGGCAGCCCGTTCCTGCCTGCTGTACCTGGCTGGACACAAATATAGTGCGAAGCCCCACTTCAATTTTTTTAAATTATTTCAGGAAATTCATGAAATAATTTAAAAAAAATTGACGTGGGGCTTCGCACTATATTTGTGTCCAGCCAGGTACAGCAGGCAGGAACGGGCTGCCCCCAACCACCAGCTGCCTATTTGTACCTGGCCGGACACAAAAATATAGGGAAGCCCTTTTTTTCTTAATTATTTCATGAAATAATTTAAAGAAAATTGACGTGGGGCTTCGCCCTGTTTTTGTGTCCAGCCAGGTACAACTAGGCAGCTGGGGGCTGGAATCCGCAGCGCAGGGAGGCCCAAGCTTTCTGGGCCACCCCCGCTGCAAATTGCAGTCCGCAGCCACCCCGGAAAATGGCGCGTTCATAGAAGCGCCATCTTCTGGCGCTGTACCCAACTCATCCAGGGCCCTGATGCGGTGGCTCACTGGGTAATAAAGGGGTTAGGGCCAGCTTGGCATTATCAGCTGGCCCTAAGCCCGAAATTCATGGGGTCACGCCAATATTAGACATTACCACCATGAATTTCTAGTAAAGTATTTAAAAAAAACACAACACCCTGAAAAAAGTCCTTTAATTGAAATAAACACACAATTCTTTATTGTTCTAAATTAAACCATACTTACCATCACGCCCATTCCAGCTGAAGCCAACGATCTCCTGAAATAAAAGAAAAATAATAAAGCAACATCATCCTTACCTTTCCATGGTTCCCATGACAGCTTCAGCTCTGCTACATCGAGATGACAGGCTGGACCGCAGCAGAACGCTGCCATCCAGCCTGTCATCCCGCAGACACTGAGAAGCGCAGGCTTGCTTGCGCTCCACAGTGTCTCTCTGTGAGGGCATCCAGATGAGCCGAGTTAATGTCCAATGAACTCGGCTCACCTCATGCACGTCACTGACAGCGTGGGAAAATTCTCCTGCACTCAGCGCTTCAGCGTGGGAGAATTCTCACACTGAAGCGCTGAGTGCAGGAGAATTCTCCCACGCTGTCAGTGACGTGCAGGAGGTGAGCTGAGTTCATTGGACATGAGCTCACCTTATGCACGTCACTGACAGCGTGGGAAAATTCTCCTGCACTCAGCGCTTCAGCGTGGGAGAATTCTCACGCTGAAGCGCTGAGTGCAGGAGAATTCTCCCACGCTGTCAGTGACGTGCAGGAGGTGAGCTGAGTTCATTGGACATGAGCTCACCTTATGCACGTCACTGACAGCGTGGGAGAATTCTCCTGCACTCACCGCTTCAGCGTGAGAATTTTCCCACGCTGTCAGTGACGTGCATGAGGTGAGCCGAGTTCATTGGACATGAACTCAGCTCATCTGGATGTCGTCACAGAGAGACGCTGAGCAGCGCAAGCAAGCCTGCGCTTCTCAGTGTCTGCGGGATGAGAGGCTGGATGGCAGCGTTCTGCTGCGGTCCAGCCTGTCATCTCGATGTAGCAGAGCTGAAGCTGTCGTGGGAACCATGGAAAGGTAAGGATGAGGTTGCTTTATTATTTTTCTTTTATTGCAGGAGATCGTTGGCTTCAGCTGGAATGGGCGTGACGGTAAGTATGGTTTAATTTAGAACAATAAAGGATTGTGTCTTTATTTCAATTAAAGGACTTTATTCTGGGTGTTTGTGTTTTTTTTAACTTTGACTATGGGGTTAGTAATGGGGGTGTCTTATAGACGCCTCTCCATTACTAACCTGGGCTTGATGTCAGCTGGCATTATAAGCTGACATCAACCCCAACCCTATTACCCCCTGCCACCGCACCAGGGCAGCGTGGAAGAGCGAGGCTAAGTGCCAGAATTGGCGCATCCTATGAATGCGCCATTTCTGGGGTGGCTGACGGCTGGTGTTTCTAGCCTGGGAGGGGGCCAATATTCATGGCTCCCTTCCTGGGCTATTAATATCAGCCCCCAGCTGTCTGCCTAGCCTTTGCTAGCTATTAAATTAGGGGGGACCCCACGTCATTTTTTTTGGGGGGTCCCCCATTTTAATAGCTAGTAAAGGCTATGTATTCAGCTGGGGGCTGATATTAGTAGCCTGGGAAGCTCCGTGGGTATTACCCCCTTCCCAGGCTTCAAACATCTGCCCCAGCCATCTGCTTAACCTCCGCTAGAGCCTAAAATTAAGGGGAACCCCACGCCAATTTTTTTAATAATAAATCCTTTATTTTAATACTAAATGACAAGTACAGTAACCAACACTATCACTGTACTTCATATATATGTGACTGACATGTTTCTATCTATCTAATCTATGTGTGAAGCTCTATTCTGTCTGTTATAAATTGTCGGGTACCGCTGCTGAATTGCCGGCCGGCTTTTTTAAAGAGACGGTGCATGAAAACACTATTATTTTTTTTGATAAATCCTTTACGCTAAATGACAAGTACAGTAAGCAACACTGTCACTGTACTTCGTATATATGTGGCTGACATGTTTCTATCTATCTAATCTATGTGTGAAGCTCTATTCTGTCTGTTATAAATTGTCGGGTACCGCTGCTGAATTGCCGGCCGGCTTTTTTAAAGAGACGGTGCATGAAAACACTATTATTTTTTTTGATAAATCCTTTACGCTAAATGACAAGTACAGTAAGCAGCACTTTCACTGTACTTCGTATATATGTGGCTGACATGTTTATATCTATCTAATCTATGTGTGAAGCTCTATTCTTTCGGTTCTAAATTGTCGGGTACCGGTGTATGCCGCTGCTGAATTGCCGGCTTTTCATGTTTCACTGTTGGCACTGTTCCCATCGATTTGGGCAATCACTGTAATACCACAACCACCATGGCTGTGGCATTACAGTGAGTGGCAGACAATCCCTGCATGATTGGTGCTCTAAATAGCGCCAGACATGCAGGACACGCTTTTGGTGCACGAACAGTTATCGAACATAACCTCGAACAGCCGAATTTTTTGCAAATCGTTCGGGTTCGTCGAACAACTCGAACACCGCCCAAAACAGCTCGAATTTGAGATTGGCGAACAGTTCTAGTCGAACACCGCTCATCTCTAGTCACTATAGCAGAGACTCTATCGTCGGCCCAGACTCAACAGTGTCGAGAACTACTACAGCGGAATCGGGAGCTATTCTCAGAGTTGCCGGGGCATACTCAGGTGCTAGAGCATGACGTGCTAACAGAGCCACATGTAAGAGTGAATCTGAAGCCGTACCAGATTCCGGAAGCACTCCGGGAGGTGATCTCAGCTGAGGTGAAGACCTCGGGGTGATAGAGGAGTCAAAGAGTGGGTGGCCGAGCCCAATCGTCCTTGTGCCAAAACCCAACGGAGAGTGGAGGTTTTGTAATGACTACTGACGGCTGAATGAGGTGTCCAAGTGTGACGCGTACACGATTCCCTGCATCGACAAACTCATCGAGAGGCTTGGACCGGCAAGGTACATCACCACTCTTGACCTGATGAAGGGCTACTTGCAGATCCCCATGTCCCAGACGGCCAAGGAGAAGGCGTCTTTCTCAACACCTGATGGGTGCTTGCAATACACTCGGATGCCGTTCGTACTACAGGGGCCCCAGCCATCTTCCAGAGGGCTATGGATCGGATCCTAGCCCAACATAAGAAGTATGCCACAGCCTACCTTGACGACATCGTAGTCTTCAGCCCAAACTGGGCTAGTCATCTACCTAAACTACAGGCCATTCTGGATGCTCTAAGGAAGGCGGGATTTACCATAAGTACTTGGGCTATGTTGACGGGAGAGGCGAAATAAAACCGCAAGTCAATAAAGTGGAGGCAATCCAGACCTGGCCGCAACCGCTCTCCAAGAAGCAAGTAAGAGCATTCCTGGGAATGGTGGGATATTACCGGCAGTTTATCCCAAATTTTGCTATGATGGCCGCGCCCCTGACAGATCTCCTAAAAGGTATCAGGTCAACCATGGTGAAGTGGATGAAGGGAACAGAGACCGCGTTTCAACAGTTGAAGCTAGCACTGAGTGAGCAGCTAGTCCTGGTCGAACCCGACTTTAAGAAAGAGTTCTTGGTTCAGACAGATGCTTCAGAGGTTTGTCTAGGAGCCGTACTATCTCAATAGATAAATGGAGAAGAACATCCCATTCTCTATTTGAGCTGGAAGCTTTCGTCCCGCGAGAAGAACAACGCAATAGTAGAAAAGGAGTGTTTAGCCATAAAGTGGGCCATATATACTCTAATATATTACCTACTAGGCCGGAAGTTTAAGTTGGTGTCAGACCATGCCCCTTTGAGATGGTTGAGGGAAAAGAGGGGTAAAAATGCCAGGGTAACTAGATGGTTCCTAGGTCTTCAGAACTTTTACTTCCATGTGGAGCATAGGCCCGGGAAGCTACAAGGGAACGAACACGGATGCCCTCTTTAGAAATCCCTGCCTGGTATCGGAAGGTGCCCAAACCCATGGCAGAGGGGGGGAATATGTGACAAAGTCACTGGTGTGATATACAAGGGGACGTATATGTCACTCAGGTTGCTCTCCTGTGTGAACTGAAACCTACTAAATTTCTGTCAGCATGTTATATGCTGGGGGTTAATTCTCTTAAAGGGTGTGGTTTTATGGGAATGGCAAAGAGGGTGGGAGTCAATTCAGCTACCTCCCCTCAGGGTGTGGCTGAGCAACGTTAAATGCTCAGTCAGTTTTTATTTTCTCTGTGTAGTGTGTGGTCTGGAGAGAGAAGTCTCCAGGCTGCATTTGGGTGGAGCCAGAGAGCAACACCGGAGGACTGGTGCTTGCTGGGACTTTACTGTGCTATCCGGAGCGGGCAGATCCTGATGCGCTAAAGAACTCTATCATACTCTGTCTATTGTTTTCCCGTTAACCCGACAGGGCCTGTTTAATTTTGTGGAACCCTGCTGGAGCTTATGCCATCTAAATAAACCGGTAGGAAGTTAACCTGAGACGTGTGTCCTGTGTCTGCCTCTGGAGAGCCGAGCAAGTCGCTTTACCACACTGTCTAGAACCACTATTATCATTGGATTCTAGTGTATGGGGCCTATGTGTACTATATACTGTTTCTGTACTGTTTCATTATTAGAACTTGCTTTAAAAAAGAATGGAGATTTCAATAATTTAGCCATTAAAGACATCCACACTTCTACTTTTCTTCTCTATGTCTGTCTTGAAGTGGGAAGTTTCAGCACATGCCAGACGACTTGTATTTGTGGATGAGAAAACTAAATGTCTTTGGTAAATTCCCTTTCCTCACATGTGTTTCAGATACTCACAGTATGTTCATTTCTTAGACTCATTGGTCCAGGTGTCAGCAATCAAGCATATGGCTATAATTCAATGTTTAACCAGAAATATTTCCAGTTTTCATTTGATAATTGTGTTTGCTTGATATTCTATAACATTACTCTATGAGATGTCATATCATAAATATACAAAACCTCCCCAAAATTTGGCATATTCAAACAATATTTTTAATTTTAAAAGATTATTTTAAAAAAAAATATTAAAAGTATTTCATTGTGCGTAGTAAATATGTTAAAGTAAAATAAGCAATCAAGAAATGTGGTTTTAATTGGCCAGAAATCTGGAGGTTTTTTTTAACCAAAATAGTTTGAACAGATTTCTGGTTATTGTATTAAACCAAATAAATGGCTGCAAAGACTATTGTATAAACACAAACTACATATTAAATAGGAATGTGAAATATGTTATGGAATGGAATTAAAGTATAGCATTATAAAGAAATACATTTTTAAGATTTAAATAAATGTCTATATAAAAAAATAAAAAATAAATAATAAGTGCACAAAAATTGAGTTTTTGAATAGTATATTATTTTTTCTGCCTTGTGCGGAAGTATAGTATTGTTTGAATAAAACAGCAGTTTACATCATGCTAAGCACATTCCTGTACAAATTAGGTCTTTGACGCAGCGAAAATACACAGCCTTAAATATCAGTTCACATCATACCAAGTACCTGCCGTCAGAGGTACTGTATACTTTACATAGGGGTATATCTCAACAAATGTCTCCAATAGAAGTCTATGGCATATCTAACATCTATTTAGACAAGCAGATAATCGATAAATGAACAGGCCCATTTCTACCATAAGTGAGATGAGCAACTCACCTCAGGTGATGGTCTGAGTTGACTCTTAGGGAGCAGCATTTTCCTGACCTCTTGGAACAGGGCCATAATGGCTATTGGCAAATGCCAGTGGGCTGGTCCAACAGACAACAACAAGGGCCTGAACATTTGTTAACAGTATTGGCATGATCAGAACACTGAAAACTGCTGTAGCAGAGCAGAGAGCCATCAGCTCCCCATATACACAGACTAATAGGCTATAAGCCCCCTTACACAAAATGATGGCTCCATCACAATATGATGCCCGACAGTCCCCCACACAATAACATGCTGACGATAGCCCCCTATACACTGTCTAATGGCTCATAGCCTGTTATTACAGTATGACTGCCAATTGTTCCCAATTAACAGTATAATGTCACCATAGCCCCCTATATACAGTATGATGGGAGTTGTCACGCCCCCAGGGCAATGGGGTACTCGGGGTCCGGGCTGATAGATGCTGGGGGAAAGGGATATGTCACAGTGGCTGGCCCGGTCCTTGGCCCAGGGCGGAGAACTAAAAGGGGGGAAAGTTTATATGGGGTTTATAGTTCGATCGTGACGCCACCTGTGGTTTCTCGTAATTTGTACCAGTGCTGCTGCAGACCTCTGAGGCAGTTTATATGGCAGCTGAGATGGAACGGCTCCCCACAGGTGGAGCGGGCCTCAGGGCAGGTTAGAGTTTGATGGTGGGTTGTGATGCTGGGACCTGTAGTGCTGGCGGAATGGCGCAGCAGGAGTAACTGACAGAGACAGGGGATTCGCTTCATTACCTTTACTGGTGCGGATGTCAGGTACGGTCCAGGGTACTCAGTAGGATGGGTGCACTTCAGGACTTCTCCCCAGTGAGCGGGTATAAGGCCTCCTGGTCCATGTCTGCCTCTCTGTATGCTCCTGGCCAGCCTGCAAATGGGCCTAGTTTATGTGACGTGCTGTTCCTTCACCTGTCGCTTGGTAGTAGGACCTTTTGCTGGCAACCACTATCCCTGGTAACGCTGGGGCCTTCGTGGTTCCTGGTCCTGTTAGGGTTTAGGTTCAGGTTGGCCAGGGACTTGTAGTCCTCCTGGTATGCCGGTGATCCCTACTGGGTATAAAGGACCCTGTAGGCGCGGACCCGGTGTCCAGTTTGTATATTCGGGGTGAGCCTATTATGCTCCTCTGCCCCCTCAACTCCTCTCTCCTCTCCTCCTCGCTGTCGGCCACACTCGGGGCCCTCAGAACACAGCAGCAGACGTGCTGCGTCTTCGCTGCTCTCAGCGTCAGCACACTCTCAGACTCTCTGACTCTGTCTGACTGACCAACTAACTGACTGCCTGGCTCCACCCTCCATATATATATCCCTAACGGGCTCCCTCTGGTGGTATGAGGTGGAAGGGTGGAGGTGTTTGTATGTAGTGAGGGCCTCTTGTGGAGAAGTCCGTCTATGCAGCCTGGGTCCTGTGGTACCTGTGAACAGCAGGGTGCCACATTCCCCCCTAGTACAATTCAGTACTCCCGGACTGAAGCATTTTGCAAAACAGGTTAACAACAATAACAATAATAATAATTATAACAACAATTAAGTTACAGTATGTCCCGTAACCAGGTGTCCATTTCACCGATGAAAGTGTAACAACAGGAGAAACATGAGGGACCCGTCTGAAAACCTTCAACGTAGGCCCTGGGCGTGGCTACAGGGCATAAGTGATCCAGGTGCTGGACCACGTCTTCGGCCACACCAAACAGGTTTTTGTTCTGTGGTCATTTAAGGGGCACTTTTGATGAGTGCAACTATGTACAAGAACAGTTTTTGGCTGCCTACAAGTCTGACGGGTAACTAAATGCACACATATTATTGACAGTTTATACAATAAACAATAGTAGGAAATACCCAACTGGGTAACTATTTATAATATAGGCACTTTGTATTTTAATCTCTAAACCTGGCAGGGATTTGGCCTTGTGTGCTGCGCGTTGACCTTCGTAGCACTGGGGTGTTACTGTCGCAGAGTGCATCTTCTTACAGTCACCGCTGTACTTACGAGAGCTTCAATCAGCAAGATATCTTGAATAAACAGTATTTACTTCATACTGGTTAAACATGAGATACAATTCAGTGTCACACAGCCCGTGTGCTGCTGACATAACACATTCAGGAAAGAGAAAGAAAACACACAGGAAGTAAAAACAACCAACAATTGAGAGCTTTCCTCCCCCACATTACAGCAAGCATATAACTTTACACACTATCGCCATCTGCTGTCTGGTTAGTATAAAGTCCTCCTTTCACTTATAATAAGTTCTAATCTGTTGTATATGCCAACAGTTACTGGTGTCTGTGCATGCACTCTGTGTTAACCAATCAGGTGTACGTGCTGGTAGATAATAAAACTGCCTCAATCTCTCTATGGGACTGGCAAATGCACTGATTACTGGGCCTTCAGGCTCTGCTTCAATGGGTGATCCTCCTCTTACTGGGGACTCTTCCTGTTCCAGAGCAGGTTCTTCTACGGTGCTCACAGGTTCTTCTTGTGGTTTATAGAAGTGTATTACTGGTATAATAACTACTCCATCAAGTTGAGGCCAGTCCGCAGGAAAATCTCCTAGAACTATGTGAAGCACATCTACCTTGGGTTCTTCCGGTGCTATAGGAGTTACTTCTTCCTCCGTTGTCTTCAGTAGACCTGGGCACACTTTTAAGTGGTCTCTTGAGACTGTTGCGGTCGTCTTACCTCCATCTTTACTAATCAGGCAGGTTTTACTATTGTCAAATCTGGAGTTTAGCACAGTGTAGGGCTCTCTTTCCCACTGGTCTTCGAGCTTGTGACCTCTTCTTTTCCGCTTTAGCACTATCTCTTCAGGTGCCAAGGGTTCTGCTGGTGCATGTTTGTTGTACTGTTCTTCTTGTTTTCCCCTTACTCTTTTTAGACTGTCTTCGACACAGCCCTGTACTCTCCTGTACTGCTCTTGCCGATTTGTATCCGAGTCTTCAGTGTACATATCTGCTTCAGGTTCTACCACTCCGAGTTCCAGGTCCATGGGCAACTTTCCGGGTCTTGCTCTCATGAGCTACGCTGGGGTACAATTAGTAGAACTCACAGGTATGTGATTGTACAGATCTACCAGGTCAGGTAGTTGGTCTGGCCACTGGTTCCTTTCTTCCAAGGGTAAGGTTTTCAGCAGGTCTATGACGATGTTGTTCATTTTCTCACACAACCCATTGGTCTGAGGGTGATATGGCGTAGTCCGGATCTTCTTGCACCCATACAGATGACAGAATTCTTTAAACAGCTCGGCTTCAAAGGCAGGGCCTTGATCTGTGAGCACCTTTTCCAGATATCCATGGGGCCTGCAGAAGTATGCTTGGGACATTCTTGCTGCAGTTTCTGCTGTCAGATCCTTGACAGGGGCTACCACCCGGAACCGGTAATAATGATCCACCATGGTCAGTGCATAGGAATAGCTTGACCTGCTGGGTGACAGCTTGTCGTGATCCAGAGCGACGATCTCCAGGGGCTGGGTTGTCTTGATGGACTGCAAGGGTGCTTTCTGGCTGCTGTAGTCTTTTCGTCTGAGGCTACAGGGCCCACAATTCCGGCACCACCTCTCTATGGGACTCCGCATTCCAACCCAATAGAACCGGTCCTTCAGCAGGGTTTCCAGCTTCTTCCAGCCAAAGTGACTTGCTTGATCGTGGTAGGCCTCTAACACCATCTGGATATCTGTCCTGTGTACAACAAACTGCCACACCATTTCATGGGTCTTGGGGTGGACATACCTTCTGCACAGCTTCTCTCTGTAGATGAACAGCCGGCTTCTCTCATTCCACAGGTGTTTAGCTTGTGGGGGAGCACCCTTGTCCAGGTGAGAACCTTCTTGGGTTATCAGTTTTTTGATGAGGCTGACAACCGGGTCACTGTCTTGAGTCTCCTTCAAACTGTGATGGGGTAGAGGATTCAGCGTCCTTCCATGACATCTTCTGGTGGCGTGCTGTTCATGGACCATTCCATTTCTGTGGAAAGCAGGCAGTTCAATTTCTTCGAGATCACCCACTTCATCCTTGGTGTCTGACTGGTGGGGCATTCTTGACAGGGCATCAGCATTGGTGTTCTTGTGACCTGCTCGATACTTTATGGTGAACTGATAATTCGACAGTCTGGCCACCCAACGCTGTTCCATGGCTCTCAACCTGGCTGTCTCCAGGTGTGTCAAGGGATTATTGTCAGTAAAGGCTGTTTATTTCGTTGAGGCTAGGTAATGCTTGAACCTTTCAGTGATAGCCCAGACCAAGGCCAGGAACTCCAGCTTGAAGGAACAGTAATTCTCCGGGTTCCTCTCAGTAGGGCGCAGCTTCCTACTGGCATACGCAATTACCTTTTCTCTGCCATTTTGCTTCTGGGACAACACAGCTCCCAGTCTCTCATTGCTGGCGTCAGTGTACAGCAGAAAAGTCTGGCTGTAGTCAGGGTAAACCAGGATTTCTTCACCGGTTAGGACTTCCTTCATTGATGTAAAGAACTCAGTCTGCTATTTGACACTGGAATGGGGGACTTTTTCCTCTTTTGGACTGTCCTACCAGGATATCTTGTAGAGGAGCTACCTTTATGGTATAGTCGTTTATGAACCTCCTGTAGTACCTGACCAGTCCCAGGAATTGCCTTAATTCTTTGATGTTTCTCGGTTCAGGCCACTTCTGGATGGCAGTGACCTTTTCCGGGTCTGGTGCTACTCCCTCTGAGCTGACTATGTGTCCCAGGTACTGAACATTCTGTTTGAGCAGGTGGCACTTGGAAGGTTTTAGTTTCATCCCATACCGGGACAATGCTTCAAATACCTCTGCCAGGTGCTTCAGATGGTCTTCATACGTCCTCGAGTACACGATAACGTCATCTAGGTACAGCAGCACTGTCTCAAAGTTCCGGTGTCCTAAGCAACACTCCATCAGCCTCTGGAATGTTCCGGGTGCATTGCAGAGTCCAAATGGCATACTGTTGAAATTGCACAGTTCCATCGGGGTGGTGAAGGCTGTCTTCTCCCGTTCTTCCTCAGCAACAAAGACGTGCCAGTACCCGCTAGTGAGATCCAGTGTAGAGAAGTAATTGGCAGATTTTAGTGTAGCCAGGGATTCCTCTATACGGTGCAAAGGGTATGCATCCTTATGTGTTATTCGATTAATTTTTCTATAATCTACACACATCCTCATGCTACCATCCTTTTTCCTGACCAGGACCAGTGGAGCTGCCCAGGGGCTACAGCTATCCCTTACTACCCCTGCCTTTTTCATGTCATGCAACATTTCCTTGGCTTTTTGGTAATTTACTGGTGGTACGGGTCTGTAACGCTCCTTAATGGGTGGATGGTTACCGGTGGGTATGTGGTTTTGTACCCCTTTAACCCTTCCAAAATCAAGTGGGTGTTAACTAAACACTTGTTCATTTTCCTGAACCACTCTGTAGACACCATGTTTTTGATGGACAGGAGTGGCGTCAGTTCCAACATGGAGCTGTTGACACCAATCCTCCAGCTGAGCTTCGGAGCCATTGTCCTCCACTGTGTCTGGTGGGGTCAAGGATTCCACTGTGTGTATGGCATCATCATTCACAGTATACAGTCGGGCAACAGTGGCGTATCTTGGCAGTTTAACTTCCTCCTCCCCACAATTTAGGAGACGTACAGGTACCCTTCCATTGCGTACATCAACTACCCCTCTAGCATTTAGGAGTATAGGTCTGTGTTCTGAACTGATGGGCTATCCCTTGAGACCTATTGCTGCCCTACACCAGATCAGCATTTCACTCATTGGGGGGATCACAATGGGTATCGGGTCTGTCACCCGCACATTACCAATCTCACCACCTGTTAGCTTTACCCGTTGCTGGTACAGGAGGGCTCGAATCTCTCTCTGGAGCACCTTCCTCTGCCCTGGTTTGGAAGTGTCAGCAATCTGTTGGAGCAAAAACAACACTTCTCCCAAACAGTTACCAACAATATTTGTACCAAGTATCATATACAAGTCTGTATCACCAGGGTTAGATTTTATGACAATTAGTCCTTGGTCCTTTAGTTCCACTCTCCCCACCTTCACTGTCACGTCCTTAACCCCTACTAGGTTAAGAGGAAGGCCGTTAGAGGCATACACAGAGAGGTTCGGGGCTGGCGGGTGGAGTTCATCTATGGACCAGTACCTTTTGTAGAGGACATCAGGTATGATGGTTACCTGTGAGACGGTGTCCAGTAGCGCAGGTGTTGCTATGCCGTCCAGCACGATGGACAGGAAAGGCCTTCCTCCTACGAACCGGTGGTACCAGCTTGATGGGCCTGGTTGATTTACTCCTGGGTGTTGGCCCTCGGCCCCAGGGTTTGCCGGTTTAAAGGACAGTTCCGCGCGGTGTGGCCTGCCTTGAGGCAGCGGTAGCAGATGAAATCTCCTGGAGGGCGATTTTGGTAGTTGGTCCTTCCACGGGGTGGCATTGTCCTCCTACGGGGTGGTGTCGTCCTCCTACAGGGTGGTGTCATCCTCCTTCTTCTCCTCATCCAGGGGACATCCGCAGGACTGTGGGCGAGTAGGATCCTTCCTTCCGGCTCAGGCTCCGCCTGTATCTGCACTGTTCTCAGGACAGTGGCCAGGGTTTTACTCAGCTGACGCACTTCAGAGTGCAGGTTGTCCAGCTCGCTAGGGGGCACTGTTTGCATCCTTGTTTCGGCCTTTAGTGAAGGAGCGGTGGGCGCTGCAGGCACTGGAGTGGCCCCACCCTGGTAACGCTCTATAGCAGTGTCTATGGTTTCCAGGGGCTGCAGGCCCTTTATAGCCATGTCCTTAAGGGTGTCAAATGTGGCATCTGGATGGTCTAAGGCCCACCACCGTACAGTTCTGCTCTCCTCCTGGGGCTTCAACCCCCAGATGAACTGTTCCGTCAGCATTTTATTTTCCTCATGGATGCTGGCTGGACCAACCTACTTCAGGGCCCACAGGGCCTCCTGTAAGCGCCAGTCATAGTCCCGGATACTCTCCTCGGGTTTCTGGACACACTGGTAGAACCTCATCCAGAGATCTGTCTCAGTGCGGTTTTCAAAGACAGTTTGCAGTCTCTTAAAGGTAATGGATACTGATTCCTGGTCTGCGGCTGGCTAAGTTGCAATTTCCCACTTGGCGGCACCAGTCAATTGTCCCAGCACAACAGGGGCTCTCTGTTTACCAGTCATTGAGTACATATCCAGTACACCGCATATCTTCCTTTTGAATCCAGACAGGGCGTCTGGTTTGCCATCATACTGGGGAAGCCATTTTGCTCCGGGGATATACGGCAGGGCCATGGGTATCAATGGGGTCACGACCCCTGCTGGTGGGGTGGCCGCTCCGGCCTGAGCGGCACCAGGCGCAAGTTGAGCATCGGGAGCGTTATCCGGTGCTCCGGCGGCTTGCTGGTCGTTGGCCATGGTTGCGCCCCCCTAGTAAACCGTAGCCTACCTCCTGTTTCTTTGATCGGGTAGGCCGCAGCTCCGCAGACGACGGTCTCCTTCCAGGACCTGACGCTTCCTGGTGCTGCGTCAGAGCGCGAGGCGGGGCTTGAGCTTCGCGCGCTTCCAGCAGTCACGCCTCTCTGATTCCCGCGGTTACGCCCCTCTTCTTCCCGCGCGGCGACTCGAAAATGGTGGACAATGGCGAGAAACAGCGGCAATTGGCCGGAAAACTTCACCATGGTATGCAACACAGTTCTTTAAGGCGCACAGTACCCGGTGGCAACGGGCACGCAATCCTGTTCGTGACGCCAGGAGTTGTCGCGCCCCCAGGGCAATGAGGTACTCGGAGTCCGGGCCGATAGATGCTGGGGGAAAGGGATATGTCACAGTGGCTGGCCAGGTCCATGGCCCAGGGCGGACAACTAAAAGGGGGGAAAGTTTAAATGGGGTTTATAGTTCGATCGTGACGCCACCTGTGGTTTCTCGGAATTTGTACCAGCGCTGCTGCAGACCTCTGAGGGAGTTGATAAGGCAGCTGGGATGGAACGGCTCCCCACAGGTGGAGCGGGCCTCAGGGCAGGGTAGAGTTTGATGGTGGGTGGTGATGCTGGGACCTGTAGTGCAGGCGGAATGGCGCAGCAGGAGTAACTGACAGAGACAGGGGACTTGCTTCAATACCTTTACTGGTGCGGATGTCAGGTACGGTCCAGGGTACTCAGTAGGATGGGTGCACTTCAGGACTTCTCCCCAGTGAGCGGGTATAAGGCCTCCTGGTCCGTGTCTGCCTCTCTGTATGCTCGTGGCCAGCCTGCAACTGGACCTAGCCTATGTGTCGTGCTGTTCCTTCACTTGTCGCTTGGTAGTAGGACCTTCTGCTGGCAACCACTATCCCTGGTAACGCTGGGGCCTTCGTGGTCCCTAGTCCTGTTAAAGGTTTAGCTTCAGGTCGGCCAGGAACTTGTAGTCCTCCTGGTATGCCGGTGATCCCTACTGGGTATAAAGGACCCTGTAGGCGCTGACCCGGTGTCCAGTTTGTATATTCGGGGTGAGCCTATGATGCTCCTCTGCCCCCTCAACTCCTCTCTCCTCTCCTCTCCTCCTCACCATTGGCCACACTCGGGGCCCTCAGAACACAGCAGCAGACGTGCTGCGTCTTCGCTGCTCTCAGCGTCAGCACGCTCTCAGACTCTCTGACTCTGTCTGACTGGCCAACTAACTGACTGCCTGGCTCCACCCTCCATATATATATCCCTAACAGGCTCCCTCTGGTGGTATGAGGTGGAAGGGTGGAGGTGTTTGTATGTAGTGAGGGCCTCTTGTGGATAAGTCTGTCCATGCACCCTGGGTCCTGTGGTACCTGTGAACAGCAGGGTGCCACAGTACTACAGCACAGTTCCATATATATTCAATTCCCTAACAAACTCCTAGGGAGGGGGGCTCTGTATTATTCTATGGGGGGTGAAAGTGAACATCATACTGTAGGGAGTGACTGTAGCAGTATTATACTGTGTAGGGAGTACGTGGCAGCATCACACTGTTTTGGGGCACTATGGTGAAACAAAGCTTTGCTGTGAGCATTATGTTGTCAACAAACTGCGTACAGTACTGTGACGCATCATGCTGTGTGTGTGGAGGGGGAATTTTATGGGGCATCCTACTCTATGAGTTCCATAATAAGGGTATCATATTGGTTGAAAACACTAAGGTGTTCAATAGGGGTAAAATTGCTATGTAATTTCTGCAATATACAGTACAGACCAAAAGTTTGGACACACCTTCTCATTTAAAGATTTTTCTGTATTTTCATGACTATGAAAATTGTACATTCACACTGAAGGCATGAAAACTACGAATTAACACTTGTGGAATTAAATACTTAACAAAAAAGTGTGAAACAACTGAAAATATGTCTTATATTCTAAGTTCTTCAAAGTAGCCACCTTTTGATTTGATAACTGCTTTGCACACTCTTGGCATTCTCTTGATGAGCTTCAAGAGGTAGTCACCGGAAATGATCTTCCAACAATCTTGAAGGAGTTCCCAGAGATGCTTAGCACTTGTTGGCCCTTTTGCCTTCACTCTGCGGTCCAGCTCACCCCAAACCATCTCGATTGGGTTCAGGTCTGGTGACTGTGGAGGCCTGGTCATCTGGCGTAGCACCCCATCACTTTCCCTCTTGGTCAAATAGCCCTTACATAGCCTGGAGGTGTGTTTGGGGTCATTGTCCTGTTGAAAAATAAATGATGGTCCAACTAAACGCAAACCGGATGGATTAGCATGCCGCTGCAAGATGCTGTGGTAGCCATGCTGGTTCAATATGCCTTCAATTTTGAATAAATCCCCCACAGTGTCACCAGCAAAGCACCCCCACACCATCACACCTCCTCCTCCATGCTTAACAGTGGGAACCAGGCATGTAGAGTCCATCTGTTCACCTTTTCTGCGTCACACAAAGACATGGTGGTTGGAACCAAAGATCTCAAATTTGGACTCATCAGGCCAAAGCACAGATTTCCACTGGTCTAATGTCCATTCCTTGTGTTCTTTAGCCCAAACAAGTCTCTTCTGCTTGTTGCCTGTCATTAGCAGTGGTTTCCTAGCAGCTATTTTACCATGAAGGCCTGCTGCACAAAGTCTCCTCTTAACAGTTGTTGTAGAGATGTGTCTGCTTCTAGAACTCTGTATGGCATTGACCTGGTCTCTAATCTGAGCTGCTGTTAACCTGCGATTTCTGAGGCTGTTGACTCGGAAAAACTTATCCTCAGAAGCACATGTGACTCTTGGTCTTCCTTTCCTCGGGTGGTCCTCATGTGAGCCAGTTTCTTTGTAGCGGTTGATGGTTTTTGCAACTGCACTTGGGGACACTTTCAAAGTTTGCCCAATTTTTCGCACTGACTGACCTTCATTTCTTAAAGTAATGATGGCCACTCGTTTTTCTTTACTTAGCTGCTTTTTTCTTGCCATAATACAAATTCTAACAGTCTATTCAGTAGGACTATCAGCTACCAGACTTCTGCACAACACAACTGATGGTCCCAACCCCATTTATAAGGCAAGAAATCCCACTTATTAAACCTGACAGGGCACACCTGTGAAGTGAAAACCATTTCCGATGACTACCTCTTGAAGCTCATCAAGAGAATGCCAAGAGTGTGCAAAGGAGTCATCAAAGCAAAAGGTGGCTACTTTGAAGAACCTAGAATATAAGACATATTTTCAGTTGTTTCACACTTTTTTGTTAAGTATATAATTCCACATGTGTTAATTCATAGTTTTGATGCCTTCAGTGTGAATGTACAATTTTCATAGTCATGAAAATACAGAAAAATCTTTAAATGAGAAGGTGTCGAAACTTTTGGTCTGTACTGTACGTGTGTATATATATATATATATATATATATATATATATATATATATATATATACATATATTTACAGTATATATATATATATATTTATTTTTTTATATTTATATAATTCAGTTTTTTTTCTATAGTGAGAGGGAAAACAGCCCTAACTAGTGACAATCAAAATATGCTTTATGCAATGTAGAAAAATACATGCATAATGGTTTGTGTTCTTTAATCCAAGTTCCAGAAAATTCACATCATGGAAAAAAGCAAATAAGAAACTAGAGAAAGGCGGATTTCCCAAGACAAGGGGAATCTACTAGTAATTAAAGCCAGAAATTGTTGATAAGTACATCAGAGCTTATTGCACCCTAGAGGTTATTTACTGTAAGACACAGCTTTGCTGCACGTGCAATCCATGACAGCCAGGACTATACAATATTTAAAATGCACACATACGCTGACAGAACAAAAATATTTGTTGGCAAATCCCTGTGCATTCAGTTGCCTAGAACACTGTTACCAAATAAATACTGGCTTTATCTTCAAGGCTGGCAGCTTTCTCTTAAGTGTAGTCTTTAAATGACATTAAAATTCCTGTTCCAGCTACTAAATGTTCAATTTGACAGATAGTATATAGAATATAAGAAATGAAAGTGTAGAAAAAGAGTTACTTGTAGATCGACCTGAAGGTGCTGTCCATTATTGTACAACTTCTTTTCAATGTCCCTAATGCGCACAGAAAATTTAAAAAAAAGCATAATCACCTCCTAGACCGGCGTCTCTCCAAGCACTGCATCCACCCTCGATCTCATGACATTATTTGTTATATGAGCGCTGTAGCGGCCACTGATGCGCTGCAGCCTTCACAGTTCCATCAGAGACAGTGATTGGAGCTAAGAAGAGATGTTACTTCAAGAGGTTAATATGATTTTTTCATTTTACTAGACACATTTGGGATATCGAAAAATTGTCCAACAATGAACAATCATTTTTATGGTAATCCAATGCAAAAACAGTGCCCTAATTGTTAATTTCAAAGGGTATATTTGATCCCCTCGGACACAAGGGCCCACTTGCAACAGAAAACTTTGCATCCACTATAGCTACACCCTTGGATCTCTTTTGTACACTGTGTCCAGAATTATTATGCAATTTGTATTTTAGAGGATTATTTTTATTATTTATCAACAACTATGTTCTCAATCAACCCAAAAGACTCATAAATATCCAAGCTTAATATTTTTGGAAGTTGGAGTGGGCTTTTTTTTTATTTGGCTATCTTAGGAGGATATCTGTTTGTGCAGGTAACTAATACTGTGCAGAATTATTAGGCAACTTTATAAAAACCAAATATAATCCCATCTCACTTGTTTATTTTCACCAGGTAAACCAATATCAGTGCACAAAATTTAGAAAAAACATTTCTGACATGCAAAAACAAAAACCCAAAAAATTAGTGATCAATATAGCCACCTTTCTTTATAATGACACTCAACAGCCTTCCATCCATAGATTCTGTCAGTTGCTTGATCTGTTTTCGATCAACATTGCATGCAGCAGCCACCACAGCCTCCCAGACACTGTTCCGAGAAGTGTACTGTTTTCCCTCCCTGTAGATCTCACATTTTATGATGGACCACAGGTTCTCTATGGGGTTCAGATCAGGTGAACAAGGGGGCCATGTCATTATTTTTTCTTCTTTTAGACCTTTACTTGCCAGCCACGCAGTGGAGTAGTTGGATGCTTGTGATGGAGCATTGTCCTGCATGAAAATCATGTTTTTCTTGAGCGATACCGACTTTTTCCTGTACCACTGCTTGAAGAAGTTGTCTTCCAGAAACTGGCAGTAGGTCTGGGAGTTGAGCTACACTCCATCCTCAACCCGAAAAGGTCCCACAAGTTCATCTCTGATGATACCAGCACATACCAGTACCCCACCTCCACCTTGCTGGCGTCTGAGTCGGAGAAGAGCTCTCTTCCCTTTACTGATCTAGCCTCTGGCCCATCCATCTGGCCCATCAAGAGTAACTCTCATTTCATCAGTCCATAAAACCTTTGAAAAATCAGTCTTAAGATATTTCTTGTCCCATTCTTGACATTTTATCTTATGTTTCTTGTTCAAAGGTGGTCATTTTTCAGCCTTCCTTACCTTGGCCATGTCCCTGAGTATCGCACACCTTGTGCTTTTTGATACTCCAGTAATTTTGCAGCTCTGAAATATGGCAAAACTGGTGGCGAATGGCATCTTAGCAGCTTCACGCTTGATTTTCCTCAATTCGTGGGCAGTTATTTTGCGCCTTTTTTGGCAAACACGCTTCTTGCGACCCTGTTGGCTATTTGCCATGAAACGCTTGATTGTTCGGTGATCACGCTTCAAAAGTTTGGAAATTTCAAGACTGCTGCATCCCTCTGCAAGACGTCTCACTATTTTGGACTTTTCAGAGCCCGTCAAATCTCTCTTTTGACCCATTTTGCCAAAGGAAAGGAAGTTGCCTAATAATTATAAACACCTTATATAGGGTGTTGATGTCATTAGTCAACACCCCTCCTCATTACAGAGATGCACATCACCAGATTTACTTAATTGGTAGTTGGCTCTCAAGCCTATGCAGCTTGGAGTAGGACAATATGTATAAAAAATATCAAAGTGATCAAAATACGCATTTGCCTAATAATTCTGCACGCGGTGTGTATGGATTACTGGCGAATGAATACATTACTTGGCCATTTGTAGGTCATAACATTAAAGTTGTGTTCTTAGGTTGTCTTCATGAGAAAACCTCTATAAAACAAAAGCTAAAAATGTATGGTTATATTTCTTGATATATATCTTTTATCAACATAAAACAAGAAACCATACTATTTTGAGAGTAATTTTCTAAGAACTCATAAAATATACCTGTTTATCAAATATTTGTTTCTTGTGAACAAATCTATTTTTGCAATAGAGAAACAGCTTGAGTTTTTTTTTACTTTAGCCATAAGCTTTGAAGCCAGTTTGTTTACATCCATTTAATTGAACTTTTTTGTCTTAGGTCCAGAACAAGACATCAAACTTAGACTTATCAATTCTTCCTAGAATGATGCACTCATTCCATGGATAACTGCTTTATTTTCTAAAAAGACAAGAAGATTCCAGCTCACCCTTTCCCAATCGATCCAAACAGCGGGAAAGCCGGATAACACACCACTGCACGGCGTTCCGGTATGCATGCTAAAGGAAAGGAGGAGATGCAGCTTCCAAAGTTAATTAAAAAATAGAATTTTTATTTGTAATCGTAATGGTAGTTAGATTGCGTATAAAGAAAATTCCCATGGCTGTGTACTCAGACCAGTTTGTTTTGGAATGACACATGATTTTATCGCATTGCTCCAATAAACTAATGCAATTAATTGTGAGAAAATGAAGAATGTGAACTAATGAGGATTCAAGCAGATATTTAAAAATATAGAGAGATGACAATAAATCATCCTTAACATCTCAGGACATTGATACCTTTGAAAAAGGATTAAATGACAAACTATCGGGGTCTGTGGGAGTGGTCAATTAACTTCCCCGCTTCATTTTAAAACGAGGTACCCATTCCAAAATGGAGCATCCTCACAGATCACATGTAACATTGTAATCTTTGAATGTTGAATGTTGACTCCTCAAATGTTTCCAATGAAAATTATGGTAAATCATAGCATAATAAGTCACAATCTACTGTAATTACTATAGAAGAACTTTTTCATCCAGACCATCAAAAAACAAGGCCAACGGGAAGACAGGAATCAATTGTGAATCATCTCAGTAGTCAAAATCTACCCCTAGGTTAGATGTCATTAATTTTTCTGATATTCTTCCCTAAAGAAGAGAATAGTTTATTATCACGGAGTATAAATTTTGCATCCAAAAATAACAAAACCAACATTTTTACAGTCATTAACGATATCAATTGATTTGCTCATGATCTCGTGAATAAAAAACATTTTTGGGATGATAATATAATCATAGACAAGTACATTGAATGAACACACTCTTGCAATGCATTTAAAGGAATGGATTTCTGTGAACAATTAAGTTTAGTTTGCATTAAGGATCTCACTTCGCATGAAGCTTTTACACAAGATGAACAACTTCACACATCGTTCCTTACCAAAAATCTATATGTCTATCCTATACAAACAAGATCATTTTCAGTACAGACATAAAAGAGATCTCAAAGCTACAAGAAGCCCCTAAAACCTTTCACTAAATACAACCTACCCTAGTTTACTACCACATAATAATAAAACAGTATACAATAATAATAAAAATGTCATGTGAATATTTATAATTTTGAAAAACTGAGGCTGATTAAATTTAATAGGTGTAGCATTACAAGGTGTAGGTATCAGGATTTAAATAAATGGGATTCAATTCATTGGAGGAGATTGACTATTCCAGTATAATATTAAGACAGCATAAACTTAGACTAGGCTTAAATAAATCACCCAGCTCCACATACTTCTGCATCAGATGTGTGCAATGTCATATCTACAGTACATACATCTGCAGGCTCATGTGCTATGGTAAGTTTACAGCAAGTGTAATAAAGTACAGGGTGGGCCATTTATATGGATACACCTAAATTAAATGGGAATGGTTGGTGATATCAACTTCCTGTTTGTGGCACATTAGTATATGGGAGGGGGAAAACTTTTCCAGATGGGTGGTGACCATGGTGGCCATTTTGAAGTTGGCCATTTTGGATCCAACTTTATTTTTTTTCAATGGGAAGAGGGTCATGTGACACATCAAACTTATTGAGAATTTTATAAGAAAAACAATGGTGTGCTTGGTTTTAACATAATTGTATTCTTTCATGAGTTTTTTACAAGTTTATGACCACTTCTAAAATGTGTTCAAAGTGCTGCCTATTGTGTTGGATTGTCAGTGCAACCCTCTTCTCCCACTCTTGACACACTGATAGCAACACCGCAGAAGAAATGCTAGCACAGGCTTCCAGTATCTGTTGTTTCAGATGCTGCACAACTCGTATCTTGATGGTATGGTGTGGTATATGGGGTACAAAGATAGTGGGGCCATTCTTCATCAATGGAAACCTCAATTCCTCTGGATATCTGAAATTGCTACATGATGATGTGTTTCCCTCTTTATGCGCTGAAGATGGCATGTTCCCTGAGTTTTTCCAACAAGATGGTGCACCACAACATTATGGGTGTCAGGTCCGAGTATTCCTACATGAACAGTTTCCTGGAAAGTGGATTGGTTGTTGTCGGCCAGTTGAATGGCCACCAAGGTCTCCCGATCTGACCCCCTTAGACTTTTATCTTTGGGGTCATCTGAAGGCAATTGTCTATGCTGTGAAGATACGAGATGTGTAGCATCTGAAACAATGGATACTGGAAGCCTGTGCTAGCATTTCTTCTGCGGTGTTGCTACCAGTGTGTCAAGAGTGGGAGAAGAGGGTTGCATTGACAATCCAAGACAATGGGCAGCACTTTGTACACATTTTATAAGTGATCATAAACTTGCAAAAAACTCATGAAAGAATAAAGTTACGTTAAAACCAAGCACACCATTGTTTTTCTTATGAAATTCTCAATAAGTTTGATGTCACATGACACTCTTCCCATTGAAAAAAATAAAGTTGGATCCAAAATGGCCAACTTCAAAATGGCCGCCATGGTCACCACTAGAGATGAGCGTTTTTCTACTCGAACTGTTCGCCAATCTCAAATTCGAGCTGTTTTGGGCGGTGTTCGAGCCGTTCGGCGAACACGAACAATTTGAGAAAAATTCGGCTGTTCGAGGTTATGTTCGATAACTGTTCGTGCACCAAAATCATAACTGGATTTTTTCTCAGTAATGATGAAAATTAATGTTAATACGCAGTTTGAGTGTACAGCGGGGTGGGGGGAGGGGCAGGGGATGGATCTCTGCAGGAACAATGAAGATCTCCATTTTTTTTTCTCTTTCCCGCATTTACAGTGGGGAGGTGCAATCTGTCAGCCTATCAGCAGCGCACACACGGAGCGAAGTGCTTTTTTTCACACAAGCAAGGGCATGTGTCATTGGCAGTGTATGTCACATGTCCTTGCCCTATAAGACCAAGCCATTTTCCCCGTCGCCACCATTTTCTCACTGCTGCAGCTGCTGTTGCTGTGTGCGCTATACCTTGTTAATTTCAAGCCAATTTTCGCACAAATATACAGATAGCTTTGGAGTAGGGAATAGTTGTGATTGCAGTCCTTTTAAGGACTAGGTTACAGCATTTCCTACGACTTTTATCAGGGAGGTCTGTGCTCTTAAATAGATAGGTTGTGGGAGTAAAGACTAATTGTAATTGGAGTCCTTTTCAGGACTAGGTTACATGAGTTCCTATCAGTTTTTGCCAGGCAGGTCTGTGCCAGTGCTGTGCAAGTTTTTTTCACAGCATTTGGCTGAATCTAGCAAAGCTAATCCTTTTTGGCCTATTGCAGAGTGTGTTAGTCAGTGGAGTAGCCTATCTGTGTTGCAAGATATACCACCTGTGTATAGAATACCAATTTTTTTACTGCACCTAGTGAAGTAAAATCTTTTGGGCATAGCATCATTCTATTAGTCCATCTATACTGACCTCCATCAGGTTGCAAATTAAAATTAATTTTTATCTGCATCTACAGTACCTCTGAAAAAATATTTGGGCTTCTAGCAGTGTGTGGGACTTGTTCTATTGGTCCATCTATACTGACCTCCATCAGGTTGCAAACTGAATATATTTTTTTCTGCATCTACCTCTGAAAAAATATTGGGCTTCTAGCTGTGTGTGGGTCTTGTTCTATTAATCCATCTATACTGACCTCCATCAGGTTGCAAACTGAATATAATTTTTTTCTGCATCTAGCTCTGAAAAAATATTTGGCCTTCTAGTAGTGTGTCGGACTTTCTCTATTAGTCCATCTATACTGACCTCCATCAGGTTGCAAATTAAAACTAATTTTTATCTGCATCTACAGTACCTCTGAAAAAATATTTGGGCTTCTAGCTGTGTGTGGGACTTGTTGTATTAGTCCATCTATACTGACCTCCATCAGGTTGCAAACTGAATATATTTTTTTCTGCATCTACCTCTGAAAAAATATTTGGCCTTTTAGTAGTGTGTCGGACTTTCTCTATTAGTCCATCTATACTGACCACCATCAGGTTGCAAATTAAAAAAATTTTTTATCTGCATCTACAGTACCTCTGAAAAAATATTTGGGCTTCTAGCTGTGTGCGGGACTTGTTGTATTAGTCCATCTATACTGACCTCCATCAGGTTGCAAACTGAATATATTTTTTTCTGCATCTACCTCTGAAAAAATATTGGGCTTCTAGCTGTGTGTCGGACTTTCTCTATTAGTCCATCTATACTGACCTCCATCAGGTTGCAAATTAAAACTAATTTTTATCTGCATCTACAGTACCTCTGAAAAAATATTTGGGCTTCTAGCAGTGTGTGGGACTTGTTCTATTAGTCCATCTATACTGACCTCCATCAGGTTGCAAACTGAATATATTTTTTTCTGCATCAACCTCTGAAAAAATATTGGGCTTCTAGCTGTGTGTGGGTCTTGTTCTATTAATCCATCTATACTGACCTCCATCAGGTTGCAAACTGAATATATTTTTTTCTGCATCTACCTCTGAAAAAATATTTGGCCTTCTAGTAGTGTGTCGGACTTTCTCTATTAGTCCATCTATACTGACCTCCATCAGGTTGCAAATTAAAACTAATTTTTATCTGCATCTACAGTACCTCTGAAAAAATATTTGGGCTTCTAGCTGTGTGTGGGACTTGTTATATTAGTCCATCTATACTGACCTCCATCAGGTTGCAAACTGAATATATTTTTTTCTGCATCTACCTCTGAAAAAATATTTGGCCTTCTAGTAGTGTGTCGGACTTTCTCTATTAGTCCATCTATACTGACCTCCATCAGGTGGCAAATTAAAAATAATTTTTATCTGCATCTACAGTACCTCTGAAAAAATATTTGGGCTTCTAGCTGTGTGCGGGACTTGTTGTATTAGTCCATCTATACTGACCTCCATCAGGTTGCAAACTGAATATATTTTTTTCTGCATCTACCTCTGAAAAAATATTTGGCCTTCTAGTAGTGTGTCGGACTTTCTCTATTAGTCCATCTATACTGACCTCCATCAGGTTGCAAATTAAAACTAATTTTTATCTGCATCTACAGTACCTCTGAAAAAATATTTAGGCTTCTAGCAGTGTGTGGGACTTGTTCTATTAGTCCATCTATACTGACCTCCATCAGGTTGCAAACTGAATATATTTTTTTCTGCATCTACCTCTGAAAAAATATTTGGCCTTCTAGTAGTGTGTCGGACTTTCTCTATTAGTCCATCTATACTGACCTCCATCAGGTTGCAAATTAAAACTAATTTTTATCTGCATCTACAGTACCTCTGAAAAAATATTTGGGCTTCTAGCAGTGTGTGGGACTTGTTCTATTAGTCCATCTATACTGACCTCCATCAGGTTGCAAACTGAATATATTTTTTTCTGCATCTACCTCTGAAAAAATATTGGGCTTCTTGCTGTGTGTGGGTCTTGTTCTATTAATCCATCTATACTGACCTCCATCAGGTTGCAAACTGAATATATTTTTTTCTGCATCTACCTCTGAAAAAATATTTGGCCTTCTAGTAGTGTGTCGGACTTTCTCTATTAGTCCATCTATACTGACCTCCATCAGGTTGCAAATTAAAAATAATTTTTATCTGCATCTACAGTACCTCTGAAAAAATATTTGGGCTTCTAGCAGTGTGTGGGACTTGTTCTATTAGTCCATCTATACTGACCTCCATCAGGTTGCAAACTGAATATATTTTTTTCTGCATCTACCTCTGAAAAAATATTGGGCTTCTAGCTGTGTGTGGGTCTTGTTCTATTAATCCATCTATACTGACCTCCATCAGGTTGCAAACTGAATATATTTTTTTCTGCATCTACCTCTGAAAAAATATTTGGCCTTCTAGTAGTGTGTCGGACTTTCTCTATTAGTCCATCTATACTGACCTCCATCAGGTTGCAAATTAAAAATAATTTTTATCTGCATCTACAGTACCTCTGAAAAAATATTTGGGCTTCTAGCAGTGTGTGGGACTTGTTCTATTAGTCCATCTATACTGACCTCCATCAGGTTGCAAACTGAATATAGTTTTTTCTGCATCTACCTCTGAAAAAATATTGGGCTTCTAGCTGTGTGTGGGTCTTGTTCTATTAATCCATCTATACTGACCTCCATCAGGTTGCAAACTGAATATATTTTTTTCTGCATCTACCTCTGAAAAAATATTTGGCCTTCTAGTAGTGTGTCGGACTTTCTCTATTAGTCCATCTATACTGACCTCCATCAGGTTGCAAATTCAAAATAATTTTTTTCTGCATCTAACCCAGCCAATAGTTTTGGCCTAATACCACAGTTTGGCCACTCAGCTCTGCTCGGTTACCATCCATTGTTTTTTTGTGCAAACAACTCCAGAGTTGTGAATTAGTTAACCACCAAAATAAGTGGAAAAAGGCCTGCTGCTGGTGGAAAGGGGAATAGGCGTGTTGGAAAGGGGAAAAAAGGTTGTGTCCGTGGGGTAGGTGTTAAAGCAACAGTAACATCTGCAGAAGAAAGACCATCTTCCAGCCAAACTAAAATGTCTACTTCTTTTAGCGGACAATGTGATAAGATCCCTTTCTTACGGCCACGCCAATCGCTACAAATTCCAGATGAGGCACAAAAACAGCAGGTGCTTCAACGGATATCAAGTGCTCCTTTAAGTGGGCTCTCCTCCACATCAACTTCAACATCACAAATACTCCAGTCCTCAAAGGTGTCACCCAAATCGCACTTGCTTCCTCACAGCTCCCAAATCTCCAGCTGCCCGTCTGAGTATGAGGTAGAACAGATGGTTGAGTCTGCAGAGCTGTTTACTCATACTATAGCCAGGGAATCAGAGGTCGACTCCAGCGCTTCTGTGAATCCAGACGAGGAAATGATCTGCACTGATGCCCAGAATCTTTATGAGTCGGATCCAGGACCAGACGCAGAAGGTTCTGACCATAATGTAGACCCTCATTCCCAAACTGTAACTCCTGTTGGTGGAGACAATGAGGAAGACGATGATAAGACTCAAATACCTGATTGGAGCGACAACTTTAGTTTTTTGTCAGGGCAGGAACAGGTTGGCTCTGAGGACGACGGGTGTGATAACGCACAGGGTGATGATGATGAGGTCGGAGATCCCACTTACTGTCAACCCACAGTCAGCCAAGAGATGAGGTCAGCAGAGGAGGTGGAGGAAGATGCTAGTGACGACGAGGTCAGGTTGCGCCTTCCTGGACAGAGACGTAGTACTGGAAGCACGTCAACAACTGCATCTTCAAACACAACTCTGCCTCTCACCACAAGTCGTGGTGGCTCTTCAGGTCGCATGGGTGCTAAGCCTTGCATAGCCTGGGCATTTTTTCAGATCGATAAAGATGACCCAACTCGTGTTATCTGTAACATTTGTCAGCAAAAGCTAAGTAGAGGCCAAAAAATACATAGTTTGAGTACTTCATGCATGAACCGGCACATGGACATGAAGCATAAGTTGCAGCGGGAAGCTCAGTGTGCTACAATGCGGCCTAGCCGGCCGGGCCAACCACCGTCTGCCATATCTTGTGCATCCGCGGCCTCTTCATCCTCTGTGACTGGGGGGACAGCAGTCACACCTGTTTTGGGGCGCAGACCTGCCACCTCTTTACCCGCAACAGCCAGCGTGATTGGCAGGTCATCATTTTCTTTGGAGGTGGTAACACCAGCTGGTGTTGAGCGCTGTCCGACATCGATAGCACCACCTTTGGATGAAGGCAACCTAACATGTCCGCCAGCATCTTCGTCACAGACCGGCAGTTTGCCGGGGACACCCTTATCAACCCCGTCTAAGCACAATAGCCAGCCCTCGGTCCCTCAGATGTGGACAAGTAAAAGACCATTTCCTCCTAGCCATGAGAAGCTAAGAGGTTGAATTTCACCATCTGCAAGCTCTTGGCTACAGAAATGCTGCCTTTCCGCCTGGTGGACACAGAGGATTTTCGAGACCTTATGTCCGTCGCAGTGCCCCAGTACCAGATGCCCAGTCGGCACTACTTCTCAAAGAAAGGTGTGCCTGCGCTCCACCAGCATGTCGCACACAACATCACCGCTTCTTTGAGAAACTCTGTGTGTGACAGGGTGCATTTCACCACAGACACTTGGACGAGTAGGCATGGACAGGGGCGTTACATGTCGCTGACTGGGCACTGGGTAACTATGGTGACAGCAGGACAAGGGGCTGCTGTCCAAGTCTTGCCGTCCCCACGAGTTGTGCGTCAATCCTCTTTATGTCAAAGTTCCTCCACTGCTTCTGCCTCCTCAACCTCCTCTCGGTCTTCCACCTGCACCCAAAGCCTGTCTGGTCATGCCACAAGCTTTCTAACTGCGCAGAAGGGATCCTGCACACCTCCTTACTATGCTGGCAGTAGGGCTCAACGTCATCAGGCGGTTTTTACATTGAAATGTCTGGGAAATGTGAGTCACACAGCTGAGGAGTTGTGGTCAGCTCTGGAGAACCAATTTCATGAATGGTTGTCTCCACTGGACCTGAAACCAGGGAAGGCCGTGTGCGACAATGCTGCAAACCTGGGTGCGGCCCTTCGCCGGGGCAATGTCACACACGTGCCTTGTATGGCTCACGTGTTGAACCTGGTTGTCCAGCAATTTTTAGCCCACTATCCCAGACTAGATGGCCTTCTGCAGAGGGCACGGTCGCTGTGTGCTCACTTCCGCCGTTCGCATCCCGCAGCTCAGCGACTTACATCTCTACAGAAGTCGTTGGGCCTGCCACTTCACCGGCTAAAATGCGATGTGCCTACCCGGTGGAATTCAACTCTGCACATGTTGCAGCGACTGTGGCAGCACCAACAAGCCCTGGTGCAATACGTTCTGACGTATAGCCTGGGCCAACGAGATTCAGAGGTGGGGCAAATCACGCTGGAGGAGTGGTCTCAGATCAGGGACCTATGCACCCTTCTGCACAGTTTTGAAATGGCGACGAAGATGTTTAGTGCTGACGATGCCATTATCAGCATGACTATTCCGGTGATTTACATGCTGGAGCACATGTTAAACAGAATTCGGAGTCAGGTGGTGGCACAAGAGGAGGTGGAGGAAGTAGAGGAGGAGGAGTTGTATGCGGAAGGGCTAACATCTGCAAGGTTCAGAAGGTCGGCAGCACCAAGGCGGCAGGCATGTGAGGGTGGGGGATATGGTTTTACCAGGGCGCATGGTAGCAGCCAAACTAGTGAGGAAGGTGCAGGAGCACAGGAAGAAGTGGAGGACGAACTGATGGAAGACTCATCAGATGAGGGAGACCTTGATCACATTTCTGTTGTGCGAGGTTGGGGGGAGAGGACAGAGGAAGGAAGCATGATTGTTACCTCGCCACCAACACAACAGGGACTTGGTGCTCCTGGATGCGCAACACACATGAGTGCCTTCTTGCTGCACTACCTGCAACATGACCCTCGAATTGTGAGAATTAGAAATAATCCTGACTAATGGGTTGCCACACTGTTAGATCCCCGGTACAAAAGTAAATTTGCAGAAATTATTCCTGCCATAGAAAGGGATGCACGCATGCAGGAGTATCAGCAGAGACTGTTGCAGAATCTTACATGTGCTTTTCCACAAAATACCAGTGGTGCACGTAGTGAATCTCACAGTTCCAACTTGCCAACCGTGGGACCGTCAAGTGTTCAGCACTCAAACCGTAACAGAACCACAGTATCTGCTGGTAACATCAATTTTGCGGAATCATTTCACCACTTTTTTAGCCCATCCTTTGCAAGGCCACAGGAGACAAGAAGTCTGAAACATAGTCAACGCCTAGAGACGATGGTACAGGAGTATCTCCAAGTAAACATTGAAGCCACGACTGTGTCACTGGACCCTTGCTCTTTTTGGGCTTCCAATCTGGATAAATGGCCGGAGCTAGCCACTTACGCCTTGGAGATCTTGTCATGCCCCGCAGCCAGCGTTCTGTCTGAACGTGTGTTCAGCCCTGCTGGTGGTGTGCTGACAGATAAGCACACGCGGCTCTCCACTGATAATGTAGACAGACTCACGTTCATAAAGATGAACAAATCATGGATCCGAAACGACTTTTCTACCCCTGTGTCATCCTGGGGAGAGTAAAAGCTTGATGATTGGTTAAAATCACCCTACCAAACGTTTTAAGCTTTCAAATTACTAATCATGTTTATCTGTATCTTGACTGTAAAATAATTTGGGCTTTGTAGCAGTGTGCAGCACTGATCCTATTAGGCCATCTATAATAAGCTCCACCAGATTTAAAATTAAAAATAATTTTTAGCTGCATCTAGCCCGGAAAATAATTTTGGGGCTCCGAGATGCGCAAGACACATAAGTGCCTTCTTGCTGCACTACCTGCAGCATGACCCTCATATTGTCAGAATTCGAAGTAATCATGACTACTGGGTTGCCACACTCTTAGATCCCCCAAACTTTTCGATCAACCTTTTCATTTTAATAAAGACCAAAAAAATGGTCATTTTTGAAATTATAAGCATTAGCAGGTTGTTAGAAACTGAAATCAAACAGTTTTCAACTCAAAACTTTATTCTAGGTGATGTTACATTTTCACATAGGACCCCTTGTTCGAAAGGAGCTTCTGAACTCTCTCGTCCATTGAATTTGTCAGGTTTTGGATGGTTTCTGCTTCAATTATTTTGCATGAGGACAGAATACCCTCCCAGAGCTGTTGCTTAGATGTGAACTGCCTCCCGCCATCATAGACACTCCTTTTAATGATGCTCCAAAGGTTCTGAATGGGGTAGAGGTCAGGGGAGCATGGGGGTCACACCATAAGTTTGTCCCCTTTTATGCCCATATCAGCCAGAGATGCAGATGTTTTATGTGCAGCATGAGATGGTGCATTATCATGCAGAAAAATGATCTTGCTGTGAAATACACGGTTCTTCTTCTTGAACCATGGCAGGAAGTGCTGTTTGAGAAAATCCACATACATTATGGAGTTCATCTTTAGCGCCTTCAGGGATCCTAAAGGGGCCGACAATCTCTCTCCCCATGATTTCAGCCCAAAACATTACTCCACCTCCTCCTTGTTGGCGCTGTAGCCGTGTTTGCGTGGGGTGTCCATCAACCAGCCATCCTCCACTCCATCCATCTGGACCATCGAGCGCTGCACGGCACTCATCCGTGAACAAAACAGTTTTGAAATCAGTCTTCATGTAATGTTTGGCCCACTGGAGCCGTTTCTGCTTGTGTGAAGTGGATAGAGGAGGTCGACAGGATGGCGTATGCACAGCTGCAAACCTCTGAAGGACCCTGCATCTTGTTGTTCGGGGGACGTTGGAGGCACAAGCAGCTTCAAAAACTTGTCTGCTGCTATGACAAGGCTTTTTTGCCGCTGCTCTTTCAACCTGACGTAATTGCCTGTAGGAAAGAGTCCTCAATTTGCCCTTATCAGCACGCACACGTGTGTACTGTGAATCAGCTACATACTTCTTGATTGCCAAGACACTTCATCCTGATCATCGCACAATGTTGATTGTAGTCATGCCTTGACCTAAACACTCCACAATTTGTTGCTTCTCAGCAGCCGACACATCCTTTTTCTTTCCCATTTTGGCAGAAAATGTAGGCTGCTTAATAATGTGAGAGAGCCTTCTTAAGTAGTCTTGCCTTTCATTGGACACACCTGCCAAACTAATTAGCACAGGTGTCTGCAATTGCTTACAGTGATATAAAGAGCCCTGACACACATCACCATCAATGAGTTTAACTGACAAACAAACAAATTCTTCCCTTATCACTCCTAAACACTTTTTGCATAATAATTTGGAACGCGGTGTACATGTGCTTTTCCACAAAACACCAGCGGTTCACGTAGTGAATCTTACAGTTCTAACTTGCCAACCGTGGTCTGTATGGAATTGTTCAATAAAGGGCCCAAAATTAAGATAACATAGATGGGAGAGGTCTCTATGAATAGGAATTCCTAAGTATTTGATATTCTGTGAGGGCCAGGCAAAGGGAAAGTTGGACTGGATGGAATCCTATATGGATTTGGGGAGGGAGACATCGAGGGCCTCAGACTTCGCTGCATTGATTTTAAAATTTTACCATGTAACAAAGTGATCTATTTCAGCCATAACAGCATGGATGGATATATGTGATTGAGTGATATATACTAGGACATCATCAGCAAATAGAGAGCACTTGTACTCGGTGCCTCCCACCTCAATCCACCTAATATTGGGGTTATGGCGAATTGATGAGAGCAGGTGCTCCGTCACTAGGATGTATAAGAGAGGGGACAGAGGACATCCCTGCCTTGTCCCATTGGTGATTGTGAAAGGTGATGAAAATGTTCTGACGCACCCCCTGGGCCTTGGGACACCCGGAGCCGGACCCTTTTTGGTGGATGCTGGTGGTTGTAGTCTTCGTGGCGGCGACCCGGTTCCGTGGCTCAGGGCGGTCAAACCAGTGGCGGAACTATTTATGTGGTTTTGATGTTTAAATGTCCGACTACGCCACCCGTGGATTGCGGTCAGAGTGAACCGCCGCTACAGGGCAGACCGCTGAGGCTGGTGTTGTGGGTGCAGCAGAGCGTAGCATAACTCCCCACGGGAGGAGTATAGCCTCAGGGCAGTGTATGCGGAGGATGGGGGTGATGGTGCAGGGCAGCAGCAGTAACGACACGGAGTCAGTGATGCAGTCCAGGGCCTTTACTCACAGTTCTTATTATCCAGACCACGTCTGCAGGTAACGGCTGCCCACGTCGTACTGTGCTCACCAGGTGAGGGGCTCAGACAACTCCCAGATAACTTTGGAGCACTTCACAGGACCCCCTTTGTGTGTCCTTTGTCTGGCCTTTCTTACCAACACTTCTGTCCGGCTGCCTCGGGCCTCCTCTTGGTAAACTTGGCGCCAGTTTCCCTGACCCTATGTGGTGCCTTCCTAGCTGGTGTAGCGAGGGGCTGCGCCACATAAAATGTCAGAGCCTCCGGTTTCTAGCTGAGGGTCGTTTCCTGCCTCCACTAGTTCGGGGACCGGTCTCCCCCTTTGGCCTGACCCCTCCACGCAGGTGGATTCGGGCGTGCGGTGGCGACTCGCCCGTCCGCACCCCTGGGATCCCTTCATTCCTCGTTCCTGGAGCCTTCTCCGCTCCTCTTCCTTCCTTCTCCCTCTTCCAGGCCTGGGCCTCTGTTACTAGGCCCGCCTCCGGAGCAGAGCTCATGCAGAGCCCCTGCTCCCTGCCACTTCTGCTCAGACTTCTCTGCACTGAACTAAGATGGTGCCCACCTTTTATACTCCCTTCTCAATGCACCCAGGAACTGCTTCCTCCCTGCTCCTGCACTACAGGGTTCCCCTTCCTCAGTGTTCCCTCCCCCCACTCCAGCCAGGGACAGGGACTGTCGTGCCCATCTCAGGGGCATATTGGTCGCCCTGCCCCACGGCAATGTGGTGTAATGCATGCAGGTGTCGGGTCCTGATCCACACTCCATCCTTACCTGAGAGTGAGATATCACACCTCTGGGTGAGGTGCAATACGTCTGTAGCAATCGAGCCCTCAGGGTGCTACAGTTCCATTTATCTTCAGCCTAGGTGACGTATTGCGATACAGGGCCGTGATTTTGGCTATAAAAGGGTCCCCTAGACCCCTACCCCAAGCTTTTTAAGAGAATCATATATGGCGTGCCAGGAGACTCTATGGAATGCTTTCTCAGCATCCAACGAGAGTATCTAATTACAAATTTTTAACTGCATCTAGCCCAGGAAATACTTTGTGCCTAGTAGCAGTGTCTGCTAGTCAGCGGATTATCCCGGCTGTTAAGCAAGCTACACCACCTGTAGTTTAGACACTTAATTTTTTCAAAGGAAATGCTTCGGGACCATGGGATACTCAGTGAAGAGCATCAGGAGGCACCCCAAGGCATAGGGGCTGGGACTGGCAGTAGGATGCCTTGCGGTGGACAGCCGAGCTCGATCCTTATAAAAGCTTTTTAACTGCAGCAGCTTTAGTGGACGCTACTGGAGCTGGAATTACGCGGCTGCTGGCATGAGACTTGCCCTCCAATAGATCCTTGTAAATGGATTTAAAGTGTATTCATTCAAATTAGAGAGACAATTTAAATTAAAAAGCTTAGAGCTGCCTCCACCACAGGGGGGCTCGCTCGACCCACCAGCGGACAGGCACCAGTATTGGGAGAGGGGGGCTGGCCATCAGGGTTCACCGCGGCTCTGGCACAAACCCGGCGACACGGAGGTGGCACGGGCAGGAGCGGACTGGCCGTGTCGGCTTCTCACTTTTTGGATTTTAGAAGGGCATGACATGCCTATATCTGTGTCTCCCCCTCCTTTTACTCCTCCACCTCTTTTATTTTCGCATGACTATATGTACTTGTCACTTTTCCATGTGTTAGTTGTGTCTTCTGAGCAGTTTGTCAGCTTTTGGACACCTTTGAAGGTGTTTTCTATGTGTTTCTATGTGTTTTTGTTTGCCTGCCATTGGTTTTAACGGTGTTCGAAGGTGTTCGACGAACAGTTCGACGAACAGTTCGGCGAACACACGGGTGTTCGACGAACCGAACCGAACTCGAACACTACGGGGGTGGCTCAACACTAGTCCCCCTCTCATATACTAATGTGCCACAAACAGGAAGTTGATATCACCAACCATTCCCATTTAATTTAGGTGTATCCATATAAATGGCCCTCCCTGTACTGGATATACAGTATTAAAGTATTAATGAATGTGTGTCCCTTAGCAAAACCAAAAATGTTCACATTGATTTAGAAACATACATAGAGTGGGGTCCATATCACAAACTGACCATCACAGACCTTTTCTGCTATCAGTCCATAGTGAAGGCTAACCCCTTAGTAACAGAACCAATTTTGGCCTTAAAGAGAACCTGTCAGCATGATTTTTTAATGTTAAGTAACGGCATGGCTGTAATAGCGCTGCAATACTGATTACATTGATACCTTTGGTGAAGAAATCCGCTTTGTTATTCTTCCTTAATCACCATTTGAAGTTTTCTTCTAATTAGATTTTGGTGCACAAGGGCTGGATTGTACACTGGGTCTTCTCCTCCCTGTCTGTGATTCCCCTCCGCCTGCCTTGGATCTGTGAATGACAGGGTACTGAGATGTCACACAGAGGAGGCAAGTCATTCACAGACTGGAGGAAGCAGAGGGGCAAGGGAATCAATCACAGGGAGGAGAAGGCCCAGTGTACAGTCCGGCCCCCTGTGCACCGAAATCTAATTATCAGAAAATTTCAAATGGTGATTAAAGAGGAATCACAAAATGGATTTCTTCACTAAAGGAGTCAGTTTAATTTGTATTACAGCACCATTATAGCAATGTCTTTACATTACAAAATTGTGCTGATAGGTTCTCTTTAATGACCAAGACCCATTTTTCAAACCTGACCAGCGTCACTTTATGTTGTAACAACTTTGGAACGCTTCAACATATCCTAATGATTCTGACACTGTTTTGCATGACACATAATATTTTATGCTACTATTAAATTTAGTTCGATATGTTTGCATTTTTTTATGAATATATCTAAAATTTGACAAAAATGATAGAAAAACAGCAAATTTTATGTTTTGAATGCTTGCACCCTTAAACCAGATAGTTATACCATATAATTAATAAACAATATTTCCAATATGTCTACTTTATGTCAGCATAATTTTTAAAATGTCCTTTTATTTTGAAAGGATATAAGGAGAATAAAAATTTAGATGCAATTTTTCATTTTTTTTTCAAAGCAATTTACAAATCCTATATTTTTATGAAACTGTTCAGTTTTTAAGTCAATTTGAGAGTTCTAAATATCGGAAAACCCAAAAGTGATCCCATTTTAGTTGCATCCCTCAAATTATTCAAAACTGATTTCACAAAATTTGGTAACTTTCCAAGTGGTTCACATGAATGAATAGAATAATGAATTAAAAAAAATAAAAAATGTTTTTTCCACTAATATATTTAGTCCCAAATTTGTCATATTTACAATGAGTAATAAGAGAAAATGCACCCAGCAATCTGTGACAAAACTTTTCCCAAATGTGGTGATATCCAATATACAGTGCCTACAAGTAGTATTCAACCCCCTGCAGATTTAGCTGGATAAGATGCAAATAAGTTAGAGCCTTCAAACTGCAAACGAGAGTAGGTTTTATGAACAGAAGCATAAATCTTACAAACCAAAAAGTTATGTTGCTCAGTTGAATTTTATTAAATTTTAAGCATAAAAGTGTGGGTCAATTATTATACAACCCCTATGTTTAATATTTTGTGGAATAACCCTTGTTTGCAATTACAGCTAATAATCGTCTTTTATAAGACCTGATCAGGCCGGCACAGGTCTGTGGAGTTATCTTGGCCCACTCCTCCATGCAGATCTTCTCCAAGTTATCTAGGTTCTTTGGGTGTCTCATGTGGACTTTATTCTTGAGCTCCTTCCACAAGTTTTCAATTGGGTTAAGGTCAGGAGACTGACTAGGCCACTCCAACACCTTGACTTTTTCCCTCTTGAACCAGGCCTTGGTTTTCTTGGCTGTGTGCTTTGGGTCGTTGTCTTGTTGGAAGATGAAATTACGACCCATCTTAAGATCCTTGATGGAGGAGCGGAGGTTCTTGGCCAAAATCTCCAGGTAGGCCGTGCTATCCATCTTCCCATGGATGCGGACCAGATGGCCAGGCCCCTTGGCAGAGAAACAGCCCCACAGCATGATGCTGCCACCACCATGCTTGACTGTAGGGATGGTATTCTTGGGGTCGTATGCAGTGCCATCCAGTCTCCAAACGTCACGTGTGTGGTTGGCACCAAAGATCTCGATCTTGGTCTCATCAGACCATAGAACCTTGAACCAGTCTGTCTCAGAGTCCTCCAAGTGATTATGAGCAAACTGTAGACGAGCCTTGACATGACGCTTTGAAAGTAAAGGTACCTTACGGGCTTGTCTGGAACGGAGACCATTGCGGTGGAGTACGTTACTTATGGTATTGACTGAAACCAATGTCCCCACTGCCATGAGATCTTCCCGGAGCTCCTTCCTTGTTGTCCTTGGGTTAGCCTTGACTCTTCGGACAAGCCTGGCCTCGGCACGGGAGGACACTTTCAAAGGCTGTCCTGGCCGTGGAAGGCTAACAGTAGTTCCATAAGCCTTCCACTTACGGATGATGCTCCCAACAGTGGAGACAGGTAGGCCCAACTCCTTGGAAAGGGTTTTGTACCCCTTGCCAGCCTTGTGACCCTCCACGATCTTGTCTCTGATGGCCTTGGAATGCTCCTTTGTCTTTCCCATGTTGACCATGTCTGAGTGCTGTTCACAAGTTTGGGGAGGGTCTTAAATAGTCAGAAAAGGCTGGCAAAAGAGATCTTTAATCCACACATGTGAAGCTCATTATTCTTGGTGCCTGAACTACTTCTTAATACTTTTGGGGGACCAAACAGAATTCTTGTGGTTTGAGGGGTTGAATAATAAATGACACTATGAATTAACTTTTAACGTTTTAAAAAAAAAAAAATTTGCTGCAGTGCATTTCCCACTTCCAGGCTGATCTACAGTACAAATGTCACAATGCCAAGTTAATTCCGCATGTGTCAACCAGCTAAATCTGCAGGGGGTTGAATACTACTTGTAGGCACTGTATGGTTGAAAACTGCTGTTTAGGCACATGGCGGGGCTCAGGAGTGAAGGAGAGCTATTAGATTTTCAGCACAACTTTGGCTTGAATAGATTGTGGACGCTAGTGATGAGTGAGCATGCTCGCTACTGCTTGGTGTTCGCCCGAGCATCTCACTGCTCAAGATGCTCGGCGCTCGCCGAGTATTTCCGGGGTTGCTCGGCGGGAGCTCGGGTCCCCTCCCTGCATGTTTGGCACTCTAACAATACAGAACAAGCCACATAATAGTTATGAAAATATGGGCGGACGGCCAGCCAAGTGGTGAGCATCCGTCCAACCGCACGCTGAAAAAATCGTATCAGAAAGAGGAGGAGAGCTCAGCATATCTTTGCAAAAAGTGTCTTTATTTAAACATGTATAGAAAAATAAGTATTTAAACCAGACAAAGGTTAGGTAAAAAATGACTGCATAGGAACATACTGAAACATCAGATAGATATACTAATGGGACAATGATTATAGCCCTATGGTATAGATAGAATTGCACAATTACCCAAGGCAAATCATAAATCATAAATATAGTAGAAGCAATAAATATGCTATATATGATAAAAGCATTCCACTTGAATAGAAAAAAGAGGTACCATTAATGTAACAAGGGGAAACATTGCCATATATCAAGGGGGTGCACCAACATATACCTAGTGCCAGGGCAAAATATATGATGAAAAGTATGTTTACCTGTAGAAAATTCTCACAGTCAGAGTGGAGAGAAGGGGGAGAGAGGAAAGGGTGGTAGTAGCACGGAGCCCGACGCGCGTTTCGCGGTAAGACCGCTTTCTCAAGGGCGGGTGATAGATATGTGGTGCCCCAGAGCATGTGGCAGACAATCAACTTGCAGGGATTGTCTGCCACACACTATAATGCCGCAGCCATGTTGGTTGTGGCATTACAGTGATTGGCTGGCCGCACAGCGTCATCAGGTCTGTATCAGACCTGGTGCCGCCGTGCTCGTCACAGTCAACTCCGCAATCAGGCAGTGTAGGAAGAGGTGCTGCTGAACTAGGGAGTAGAGATGAGCGGTGTTCGACTAGAACTGTTCGCCAATCTCAAATTCGAGCTGTTTTGGGCGGTGTTCGAGTCGTTCGACGAACGCGAACGATTTGCAAAAAATTCGGCTGTTCGAGGTTATGTTCGAAAACTGTTCGTGCACCAAAAGCGTGTCCTGCATGTCTGGCGCTATTTAGATCACCAATAATGCCATCCAGCCTGTCATCTCAATGCCATCCCAGCGTGGGAGAATTCTCCTGCAGAAGCGCTGAGCGCTGAGAATTTTTCCATGCTGTTAGTGACGTGTATGAGGTGAGCTGAGTTCATTGGACATGAGCTCACCTCATGCACGTCACTGACAGCGTGGGAAAATTCTCCTGCACTCACCACATGCGCAGGAGAATTTTACCACGCTGTCAGAGACGTGCATGAGGTGAGCTGAGTTCATTGGACATGACCTCGGCTCATCTTTATGCCGTCACAGCAAGACACTGAGGAGCACAATCATGCCTGCGCTTCTCAGTGTCTGCGGCATGGCAAGCTGGATGGCAGCGTTCTGCTGCGGTCCAGCATGTCATGTCAATGTAGCAGAGCTGAAGCTGTCGTGGGAACCATGGAAAGGTAAGGATGATGTTGCTTTATTATTTTACTTTTATTGCAGGAGATCGTTGGCTTCAGCTGGAATGGGCGTGATGGTAAGTATGGTTTAATTTAGAAGAATAAAGAATTGTGAGTTTATTTAAATTAAAGGACTTTATTCTGGGTGTTTGTGTTTTTTTTTAACTTTGACTATGGGGTTAGTAATGGGGGTGTCTTATAGACGCCTCTCCATTACTAACCTGGGCTTGATGTCAGGTGGCATTATTAGCTGACATCAACCCCAGCCCTATTACCCCACTGCCACCGCTACAGGGCAGTGGGAAGAGCGAGGCTAAGTGCCAGAATTGGCGCATTCTATGGATGCACCATTTCAGGGGCGGCTGATGGCTGGTGTTTCTAGCCTGGGAGGGATCCAATATTCATGGCACCCTTCCTGGGCTATTAATATCAGCCCCCAGCTGTCTGCATAGCCTTTGCTAGCTATTAAAATAGGGGGGACCCCACGTCATTTTTTTTGGGGTCCCCCATTTTAATAGCTAGTAAAGGCTAGGTATTCAGCTGGGGGCTGATATTAGTAGCCTGGGAAGCTCCGTCGATATTACCCCCTTCCCAGGCTTCAAACATCTGCCCTAGCCGTCTGCTTAACCTCTGCTTGAGACTAAAATTATGGGGAACCCCACGCCAATTTTTTTTAAATAAATCCTTTATTTTAACACTAAATGACAAGTACAGTAATCAACACTGTCACTGTACTTCTTATATGTGTGACTGACATGTTTCTATCTATCTAATCTATGTGTGATGCTCTATTCTTTCTATTCTAAATTGTCGGGTACCCTGCTGAAATGCCGGCCGGCTTTTTTAAAGAGACGGTGCATGATAACACTATTATTTTTTTTAATAAATCCTTTAACACTGAATGACAAGTACAGTAAGCAACACTGTCACTGTACTTCTTATATATGTGACTGACATGTTTCTATCTATCTAATCTATGTGTGATGCTCTATTCCTTCTCGTCTAAATTGTCGAGTACCGGTGTATGCCGCTGCTGAATTGCCGAGCGGCTTTTTTAAAGAGAGTGTCTTCTGAGCAGTTTGTCAGCTTTCGGACACCTTTGAAGATGTTTTCTATGTGTTTCTATGTGTTTTTGTTTGCCTGCCATTGGTTTTAACGGTGTTCGACGGTGTTCTAAGATGTTCCACGAACATCCCGGTGTTCGACGAACCGAACCGAACCCGAACACTACTGGGGTGGCTCAACACTACTAGGGAGAGATTTGGTTGTTTATTAGTTAGTGTAGGTATTCTACAAGATTCTCTACATATCCATCTCAACTAACAGTCCTTCTGAGGACTAATCCAGCTGCAGAGATAACAGTGCTAGGCAGGCAGGGTATATAGCAGACTGCAGTGCATATAGCAAGAGGGTCCATTCCAGTTCTGTCTGCTGGTGCTTTTACAGATAATTGTAGAAATAGCCCCAGGTATCAGGGGCCAGGAATATTTTTTTTTATCTTAATCCTGATTATTTGCTTAAAAAGCAATCCAGAGAACACCATTTTTCTGCGCCATTTGCTTGTTAGCACTGCAGAATACAGCCAGGTCCTTTCCACATTACAGCACTAAAATTCCAGCTATTTAAAACTGTGGTTTGTATGTCACATGGATCACATATAATTACGCTGAAAATTCTGCCATTTCTGGCCTTCATTAAAATTTTGTTTCAGTTTGTCAGCGAAGATATTGACACCAGTTTGCTGTTAAAAATAGTTAACTACAGGTCAGCTATGTCAAACTGTGGTTTGCCTGTCGAATGGATCACATATGTTTCACTCCAAATTCAGCCATTTGTAGTGAGCGTGGAAGATATTGTCCTCCATTTAAAATGGGCAAGGCACGTGGCAAGAGATGGGGAAATGGATGTGATTGTAATGGTGATGGTTCATGCAGAGGCCGAGGCTGTAAGCAAGCTGAAATTGTGTTACAACAAACACCCATATCTTCTCGCTCGACCTTCCTGCCCCAATTAATAGGGGACCGCAGAACACCACTATTGAACAAAGAGCAGTGTGAAAAGGTTATTAGTTGGATAGCAGATAATGCTTCCAGTCACTTAGCTACAATCACCACCCTGTCTTCTACATGGTCAAATCTCAGTAGCCGTGAGTCTGGACTGCATATTCCTCACTCTGATCCTCCTTCCTCCCACCATGCCGAGAGCCCACAGACAACTGATCCCACACTTGGACACTCCAAAGAGCTGTTCACTTTTCCATTTATAGATTCGGGCTTCTCGCCTGGTCCACTTGAAGCAGGGCAAGAGGAGATTGCATGTAGCGATGCCCTAATATTTGAGCAGCAACGTTCATACGAAGGCGATGGTGGGAAAGTGTCACAAGAGGTGGACGATGATGAGACACAATTGCCAGAAAGTCAGGAGGAGGACCAGAGTGCGGAAGTGGAAGATGAGGTGGTGGATGATATAGTAACTGACCCAACCTGGAAGTAGGACATGCAGAGCGAGGACAGCAGCACACAGGGGAATTGAGGCAGGGCACCCCAACAGGCAGGAAGAAGCAGTGTGGTGGCCACAGACAGAAGGCGGGCAACCGTTCCCCGTAACACCAACACGAAGGAAGTTGCCAGTACAACTGTTAGGTCTTCCCGAGTCTGGTTGTTTTTTAAAGACTCTGCCAATAACCCCAAAAAGGCCATTAGTACCACCTGCCAGGCCAGAATCAGCAGGGGTAACAAAACTACCAGCCTGACCACCACCAGCATGATCAGGCACATTGTGGGCCGAACCCCAGTTTCCAGGAACAGTGTCTGTGTGTGACACCACTGCTTCTTCCGCTGTTGTGCGTGCAATCCAATCCCCTGTCCATAGTGCATGCGAAGATGCCTCCTGCCCTGCACTAGTCATTGCACACTCTCAACTAGCACCATCAGCAATAACATCCTTGTTCCAGCGCATAGTTCAGTTGTCCATACCACAGTCTTTGGAATGCAAGCGCAAATACGCAGCCAACGCCCCACAGGCCACACAAATAAATTCTCACATTTCGCGTCTGCTTTCGCTTGAAATGTTGCGTTTTAGGCTCATGGAGACGGAAGCTTTCCGCAACCTGATGGTGGCGGCCGTCCCTCGGTACTCGGTCCCCAGCTGCCACTATTTCTCCCCGTGTGCCGTCCCCGCATTACACAAGCATGTGTCTCACAACATTAGCCATGCCCTCAACAATGCAGTTACTGGGAAAGTCCACTTAACAACAGACACGTGGACAAGTATTTGTGTGCAGGGACGGTACATTTCGCTGACGGCACACACTGGGTTAATATAGTGGAAGCCGGGACCCTGTCGGACCTTGGGACGGAACACATCCTCCTGACGCCGAGGATTGCGGGCCCTATGTCAATCAGGGTTGCCCCCACAGTCTACAGCTCCTGCTGATCATCCTCCTCAGACTCCTCCTCTTCAGCCTCCATCTCCGCTGGAAGCACTGCAGCACTGCTTCAGCCAAATGGCAACAGGCTGTGCAGCAGCTAATATGCTTAGGTGACAAACCACACAATGCTGAATAGTTGTGGACATCTCTGATAGAGCAGGCATATCTGTGGCTGACACCGCTGAACCTACAGCCAGGTATACTTGTGTGTGACAATGGCTAGAACCTGGTGGTGGCTCTGAGGCGAGGCGAGTTCATACATGTACCATGCCTGGCCCATGTGCTTATGCTCTTGGTTCAGCGGTTTCTCAAAAGCTACCCGGATCTGCCGGATCTGCTTGTCAAAGTATGCAGCCTGTGTGCCCATATTAGAAAGTCATCTACAGCTTCCGCCACCCTTGCTGTGCTTCAGCAGCATTTGCAGCTTCCGGCTCACCGACTGGTGTCTAATGTCCCCACGTGTTGGAACTCTATACTGCAGATGTTGGGAAGGATTTTTGAGCAGGAGAGGGCAGTTGTGGACTACCAACATCGACAAGGCAGTGGGTATTCAGTTCAGACTCCACACTTAAGACCTCAGGAGTGGACATGGATGTCAGACATCTGTACCATCCTCCAAAACTTTGAAGACTCCAGCCAAGATGGTAAGCAGCGATGATGTCATAATTAGCATCACCATCATGCTTCTCTGTCTTATGAAATGCTCTCTGCTCACAATCAAAGAGGATGCATTGCAGTCAGAGCACGATGAGATGGAGCAAGGAACCATACAGGGTGATTACACACAGTCCAGCCTCATCTCATGCCAGCATAGAAAGGGTGACAATGAGGAAGAGGAGGAGGAAGAACAGGAGCTAGTTTCATGTGCTATAGACGGTACTACCTGCACAACTGTCATACCGTCTGTTCATTGTGGATGGCCTGAGGACAGAGAGGAGGAGGAGGAGTGCATTGTCAGTCGTCCTCTTGGTGAGGACAAGGAAGTCTTGCCTGTTAGCAGTCTGGTACGCATGGCTGAGTTTATGTTACGCTGCCTTTCCCGTGACCCTCGCGTTCTCAAAATTTTGGGTGACAGTCATTACTGGTTGGTGACACTTCTAGACCCACGATACAAGGAGAACTTTATATCTCTTATTCCTGAGGCGGACAGGTCTACAAAAATGGGGCTGTACCAGAAGGTCCTTGTTGAGGAACTATTGAAAAAATTCCCATCTGAAAACGCTGGCAGCAGAGGTCACAATTCGTTGGACAACCAAGGAGTACAGGCGAGAGAGACACAACTGCAATCCAGCAGAGGCAGGGGACTCTGTCAAAGTTCTGGGAGAGTTTTCTCATCCCCTCCCATCGCACAGGCCCTGAGGCACAGGGTACTCTCACAAGGAGTGCAAAGTTTGGGAAGATGCTGAGGGAGTACCTTGCCGACCTTACCAACATCCTCCGTGATTCCTCTGTGCCTTATAATTATTGGGTATCCAAGCTGGACACGTGGAATGAACTGGCTCTCTACGCCTTAGAGGTCCTGGCCTGCTCTGCCGCTAGTGTTTTATCAGAGCGGATTTTTAGTGCCGCTGGTGGAATTATAACCTACAGGCGCATTCGCCTGTCAACTGAAAATGCTGACAGGCTGACTCTTATAAAAATAAACAAGGGCTGGATGGAGCCAGACTTCTCAACACCATGGAATGATAGCAGCGTAACATAAACTCAAATCCAGTGTCTTTTTTTGGAAGGTGTATTCCCATGCACCTTTTCACACCCACACATGGGTATACACTTCCTGATTTTGCATATTTGCTCTTGTCTTCCTCTTTCTCCTCATCCTCCACCACCATATCACCAGGGTGACCATGGTCCGTGATGCAACACCCACATAATTTTTTTAAAATGATGCCGGTAAAAAATTGTTTTTATACAGTATGTTCATGTATACCCCACAGGGGTAAATGTTTATCAGCCCATACACTTAGTGCATGGGCATTACAAGTATAGGAGATCCGCTCCTTTTCTAATGGTAACATTTTTTTTATGAGGCCCTCCACCACGTCTTTTCTAAGCTGCATTGGAGTGCTTCCCAATTTTTGGCAGCCCTTGCATTCACTGCATAGGCCAACACTATGGGAGACCCACTTCCCAATAATGGGAACATTTTTTCATGAGGCCCTCTACGTCTCTTCCAAGGGGCATTGGAGTGCCTCCCAATTTTTGGCAGCCCTTGCATTCACTGCATAGGCCAACACTATGGGAGACCCACTTCCTAATAATGGGAACATTGTTTTGAGGAGGCCCTCTGACCTCCATGTCTCTTCCAAGGGGCATTGGAGTGCTTCCAATTTTTTGGCAACCCTTGCATTGACTGCATAGGCAAACACAATGGGAGACCCACTTCCTAATAATGGGTACATTTCTTTTCATGAGGCCCTCCTCTACGTTTCTTCTAATGGGCATTGGAGTAGGTCCAAATTTTTGGCAGCCCTTGCATTCACTGCATAGGCAAACAGTTTGGGAGACCCACTTCCTAATAATGGGAACATTATTTTCAGGAGGTCCTCCTCTAAGTCTCTTCAAAGGGGTATTGGGGTGCGTCCAAATTTTGGGCAGACCTGCCACTCATTGCATACGCAATAACGGTATAGGAGACCCACTCTTTAGTAATGGGAACAACAAAGCATAGCCGGCTGATGGCTCTCTAAGAATAGCGAGGGCCGACTGCTGGCCCTTTAAGAATAGTAAAGGCCGCCTGATGGCCCTATAAAAATAGGTTTTGTGTCTTCCAGAGTCCCTCCTTCATAAATGAAGCAGGATGTGTCTGATCATGTCTCACACATCACATGGCCAGATAAGGTTGTAAAATGTTAAAATGACATTTCCCGGTGAATGTATTTGTCACAGTTGAAAGCAAAAACGCATCAAAAACGCTACGTGTGAACATAGCCCAAGGTGTAGATGAGTATTTTTGTTTTTGGTTATTTATTTTGCCCTATATACAAGTCATTACCCTGGAAAAGATGTTCCTTAACATATTTCCCAAGAAAATCTATTTTGGTTTCGTTTTTGTATGTTTTATTGTGAGTCCATAAAAGTGGCGTAATACCTCTGACAACGTTGTCGACAACAGTGACCTGGGAGTCAGAAATGCTTCCAGGGGTCTTCCCCATGCTGTTCACATGTCATTTAAACACTGTTCCCATTGATTTGGTCAATTTTTAGGCCCTCTGCAGACCGCCGGGAGAGCCGCCTGAAAAATGCTTGAGTTTCCCATAGACTTACATTGGACTCGTTGTTCGGGTTGAGCACCCGAGCATTCCAATTTGCTCGACCCGAGCATCGAGCACCTGAGCATTTTAGTGCACGCCCATCACTAATGGACACCATTTGCAGAACACCTGATGAGTAAATGCAGCAGATGCCCCTCACAAGTGACCCTATTTTGGAAAACTAGACTCCTCAATTAATTCATCTATGTGTGTTGTGTGCATTTTAAACCTACAGGTGCTTACCAGAATATTACATTGGGACGTAAAAATTAAACTTGCACTTTTTTTTCCCTACAATGCTATTTTAGGGTGTAAATTTGCTTATCAGAATCCATGTTACATTTGCAGAGTCTCTGAGGCACCAAAACAGTGGAAGCCCCCCTTAAGTGTCACAATTTTGGAAAATAACTGTTAAAAGGAATGGTTTGGTGAGCGTTTTGAATCTACAAGTGCTTTAGAGACGTGTATAACATTGTGACATGAAAACAAAAATAATGTTTTTTTTTCAGGAACATTATCATTTTCACTAAGGATAGTTATTGAACTCCACATTTGGTTTACATTTCAGGCTACTCAAAGCATTGCAGTTATTCAATTTGGAAGCTTAAATTTTCTCTAGTTTAGTTTCATCATGTATAGTTTTTTGAGTTTGTGATGTTACTTATTTAGTATGTATTGTACATTGTGTGCTATAAAGCTATCATACTGACTTTTCCCTTACCTCATACTAGTTATTGCTATTAAAAGCTTCACATGTATTATGTTACTAGCAAAATACCGGTGGCTACGGTCACAAAAAACGATATGTTAAATTGTTGGTTATGATTGCTAAGGTTTGATTGTCAGTTTCACCCTGAAGTTGAAATCTTCAGAGTTTAAAATTATTTTTTTCAACTCTTATTTTTTTTGGGTTTGACATTAGCAGTTGTTTATTTTGACAAATTGGTCGTTACACTGAGGTGAACAACAACTACTTTTTGAACAAATTTCTTATTAAATATTAAACAGCATAGTTCAACCCATCACCCACCTTCTCCCAGTTTAACCTATCAGTGCTTAACGGAAAAAGGAGTAAGATTGATTTGCAAATACACAGCTGACTATTGTAGTGCTTTTTGCTAAACAACGTTTTTCATTTTACCTTAAGGTGCACATATGAAAAGATTTTTGGGGTTACCCACCCTAGAACAAGCAATGTAAAGTTGACCATGTAAAAAACACGGGCTCTCCAAATTAATGCCGACAAACGCTTCCAAACTCAAGTCAGCCTGACTATGTCTTTGCATAGGTTGCATGTGTGGTATTACATCATGTGTCCAGTCCAACATGAAAAATTTGGTGGAAGGTCACTTTAACCCCTAGCAGTTCCTTTGTATTCAGAAAGTAAGATAAGAACCTCAAAATTTGGGCAGCAAAGTCTTGGCATTACCTGTAATCTTGTGAGAAATCTACAAGGCTCTCAAAAATTTTTTAATTCCTTAGTGATTGCCTTAATTTCAGGGATGGGGAAGTTGCTAAAACACAGTTGAGCTCTTTGAGAATACAGTTATAGAAAGACCAACTAAATTTAAAGAGGAAAGATCATAATGATACGGACCATCCTTCTCTCTGTTCTTGTCTGACAGAAAAAGAATCAGCCTTTAAGATAAATACCGCTATATTGGCTTATATAATTGGCACATTCACAAGACACACTTGAAAATCCCTAATGTTCAAGATCCATTTACATATTGATTTGGCTTGCATAAAAGCAAAATTTGTCAACTACTGCTATTATTTATACTGCTCAAAGCAAAACTGAGCCCATAATAAGAGCCAGTGGGATTGCTAACCATTGATAAATTCTAAACCCTAAAAGGAAACACCTATTCAGATGTGCTTACAGCTTGTGTCATCTGCATAACAGATACTTTGGCTAGTTGGCTTGTTTTTCTCAAACAGATAAAACTGTTCTTACTGAATTATGAACAATAACAAAAAACTTTTAAAAATATAAATTTTATTTGAAAAACATTTGCGTGTGTCGTTGCCTGCAACACAATTGCCAATCCTCAAAAATTGCTAATACTTCTTTCAGTAGATGCTTAATGTTTCATCTTGAGGAGCACGTTACTCCCTTCCAAAATCTTACTAAGAAATGTGTGCTTTTTATTCTCTTGGCAACAAAGGTATAGAATTGGTCTTGTATCACCTCATTAACTACACTTTGACAAACTTATGTTCTGTTTTCTTGTGAATGCAGAATCAGACATGTGGAAGCAACCCTTTCCCAGTAGATTTCAATAATGTAACATACATTCAGTATTTGCTAATTTTTATAACAAGCTCTATCATGAGTTTCGCTTGTATTTTCTTGCCAGAAATGGTGGTCTAAGCTTAACATTTCAACAAGTGAATTCATGTCAAGAATGAGAAAACACTTTACTTAGTTACATTAGATATATCAGTAATTTCATTTTAACAGTCAGCTTAAACTTTTGGGGGTTACACACTATGTACCTAAAAACATAACTGGTAAATTTTATGATAACAATTCTAAACTCATTTCTCGTTTTTTATTGAGTGCACAAACCTTTGAGATAGTTGTTTCGATTCCAGGCACATGGATAGTTTTAGAATTTGAAAATATAGGATTTTGGGCCCTTGCAATAGAAGTTGAAACAGTACCGAATGTTCTGTTACTGCTAGGTGTTAATGGATTAGGGAAGATTTATGAAATAGTGCAAATTAAACTGAATAATGTAACTTTCCATGACTCCTAATATTTAGGAAAGCCATTTGGAAAGCCAAGACAGTGTTGAGCAATATATTTGATCCACACAAAACATACACCAATCTGCCCTGTTATCTAAAGGTTTGTGAATTTCAATGTGGAGGTATTTACTAAGGAAAAGGTGCCAAAATTGGGTTGTGCATGTACTATTAACTTACAATTTTTTTCCAGATGGTGACTACTTGTGAATTGTTCCACTAAAAACAAGCCATCAAATAGTTCCTCAAACAAAATCAAAAGTCTTTGGTCTTGAAGGGCTAAAATACAAAAACATTCTTTTAATGTTTTTTTATTGTGCAAAAGTAGTAAAGCATGTAAAATAGATATTGAAAACTTTGGTATCTCCATAATCAGAGTGACCCACAGAATATATCGTAGATAGCATGAACAGTGAACAATGACCGAATTACTGTTTTTTTCCCCCACTCCAAAAAAAAAAATGTTGCTCAAAATTGTGCCATTAAAAATCCAACTATTTTATATCAGACAAGTATGTAATTCTGTTGATGGAACAATAAAAATAACTTAAGGCTCATGGAATGCAACAATGAAAAAGCAAAAAAAAATGAGCTCCATCATTACTGGGTTAAAGATTTTTTTTTTTAGAATACAGCTAGTATTATTCTAAGGCAGGATGAACATTGATCTTATTGGTGGCTCTGAACATATTCTCTATGATGAGCCATGCCAAAATCAAATAATCCGCAAGACCAAATTTTAAAGGGTTGTCTCTTGAGACAACCCCTTTTCAGAAGACTTATTGGGATGTCATATAAGGGGACTGAAGCTCTAGAACCAAAATGGTGAGGTAAACTGCAAGAGCAGCTCTTGTGCTAGTATACCTTGCATTACATGGACAGCCTCTTAGCCACTGTCATTTCTATAAGCTTTACATAACTCAATAGGACAAGCAAAATTTTTAAAATGAACAAGATATATAATCAGAGAAATACAGCTAAAATTAATCTTGCTTAAGAAAATATCTTTTCCAAGCACAAAATGTGCAATATGTAAGGCAATGGGAAAACATGTTATCCAAAAGGTGGAATATATTGTATAAAATGCCCATGCCAGAAACAATGCATAGGCAGGACCACGCGTGAACTGCGAGTAAGAATAAAAGAAAATATTTATAATATCAAAAGACAGTTTACTGGGCAGCCCTTGTCACAACATTACAAACTGGTACACAATGGGAATATAATGGGAAGTTCTTTATGGGGTGTGGAAAAACATTGGAGAGGAGTAGACTTTACAAAACAGATGTCGAGGGCAGAGAGTAGATGGATATTTACATTAAACACATTGAGACCACTAGGTCTCAATAGTGAAATAGAACTATTCGCTGTTTAAAAAAACAATTGGACCAATGAATCTAGTTATTTGCCTATATAAACACTGCCACAAGCTGCAGGTGTAATCCCTGATGAAGGCGGGCGCAACCGCAGAAACGCGTTGGACAAGCAATCACTCTTTTTTCATGAAGAGAGTCCGTACTGCTTCAGTGACGTCACACACCTGCAAGGTGGCACCTTTTTTGAACATGTGTTGGTATACAAGTGACCGGCTGGCACCATACTAACAGCGTTCATTTGCAAACATAACGCGGATCCATGACACAGGATTCCCCGCAAGCACAACGCGATAAAAGGATTCCAGGACATAAGATTCCCTGCAAGTACAGTGCGGCAACAAGACTCCCCGCATCCACCCGTAACAAACCAGTACCCAGAACAGATTGTCATCGTTACACACCGTGAATAGGAAAGGAGAGCTGTTTCATCAAGCCATCCCCCTTTACACTTTGCGCATTTATTAAGACACTCTTTTACAGCACATCTCAAACCTGTTTTTTATTCTGTATTTTATTGGACATAGTCCAGTGTGCACCGAGGCAAAAGGTGCTCTTGAATATGATGTTTTAAAGGAGAGAGTGCAAATTTCTCTTTTCATAATTTCCTATAATAGTAGAAATATAATGAGTTTCATCACATTTTATACTGAAATGGCTGATCGATCTTTTGACTAAATACTTTTTCAGTGTAATAACAGCACTAAAACCAGCTTGAAAAAAAGTAAATAAAATGTATAATTTTGAAAGAATTTAGAACTGGACCGATGCCTTATGTATGCAGAAGGGACCACAGCCTGTTCCAGTCAGAATCTACGCACACTACAAGAGCTACCTCATTCTGCGGAGTTCTCGCTGGCAGATTTACAAAATGAAAACAATGCAATGCTTTTAAATGGTAATTCTTTGCCTGTTACATGGCCACCCGGTATGCTGCTGACATCAGAGATGACTATTGTAATCACTGTCACTACGTCCCTCTTGTCATTATTGTAATAGGTGACAGATTATTATCCATGGTACTAAGTTGCCAACATGTATAGTGCTCTAAATACATAAAAAAAAAAATAATCATACAATCTATGCCAAGACACAAAAAATAATTTACAATAGCAGGTGGATGACAAAGTCAATATACAGTCACCTTCAAAATCACAGAGCCAGGTCCAACATTTGACCTTCCACAATGATCATTTCCTCATGTTTGATTACCTACTACTTAGTCAGGGGCCCCACCTTGGCAATGATGTGAAAGGTTACCCAAGTACCTTCCTTCCAAGAAACACTATTGAATACCCAGGTCATAATTTTATTCTACAATGACCTTGACGGCTACAGCTCAAGTCTAGAAGATGGAAGCATTTGGCACTGTTAGGGTGTGTTCACACGATTCAATTGCACTGTGCTTTTTTACCTCAATTTTCCATAGTCGATATAAATTCTCCATGTTCTTTTTATTTCTTAAAAAAAGGACAAAAACTATGCATTTTCTACTGCTATTTTGGAAAGATGCAGCAAAAAAGATGCAGCATGATCAATTTCATGAACATACTCTCAGAAAGTAATTTAAGTGCTTACAAGTGTTCTGTTATATAGAAAAAGAGGTACATGTGTCTACACATAAAGACTCAATGTGGGGGGGGTTAATCACTTTTATTGTCTCGTGCTATTTGCTGTTTTTTTTGTGCCATATTCATCAAAATGGCGCCTGTGGTTCATGACCTTTGAACAAAGTCATAAAAGATATATTTTGTTCTCTCTATTATAGTTGTTGCAATTTTCTAGTGCAAAATATTAAACATCTCGCAAAAAGGCATAAGAACTGTTCAAAAAGTTTTGGCTTACATAAAATCCCTGCAGTGAAAGAATGGAGTACATTTGCGACAAAATTTGTGATTTAAAAAAAAAAAAACGAATGTAGGCAAGCACATATAAAATAGACTTAAAAAAAACACAAATAGAAAGACGAACACAGCGCAAATGAAAAAAAAAACAGACATAAACACCAAAAACTAGACAAAAAACAGGCAGAAATTCAACAACATATCAGCTCACAAGTAGAGATGAACGGACTTGTGGAAGTTCAGGTTCTGGTACCCGACCTGAACTTTAGTCCAAAACTGTTTTCTCTCTCTCTCGCCCCCGGACTTCCTCCGGAACTCCAAACATTAAAACGGACTTCTGGGAGAAGTAAGTGTTTGGAGTTTAGCATCGGTATCCGGTACAAACTCCAAACTTTTAAGTTTGGGTTCTCTCATCTCTACACACAAGATATATTTCTTTTTCTCTGATGAGTCTAGAGCATAGTGGTTACAATATAGTCACAGTTCTTGCCAGTTACAGTTTTTTCTTCCACTTCTATGAGATAAAATAAAATAGTGGCTTCAATGTACGAACTCAGGACAAGTCACAGTGGTACCAATTACTATACAACTTGAAGGCACTTCTCTTTACTTGTGGTGCCATGATGGTTCGATCTGCTCATGGTGAGTCAATATTAGTGTTGAGCCACCCCCGTAGTGTTCGGGTTCGGTTCGGTTCGTCGAACACCGGGATGTTCGAGGAACTGTTCGTCGAACTGTTCGTCGAACACCTTAGAACACCGTCGAACACCGTTAAAACCAATGGCAGGCAAACAAAAACACATAGAAACACATAGAAAACACCTGCAAAGGTGTCCAAAAGCTGACAAACTGCTCAGAAGACACTCTCTTTAAAAAAGCCGGCTGGCAAATTCAGCAGCGGCATACACCGGTACCCGACAATTTAGACAAGAAGGAATAGAGCATCACACATAGATTAGATAGATAGAAACATGTCAGTCACATATATATGAAGTACAGTGACAGTGTTGGTTACTGCACTTGTCATTTAGTGTAAAGGATTTATTAAAAAAAATATTAGTGTTTTCATGCACTGTCTCTTTAAAAAAGCCGGCCGGCAATTCAGCATCTGTACCCGACAATTTAGAACAGAAAGAATAGAGCTTCACACATAGATTAGATAGATAGAAACATGTCAGTCACATATATAATAAGTACAGTGATAGTGTTGCTTACTGTACTTGTCATTTAGTGTAAAGGATTTATTTTAAAAAAATAATAGTGTTTTCATGCACTGTCTCTTTAAAAAAGCCGGCCGGCAATTCAGCAGCGGTACCCGACAATTTAGAACAGAAAGATAGAGCATCACACATAGATTAGATAGATAGAAACATGTCAGTCACATATATATGAAGTACAGTGATAGTGTTGGTTACTGTACTTGTCATTTAGTATTAAAATAAAGGATTTATTATTAAAAAAATTGGCGTGGGGTTCCCCTTAATTTTAGGCTCTAGCGGAGGTTAAGCAGACAGCTGGGGCAGATGTTTGAAGCCTGGGAAGGGGGTAATACCCACGGAGCTTCCCAGGCTACTAATATCAGCCCCCAGCTGAATACATAGCCTTTACTAGCTATTAAAATGGGGGACCCCCCAAAAAAAATGACGTGGGGTTCCCCCTAATTTAATAGCTAGCAAAGGCTAGGCAGACAGCTGGGGGCTGATATTAATAGCCCAGGAAGGGAGCCATGAATATTGGCCCCCTCCCAGGCTAGAAACACCAGCCGTCAGCCGCCCCAGAAATGGCGCATTCATAGGATGCGCCAATTCTGGCACTTAGCCTCGCTCTTCCACGCTGCCCTGGTGCGGTGGCAGGGGGTAATAGGGTTGGGGTTGATGTCAGCTTATAATGCCAGCTGACATCAAGCCCAGGTTAGTAATGGAGAGGCGTCTATAAGACACCCCCATTACTAACCCCATAGTCAAAGTTAAAAAAAACACAAACACCCAGAATAAAGTCCTTTAATTGAAATAAAGACACAATCCTTTATTGTTCTAAATTAAACCATACTTACCGTCACGCCCATTCCAGCTGAAGCCAACGATCTCCTGCAATAAAAGAAAAATAATAAAGCAACCTCATCCTTACCTTTCCATGGTTCCCACGACAGCTTCAGCTCTGCTACATCGAGATGACAGGCTGGACCGCAGCAGAACGCTGCCATCCAGCCTCTCATCCCGCAGACACTGAGAAGCGCAGGCTTGCTTGCGCTGCTCAGCGTCTCTCTGTGACGACATCCAGATGAGCCGAGTTCATGTCCAATGAACTCGGCTCACCTCATGCACGTCACTGACAGCGTGGGAAAATTCTCACGCTGAAGCGCTGATTGCAGGAGAATTTTCCCACGCTGTCAGTGACGTGCAGGAGGTGAGCTGATTTCATTGGACATGACCTCGGCTCATCTGGATGCCGTCACAGCGAGACAGTGAGGAGCGCAAGCATGCCTGCGCTTCTCAGTGTCTGCGGGATTACAGACTGGATGGCAGCGTTCTGCTGCGGTCCAGCCAGTCATCTCGATGTAGCAGAGCTGAAGCTGTCGTGGGAACCATGGAAAGGTAAGGATGAGGTTGGTTTATTATTTTTCTTTTATTGCAGGAGATCGTTGGCTTCAGCTGGAATGGGTGTGATGGTAAGTATGGTTTAATTTAGAACAATAAAGAATTGTGTCTTTATTTCAATTAGGCTATGTGCCCACGTTGCATTTATGAAGCAGAAAATTTCTGCTGCATAAATGCAAGTCCTCTCCCGGAAAAACGCATGCGGAATTCCGCACGCGTTTATCGCGCGTTTTTCGCGCGTTTATCACGCGTTTTCCACATGCGGAATTGCCTTGCGTTTTTTATGCATTGAACAAAGGCAATTCTGCTTGCGGAAACGCAAAATTAAATGACATGCTGCGGATTTTTGAACGCAGCATAAACGCTGCGGAAAAATCCGCAGCATGTGCATAGAACTTGCGGAATCCCATTGGGGACCATGGGGTGCGTGTTACCAAGCGTTTTTCAAGCGTTTACGCTGCGGAAATTCCGCATCAAAAACGCTTGAAAAATGCTACGTGGGCACACAGCCTTAAAGGACTTTATTCTGGGTGTTGTGTTTTTTTTAAATACTTTACTAGAAATTCATGGCGGTCATGTCTAATACTGGCGTGACCCCATGAATTTTGGGCTTGGGGCCAGCTGATAATACCAAGCTCGCCCTAACCCCTTTATTACCCAGTGAGCCACCGCACCAGGGCCCTGGATGAGTTGGGTACAGCGCCAGAAGATGGCGCTTCTATAAACGCGCCGTTTTCCGGGGTGGCTGCGGACTGCAATTTGTAGCGGGGGGGGGGCCCAGAAAGCTTGGGCCTCCCTGCGCTGCAGATTCCAGCCCCCAGCTGCCTAGTTGTACCTGGCTGGACACAAAAATAGGGCGAAGCCCCACGTACTTTTTTTTTAATTATTTCATGAAATTCATGAAATAATTAAGAAAAAAAGGCCTTCCCTATATTGTTGTGTCCGGCCAGGTACAAATAGGCAGCTGGTGGTTGGGGGCAGCCCGTTCCTGCCTGCTGTACCTGGCTGGACACAAATATAGTGCGAAGCCCCACTTCAATTTTTTTTAATTATTTCATGAAATTCATGAAATAATTAAGAAAAAAAGGGCTTCCCTATATTGTTGTGTCCGGCCAGGTACAAATAGGCAGCTGGTGGATGGGGGCAGCCCGTTCCTGCCTGCTGTACCTGGCTGGACACAAATATAGTGCGAAGCCCCACTTCAATTTTTTTAAATTATTTCAGGAAATTCATGAAATAATTTTAAAAAAATTGACGTGGGGCTTCGCACTATATTTGTGTCCAGCCAGGTACAGCAGGCAGGAACGGGCTGCCCCCAACCACCAGCTGCCTATTTGTACCTGGCCGGACACAACAATATAGGGAAACCCTTTTTTTCTTAATTATTTCATGAAATAATTTAAAGAAAATTGACGTGGGGCTTCGCCCTGTTTTTGTGTCCAGCCAGGTACAACTAGGCAGCTGGGGGCTGGAATCCGCAGCGCAGGGAGGCCCAAGCTTTCTGGGCCACCCCGCTGCAAATTGCAGTCCGCAGCCACCCCGGAAAATGGCGCGTTCATAGAAGCGCCATCTTCTGGCGCTGTACCCAACTCATCCAGGGCCCTGATGCGGTGGCTCACTGGGTAATAAAGGGGTTAGGGCCAGCTTGGCATTATCAGCTGGCCCTAAGCCCGAAATTCATGGGGTCACGCCAATATTAGACATGACCACCATGAATTTCTAGTAAAGTATTTAAAAAAAACACAACACCCAGAAAAAAGTCCTTTAATTGAAATAAACACACAATTCTTTATTGTTCTAAATTAAACCATACTTACCATCACGCCCATTCCAGCTGAAGCCAACGATCTCCTGAAATAAAAGAAAAATAATAAAGCAACATCATCCTTACCTTTCCATGGTTCCCATGACAGCTTCAGCTCTGCTACATCGAGATGACAGGCTGGACCGCAGCAGAACGCTGCCATCCTGCCTGTCATCCCGCAGACACTGAGAAGCGCAGGCTTGCTTGCGCTCCACAGTGTCTCTCTGTGAGGGCATCCAGATGAGCCGAGTTAATGTCCAATGAACTCGGCTCACCTCATGCACGTCACTGACAGCGTGGGAAAATTCTCCTGCACTCAGCGCTTCAGCGTGGGAGAATTCTCACACTGAAGCGCTGAGTGCAGGAGAATTCTCCCACGCTGTCAGTGACGTGCAGGAGGTGAGATGAGTTCATTGGACATGAGCTCACCTTATGCACGTCACTGACAGCGTGGGAAAATTCTCCTGCACTCAGCGCTTCAGCGGGAGAATTCTCACGCTGAAGCGCTGAGTGCAGGAGAATTCTCCCACGCTGTCAGTGACGTGCAGGAGGTGAGCTGAGTTCATTGGACATGAGCTCACCTTATGCACGTCACTGACAGCGTGGGAGAATTCTCCTGCACTCACCGCTTCAGCGTGAGAATTTTCCCACGCTGTCAGTGACGTGCATGAGGTGAGCCGAGTTCATTGGACATGAACTCGGCTCATCTGGATGTCGTCACAGAGAGACGCTGAGCAGCGCAAGTAAGCCTGCGCTTCTCAGTGTCTGCGGGATGAGAGGCTGGATGGCAGCGTTCTGCTGCGGTCCAGCCTGTCATCTCGATGTAGCAGAGCTGAAGCTGTCGTGGGAACCATGGAAAGGTAAGGATGAGGTTGCTTTATTATTTTTCTTTTATTGCAGGAGATCGTTGGCTTCAGCTGGAATGGGCGTGACGGTAAGTATGGTTTAATTTAGAACAATAAAGGATTGTGTCTTTATTTCAATTAAAGGACTTTATTCTGGGTGTTTGTGTTTTTTTTAACTTTGACTATGGGGTTAGTAATGGGGGTGTCTTATAGACGCCTCTCCATTACTAACCTGGGCTTGATGTCAGCTGGCATTATAAGCTGACATCAACCCCAACCCTATTACCCCCTGCCACCGCACCAGGGCAGCGTGGAAGAGCGAGGCTAAGTGCCAGAATTGGCGCATCCTATGAATGCGCCATTTCTGGGGCGGCTGACGGCTGGTGTTTCTAGCCTGGGAGGGGGCCAATATTCATGGCTCCCTTCCTGGGCTATTAATATCAGCCCCCAGCTGTCTGCCTAGCCTTTGCTAGCTATTAAATTAGGGGGGACCCCACGTCATTTTTTTGGGGGGGTCCCCCATTTTAATAGCTAGTAAAGGCTATGTATTCAGCTGGGGGCTCATATTAGTAGCCTGGGAAGCTCAGTGGGTATTACCCAATTCCCAGGCTTCAAACATCTGCCCCAGCCGTCTGCTTAACCTCCGCTAGAGCCTAAAATTAAGGGGAACCCCACGCCAATTTTTTTAATAATAAATCCTTTATTTTAATACTAAATGACAAGTACAGTAACCAACACTATCACTGTACTTCATATATATGTGACTGACATGTTTCTATCTATCTAATCTATGTGTGAAGCTCTATTCTGTCTGTTATAAATTGTCGGGTACCGCTGCTGAATTGCCGGCCGGCTTTTTTAAAGAGACGGTGCATGAAAACACTATTATTTTTTTTGATAAATCCTTTACACTAAATGACAAGTACAGTAAGCAGCACTGTCACTGTACTTCATATATATGTGACTGACATGTTTCTATCTATCTAATCTATGTGTGAAGCTCTATTCTTTCGGTTCTAAATTGTCGGGTACAGGTGTATGCCGCTGCTGAATTGCCGGCTTTTCATGTTTCACTGTTGGCACTGTTCCCATCGATTTGGGCAATCACTGTAATGCCACAACCACCATGGCTGTGGCATTACAGTGAGTGGCAGACAATCCCTGCATGATTGGTGCTCTAAATAGCGCCAGACATGCAGGACACGCTTTTGGTGCACGAACAGTTATCGAACATAACCTCGAACAGCCGAATTTTTTGCAAATCGTTCGGGTTCGTCGAACAACTCGAACACCGCCCAAAACAGCTCGAATTTGAGATTGGCGAACAGTTCTAGTCGAACACCGCTCATCTCTAGTCAATATCTTGGCTATAACTCCAATACACAGTCCATTAAACTAATTTTAGTATATTGCAGTACTAACTACTTTTTGAAATATTTGAAGCTAAAAACCAACTGCACAACTTTTTAAATGAGACTATTAGGTTACAGCAAATGTGATTCTTCTATTAAATGTATAATGTTTCTACTTAGATAAGTATTGGAAACGAACACCAGTTCAGACTTAGGCCCTGATCACCATTGCTGTTTCTCCACTTTTCTGCAGTAATTTGCTCTTTTTCCAGCAGCTTTTGCATATGCACCTTAGTCTTCATAAGACTTGTGCTATGTTTTAACTTGTCCATTTTTAATACTTTTGATTTTTCCAAGACAATATCGCTTATCCAGATATTTTAGACAAATTCATGGAATGCGAGTATTATCAAATGTCACATTTTTTGGGCATCTTAAACCACTCTCTCCTTGGAGTAAGGTTTCTAGTGGTGTTTTTGGTTTGGCACATTTTAAAACAGTCAAAGACAAAAATAAACAGCATTTTTTATTGTGTGCTAAACTCATGAACTACATATGCCATTTTAAAGAATTTGTTGCAGAAGTTGTCAGTGAATACCACAAGGCAAAAATAGAAAAGTGACTTCAATAATTTGCAGATGAGGAATCCAGGCTATATTCTTGTTCTTAGCTTATGTCGAATTCATCAACCGGATGTTAATCAATCCGGCACACAGTATATTAGTGCACAGGTTAGATGTTGCATCAGTTTTGTAAATATATCCACCAATATGTTCATTATGTCACATCATGTGGCCACACTATTAAAGGGCTGCCACGGGTCACTATGAGTGTACTGTTACTTCTACCTAATCATCTCACTAAAGCAACATATAAAACTTTTATGTGTAGGTTTATAAAATTTTAAAAGCTGTAGAGATATTCTCCTAAACATTTACATTGAATCCCATTTATTGAAATACAAACAACAGCATCACACTGGTGCTCACTAAACTAAGTGCTTGCACTTAATTCACTTAGTTTTAGTCTATAATGTTTTTCTTCAATCTTAAATTGAAATTGCAACATCAAAATGAAAAGTCATGCAAATATGAAAATCACAGGATGGATCAACATGTTAATGATATGCAAATCATGAATAATGTATACATTCTAAAAACGTCTCAATTTTTGCAGTATAAGTGATAACAGCAGAAAAACACACTCTTACACACCTTAGCGATCAATTAGTTTATCAATGGTTGTCTTTTCTACCACGCAGAATGCACTATGGCATGGAAATTATCAAGATCTGCTGCTGGCAGCTCACAGTCGTTTTGCAATTGTTGACCAATGATGTCTCAGATGTGCTTAATGGGAGACAAGTTGTGAGATGCTGCAGGCCAGTGTTGCATGTTTAGACCACACAGGACACTCAAAGTAGCACAAGAAACATGCAGCCTAGCCTTGTCATGTTGAAAAACGGCTCATGGGACACTTTTGAGAAATGGCCATAAATCTGGTTCAATTACCAAATTAGTATAACACTCAGCTGCAAACCTGGATGGCTACCATATACTACCATACATTGTACCACCTCACATCATAATCCCTGGCTTATTATCAGTGTGACATTCCCATGTGAAGGCCTCTTTATGGCTTTGCCCACATGGTCTTATCATACTTGAAGAATGGTGCACAGTAATTCATTCTGTACTGCAAGTGAAATTAGATGTCACGTACCAAGTTTAAGGCATCAAACAGTCTCTACACAAACGAATAGAAGGTGTTTGCACAACATTGCGCTATGATCCCTGAATTGACATCAAGCCACCACAGTCAAAGTCTATCATGGTGAAGATCAAAATGACAATGTAGTCTGCAATGAATCCTCTTTACCAATAAGTTCTGCTTTTGTTTAGGATGCAATGATAGCCAGAGTTTAGTCTGAAGACCACGTGGGCAACAACATGAAGAGGCCTCCACGAGGGAATTTTAAAGTGCCCCAGGAGCCATATTTCTCAACAAGACAATGCCATATTTTGCTCATGCTACTGTGATAAAAATGTGAGGCCTAAGCTTGCTACCATGGCCTGGTCTCCAAACTTGCCTCTGATAGAGCACATCAGGGAAGTCTTTGGATAACAATTGCAAAGGGAGCTGCCAGCAGCAAATTTTCATGATTTGCTTGCCCAAGTCCATTCAGTGTGGCAGAATGTTCCTCAGACAACAATTAGTAACCTTTTGATAGTATGCCAAGATGTTTAAGTGCATGTATTTCTACAAGTGATTCTCATTCTTGATATTGAATAAATCAAGATATTTTGAACATTTTGTTTCCATTTTTTTCATCATTCAAATATCATTAATATGTCTTTCGATCCTGTGATTTCCATAATTCCATGATTTCCATAATTCCTAGTGTTGAGCATTCCGATACTGTAATATCGGGTATCGGCCGATATTCGCGGTATCGGAATTCCGATACTTAATTCCGATACTTTTACAATATCGGATACCGGAATCGGAAGTTCCCATAATGCCTGCGCTCTGCAGTGTCTCTGAAGGATGACAAGTTGGATGGCAGCGCGATCCAGCCTGTCATCAGAATGCCATCCCAGCGGGGGAGAATTCTCCTGATTGTTTAAAAGCCAGCGGGCGGTATAAAGCCGCCGGCTTTTAAACAATCACACAGCCCCATACTGCTTCCCCGCAGCCTCCCACCCCGATCCTCCGCTCCCCTCGCCACCTCCCATCCCGATCGTAAGTTAGGACTGGGCGGGGAGCGCAGCTCCAAGGAGCGGGGAGTGAAGGACCCGGGCGGGGAAGCCGGCAGTGAAAAGACTTCACCGCCGGCTTTCCCGTTCTGTGCTGCGCTTTCCCGCCGGTTATTTCAAATGAACAGCTGAGGTATCAGCTGATGCCGATCAGCTGTTCATTTGAATTAGCCGCGGTGCCCTCAGAGGGTTCATGTGAGTTCATGCTTGACTGCATGAACTCACATGAACTTTCCCACGGCCGCACAGGTCAGCCTCACCTCCCAGACGATCAGACCGTCATGATTAGTGTGTGTGCGGGGTGTGTGTGCGGGGTGTGTGCGCGATGTTTGTGCGGGTGTGCGCGGTGTCTGTGCGATGTGTGCGGGTGTGTGCGGTGTGTGTGCAGGTGTGTGCGTGCAGGCAGACATAGGCCGATGTGACACTACTACTCCCATCGGCCTATGTCTGTCCCCCGTCCACTCCTGCCAGCAGGATCAGCTCGATGGGAGCAGTAGTTCCCATCAGACTGATCCTGCTATTTAAATTGCCCTACTGTGTCCCCAATAAATGTTAAATACATGTCATTGGTGGCCAGTGGTTACCTAAAAGAAATTAGTTCATACATTACCTGTCCCCGCCGATCGCCACCTAAAATAAAGTAAAAAATAAAAAACGACACCTATACTCACCTAGACACCTAATTCCCCGAAGCCATCGATCTCCTGTAATAAAATATAAAATAATAAACCACAACCTTATCCTTACCCCTCCGTAGCAGTCCACGAGTGTCCCACGAAGATCTCCAGTTCAGAGCAGCCACATAGAATGTGACCGCTCTGAACCGCTGCCGCCGCTAGAATGACGGGGCCGTAAGGGTTCACCGGAGTTCAGGCAGCGCTGCTCCGGTTAGCTCCTTTACGGCCCTGCTGTATCGTGAGAAATTCCCACGGTACAGCAGTGCCGTAAAGGAGGTCTCCGGAGCTGCGCTGCCTGAATGCACTCCGGTGACCTCAGTCAGTGGCTCCCGCTGCCGGGAGCGGACGTGTTCCCGGCAGCGTGAGCTTACAGCAGCCATGCACAGCAGTCACCATCTCCAGATGTGACAGCTGTGCATGGGAGATCAGCGCAGGAACGTGGACAGGTAACTATTATTTTTAGTAAACTAAGAATTAAATAAAATTGTGTGTTTTATTTCAAATAAATTATTTTTTTCTGGGTGTAGTGTGTTTTTTCTTTTTAACACTTTGTAGGTTAGTAATGGGGGTGTCTTATAGACGCCCATCATTACTAACCTGGGCTTCATGGCAGCTGGCGCTGACATGAACCCCACCACTATTACCCCCTGCCACCGCACCAGGGCAGCGTGGAAGAGCGAGGCTAAGTGCCAGAGTTGGCGCATCCTATGGATGCGCCATTTCTGGGGCGGCTGACGACTGGTGTTTCTAGCCTGGGAGGGGGCCAATATTCATGGCACCCTTCCTGGGCTATTAATATCAGCCCCCAGCTGTATGCCTAGCCTTTGCTAGCTATTAAAATAGGGGGGACCCCACGTCATTTTTTTGGGGGGGGTCCCCCATTTTAATAGCTAGTAAAGGCTAGGTATTCAGCTGGGGGCTGATATTAGTAGCCTGGGAAGCTCCGTGGGTTTTACCCCCTTCCCAGGCTTCAAACATCTGCCCCAGCCGTCTGCTTAACCTCCGCTAGAGACTAAAATTATGGGGGATCCCACGCCATTTTTTTTTAAAATAAATCCATTATTTTAACACTAAATGACATTTGAGGAGTTAATAAAGATGCAGTCCCTAAATTATTATTTATTTTTTAATTAATTTTTCCCAAAACTTTTGACGTGGGCTTCGCCATATTTTTGTATGCCAGCCAGGTACAGCATCCAGCTTCTATGAACGCGCCATTTTCCGGGGCGGCTGCGGACTGCAATTTTCAGCGGGGGGCAGAAAGCTTGGGCCTCCCTGCGCTGCAGATTCCATCCCCCAGCTGCCTAGTTGTACCTGGCTGGACACAAAAATAGGGAGAAGCTCCACGTTTTTTTTTTTTTTAATTATTTCATGAAATTCATGGAATAATTAAGAAAAAAAGGGCTTCCCTATATTGTTGTGTCCAACCAGGTACAAATAGGCAGCTGGTGGTTGGGGGCAGCCCGTTCCTGCCTGCTGTACCTGGCTGGACCCAAATATAGTGCAAAGCCCCACGTCAATTTTTTTTTAATTATTTCAGGAAATTCATGAAATAATTAAAAAAAAATTATGTGGGGCTTCGCCCTATATTTGTGTCCAGTCAGGTACAGCAGGCAGGAACGGGCTGCCCCCAACCACCAACTGCCTATTTGTACCTAGCCGGACCCAACAATATAGGGAAGCCCTTTTTTTCTTAATTATTCCATGAATTTCATGAAATAATTAAAAAAAAAAATACGTGGGGCTTCGCCCTATTTTTGTGTCCAGCCAGGTACAACAAGGCAGCTGGGGGCTGGAATCCGCAGCGCAGGGAGGCCCAAGCTTTCTGGGCCCCACCTGCTGCAAATTGCAGTCCGCAGCTGCCCCGAAAATGGCGCGTTCATAGAAGCGCCATCTTCTGGCGCTGTACCCAACTCATCCAGGGCCCTGGTGCGGTGGCTCACTGGGTAATAAAGGGGTTAAGGCCAGCTTGGCATTATCAGCTGGCCCTAAGCCCGAAATTCATGGGGTCACGCCAATATTAGACATGACCACCATGAATTTCTAGTAAAGTATTTAAAAAAAACACAAACACCCAGAAAAAAGTCCTTTAATTGAAATAAAGACACAATTCTTTATTGTTCTAAATTAAACCATACTTACAGTCACGCCCATTCCAGCTGAAGCCAACGATCTCCTGCAATAAAAGTAAAATAATAAAGCAACCTCATCCTTACCTTTCCATGGTTCCCAGGACAGCTTCAGCTCTGCTACATCGAGATGACAGGCTGGACCGCAGCAGAAAGCTGCCATCCAGCCTGTCATCCCGCAGACACTGAGAAGCGCAGGCATGCTTGCGCTCCTCAGTGTCTCGCTGTGACGGCATCCAGATGAGCCGAGGTCATGTCCAATGAACTCAGCTCACCTCATGCACGTCACTGACAGCGTGGGAAAATTCTCCTGCACTCAGCGCTTCAGCGTGAGAATTTTCCCACGCTGTCAGTGACGTGCATGAGGTGCGCCGAGTTCATTGGACATGACCTCACCTCATGCACGTCACTGACAGCGTGGGAAAATTCTCACGCTGAAGCGCTGAGTGCAGGAGAATTCTCCCACGCTGTCAGTGACGTACATGAGGTGAGCCGAGTTCATTGTCGGCTCATCTGGATGCCGTCACAGCCAGACACTGAGGAGTGGAAGTATGCCTGCGCTTCTCAGTGTCTGCAGGATGACAGGCTGGATGGCAGCGTTCGGCTGCGGTCCAGCCTGTCATCTCGATGTAGCAGAGCTGGAGCCGTCGTGGGAGCCATGGAAAGGGAAGGATGAGGTTGCTTTATTATTTTTCTTTTATTGCAGGAGATCGTTGGCTTCAGCTGGAATGGGCGTGATGGTAAGTATGGTTTAATTTAGAACAATAAAGAATTGTGTGTTTATTTCAATTAAAGGACTTTTTCTGGGCGTTTGTGTTTTTTTTAAATACTTTACTAGAAATTCATGGTGGTCATGTCTAATATTGGCGTGACCCCATGAATTTCGGGCTTAGGGCCAGCTGATAATGCCAAGCTGGCCTTAACCCCTTTATTACCCAGTGAGCCACCGCACCAGGGCCCTGGATGAGTTGGGTACAGCGCCAGAAGATGGCGCTTCTATGAACGCGCCATTTTCCGGGGCGGCTGCGGACTGCAATTTGCAGCGGGTGGGGCCCAGAAAGCTTGGGCCTCCCTGCGCTGCAGATTCCAGCCCCCAGCTGCCTAGTTGTACCTGGCTGGACACAAAAATAGGGCGAAGCTCCACGTTTTTTTTTTTTAAATTCATGAAATTCATGGAATAATTAAGAAAAAAAGGGCTTCCCTATATTGTTGTGTCCGGCTAGGTACAAATAGGCAGCTGGTGGTTGGGGGCAGCCCGTTCCTGCCTGCTGTACCTGACTGGACACAAATATAGGGCGAAGCCCCACATCAATTTTTTTTAAATATTTCATGAATTTCCTGAAATGATTTAAAAAAAATTGACGTGGGGCTTCGCACTATATTTGTGTCCAGCCAGGTACAGCAGGCAGGAACGGGCAGCCCCCAACCACCAGCTGCCTATTTGTACCTGGTTGGACACAACAATATAGGGAAGCCCTTTTTTTCTTAATTATTTCATGAATTTCATGAAATAATTAAAAAAAAAAAATACGTGAAGCTTCTCCCTATTTTTGTGTCCAGCCAGGTACAACTAGGCAGCTGGGGGATGGAATCTGCAGCGCAGGGAGGCCCAAGCTTTCTGCCCCCCCCCCCCCCCCCCGCTGAAAATTGCAGTCCGCAGCCACCCCGGAAAATGGCGCGTTCATAGAAGCTGGATGCTGTACCTGGCTGGCATACAAAAATATGGCGAAGCCCACGTCAAAAGTTTTGGGAAAAATTAATTAAAAAATAAATAATAATTTAGGGACTGCATCTTTATTAACTCCTCAAATGTCATTTAGTGTTAAAATAAAGGATTTATTTTAAAAAAAATTGACGTGGGGCTTCGCCCTATATTTGTGTCCAGCCAGGTACAGCAGGCAGGAACATGCTGCCCCCAACCACCAGCTGCCTATTTGTACCTGGCCGGACACAACAATATAGGGAAGCCCTTTTTTAAAAAAATTATTTCATGAAATAATTAAAAAAAAATTGACGTGGGGCTTCGCACTATATTTGTGTCCAGCCAGGTACAGCAGGCAGGAATGGGCTGCCCCCAACCACCAGCTGCCTATTTGTACCTGGTTGGACACAACAATATAGGGAAGCCCTTTTTTTCTTAATTATTCCATGAATTTCATGAAATAATTAAAAAAAAAAATGCGTGGGGCTTCGCCCTATTTTTGTGCCCAGCCAGATACAACTAGGCAGCTGGGGGCTGGAATCCGCAGCGCAGGGAGACCCAAGCTTTCTGGGCCACCCCCGCTGCAAATTGCAGTCCGCAGCCGCCCCGGAAAATGGCGCGTTCATAGAAGCGCCATCTTCTGGCGCTGTACCCAAATCATCCAGGGCCCTGGTGCGGTGGCTCACTGGGTAATAAAGGGGTTAAGGCCAGCTTGGCATTATCAGCTGGCCCTAAGCCCGAAATTCATGGGGTCACGCCAATATTAGACATGACCACCATGAATTTCTAGTAAAGTATTTAAAAAAACACAACACCCAGAAAAAAGTCCTTTAATTGAAATAAACACACAATTCTTTATTGTTCTAAATTAAACCATACTTACCATCACGCCCATTCCAGCTGAAGCCAACAATCTCCTGCAATAAAAGTAAAATAATAAAGCAACATCATCCTTACCTTTCCATGGCTCCCACGACAGCTTCAGCTCTGCTACATCGAGATGACAGGCTGGACCGCAGCAGAACGCTGCCATCCAGCCTGTCATCCCGCAGACACTGAGAAGCGCAGGCATGCTTGCGCTCCTCAGTGTCTCGCTGTGACGACATCCAGATGAGCCGAGGTCATGTCCAATGAACTCAGCTCACCTCATGTACGTCACTGACAGCGTGGGAAAATTCTCCTGCACTCAGCACTTCAGCGTGAGAATTTTCCCACGCTGTCAGTGACGTGCATGAGGTGAGCTGAGTTCATTGGACATGACCTCACCTCATGTATGTCACTGACAGCGTGGGAGAATTCTCACGCTGAAGCGCTGAGTGCAGGAGAATTTTCCCACGCTGTCAGTGACGTGCATGAGGTGAGCTGAGTTCATTGGACATGAACTCGGCTCATCTGGATGATGTCACAGAGAGACACTGAGGAGCGCAAGCATGCCTGCGCTTCTCAGTGTCTGCGGGATGACAGGCTGGATGGCAGCGTTCTGCTGCGGTCCAGCCTGTCATCTCGATGTAGCAGAGCTGAAGCTGTCGTGGGAACCATGGAAAGGTAAGGATGAGGTTGCTTTATTATTTTACTTTTATTGCAGGAGATCGTTGGCTTCAGCTGGAATGGGCGTGATGGTAAGTATGGTTTAATTTAGAACAATAAAGAATTGTGTCTTTATTTCAATTAAAGGACTTTATTCTGGGTGTTTGTGTTTTCTTTTAACTTTGACTATGGGGTTAGTAATGGGGGTGTCTTATAGACGCCTCTCCATTACTAACCTGGGCTTGATGTCAGCTGGCATTATAAGCTGACATCAACCCCAACCCTATTACCCCTTGCCACCGCACCAGGGCAGCGTGGAAGAGCGAGGCTAAGTGCCAGAATTGGCGCATCCTATGGATGCGCCATTTCTGGGGCGGCTGACGGCTGGTGTTTCTAGCCTGGGAGGGGGCCAATATTCATGGCACCCTTCCTGGGCTATTAATATCAGCCCCCAGCTGTCTGCCTAGCCTGTGCTAGCTATTAAATTAGGGGGGACCCCACGTTATTTTTTTTGGGGGGGTTCCCCCATTTTAATAGCTAGTAAAGGCTAGGTATTCAGCTGGGGGCTGATATTAGTAGCCTGGGAAGCTCCGTGGGTATTACCCCCTTCCCAGGCTTCAAACATTTGCCCCAGCTGTCTGCTTAACCTCCGCTAGAGCCTAAAATTAAGGGGAACCCCACGCCAATTTTTTTTTAAATAAATCCTTTATTTTAACACTAAATGACAAGTACAGTAATCAACACTGTCACAGTACTTCATATATATGTGACTGACATGTTTCTATCTATCTAATCTATGTGTGAAGCTCTATTCTTTCTGTTATAAATTGTCGGGTACTGCTGCTGAATTGCCGGCCGGCTTTTTTAAAGAGACGGTGCACGAAAACACTAATATTTTTTTTAATAAATCCTTTACACTAAATGACAAGTACAGTAAGCAACACTGTCACTGTACTTCATATATATGTGACTGACATGTTTCTATCTATCTAATCTATGTGTGAAGCTCTATTCTTTCTGTTTTAAATTGTCGGGTACCGGTGTATGCCGCTGATGAATTGCCGGCTTTTCATGTCATTCTACATTATTCTTAGTTGTTTTCCTTCATGTAGAATTAACCTACAAGGAAAGAAAGGGTTTATTTTCATTCCGATATTTGTGTCCCATTGACTTGCATTGGTTTCCGGTATCGGAATCGGCGATATCCGATACTTTTTGGGTATCGGCCCGATCCAATCCGATACGATATTTCCTGATATCGGAAGGTATCGCTCAACACTAATAATTCCATGACTTTTCCATCTTGGTGTTGCAATTTGAGGAGTGGGTATGCAATGTTATTAAAGAATATCTAATATATGTAAAAATACATGAGTTCATGAGTTGGTTGTGGTTAGCTGTTGGCAACGTCTGCTTATTTCTTATTGCATACATGTTCAGGACACAATGTTATTTTCTAAATAAAGAGACTAGTAATTATAACATAATGTGAAACAAATACTATGACGCATCAAACACTCATTTCGCTTACATGTAACTAGATCTGGGAACCTGTCATTCTAGTTTCGTGCGTGACTGACTTGTTAGATGAAAAGTCGCAAAACTTCAAATCTACCAGATTACATGACAAGAAGATAGTGCTATACAACTAATATGATAGATCTTGTCATGTAAATGAATAAAGAAGATCATGGTTACGTACAAGTATTGCTCCATATGGTGTTATCCATTCACTAATTACTAGCTGATGAAAATAGAGAACAATAGTTGAGGATTAAATTCCCACTAAATATGCCTGCCAGCATCAATTTAATAGCAAAATTGTCTGTTAGTAACTTCTCCTATAAGATTATTTCTATTTTGTTGGAATTTAACTTATGCGTATTTAGTCATCATTGTTTTAGTCATTATTAACATTGCTGAAGCAAGATTTTTCAGGTTTGAGAACAATGTGAAATATGAAGCCACAAAATATTACTTTCAATAAAGAATATATAATATGGGCATACACTGGTATAATATTATAAAACAATGATTTTATAATTCACCACATGGGCCTTACATGAATTATCCAGATCTTTCACAAAGCTCCACAACAGTGATGACCAGTGTTGAGCATCGCGATACTGAAATATCGGGTATCGGCCGATATTCGCGGTATCGGAATTCCGATACTTAATTCCGATACTTTTAGCATATCGTATACCGGAATCGGAAGTTCCCATAATGCAATGAGCCAGTTTCATTTTATTCAGCCAATGAGGATCCTAAGAAGTGTAGGCACATCCTGTTAGGCATGTAGGCATGTTAACTAATGGCATGGCTGTGATTGGCTGCTGAAATGATGTCATGATGCACTATAAAAGCCGCCGCCGCCATTTTGAGCTCACTCTGCTGTGAATTCAGTTAGGGATAGGACGCTGTTGTTCTGAGGGACAGTTTTAGCTACCTATTTGCTCTATTCTGCTTTACCTAAGCTACTTTATAAATCGCTGTGCCTTGCAGCGCTAGTGCACAGTACTCTGCACTGTTCACGCCTGTCTGCAAGGTCTCTGTGAGTGCAGCTCACGCTGTAGTGTGTGCTTCAGCCAAGTCTGGTTGTAGTGCGCTCAGCGTGCGTCACTGCCTCATACATTGTCCTTTTTTGCTAGTTGATCATTTTTCCTGATTTCTCCTATTAGTGTGGTGGTTCCATCCGTATTCAGCTAAATTGGTTCCAAACACACTATATAGGAGTAGATAGAGATTTCTTTTTTTGTCTTGCAGCGCTAGTGCACAGTGCTCTGCATCTGCACTGTTCACGCCTGTCTGCAAGGTCTCTGTGTGTGAGTGCAGCTCACGCTGTAGTGTGTGCTTCAGCCACGTCTGGTTGTAGTGCGCTCAGCGTGCGTCACTGCCTCATACATTGTCCTTTTTTGCTAATTGATAATTTTTCCTGACTTCTATTAGTGTGGTGGTTCCATCCGTATTCAGCTACATTGGTTCGAAACACATTATATAGGAGTAGATAGAGGAGCCTTTCTGCAGCATTGTGCCCTGCAGCCCCAGCCAGATTAGTATTAGCCTATTTTTTGTAGCCTCATCTATTGCATGGTAGGTTACCTTCCTGCATCGTAATAGCTACAAAAAGTTTGTGATACTATCGGTATTACATCTTTGGGCACATCCAGTGTCTTTTTGTGACAAAAAAAACCTAAATAAAGTTCACCAAACACTCCACTTTACAGTTGTGTAGGCACATTAGCTCATATTAAAGTCTAGTCCACACTTTATAAAATTAATGTTTCTTATACCTGTTAGCAGCTGTTCAGGAATAAGCACACTAAGCCCTTAGTACTTTTCTGCCTATCTTTATCAGTCTACCAAGATGAAGAAGGCAGGGAGTAAGGCATGTGGTCGTGGGCGTGGGCGTGGGTGTGGAGTTTCTGCAGGGAGAGGACGTGAGGATTCTGTGCCTGCAGGGAGAGGACGTGGGGATTCTGTGCCTGCTGCGGGCACCAGTGACTCAGCATCCCCCAGTTTTACCAGGGAACAGTCCTTTATGCGCAGCATTGTAGGAGCTAGCCGTACCCCACTGCTGCGGGAGGTCCGAATTGAGGCCGTTGTCGGATGGATGGCAGCTAACGCATCGACTTCAATTAGTTCCAGATCCTCTCAGGTCCTGAGCACTGAAGAGCACCCATCTGTCTCTTCACCACCTGCCAAATTGCCCAGGCAGTCAGAGAGCCCTGGACAGGAGCCATCTCTACTTCTGTTCTCTGAATCTCTTGGCTTGGAAAGAGGGGGCCAGCCAAGCAGAATTTGAGAATTTGAAGAAGAGGTAGTATGCAGTGATGCGCAACCGTTTTGTCTCTCTGAATCTGAAGAGGCGGGTGAGCCAGTGCGTATGGTCAGCAGCACACCTCAGTACGCATCTGATGATGAGACTCAGGTGCCACTTTCTGGTGCGTACTGTGCTGTCGAGACTACCCAGGAGAAGCAGTTGTTTGAAGAGGGTGGTGTAGATGATGAGGTCCTTGACCCATCATGGCATGAGGGACAGGAAGGTGGTGGGAGCAGCTCTGAGGAAGAGATTCCCCGAACGGCCCAAAAAGGATGGAGAGGGAGGGGGCAGACTTGGTTGCCTGTAGCCTCCACTTCGGCACCCATTAGGAGCATGGCTCTTCCAAAATCCAAAGTGGGCGCTCCCAAGACTTGCAGTGCCTGGTCCTTTTTTGACACAGTTGCAGATGACATTTGCTTTGTCAAATGCAAGCTGTGTAATCAGAAGGTGAAAAGAGGGAAAAGTGTCAGCAACCTCAATACCACAAATATGTGGAAACATGAGCGGACCAAGCACGTGGTGGAGTTACAAAAACACACTGAAGACCTAGGCCAACCTACAGTGCCACCTATCACCTCTTCAGCTCGTGTTGTAGCCTCTTCCTCCAGCTCACACACAGCTGGTTCGGCTTCCACACAGGATCGCCAGGGAAGAACCTTTGGCACTGTTGTACAGAGACACAGTGTCATTCCACCCACAGCACCACGTTCCCTGTCATCCTCACACTCCCAGGCCAGTCTATAGCCATCGTTAGCACAGGCATGGGAGAAAAGGCACCCATACTCGGCAAACCACCCCCGAGCACAGGTTCTGAATGCTGGCATTGCTAAACTACTGGCCCTTGAAATGCTATCATTCAGGCTGGTGGAGACTGACACCTTCGGTAACTTTATGGCATTGGCAGTCCCACAATACAACGTGCCCAGCCGCTTTTATTTCAGCAGGCAAGCCGTCCCTGCCCTGCAACAGCATGTGAGGGGAAAAATTAAACATGCGCTGCACAATGCCGTCAGTAGCAAGGTCCACCTGACCACCGATGCATGGACCAGTAAGCATGGAAAGGGACGATACCTTTCCCTCACTGCCCATTGGGTAAATGTTGTGGAGCCAGGTACAGATCTTGAGAGTGGCGCTGTACGTGTTCTGCCAACTCCAAGGATTGCAGGAATCCAGTCTGTACACATTGACTCCTCCTCATACTCCAGTTCCTCTGAATCAGCGCTGCAGGAGCCATCACGGTCTACCTCCACATCGACCCGTGAACCTGTTATGATGACCGATATGAGCACAGCCGTGGCCAAACGTCAACAGGCCGCATTAAAATTAATTTCTTTGGGGAATCGAAGCCACACAGCGCAGGAGCTCTGGAGTGCCATCAAGCAGCAGAGCGACATGTGGTTTGTGCCAGCGAATCTCCAGCCAGGCATGCTAGTGTGTGACAATGTCCGAAATCTGGTGGCAGCTCTGGGCCTAGGCAACCTCACTCACCTCCCATGTCTGGCACATGTGCTCAACTTGGTCGTGCAGAGTTTTTTGAGGGACTCTCCGGATCTTGAAGCACTGCTTCTCAAGGTCCACATAGAGTGCGCTCACTTGCGGCGTTCCAGCAACGCAAGATCGCGCATTGCAGCTCTGCAGCGCCGATTACGTCTTCCGGAACATCGCATCATATGTGAACTACCCACCAGGTGGAATTCAATGTTACATATGTTGGAGAGGTTGTGTGAGCAGCAGGCAGCAGTAATGGAGTACCAGCTGCAGCAGGCGCAAACAAGTCGCAGTGCGCGCCGTTCACACATCACCACCACTGAGTGGGCCTCTATAAAGGACATTTGCCACGTTTTGCGTGCCTTCGATTATTCCACGCGGATGGCGAGTGCAGATGATGCATTAGTCAGCATGACTATCCCCCTTATCTGCCTTCTTGAAAAAACACTGCAAGCACTAAGGGAGGAGGTTTTAGAAGAGGTGGAGGATATGGAGTCACAAATGCCATCTGCTTCTGTACAGTCTGCGCAACGTGGTTCCTCACAAAGGCCTAGGCAGGGGACACTTTGTGAGGAGGATGAGGAGGAGTCAATGAAGGAGGAAGACATCTGTCCAGAGGAGGGAGGTACACAATGCTCTAGTAGTCAGTATCTAGAGCGAGGGTGGGGTGATGCAGAGCAGGCAGAGATCACGCCTCAAGCAGGGGACAGCGTTTCTTGGCTAGTTGGCAGTCTGCAGCACATGGTTGATTTCATGCTGCAGTGCCCGAGAAACGACCGCCGCATCGCCCACATTCTCAACACGGCTGATTATTGGGTGTCCACCCTTCTAGATCCTCGCTACCGGGACAACTTACAAAGCCTCATAACACCATTGAACCGGGAGCGTAAAATGCGGGAGTACCAAGACGCACTGGTGCATTCCATCATGTTCTCCATTCCAAGGGAGAGCAGTGCTGCTAGTGCTATACAAAGCAGCTCAGTGCGTCGAGGCAGTGGAGGAAGCTCTGCACAGAAGCTTGGCCTCAGCACAAGGCAAGACCAGTATGGCCCAAATGTGGCAAAGTTTTGTGTCCCCGCCGCCACAAATGTCTACACCATCACAGATGGCTCCAGTCAGCAGGAGGCAACGTTTCCGTCAGATGGTGACAGACTACACGTCTTGCCCTCTCAGTGTACTCCCAGACGGCTCTTCCCCGTTCAAGTTTTGGGTCTCTAAGCTGAATACATGGCCAGAGCTTAGCCAGTATGGATTGGAGGTGCTGGCTTGCCCTGCTGCTAGTGTATTATCGGAACGTGTCTTTAGTGCCGCAGGTGGTGTACTAACAGACCGTCGCATGCGCCTATCCTCCGATAACGTTGACCGGCTTACTTTTCTGAAAATGAACAAGGCCTGGATCTCGCCTGAATTTGCCAGTCCTCTTCCAGAATAAATAATTGGTTGGCAACAGTATCCAAGTCTCCTGTTGTGTTCATGTTTCTACCACCTGAACTGTAATCTCTGAGCTCCAACACTGCTAGTTGCTGCTCAGAAGTGCCGTCTGCACAGTCAACGCTTGCTCCAGTGTTATTGGGGTTCAGTAACGTCAGCTGATCCCCAGCTGTGTGTCCGGCAAATTCTCCTGCTCTGTCCACATCCACTATACTACTAATTTAAAACTTGCTCCAATTACACCTCTGGCTCCTCTGTTTTTAGTATTTACACGGGGCTCCAACACCACTAGTTTCTGCTCAGAAGTGCCATCTGCGTCTGCACAGTCAACTCTTGCTCCAGTGTTATTGGGGTTCAGTAACGTCAGCTGATCCCCAGCTGTGTGTCCGGCAAATTCTCCTGCTCTGTCCACATTCACACTACTACAGATTTTAAAGTTGCTCCAATTACACCTCTGGCTCCTCTGTTTTCAGTATTATCCCTGAGCTCCAACACCGCTAGTTGGCGCTCAGAAGTGCCCTCTGCACAGTCAACACTTGCTGCCGTGCTATTGGGGTTCAGTAACGTCAGCTGTTCCCCTGCTGTGTGTCCGGCAAATTCTCCTGCTCTGTCCACAAAAACACTACTACAGATTTTAAAGTTGCTCCAATTACACATCTGGCTCCTCTGTTTTCAGTATTATCCCGAAGCTCCAACACCGCCAGTTGGCTCTCAGAAGTGCCGTCTGCACAGTCAACACTTGCTGCCGTGTTATTGGGGTTCAGTAATGTCAGCTGTTCCCCTGCTGTGTGTCCGGCAAATTCTCCTGCTCTGTCCACAAAAACACTACTACAGATTTTAAACTTGCTCCATCCACTTAGGCCTCTGGCTCCACTATGTTTTTAGTATTTACCCTGTGTTCCAGCACTGCCAGCTGTTTCCCAGCAGTGTCTTTGGCACCGGTACTCCCTCCTGCCCAGCCTGGTTCCAGCACGCCAACTGTTTCCGGATAGTGTCAACGTCACTTTGCCTCCAATGCGTTGTCCTGTCGTGTTGCGGTCGGGTTAGCCGACTCTCTGGTGCCTGCAGTTTAGGTGATTCCTATGTGAGCTGCGGGATCTGGCAATGAAGGCTGGTTCCATAGTGCCAATAAGACAAGCACCCCCTGTAGGACTGTGGCTCGCGGCCTTGAAACTTTTTTTTTCATGGGTATCTTCTGCTACCCATCCGGGTTCCAGTACCGTCAGCTGGTTCTCGGCAGAGCCTTTGGCTTAGGTGCCTCCTTCTCGGTATCCAAGTTCCTTGGTAGTGCTTTCTGGCACAGGTACCTTCTGCTTAGTAACCGAGTTCCAGTACCGTCAGCTGGTCCTCGGTAGTTCCATTGGCTCTTGTACCTTCTGCTACCCATCCGGGTTCCAGTACCGTCAGCTGGTCCTCGGTAGTTCCATTTGCTCTTGTACCTTCTGCTGCCCATCCGGGTTCCAGTACCGTCAGCTGGTTCTCGGCAGTGCCTTTGGCTTAGGTGCCTCCTTCTCGGTATCCAAGTTCCACCAACGTCTGCTGGTCCTTGGTAGTGCTTTCTGGCACAGGTACCTCCTGCTTAGTAACCGAGTTCCAGTACCGTCAGCTGGTCCTCGGTAGTTCCATTGGCTCTTGTACCTTCTGCTATCCATCCGGGTTCCAGTACCGTCAGCTGGTCCTCGGTAGTTCCATTTGCTCTTGTACCTTCTGCTACCCACCTGGGTTCCAGTACCGTCAGCTGGTTCTCTGCAGTGCCTTTGGGTTAGGTGCCTCCTTCTCGGTATCCAAGTTCCACCAATGTCTGCTGGTCCTTGGTAGTGCTTTCTGGCACAGGTACCTCCTGCTTAGTAACCGAGTTCCAGTACCGTCAGCTGGTCCTCGGTAGTTCCATTGGCTCTTGTACCTTCTGCTACCCATCTGGGTTGCAGTACCATCAGCTGGTTCTCGGCAGTTCCTCAGCCTTCTTGTACCTTCTGCTACATTTCCAAGTTCAAGCTTTTTGAAATGGTTCTTGGTAATCACTCTGGATCTCCCTGACGAGGACCCTTAAGACAAGGACCCTGAAGACCACCCCAAAGAAGACGAGGACCCCGAAGACGAGGACCCTGAAGACGAGGACCCTGAAGACCACCCCAAAGAAGACGAGGACCCTGAAGACGAGGACCCTGAAGACGATGACCCTGAAGACCACCTCGAAGAAGACGAGGACCCCGAAAACGATGACGCTGAAGACGACGACCCTGAAGACCACCCCGAAGAAGACGAGGACCCCGAAGATGACGACCCTGAAGACGAGGACCCTGAAGACGACGACCCTGAAGACCACCCCGAAGAAGACGAGGACCCCGAAGACGATGACCCTGAAGACGAGGACCCTGAAGACCACCCCAAAGAAGACGAGGACCCCGAAGACGACGACCCTGAAGACGACGACCCTGAAGACCACCCCGAAGAAGACCAAGAAGATGACCCTGAAGAAGATGACCAAGAGGACAAAGAACAAGAAGACAACCACCAAGATACAGAAGAACAAGAGACAGAAAACCAAGAAGCAGAAGTACAAGAAGCTGCAGAAGAAAAAGCGGAAGAACATTAAGCATAAGACTAAAAATCAGAGCAAAAGATATTATCTAAATTATAAGCAGAAGATGAGTAAGCAGTGTATGGAGGTGAGTCCCTTACTCCTCGTGGTGCCCCTGGAAAAGACCTGCTGCTGCAGGCCAAACTGAACGTGGACAAATCCTGTTGTAAATCTTTTGTGACGGGCAGAACGAAAGGTGTAATGTTCAAGCTTTTATAGATAACAACTACAGGAATGCCTGTCACAAATAAGAATATGATGAAGAAGAAGAATATGAAGAAGATGAAGAAGTAGAATATGAAGAAGAATAATAGTTGAATAAGAAAGAGATGAAGGATGTTAAAAAAAAGAATAATACGAAGAAGGTGAAGAAAAAGAAGATGAAGAAGGTGAAGAAGTTGATGAAAAAGATGCTGATGCTGAGGATGATGAAGGAGAAAGTGTGGGAGAAGTAAAAAAGAAGGTGAACAGCATGGAAGTAGTGAAACATAAATATCTGACAAAATATAAAAAAACTTAACATAGTCAATATTTCCGTAACTCAGAACGTCTTAAAAAAAATATTAATTCCTGCTATTCCATTTGATTGGGCTAAACCTCTATGCCTTTATTGTCTCCCCCACCTCCCCCAATACATTCTACATTATTCTTAGTTGTTTTCCTTCATGTAGAATTAACCTACAAGGAAAGAAAGGGTTTATTTTTATTCCGATATTTGTGTCCCATTGACTTGCATTGGGTTCCAGTATCGGAATCGGCGATATCCGATACTTTTTGGGTATCGGTCCGATCCAATCCTATCCGATATTTCCCGATATCAGAAGGTATCGCTCAACACTAGTGATGACCAACTATTGGTCTGGATAAGCAAGGACTTCTTCTGCATTCCATATGTCTCAGACAGCCAAATTGGGTGTGTAGCCGTCCTCTAATGTTTGATTCCTAATTGTCCAGTACATTACATTACATTACAGAAAAAAATGAAAAATAATATTTCTGGCTGCAGTTTGAGACTAGCAAAGCAAAGGTACCTAATGCCTCCAGGTAAAGGAGAAATGACTAAGGTCCTGAAATATATTAAAGGACCCTCTAGCTAGATTGGTTGCCCAGCCTCCTTTTGTTTAGTCATTTGTTATTTTGGCATGGCTGATTCTTGGGCATTGTATGACAAGAGGGTTAGAACTTGTAAAAATCATTTCTCTATGGCACATCCTATACCTTGAGTTTATTCGAATAGTGGTTGCATTTAAAAATGAGTGCATCTTGAGTGCAAATGTCCTTTAATTAAATTGCTACAAGTGTAATCTAAATATTATTAAATGTTACTAAAATGGCTTCATAAATTAATTGGGATTTACGTAGTATACATTCCATGCTGAGCTTCTTTTTATGTTCTTAAAGGGGGTGTACACCTTTGGAGGCAGTATTTTTTATTTAAATACATGTATTTGGAGCAAAAAAAATCACTTTTGCAATTGGGTTTCATTAAACATTTTGCACCATTTAGCTTTTAAATGCTTTTATACGGTGTTGGCTTTCTGTCCATTCTACTTTGATGTGGTCTGTGGTCATAAATCATGAGAAGAGCTCAGAAAATTACAGATGAGATTCACTAGATCTGGTGGTAGACCGTCATAATGGGAGGACTGGGGGATTCTGAGTTAACTAATTTTTCAGCCAGCAATAAGCGAAAGGTCAATAATAGAAATGAGTGAATAAATTCAAGTGGAATTTAATTTATCTTTAATTGTTGCCATGCAGATCAAGAAAATGGTGATCAAAAGGTTTAAAAAAAGAAAATAATTTTATTCACCTTACCGCTCACCTCTGAGGCTCTTCCACTCCCTAGACTTCTCATGCTGATCTTCCAGCTCTGATGAGACCCAAGACCATTCTGTGTATGTGCACACATGCTCACTGATTACTTTGTGACCTTTCACAAGGTTGCATCAGGGCCGGACTGGCTATCTGCCAATTCTGGCAAATGCCAGATGGGCCGGTCTGGCCATGGCCCCTTTCAATTAAGACTCTATTAACAGCATCGGCATCTTAATCGTCTTATTGATTGGAGGCACCAGAATGCTGGTTCGTGACAAATTGGTACCAACCTGGAGTTCTGCAGGATCCCCTGGTTCATTAATTATTCACCGTGGATTTCTCTGGACTAAGTCATCGGATCACATATATCAATCACTTTATTCTGCTTCCTAAGACCTGCATACACATATAGACTCTAACTTATTTATATATGGCCATTTTTCTATTTTGGGATAGAAATCCTTTCACATTATGGTAATGTGACATTTCAGAAAGGTGTTTCAAGTGTCAGTGAAGGGTACACATCTTCAAAAAGTCTGACCCTTTATTAGCAATGTTATCATTGCTAGGCCATATTCTTTCTATAGAAACAAAAAAATGCATACCTTTATACACTCCATTGAACCCATATCATACTAGTCTCTTCATAGTATTTTTTCTATCAAATAAGCCACATTAACCCTTTTGAGTCTTAGGCCGGTTAAGCCATGTTTAATAAGATCCAGAAGTTTACAGCGACATCATTTCTGGATATAACAGCTGCCTTTATCTGAAACTAACCTTTGTTCCCAATATGACACACTAGTAACATTCTGTCCAAGTTACTATTTAATCTGCTAATCATATGTTGAAAGCAAGCCAATGCATAGCTACATTAAAGTGCAATGTAGTGAGGTATACAGATATGATATCCAAGGGGAAATAATTGAATCCTAATATGAACCAATTTAAAGTTAACATTTTATAAAAAACGATAAACCTTCATCCAAGTTTGTTGCAGTCAGCCAAAAGATATTACTTATAGGATAAAAATATTTTATTACATGAGATATGAATATTTGCAGACTGTACTGAAAAGTACCATATCAAATGTCTGGTAATAGCCAGGTATGATGCTCACATATTTCTCAAATATTTTGAGAGCAAAGACAAGTATTTAAAGCGCACCTGTCAGCAGGATTGTGCTCAGTAAACTACATACTGTCTGGTGGGCGACATTACACTGATTAATATGATACCTTGGTTGATTAAATCCATCCTGTGGTTCTTGTGTAATCTTTATTTTCAGTTTGTAGATTATGATATTCTTGTGCTTCGGGGTGGGACTGTGGGGTGGGCTCTATCTGGTGCTCTGTTTACATATTCATCTGTATGCTCTTATGACAGATCACTTATCCTTCACTGACCTGCCTCCTATTTTACTTAGCCCCGTGCTACAAGATGCATTATGTAAAATCGGAGGCAAGTCAGTGAAGGATCAGTGAGCTGCCATAAGAGAATATGTAAGCAGAGCACCAGATAGAGTGGCCCCCACAGGCTGTCCCCGAGAACGGGCATCTTAATTATCTACAGGAGGGACTTTAAAAGCCACAAAGCCTATTTTATAGGGCCATCAGGTGGCTATTCTTACTATTCTTAGAGGGCCAGCAGTTGGCCCTCACTATTGTTAGATTGCCATCAGCTGGCTATGCTTTGTTGTTCCCATTATTAAAGAGTGAGTCTCCTATACTGTTATTGCGTATGCAGTGACTGCAAGGGCTGCCAAAAATTTGGACGCACCTCAGTAAAAAAAAAGTTCCTTTTATAAAGGAGTGGGTCTCCTATATTGGTAATGCCAAAATTTGAGAAAAATCTCAATAACAATTTAAAGACACATAGAGGTGGGCCTCAGTAAAGCCATGTTCCTAGAAAGGAGCGGTTCTGCTATTCAGTTACAGGATATGCAGTGAGTACAAGGGCTGCCAAAATTTGTGAAAAACCCTAATAACAATTTAAAGACACATAGAGGTGGGCCACAGTAACAACATGTTCCCACTAGAAAGGAGCGGGTGTGCTATCCAGTTATAGGGTATGCAGTGAGTACAAGAGCTGCCAAAATTTGGGAAAAACCGCATTAACAATTTAAAGACACATAAAAGTGGGCCTCAGTAACAACATATTCCTAGAAAGGAGCGGGTCTGCTATCCAGTTATAGGGTATGCAGTGAGAACAAGGGCTGCCAAAATTTGGGAAAAACCCTAATAACAATTTAAAGACACATAGAGCTGGGCCACAGTAACAACACTTTCCCATTAGAAAGGAGTGGGTATGCTATCCAGTTATAGGATATGCAGTGAGTACAAGGGCTGCCAAAATTTGGGAAAAACCCCAATAACAATTTAAAGACACATAGAGGTGGGCCTCAGTAAAGACATGTTCCTTGAAATGAGAGGTTCTGCTATCCAGTTATAGGGTATGCAGTGAGTACAACGGCTTCCAAAATTTGGGAAAAACACCAATAACAATTTAAAGACACAAAGAGATGGGCCTCAGTAATAAGTATGACATGTTCCCATTGGAAAGGAATAGGTCTCCCATACTGTTCTTGCATATGCAGTGACTGCAACGGCTGTTAAAAATTTGGAGGCACTCCAATGCCCCTTGCAGAGATATAGATATGGTGATATGGCAGATATGGTGGTGGAGGATGAGGATGTGGAGAAGGAGGAGGATAAGTGCAAATAGACAAAATCAGGAAGTGTATACCCATGTCTGCGTGTGAAGACAGAGGTGCATGGGAATAGAGTTAGACCTCCCAAAGAAAAGACACTGTATTTGAGTTTATGTTACGCTGCTATCATTTGGTGGTGTTGAGAAGTCTGGTCCAATTCAGCTCTTGTTCATTGTTATAAGAGTCAGCCTGTCAGCGTTTTCAGTTGACAGGCGTATGCGCCTATGGGTTATAATTCCACCAACGGCACTAAAAACCCGCTCTGACAAAAAAGGGCAGGCCAGGACCTCCAAGGCGTAGAGAGCCAGTTCATGCCATGTGTCTAGCTTGGATACCCAATAATTATAAGGCACAGAGGAATCACAGAGGACGTTGGTATGGTCGGCAAGGTACTCCCTCACCATCTTCCGAAACGTTTCCCTCCTTGTGAGAATACACCGCGCCTCAGGGCCTGTGCGATGGGAAGGTCTGCGAAAACTGTCCCAGAACTTTGACAGTAGTCCCCTGCCTCTGCTGGATTGGATTTGTGTCTCTCTCGCCTGTTCTCCTTGGTTTTCCAACGATCTTTGACCTCTGCCGCCAGAGGTTTCAGATGGGAATTTTTTAAATAATTCCGCAACAAGGACATTATGGTACTGCCCCATTTTATTAGGCGTGACCGGCGAGGGAATAAGAGGCAGAAAGTGTCACCAACCAGTAATGACTGTCACCCAAAATTTTGAGAACGCGAGGGTCACGGGGAAGGCAGTGTAACATAAACTCAGCCATGTGTGCCAGACTGCTAACAGGAAAGACTTCTGTGTCCTAACCTTCCTCATCCTCCTAATCCGTGTCCTCAGTACATCCACGCTGAACAGATGGGTTGACACTTGTGCAGGTAGTACCATCTATAGCACAGGAAACTATCTACTGTTCTTCCTCCTCCTCCTCTTCCTCATTGTCACCCAATCCACATTGGGATAAGATGAGGCTGGGCTGTGTGGAATCACCCTGTATGGTTCCTTGCTCCATCTCATCATGCTCCGCCTGCAATACATCCTCTTTAATTGTGAGCAGAGACCGTTTCAGAAAACAGAGAAGAGGGATGGTGATGTTAATTATGGTGTCATCGCCGCTCACCATCTTGTTGGAGTCCTCAAAGTTTTGGAGGATGATACAGATGTCTGACATCCATGTCCACCCCTGAGGTCTTATGTGTGGAGTCTGACCTGAATACCCACGGCCTTGTTGATGCTGGTAGTCAAAAAACTGCCCTCTTCTGCTCACAAATCCTTCCCAACATCTGCAATGTAGAGTTCCAATGCGAGGGGACATCGCACACCAGTTGGTAAGCTGGAAGCTGCAAACACTGCTGAAGCACGACAAGGACGGCGAAAGCTGTAGCTAGCTTTCAAAAATTAGTACACATGCAGTGTACTTTGACAAGCAGATCCGGCAGATCTGGGTAGATTTTGAGAAACCACTGAACCACAAGGTTAAGCACATGGGCCAGGCATGGTACGTGTGTGAGCTCGCCTCGCTTCAGAGCCGCCACCAGGTTCTGGCCATCTTCACACATGATCATGCCTGGCTGTAGGGTCAGCGGTGTCAGCTACAGTTCTGCCTGCTCTTTCAGAGCTGTCCACAACTCTTCAGCATTGTGCGGTTTGTCACCTAAGCATATTAACTTCAGCACAGCCTGTTGCCAGTTGGCCGAGGTAGTGCTGCAGTGCTTCCAGCTTGTGACATATATGGTTATATCAGAGATGGAGGCTGAAGAGGAGGAGGAGGTACAGGATCTGTAGAATGTGGGGGCAACCCTGATTGACCAAGGGCCCGCAATCCTGGGCGGGAGGACGTTTTCCTTTCCAAGGTCCGACTGGGTCCCGGCTTCCACTATATTAACCCAGTGTTCCGTCAGCGAGATGTACCGTCCCTGCCTTCTAGCACTTGTCCACGTGTCCTTGGTTAGGTGGACTTTCCCAGTAACTGCGTTGTTGAGGGCTAATGTTGTGGGACATGTGCTAGTGTAATGCGGGAACGGCACACCGGGAGAAATAGTGGCGGCTGAGGACCAAGTACTGAGGGACGGCCGACGCCTTCAGGATGCGGAAATCTTCTATCTGGACGAGCCTAAAAGGCAACATTTTGAGCGCAAGCATTCACGAAATGTGTGAATTTAGTAGTTTGGCTGGGGCGTTGGCTGCGTCTTTGCGCTTGCATTCCAAGGACTGGGGTAGGGACAACTGAACGCTGAGCTGGGACAAGGACGTGGACGTGGTTGCATATGGTGCTAGTTGAGAGTGTTCAAGGACAGGTGCAGGGCGGAAGGCATCTTCGCATGCGCCATGGACAGGGGTTTGGCGTGCGCACACAACAGCAGAAGAATCAGTGGTGTCACCCGCAGACACTATTTCTGAACCCTGGGGTTCAGCCCACTTAGTGGGGGGCTTTGCTGCCATGTGCCTGATCATGCTGGTGGTGGTCAGGCTGCTAGTTTTGCTACCGCTGCTGATGCTGGCCTGGCAAGTGGTGCAAATGGCCCTTTTGGGTTATCTGCAGAGTCTTTAAAAAACAACCAGACTCGGGAAGACCTAACAGTTGCACTGGCAACTTCTGTCGTGTTGGTGTTACGGGAACACTTTCCCGCCTTCTGTCTGTGACCACCACACTGTTTCTTCCTGCCTGTTGTGGTGCTATGCCTCCCTCCCCCTGTGTGCTGCTATCCTCGCTCTGCATGTCCCCCGCCAGGTTGGGTCAGTTACTATATCATCCACCTCCTCGTCTTCCACTTCCGCACCCTGGTCCTCCTCCTAACTTTCTGGCAATTGTATCTCATCATCATCCACCTCTTGCGACAGTAATTGCTCTTTCCCACCATTGCCTTTGTGTGACCGTGGCTGCTCAAATATTTGGGCATCGCTACACGCGTTCTCCTCTTGCCCAGCTTGAAGCTGGCTGGGCGAGAAGCTCGAATCTATAAATGGAAAAGTGAACAGCTCTTCTGAGTGTCCAAGTGTGGGATCAGTTGTCTCCGGGCACTCGGCATGGTGGGAGAAAGGAGGACCAGGGTGAGGAATATGCGGTCCAGCCTCACGGCTACTGAGACTTGACCGTGTGGAAGACAGGGTAGTGGTGGTGGTGGCAAAGTGACTGGAAGCATTATCTGCTATCCAACCTACAACCTTTTGACACTGCTCTGGGTCCAATAGTGATGTCCTGCAGTCCCCTAGTAATTGAGACAGGAAAGTCGAGCGACAAGATGTGGGTGTTTGTTGTGGCACAATCTCAGCTTGCTCACGGCCTCAGCCTCTGCATGCACCATCACCATCACATCCACTTCCCCGTCCCTTGCCACGCACCTTGTCCATTTTAAATGCAGGACAATATTTTCCACGTTCAGTACAAATGGCTGGATTTGAACCGCAGTTATATGTGATACGTCTGATGGACAAACACGGTTTTAAATAGTGGGCCTGTAGGTTACTATTCTTCAGATTCAGCGCTGACTGAGCACTCCACCCCCACCCCCATGCCGCAGGTGGTTTTAAATGCATCAGGATCTGTCTTTCCCACACATAAGCAGACGGAGGTCTCTTAGAGAGGTATTCACATTGAAAGGTCCTGACATCGAGAAACGCCTTACCGCGGCTGTCAGGTACACAGGAATTGGCCAATTTATGCGCTAAGATTTCTCATTTATTTGCAGCAGTAATGCTATTCATTTTCCATACTTCATATTTACATGCGCTAAAAAAAAATTTTCAAAATTTTTTTTTCATTTCTATTTTCTACAGCAGTTATGCTATTCATATTTCATATCTATATACTCAGTGTTACAGTGTGCTACTTTATTTGTTCATTATATATGGAGGTAGCTGCTCTTAGTAAGCACCTGTTCACACCTAGTTTTTGAAGTGGAAGTGCCGTCATTTTCTTTGTTACTAGATTCAGCGTTGACTGAGCACTCCACCCCCACCCCCATGCCGCAGGTGGTTTTAAATGCATCAGGATCTGTCTTTCCCACACATAAGCAGACGGAGGTCTCTTAGAGAGGTATTCACATTGATAGGTCCTGACATCGAGAAACGCCTTACCGCGGCTGTCAGGTACACATGAATTGGCCAATTTATGCGCTAAGATTTCTCATTTATTTACAGCAGTAATGCTATTCATTTTCCATACTTCATATTTACATGCGCTAAAAAAAATTTTCAAACATTTTTTTTCATTTCTATTTTCTACAGCAGTTATGCTATTCATATTTCATATCTATATACTCAGTGTTACAGTGTGCTACTTTATTTGTTCACTATTCTTCACAGAGACCTTGTGTGAATAGCTTCTCTGAAGGAGAACCATGGTTTTAAAAAGCGGGCCTGTAGGTTACTAATACTAATACTATTGTTCACAGCAACCTCGTGTGAATAGCTTTACCGAAATTGCAACAAAATGCAAATGGAGGCCAATATTTTCCACGTTCAGTTCATATTTCTGGATTTTTACTGCTGTAATATGGAAAAGATCTGGTTGTATTTTGAAGTGCTAACAAGCAAATGGAGCAGAAAAATGGTGTACTCTGGATTGCTTTTTAAGCAAATAACCAGGATTAAGATAAAAAAAAATTAGCCCTGGCCCCTTATACCTGGGGCTATGTCTACAAATATGTGTAATAGCAGAATCAGTCAAAATATGCAATGGACCCTCTTGTGCTGTATGCACTGCACTCTGTCACATACCCTGCCTTCCTTGCTTTTTAATCAAATAACCAGGATTAAGATAAAAAAAAATTATCCCTGGCTCTTGATATCTGGGGCAATGTCTACAAATATCTTTAATAACACCAGAAGCAGATAGAACATGCTATGGACCATCTTGTGTTATATGCACTGCAGTCTGCCACATACCCTGCCTGCCTACCTAACTCCTGATATCACCACTAGAGATGAGCGGTGTTCGAATCGAACTGTTCGCCAATCTCAAATTTGAGCTGTTTTGGGCGGTGTTCGAGCCGTTCGACGAACCCGAACGATTTGAAAAAAATCCAGCTGTTCGAGGTTATGTTCCATAACTGTTCGTGCACCCAAATCGTAACTGGATTTTTTCACAGTAATGCTGATAATCAATGTTAATACACAGTTTGAGTGTACAGCGGGGCAGGGGGAGGGGCATGGGATGGATCTCTGCAGAAATAATGAAGATCTCCATTTTTTTGTCTCTTTCCCGCATTTACAGTTGGGAGGTGCAGTCTGTGAGCCTATCAGCAGCGCACACACGGAGCGAAGTGCTTTTTTTCACACAAGCAAGGGCATGTGTCATTGGCTGTGTATGTCACATGTCCTTGCCCTATAAGACCCAGCCATTTTCCCCGTCGCCACCATTTTCTCACTGCTGCAGCTGAGTGTTAGACGGCACTGCTGCTGCTGTTAGCGCTATATTGTGTAACTGAATTGCAAGCGAATTTTCTCTTAAATAGACAGAAAGGTTTAGGGAGTAGGGACTAGTTTGTAATTGCAGCCCTTTTGAGGGCTAGGTTACAGCAGTTCCTAGCACTTTTATCAGGCAGGTCTGTGCTCTTAAATCGACAGATAGGTTGGGAGTAGTGACTAGTTGTAATTCCACCCCATTTGAGGGCTAGGTTACATCAGTTCCTATCACTTTTTGCCAGGCAGGTCTGTTTTAGTGCTGTGCAAGTGTTTTTCACAGCATTTGGCTAAATCTAGCTAAGCAAATCCTTTTGGGCCTCTTGCAGTGTGTGTTAGTCAGTGGAGTAGCCTATCTGTGTTGCAAGCTATACCACCTGTGTATGTAATGCAAATTTTTTACTGCACCTAGCCAAGTAAAACCTTTTGGGTCTGTAGCAGTGTGTGGTACTCAATCTATTAGGCCATCTATACCAAGCTCCACCAGCTTTGAAATTAATAATAATTTTTAGCTGCATCTTGCCTGTAAAATAATTTTGGGCATATTAGCAGTGCGTGGTACTCATTCTATTAGGCCATCTATACTAAGCTCCACCAGCTTTCAAATTGTTAATAATTTTTAGCAGCATCTTGCCTGGAAAATTATTTTGGCATAGTAGCAGTGTGTGGTACTCATTGTATTGGGCCATCTATACCAAGCTCCACCAGTTTTGAAATTAATAATAATTTTTAGCTGCATCTTGCCTGGAAAATAATTTTGGGCATAGTAGTAGTGTGTGGTACTCATTGTATTAGGCCATCTATACCAAGCTCCACCAGCTTTGAAATTAATAATAATTTTTAGCTGCATCTTGCCTGAAAAGTAATTTTGGGCATATTAGCAGTGTGTGGTACACATTCTATTAGGCCATCTATACTAAGCTCCACCAGCTTTGAAATTACTAATAATTTTTAGCTGCATCTTGCCTGGAAAATAATTTTGGGCATGGTGGCAGTGTGTGGTACTCATTGTATTAGGCCATCTATACCAAGCTCCACCAGCTTTGAAATTAATAATAATTTTTAGCTGCATCTTGCCTGTAAAATAATTTTGGGCATATCAGCAGTGTGTGGTACTCATTCTATTAGGCCATCTATACTAAGCTCCACCAGCTTTCAAATTGCTAATCATTTTTAGCTGCATCTTGCCTGGAAAATAATTTTGGGCATAGTAGCAGTGTGTGGTACTCATTGTATTAGGCCATCTATACCAAGCTCCACCAGTTTTGAAATTAATAATAATTTTTAGCTGCATCTTGCCTGGAAAATAATTCTGGGCAGTAGTAGTGTGTGGTACTCATTGTATTAGGCCATCTATACCAAGCTCCACCAGTTTTGAAATTAATAATAATTTTTAGCTGCATCTTGCCTGTAAAATAATTTTGGGCATATTAGCAGTGTGTGGTACTCATTCTATTAGGCCATCTATACTAAGCTCCACCAGCTTTCAAATTACTAATAATTTTTAGCTGCATCTTGCCTGGAAATAGGCAAGGTACTGCATCTCACCCAGAGGTGTGGTATCTCACCCTCAGGTAAGGAAGGAGTATGGCTCGGGACCCTAACACCTGAATCCAACACATACCCGCACTGGGGGTAGGGCGAGATTGCTCCTAAAGGAGAGCACAGTCCCAGGTCCCTAGCTGGCGGGAGGGTCCTATGTAGTGGGTGTGGGTGGAGAAAGCAGCTAAGGGGAGCACATGACAGGGAGAGTATAAATAGGAAGCCATCTTAGAAAGAGCAAGCCAGTCAGAGGAGGAGAAGTGACAGGAGCAGAGGCTCTGCATGAGCTCTGCTCCTGAGGCGGGCCTAGCCTGGGAGGCCAAGGACTGAAGGAGAGAAGAGAGGAGTGGGAGCAAGAAGGCTCCAGGAACCGAAGTGACCTTAGGGGTACGGGCCGTGCATAAGGCCACCAGTACGCCCGCTGCTACCAGGAGGTAGAGGGGTCAGGCTAGATAAGGGGAACCAGTCCCTCAACTAGTGGAGAAACAGCAAGGCTCAACTAGAAACCGGAGGCTGCAGCATTTCATGTACTGCAGGCCAAAGTCCACACCAGTCTCACTTAGAAGGTAGCCAAATAGGACCCAGGGGACGGAACACACGTCGCCCGCCAAGGCCCGAGGATACCGGATAGAAGTGTCACTGGGTGTGAGGTGCAGGGAGAAGGCCAGAGAAAGGACACACAGAAGGGAGTCCTGCTAAGTACTCCGGAGCTATCTGGGGGTGGACTGAGCCCCTCACTGAGTACGCACAGCACGACGAGGGAGATTGCTCTGGTACCGGTAATCTGGACTGCAACAACTGTGAGTAAAGATCTTGGGATTGCATCACACGGACTCTGTGTTCATTACTGACTCCCTGCACTACAACCACCATCATCCACCCACACTGCCCTGAAGCTACACTCTTCCTTTGGGTTGTAATAATACCATTGCTGCAAAACCACCAGCTTCAGAGGACTGTTCCACAGCGGCGGCCCCTTTGGCCGCACTCCAAAGGTGGCATAGTCGGACATTAAAAAACTCATATATACAAATTACCCTTGGATTGACCACCCTGGGTCACGGACAGGGTCACAGCCACAGTGACTTCAACCCCCAGCGTCTACCGGCCCGACTCCGGGTACCCCACGGCCCAGGGGGCGCGTCAACTTCATAGGTCCCTGATCTGAGACCACTCCTGCAGCGTGATTTGCCCCACCTCTGGATCTCGTTGGCCCAGGCTATACGTCAGAACGTATTGCACCAGGGCTTGTCGGTGCTGCCACAGTCGCTGCAACATGGCCAGAGTTGAATTCCATCGTGTCGGCACATCGCATTTCAGCCGGTGAACTGGCAGGCCCAACGACTTCTGTAGAGATGTAAGTCGTTGAGCTGCGGGATGTGAACGGCGGAAGTGAGTTTGAGTCTTCACATGTCTTCCTCCTCTAGTTATCCAAAATTCTATAATAGCATGATCGCTGCCTCCTAGGGTCCCAGCCACCTTTACCTCCTCAACCACTTCCTCCCTGTTTATAAGGATTAGATCCAAAGTAGCAGATCCCCTTGTTTTCTCCCCTACCTTTTGGAAGATAAAGTTGTCAGCAAGAGAGGATAAGAATTTGCTTGACCTGTTAGTTTTACTTGAGAGAGATTCCCAACAAATGTCTGGATAGTTGAAATCTCCCATGACCACTACGTCATATTTTTTGGAGAACTTGGTCATTTGATACATAAAGAGTTCATCCATATCTTCAGCTTGCCCAGGTGGCCTGTAGTAAATGCCTACAATGGTGTCCTTTCCGTTGTTCTCTCCTTGTATTCTTACCCAAACAGTTTCCACAGAACTCCCAGTCTCTGAAGCTTCAATCTCTGTGCAGATATACGCTTTTCTAACATACAATGCAACACCTCCTCCTCGTTTATCAAGTCTGTTTCTTGCAAAGAAGTTGTATCCTTTTAGCCTTTTATTCCAATCATGTGTATCGTCCCACCAAGTTTCAGTGATTCCAATGACATCATATTCCTTTTCCTGCATTAGTAGTTCCAATTCTCCTTGTTTGTTGCCCATGCTTTGTGCATTTGTATAAAAACATTTTAGTTTGTGATTGGTTTCTCTTCCTCCCATATTTTTATTATTTAAATTGTTTTGTCTTTGTTCTTCTTTTCCACTTCCAGTAGCAGAGATCTCAATAGTATTTGTCAGCTCTATGGCTTTTTCTGGCCTTTTGCTTCCCTTCCCACATTGTTCTAGTTTAAAGCTCTTCTGATGAGTGTAGCAAGGCGACTTCCAAATACATGTTTTCCAGTCTTCGTAAGGTGCACCCCATCTCTAGCAAGTAGTCCATCGTATAGGTAATTCATTCCGTGATCCAGAAATCCAAATCCTTGTTGACGGCACCATCGACGTAGCCAGTTGTTCACCTGTAGAATCTTATTCCACCTCATTGTTCCATGGCCATCCACTGGGAGGATGGATGAGAAGACCACCTGCGCTCCCAATTCTTTCACTTTCTTGCCTAAGTCTTCAAAGTCACTGCGGATGGTTTCCAGGTCCTTTCTTGCGGTGTCATTTGTCCCCACATGTATTAGCAGGAATGGGTAGTGATCTGTAGGTCTGAAGAGTCTTGATATCCTGTCAGACACATCTTTAATTTTTGCTCCTGGAAGACAGCACATTTCTCTTGAGGTTATGTCTGGTCTGCAGATAGCGGCCTCTGTTCCTCTTAACAGGGAATCCCCCATAACCACCATTTTCCGTTTTTTCTTCACAACATTCTTCTTTCTCCATCCAGGAGGATTCTGAGGGCTTACAAGGTTATTCATTGCTGGCAAAGTCTTATTTTGCTGTATTTCTTCATGGTTCTCCTGCGTGAGAGCCTGGTACTGGTTCCTGAGCAGTATGGGTGCTGACTGCCTCTCGATCCTCCTGCTTCTCTGGGTCACAGGCTTCCATTCCTCTGTTTCATCAGGTGCAGTTCGAATTTCTTCTCTTTCTGAATCATGAAGAGATAATTCTGCTCTGTCTAAGAACTCTTCACCTTCCTTAATGATTTTCAAGGTAGTTAACCTCTCTTCTAGATTTCGCAACTTTTCCTCCAACAGGGACACAAGCTTGCATTTCTGGCATGTGAAGTTTGGCTTTTCCACTGGCAAGTCTGTGAACATGTAGCAGGATATGCAGCTCATCAAATGGCTCCTGGACTCTTCCATGTTCTTATTGTTAATGTTCTGAAAACAGTGAAAAAAGCTTAAAAAAAAAGCTTCAAAATGCGGTTTACCGATGTCCTCTTTTCAGCTCCAACAGCCAAAATCCAGTGTTCTTTGAGCTCGCGGAGACTCTTCACTTATCCCAAAATGCAGTGGGAATATGCAAATTATCTCCTCAGGACTCCTCCCCTGGTTTACCGATGTCCTCTTTTCAGCTCCAACAGCCAAAATCCAGTGTTCTTTGAGTTCGCGGAGACTCTTCACTTACCCCAAAGTGCAGTGGGAATATGCAAATTATCTCCTCAGGACTCCTCCCCTGGTTTACCGATGTTCTCTTTTCAGCTCCAACAGCCAAAATCCAGTGTTCTTTGAGCTCGCGGAGACTCTTCACTTACCCCAAAATGCAGTGGGAATATGCAAATTATCTCCTCAGGACTCCTCCCCTGGTTTTGATGCACAAGATGGGGCAGACGGTGGTTGGCCCGGCCCGCTGGGCCGCATTGTAGCACAGTGAGCTTCCCACTGAAACTTATGCTTCATATCCATGTGAAGGTTCATGCATGAAGTACTCAAACTATGGATTTTTGGGCCTCTACTTAGCTTTTGGTGACAAATGTTACAGATAACACGAGTTGGGTCATCCTTATCGATCTGAAAAAATGCCCAGGCTATGCAAGGCTTAGAGCCCATGCGACCTGAAGAGCCACTATGACTTGTGGTGAGAGGCAGAGTTGTGGTTGAGGATGCAGTTGTTGACGTGCTTCCAGTACTCCTTCTCTGTCCAGGAAGGCGCAACCTAACCTCGTCGTCAATAGCATCTGTGACACCCAGCTGCGCTTGGTATCACAGATCCTAGGAGAGTATATTGATGGAATCCTCCACAAGAGGCCCCCATAAACATTCACACATCTCCACCTTCCACCTCAGACCAGCAGAGGGTGCCCATTAGGGATATAAATAGGGAAGGTGGAGCTAGGCAGTTCTGTTCCTCTGAAGACTTCCTGCAGTAGAGAAGCCTCAGAGAGGTCAATCTGCAGTGGAGCTCAGTCTAGTCTAGAGAACTCAGTTAATAGTTCAGCAGTGGAGCACGAGGCTCCTGCTACCTAGATTCAGGGAGCCCAGTTAGAGCTTAAGGTGTGCCGGCGCCATAAGATCGGTGAAGCGCGGCAAGCTGCCGTTAGTGTGTATAGCCTAGTGAGGGCCCGAGTAGGCCGAAGGCAAGTGGAGATTTAGTACATAGGGGGCAGAGGAGCTTAACCAGCTCACCCCGAAGCATTTACCGGACACCGGATCCAAGCTTACCGGGATCTCTATGATCCAGTAAGGCATAACCGGAATCCCTGGAGAACTACAAGTCCCAGGATCGCTAAGGTGCTGATACGTAACAGAGCCAGGAGACGCTTAGGCCATGCATACTGGGAGCGTGAACTCCAAGACAAGTCCCTACCACAAGGTCAGCCAGCGCAGGACAGAGACAAAGTTAGGCCTAGCTCCAGGCAGGTCAGAAACTTACTACGCAGAGGCAAGAAACAGGAGGCCCTACACCCACTCATTGGGGAGGATCCTGATATGCACCCTTCACCCTACAGTGCTCCGGGATGTGCCTGAATTTCCACCAGTAAAAGGTACTGAAGTGACTATCTTGTCCGTTCCCGCTCTTGCTCTGACCCAGCTGGGTCTCGCCTGTCCTGCATTCCCCCTGCATACGCTTTTGTGAGGCCTAGCTCCACCTGTGGGGAGCTATACCATCGAGCTGACTTATCACTGGCCTCAGTGGACTGCTGCAGCGCTGGTGCTTCTCACCAGATACCACAGGTGGCGTCACGAACTCTTATAAAATTAACAATTATCCACCCTTCTAAAGAGTGACCCCAGGGTACGGGCCAGGGAGCCGACCACCGCGACATCCCCAAGGTCAGGCAAAGACCCGGGTACCGAGTCATCCCCATCCCCTGGGCTAGTCACATCCTCCTCCACTTCCTCTGCTGACCTCATCGACTGGCTGACTGTGGGTTGACAGTAAGTGGGATCTCCAACCTCGTCATCATCACCCTGTGTGTTCTCACACCCGTCGTCCTCAGAGCCAACCTCTTCCTGCCCTGACCAAAAAGTCAAGTTGTCGCTTCAATTAGGTATTTGAGTCTCATCATCGTCTTCATCATTGTCTCCACCAACAGGAGTTACAGTTTGGGAACAAGGGTCTACATTATGCTCAGAACCTTCTTCATCTGGTCCTGGATCCGACTCATAAAGATTCTGGGAATCAGTGCAGATCATTTCCTCGTCTGGATTAACAGAAGCTCTGGAGCATACCTCCGTTTCACAGGCTATAATATGAGTAAACAGCTGTGCAGACTCAACCATCTGTGTTACCCCATACTCAGACTGGCAGCTGGAGACTTGGGAGCTGTGAGGAAGCAAGTGCGATTGGGGTGACACCTCTGAGGACTGGAGTATTTGTGATGTTGAAGTTGTGGTGGAGGAGAGCCCACTTGAAGGAGCACTTGATATCCGTTGAAGCACCTGCTGTTTTTGTGCCTCATCTGGAATTTCTAGCGATGGGTGTGTCCGTAAGAAAGGGATCGTATCACATTCTCCACGAAAAGAAGTAAACATCTTAGTTTGGCTGGAAGATGGTCTTTCTTCTGTAGATGTTACCCCCTCCCACCGCGGGGGGGCTCGACCCACCAGCGGACAGGCATCAGTATTGGGAGAGGGGGGCGCGGCTCTGGCACAAAACCGGCGACACAGAAGTCGCACGGGCAGGAACGGACTGGCCCTGTCGGCTTGGCACTCCAGCGTAGTCCCTCTACCCGCTCGCACACGTAACCTCAAAGGGATGCGCAAGCGGCTTTTCTTCCCAGGGCTGTTCCCCGCCCAGCAGGAACGTGGGGGAGCTCAGGTCGGCCTTCCACTGCACTCCCTTACCTCCCTCGCCCTCTTTCCTTCTTCTGTTCTCCATCTAACCCCTCGGCTCTGTGGTGTCCGCGCTCCCTCCAGCTCTCTCCTTCTCACAGGTGGACTACCGCGTGTATTCACACATGCATAAGAAGTTGACGAGGTAATGGATAATATGTGCCTCCTTAGAAACGTCCATTACAACCCTTTCGAGGAAGCAACTAAACGCCTCAAATAGTGAGCAGGATCTGGAGCACCCCATGGGCAAACAGCAATCTATATAGTATGCTCCTTCCCAGAAGCAGCCCAATAGGTGGACACTATTCGGAGGCACAGGTAGTAAGTAACCGGAACGCCGCATCAATGTCTGTTTTGGCCATTAGGGTGACCCTTCCCAACTTCTTGATCCGCCTGATTACCTTGTCAAAGGATGTACAGTATATATTACTGTACTTGGTTCCGCGTCGATGTTGTCGTTTATGGACCTGCCCCTTGGATATGACAAATGGTGTATTAGTCCGAATGTATTGGGTTCAGTTTTTGGCACAACTCACAATCAGGATACCACTACGTCTTGTAAGGAAAGTGTTCTGAATGGTACCGCCATTCTACCTAAAGATATTTCTTTTTTTAATTTTCTTGTCACGACGTCTGGGTGTTGGTAGGCTGATTTTCGATTTTTACTCCAACCTTTCTTGATTTTAGAAGGGCATGACATGCCTATATCTGTGTCTCCCCCTCCTTTTACTCCTCCACCTCTTTTCTTTTCACATGACTATATGTACTTGTCACTTTTATATGTGTTAGTTGTGTCTTCTGAGCAGTTTGTCAGCTTTTGGACACCTTTGAAGTGTTTTCTATGTGTTTTCTATGTGTTTCTATGTGTTTTTGTTTGCCTGCCATTGGTTTTAACGGTGTTCGAAGGTGTTCGACGAACAGTTCGACGAACAGTTCGGCGAACATACGGGTGCTCGACGAACCGAACCGAACTCGAACACTACTGGGGTGGCTCAACACTAATCACCACTGAATAGATGCAGCTGGATTAGCCTCAGAAGGACTGTTAGTTCAATGTACAGTACAGACCAAAAGTTTGGACACACCTTCTCATTTAAAGATTTTTCTGTATTTTCATGAGTATGAAAATTGTACATTCACACTGAAGGCATCAAAACTATGAATTAACACATGTGGAATTATATACATAACAAAAAAGTATGAAACAACTGAAAATATGTCTTATATTCTAGGTTCTTCAAAGTAGCCATCTTTTGCTTTGATGACTGCTTTGCACACTCTTGACATTCTCTTGATGAGCTTCATGAGGTAGTCACCGGAAATGGTTTTCACTTCACAGGTGTGCCCTGTCAGGTTTACTAAGTGAGATTTTTTGCCTTATAAATGGGGTTGGGACCATCAGTTGTGTTGTAAAGAAGTCTGGTGAATGCACAGCTAATAGCCCTACTGAATAGACTGTTAGAATTTGTATTATGGCAAGAAAAAGCAGCTAAGTAAAGAAAAACGAGTGGCCATCATTACTTTAAGAAATGAAGGTCAGTCAGTGCGAAAAATTGGGCAAAATTTGAAAGTGTCCACAAGTGCAGTTGCAAAAACCATCAAGCGCTACAAAGAAGCTGGTTCACATGAGGACCGCCCCAGGAAAGGAAGACCGCCCCAGGAAAGGAAGACCAAGAGTCACCTCTGCTTCTGAGGATAAGTTTATCCGAGTCACCAGCCTCAGAAATCGCATGTTAACAGCAGCTCAGATTAGAGACCAGATCAATGCCACACAGAGTTCTAGCAGCAGACACATCTCTTCAACAACTGTTAAGAGGAGACTTTGTGCAGCAGGCCTTCATGGTAAAATAGCTGCTAGGAAACCACTGCTAAGGACAGGCAACAAGCAGAAGAGACTTGTTTGGGCTAAAGAACACAATGGACATTAGACAAGTGGAAATCTGTGCTTTGGTCTGATAAGTCCTAATTTGAGATCTTTGGTTCCAACCACCGTGTCTTTGTGCGACGCAGAAAAGGTGAACGGATGGACTCTACATGCCTGGTTCCCACCGTGAAGCATGGAGGAGGAGGTGTGATGGTGTGGGGGTGCTTTGCTGGTGAACAGTTTGGGATTTATTCAAAATTGAAGGCATACTGAACCAGCATGGCTACCACAGCATCTTCCAGCGGCATGCTATTCCATCCGGTTTGCGTTTAGTTGGACCATCATTTATTTTTCCAGGCTGTGTATGGGCTATTTGACCAAGAAGGAGAGTGAAGGGGTGCTACGCCAGATGACATGGCCTCCACAGTCACCAGACCTAAACCCAATCGAGATGGTTTGGGGTGAGCTGGACTGCAAAGTGAAGGCAAAAGGGCCAACAAGTGCTAAGCATCTCTGGGAACTCCTTCAAGATTGTTGGAAGACCATTTCCGGTGACTACCTCTTGAAGCTCATCAAGAGAATGCCAAGAGTGTGCAAAGCAGTCATCAAAGCAAAAGGAGGCTACTTTGAAGAACCTAGAATATAAGACATATTTTCAGTTGTTTCACACTTTTTTGTTAAGTATATAATTCCACATGTGTTAATTCATAGTTTTGATGCCTTCAGTGTGAATGTACAATTTTCATAGTCATGAAAATACAGAAAAATCTTTAAATGAGAAGGTGTGTCCAAACTTTTGGTCTGTACTGTATATATAGATATGCTGTGGAATACCTATACTAACTATAAACAAGCAAATCTCTCCCTGACTCAGCAGCACCTTTCCCTACTCTGCCTGTTTCCAGGGTAGACTGTGATGAGCATAGCGTCACCGGGTCTTAAATAGACCCGATAACGCTATGCGGCCAGCCAATCACTGTAATGCCACAACCAACATGGCTACGGCATTACTGTGTGTGGCAAGCAATCCAAACATGTTCACTGGCTCTCTAAACAGCGCTAAACATCTAAACATGCAGGGCGGGGACCCGAGCTCCCACCCAAGCAACCTGGAAATACTCGCCGAGCACCAAGCTTGTCGAGCACTGTCATGCTCGGGCGAGTACCGAGTAGTGGCGAACACGTTTTCTCATCACTACTAAAAATTAATTTGTTTGAACACTTTGTTTTCCAGGAACGACAGTAGTATTCCAAAAATTATGCCAGTCCAACCTATATGAAAAAAAAAGATCCAGAATAATATTACTGTTACCATTCTTAATTATTGGTGCAATGGTGTGCAGGTACCAAGTGATGTGTCTATATTATTGTAATTTAGCTCCATCATAAGTATTCTGCACTACTTCATAACATTATGGATAAAAAGTTGCTGTGTCAAATGTTACCACAGCAATAGGTACTGTATATCGTCATTGTGGCTTAGTCAACACCTCTGAAGAAATGTTGAAATATTGCATAGAATGGTAAACTCTTATTTTCAGCCGTTTCCTTTCCTCACACAACTGTAGATTCTCTCTTCTGAGAGAGTTGGATTGATTACGAAACTCTGATCAAACTTTGGCCAGTTTCTGTCCGTGAAAGAAATAGTACATCAGTACTGGCCCATTGAATAAGATTGGTCCGAGTGCTATCTGATAAAAAAATCAGATAGCCCTCATCTGATGTATACGCTCGTGTGAGCAAGCCCTAAACCTATGAATACTAGTACATATCGAAAAATGAATCAGAGCTCACCATTAGTGATGAGCAAGTGTATTCGTTACTATTCGCTATTCGCACAGATAGTACGGTATTTGGGTTAATCGTTATTCGGTGAGTATTTGTGTACTCGCCTCGCTATATTCGGATGTCCCGCCTTGCAGTTTTGGCGCTTCCTTTGCAGCCACTAAACATGCTGGGCTTCTTAACAAATCACAGTAATGCCGCAGACATCTTGATTGTGGCATTACTGTGAATGGCTGGCATCATAGGGTCTATTTAAGCCCTGCCGCCGCCATTTTGTGCACATTGTGTCTGGAGCCTGCATTGTATAAGCTTAGGGAGAGATCGCTGAGCTGCTAGGGAGAGTGTTTAAGCCTCTTGATCAAACAAAAGCCCTTGTAAGGGCTACCTGCAGTGTATACCAGTTCTGTGTTTAAAGAAGCCACTTACTAGCTCCATAATACCACCAAAAAATAGCTCTTTTCAGAGCTGAAGACACACAACAAAGTCAGAGTACAGGGAGGGAGAGATTGTGTATTAGCTAAGGAGAGGATAAAGTGTTCCTCCAGTGTCCATCTTAAAACAGCTCTTGTCAGAGGCAAAGCAATATTTTCCTGCACACACAGAATTAGCATTGTGTGCTGCCTTTTTTTTTAGCACTGGTCTATTCTGCCTGCTGTTTTTGGGGTGTCAGCCTGCCTTCTGTCCATATTAGTCTACGTAAAGAATCATTGAGTGCCCTGCACAAAGCAGTAGTCCAAACATTTCCTACTACCTGCTACAAACAAGCACCAGGCCATTTTAACCACTATTTTGGGGTGTCAGCCTGCCTTCTGTCCATATTAGTCTACGTAAAAAATCTTTTATTGCCCTGCACAAAGCAGTAGTCCAAACATTTCCTACTGCCTGCTACAAACAAGCACCAGGCCATTTTAACCACTATTTTGGGATGTCAGCCTGCCTTCTGTCCATATTAGTCTACGTAAAAAATCTTTGATTGCCCTGCACAAAGCAGTAGGCCAAACATTTCCTACTGCCTGCTACAAAGCAAGCACCAGGCCATTTTAACCACTATTTTGGGGTGTCAGCCTGCCTTCTATCCGTATTAGTCTACGTAAAAAATCTTTGATTGCCCTGCACAAAGCAGTAGTCCAAACAATTATAATAATCTTTTTATTTATATAGCGCCAACATATTTCGCAGTGCTTTACAATTCAGACAATTCACATACATTATCATTGTTGTCCCCATTGGGGCTCACAATCTACATTCCCTATCAGTATGTCTTTGTAGTGTGGGAGGAAACCAGAGAACTCAGAGGAAACCCACGCAAACATGAGGAGAACATACAAACTCCTTGCAGATGTTGTCCTTAGTGGGATTTGAACCCAAGACCCCAGCGCTGCAGGCTGCAGTGCTAACCACTGAGCCACCATGCTTTCCTACTGCCTGCTACAAACAAGCACCAGGCCATTTTAACTACTATTTTGGGGTATCAGCCTGCCTTCTGTCCGAATTAGTCTACTTAAAAAATCTTTTATTGCCCTGCACAAAGCAGTAGTCCAAACATTTCCTACTGCCTGCTACAAACAAGCACCAGGCCATTTTAACCACTATTTTGGGGTGTCAGCCTGCCTTCTGTCCATATTAGTCAGCGTAAAAAATCTTTGATTGCCCTGCACAAAGCAGTAGTTTAAACATTTCCTACTGCCTCCTACAAACAAGCACCAGGCCAGTTTAACCACTATTTTGGAAGCCACCATCCCAAAAGCCACCAATCACAAATAGTAGTTAGGCTGGAGTAGGAATACTGTCCTGGTTTGTCCACTGCACAATCTGCGTAGGGTTTGTAAAAATTAGTTCTATGGGCTGAGTCATGGTTGACGCAGGAAGCCACCATCCCAAGGGCCTCCAATCACAAATAGTAGCTAGGCTGGAGTAGGAATACTGTCCTGGTTTATCCACTGCACAATGTGCATAGGGTCTCTAAAAATTAGCCCTATGGGCTGAGTCATGGTTGATGCAGGAAGGAAACTGGTTCTTATGTGACGTTAACAACAGTAACATGAATCTGCATTTTTGGTGAATTTAGGTTGGCTTGCTCTCATCTGGAGTGTTTACAAACTGTGGAGATATACAGTCCTTGTTGAATTTAGTAAGTCTGTCTGCATTTTCCGTGGAGATGCGTGTGTGTCTATCAATGATGATTGCCCCAGCGGAACTGAAAAAACGCTCAGACACCACACTAGCAGCTGGGCAGGACAGAACCTCCAAGGCATATAAGGAGAGGTCAGGCCAAGTGTTCAGCTTAGACACCCAATTAAAGGGAACTGAAGTGTCAGAAAGGACGCACGTATGGTCACTTAAGTACCCCCTGACCATGTTCTGCAACGTATCACTGTTTGGCATTGTTACAGGCACAGATAGCCTTTATTGTTGTGCTGGTCTATTGAATTGCCCAATTTGTGCACATTTTCCCCCCACCTTTGTTGGAGCTGGTGTTCTTGTCTCTCCGCATTATCCCTTGATGTTGAAAAGAGCCGGTACCTCTGCCACCAGCATTGTCTGAGGGTGATGTTTTCAGCAACTGATCTACAATGGCCCTCTTGAACAATTCAATTGTAAAACTCTTTGTTGGCTCCAAAAGGAGAGAAGGAAATTTCTCCTTGTACCGTGGATCGAGAAAGGTGACCAACCAGTATAGGTCGCTCTTGTCACCTGCACGTTAAAAGCATCTCCAGAATCCGACCTTTTCTCACCTTTGAAACTGCTAAAACTCTTACTGTCAGTCTTATTCACTCTCCTCTGGTCTACTGCAACTCTCTTCTGATCGGTCTCCCTCTTACCAAACTTTCTTCACTTCAATCCGTCCTGAATGCGGCAGCCAGGGTCATATTTCTGTTCAGCCGCTTCACTGCCTCCATCTTGTGCCAGTGATTACGCTGGTTGCCCATTTGCTACAGGGTCCAATATAAACTCATCACTCTCACCCACAAAGCTCTCCACAGTTCTGCACCTCCGTCTCCAAAACTTCTCTCGTGCTGCACCAGTTCTCTGGAATGCTCTACCCCAGAAGATCCGACTGATGCCTAGCCACCACGTCTTCAAGCGAGCTTTAAAAACCCATCTCTTTAAACAAGCCTACCACCTCAACCACTCAGTAAACTAACTTTCCCCTGTTCCCTCCTTCTAAATATTATTCTGAATCTGCACCCTACTATTCATCTGTCTCCACACCCTCCATGCACACGATAACTACACTCGATACTTGATTATTACACTTAAACATACTGGCTGATGACCGGATCATGCAGTCTAATATGAAAATCCCTACTTATTATAATTGCCTGACCTGAAATAACAAGCACTTTTCACCTATTGTGTCCACCCATTGCCTTGTTGAATGTAAGCTTGCGAGCAGGGACCTCACTCCTAATATAACTGTTTAAACTGAATTTATTGTATGTACATGTCTCCGCTTAATTGTAAAGTGCTGCAGAATATTTTGGCACTATATAAATAAAAATTATTATTATTATTACTGTTGGATAAAATGTGTATCACGCGAGGGTCTGGCCACAGACACTTACACATGAATGGTGCCATGTGGGCCAAGCTGCAAAAAGGCAAATGTTCTGTGTCCCCAACAGTAGAAACAATACCCATCCTCTCCTCATGCTGACTCGCCTCCTCCTCCTCCTCCGCTTCCTCCTCTCCATCCCATCCAGGCTGGACAGACATGAAGCTTGGGTTGGGTGTCCCCTCTGTAGCATTACGAGTCCCCTCGGTAGCAGAGAAAAACAAGTCCTCTCCCTCCTCATCTTCCTCCTCATCACCCAATGTTGCTTCAGAATATTGGCTAGGCTGGGTAGTATCACCCATTGGGAAATCTGGCTCCATACCAACATGCTGGGCACTCAAAGCTTCCTCTTTGAAATTATGCAGTGATTGTTTCAAGAGACCAGCAACGGGATGGTTACGCTGATAATAGCCTGATCACCACTCACAAGGTTGGTGCAGTACTCAAATTTCTCAAGAACCTCACAAATGTCAGTGATCCACACCCACTCGACAGTTGTTATGTGTGGTAGCTGACTCTCAGTCTGATCGGCATGCTGAAGCTGGTATTCAGCTACTGCCCTCTGCTGTTCACTAATCCTCGCCAACATATGATAGGTGGAGTTCCACCGCGTGGGCAGGTCGCAAATGAGTCAGTGACTTGGCAAATTCAAGCACTTTTGAGGCACTGTAAGAGAAGCAAAAGCAGTAGAGGAATGGTGAAAATGGGCGCTAATATGGCGCACCTTCTCACGTAGGTAAGTCAAGTCACGGAAAGTTTTCAGAAATTTCTAAACAACTAGGTTCAGCACGTGAGCCATGCATGGCACGTGTACCAGTTTGCCGATCTTTAAAGACGCCAACAGGTTAAGCTCATTATCGCAGACGACCAGACCAGATTGGAGGTGCAGCGGGGATAGCCACTGATTGGTATGTAATTTTAAAGCTTGCCATAGCTCTGTTGCAGTGTGTGCTTTCTGACCTAAACAGATCAGCTTCAGCAGAGCGTCTTGCCACTTTGCCGATGCGCTGCTGCACAGGTCCTAGCTTGGCAGTGATAGGGAGGGTAATTCAGCAGAGGATGAGGAGCAGGAGAAGGGGAGAGAGGAAGTGGAATATGAAAAGGTGGAAACCCTGACAGAAGTTGGGACCGCTATTCTTAGCGTGGGTGGGATGTGTGATGTTCCAGTTTGCACCTTTGTCCCACCCTCCACCAGGTTTCCCCAGTGTGCCATGACAAAAATGTATCGTCCCTGTACACAACAATTTGTCCAGGTGTCTGTTGTCAGGTGGACCCTCCGGGCTATGGCGTTAGAGAGAGCATAGTTCAGATTGTTTAACACATGCTTGTGTAACACAGGAACGGCACGCTGTGGAGGCTGGGAACACTGTATCATGGGGCAGCCACAGCCTAGAGATCACGGAAGACTGTGCTCCCACAAGCCTAAAGGTCAACCGCAGCTTGTTCGCAGGAGGTATGAGCACCTGCTTCTTGAACAGCAGATTCTGAAGGACATAGCCCAGGCGACATGGCATAAGTCTCCACCGAACCCAAAAGCACTATAGATACTGACTGGTGATGAGCTCATGCAGCCTTTATCTATCCATTATCCCCTCAAGATGGCTGGACCATCATTGTAAATAAGCCCCTGTCCTTTGTGTCACCCCCACCTCATTGTAGATCGTAAGATCTTACGAGCAGAGTCGTCATTATTTTTGCTTAAATTATTGCATTATCTTTAGCTTACTTATGACTGTAGAATATGAACCTCTGAATTGTAAAACGCTGCGGAATAGGTTGGCGCTATATAAATAAAGAGTATTATTATTAATATTGCTTTGACCCTCAGACCCAGATTTGGTACACTGGTGTTCCACCCACCTACTGGGGTGCTTGGCTACCATGTGGTTTCTCATACTGGTGGTGCTCAGGTTGCCTTTACCCTGGCCTCTGCTCAACTTGATATGGCAGATGCTACAGACAACAATGTTTTTCTCTGAAGGACTTTGAGAAAAAAAAATTCCACACAGCAGCTGAACGCCCCCTAGCCCTGACTTGGCGCACAGCGGGGGTGCTCTTGGGAACAGTTGACCCAGTTCTCACTCTGGGCAAACCACGACCCCTTGGTGCCTGTGTTGGTGCTACATATCCATCTTCCTCTGTGTTGCTGTCATGGTAATGTGTAGAGATGAGCGTTGTTCGACTCGAACTGTTCGCCAATCTCAAATTCGAGCTGTTTTGGGTGGTGTTCGAGACGTTCGGCGAACACGAACGATTTGAAAAAAATTTGGCTGTTCGAGGTTATGTTCGATAACTGTTCGTGCACCAAAATCATAACTGGATTTTTTCTCAGTAATGATGAAAATTAATGTTAATACGCAGTTTGAGTGTACAGCGGGGCGGGGGGAGGGGCAGGGGATGGATCTCTGCAGGAATAATGAAGATCTCCATTTTTTTTTCTCTTTCCCGCATTTACAGTGGGGAGGTGCAATCTGTCAGCCTATCAGCAGCGCACACACGGAGCGAAGTGCTTTTTTTCACACAAGCAAGGGCATGTGTCATTGGCAGTGTATGTCACATGTCCTTGCCCTACAAGACCCAGCCATTTTCCCCGTCGCCACCATTTTCTCACTGCTGCAGCTGCGTGTTAGATGGCACCGCTGTTGCTGTGTGCGCTATACCTTGTTAATTTCAAGCCAATTTTCGCACAAATCTACAGATAGCTTGGGAGTAGGGAATAGTTGTGATTGCAGTCCTTTTAAGGACTAGGTTACAGCATTTCCTATGACTTTTATCAGGCAGGTCTATGCTCTTAAATAGATAGGTTGGGAGTAAAGACTAATTGTAATTGCAGTCCTTTTCAGGACTAAGTTACATCAGTTCCTATCAGTTTTTGCCAGGCAGGTCTGTGCCAGTGCTGTGCAAGTTTTTTTCGCAGCATTTGGCTAAATCTAGCAAAGCTAATCCTTTTTGGCCTATTGCAGAGTGTGTTAGTCAGTGGAGTAGCCTATCTGTGTTGCAAGCTACACCACCTGTGTATAGAATACCAATTTTTTTACTGCACCTAGTGAAGTAAAACCTTTTGGGCATAGCATCTTTCTATTAGTCCATCTATACTGACCTCCATCAGGTTGCAAATTGAATATAATTTTTTTCTGCATCTAGCTCTGAAAAAATATTTGGGCTTCTAGCAGTGTGTGAGACTTGGTCTATTAGTCCATCTATACTGACCTCCATCAGGTTGCAAATTGAATATAATTTTTTTCTGCATCTAGCTCTGAAAAAATATTTGGGCTTCTAGCAGTGCGTGGGACTTGTTCTATTAGTCCATCTATACTGACCTCCACCAGGTTGCAAATTGAATATAATTTTTATCTGCATCTAGCTCTGAAAAAATATTTGGGCTTCTAGCAGTGTGTGGGACTTGGTCTATTAGTCCATATATACTGACCTCCATCAGTTTGCAAATTAAAAATAATTTTTATCTGCATCTAGCTCTGAAAAAATATTTGGGCTTCTAGCAGTGTGTGGGACTTGGTCTATTAGTCCATCTATACTGACCTCCATCAGGTTGCAAATTAAAAATAATTTTTATCTGCATCTAGCTCTGAAAAAATATTTGGGCTTCTAGCAGTGTGTGGGACTTGGTCTATTAGTCCATCTATACTGACCTCCATCAGGTTGCAAATTAAAAATAATTTTTATCTGCATCTAGCTCTGAAAAAATATTTGGGCTTCTAGCAGTGTGTGGAACTTGTTATATTAGTCCATCTATACTGATCTCCATCAGGTTGCAAATTGAATATAATTTTTTTCTGCATCTAACTCTGAAAAAATATTTGGGCTTCTAGCAGTGTGTGGGACTTGTTCTAATAGTCCATCTATACTGACCTCCATCAGGTTGAAAATTAAAAATAATTTTTATCTGCATCTAGCTCTGAAAAAATATTTGGGCTTCTAGCAGTGTGTGGGACTTGGTCTATTAGTCCATCTATACTGACCTCCATCAGGTTGCAAATTAAAAATAATTTTTATCTACATCTAGCTCTGAAAAAATATTTGGGATTCTAGCAGTGTGTGGGACTTGTTCTATTAGTCCATCTATACTGACCTCCACCAGGTTGCAAATTGAATATAATTTTTTTCTGCATCTAGCTCTGAAAAAATATTTGGGCTTCTAGCAGTGTGTGGGACTTGGTCTATTAGTCCATATATACTGACCTCCATCAGGTTGCAAATTGAATATAATTTTTATCTGCATCTAGCTCTGAAAAAATATTTGGGCTTCTAGCAGTGTGTGGGACTTGGTCTATTAGTCCATCTATACTGACCTCCATCAGGTTGCAAATTAAAAATAATTTTTATCTGCATCTAGCTCTGAAAAAATATTTGGGCTTCTAGCAGTGTGTGGGATTTGGTCTATTAGTCCATCTATACTGACCTCCATCAGGTTGCAAATTAAAAATAATTTTTATCTGCATCTAGCTCTGAAAGAATAATTGGGCTTCTAGCAGTGTGTGGGACTTGGTCTATTAGTCCATCTATACTGACCTCCATCAGATTGCAAATTAAAAATAATTTTTATCTGCATCTAGCTCTGAAAAAATATTTGGGCTTCTAGCAGTGTGTGGGACTTGGTCTATTAGTCCATCTATACTGACCTCCATCAGGTTGCAAATTAAAAATAATTTTTATCTGCATCTAGCTCTGAAAAAATATTTGGGCTTCTAGCAGTGTGTGGGACTTGGTCTATTAGTCCATCTATACTGACCTCCATCGGGTTGCAAATTAAAAATAATTTTTATCTGCATCTAGCTCTGAAAAAATATTTGGGCTTCTAGCAGTGTGTGGGACTTGTTATATTAGTCCATCTATACTGACCTCCATCAGGTTGCAAATTGAATATAATTTTTTTCTGCATCTAGCTCTGAAAAAATATTTGGGCTTCTAGCAGTGTGTGGGACTTGTTCTAATAGTCCATCGATACTGACCTCCATCAGGTTGCAAATTAAAAATAATTTTTATCTACATCTAGCTCTGAAAAAATATTTGGGATTCTAGCAGTGTGTGGGACTTGTTCTATTAGTCCATCTATACTGACCTCCACCAGGTTGCAAATTGAATATAATTTTTTTCTGCATCTAGCTCTGAAAAAATATTTGGGCTTCTAGCAATGTGTGGGACTTGTTCTATTAGTCCATCTATACTGACCTCCACCAGGTTGCAAATTGAATATAATTTTTTTCTGCATCTAGCTCTGAAAAAATATTTGGGCTTCTAGCAGTGTGTGGGACTTGTTCTATTAGTCCATCTATACTGACCTCCATCAGGTTGCAAATTGAATATAATTTTTTTCTGCATCTAGCTCTGAAAAAATATTTGGGCTTCTAGCAGTGTGTGGGACTTGTTCTATTAGTCCATCTATACTGACCTCCATCAGTTTGCAAATTAAAAATAATTTTTATCTGCATCTGGCTCTGAAAAAATATTTGGGCTTCTAGCAGTGTGTGGGACTTGGTCTATTAGTCCATCTATACTGACCTCCATCAGGTTGCAAATTCAATATAATTTTTTTCTGCATCTAGCTCTGAAAAAATGTTTGGGCTTCTAGCAGTGTGTGGGACTTGGTCTTTTAGTCCATCTATACTGACCTCCATCAGGTTGCAAATTGAAAATAATTTTTTTCTGCATCTAACCCAGCCAATAGTTTTGGCCTAATACCACAGTTTGGCCACTCAGCTCTGCTCGGTTCCCATCCATTGTTTTTTTATGCAAACAACTCCAGAGTTGTGAATTAGTTAACCACCAAAATGAGTGGACAAAGGCCTGCTGCTGGTGGAAAGGGGAATAGGCGTGTTGGGAAGGGGAAAAAAGGTTGTGTCCGTGGGGTAGGTGTTAAAGCAACAGTAACATCTGCAGAAGAAAGACCATCTTCCAGCCAAACTAAAATGTCTACTTCTTTTAGCGGACAATGTGATAAGATCCCTTTCTTACGGCCACGCCAATCGCTACAAATTCCAGATGAGGCACAAAAACATCAGGTGCTTCAATGGATATCAAGTGCTCCTTTAAGTGGGCTCTCCTCCACATCAACTTCAACATCACAAATACTCCAGTCCTCAGAGGTGTCACCCCAATCGCACTTGCTTCCTCACAGCTCCCAAATCTCCAGCTGCCCGTCTGAGTATGAGATAACAGATGGTTGAGTCTGCAGAGCTGTTTACTCATACTATAGCTTGGGAATCAGAGGTCGGCTCCAGCGCTTCTGTGAATCCAGACGAGGAAATGATCTGCACTGATGCCCAGAATCTTTATGAGTCGGATCCAGGACCAGACGCAGAAGGTTCTGACCATAATGTAGACCCTCATTCCCAAACTGTAACTCCTGTTGGTGGAGACAATGAGGAAGACGATGATGAGACTCAAATACCTGATTGGAGTGACAACTTTAGTTTTTTGTCAGGGCAGGAACAGGTTGGCTCTGAGGACGACGGGTGTGAGAACACACAGGGTGATGATGATGAGGTTAGAGATCCCACTTACTGTCAACCCACAGTCCGCCAAGAGATGAGTTCAGCAGAGGAGGTGGAGGAGAATGCTAGTGACGACGAGGTCAGGTTGCACCTTCCTGGACAGAGACTTAGTACTGGAAGCACGTCAACAACTGCATCCTCAAACACAACTCTGCCTCTGACCACAAGTCGTGGTGGCTCTTCAGGTCGCATGGGTTCTAAGCCTTGCATAGCCTGGGCATTTTTTCAGATCGATAAAGACGACCCAACTCGTGTTATCTGTAACATTTGTCAGCAAAAGTTAAGTAGAGGCCAAAAAATACATAGTTTGAGTACTTCATGCATGGACCGGCACATGGACATGAAGCATAAGTTGCAGAGGGAAGCTCACTGTGCTATAATCCGGCCTAGCCGGCCGGGCCGGGCCAACCACCGTCAGCCACATCTTGTGCATCCGCGGCCTCTTCATCCTCTGTGACTGGGGGGACAGCAGTCACACCTGTTTTGGGATGCAGACCTGCCACCTCTTTACCCGCAACAGCCAGCGTGATTGGCAGGTCATCATTTTCTTTGGAGGTGGTAACACCAGCTGGTGTTGAACGCTGTCCGACATCGATAGCACCACCTTTGGATCAAGGCAACCTAACATGTCCACCTGCATCTTCCTCACAGACCGGCAGTTTGCCGAGGACACCCTTATCAACCCCGTCTAAGCACAACAGCCACCCCTCGGTCCCTCAGATGTGGACAAGAAAAAGACCATTTCCTCCTAGCCATGAGAAAGCTAAGAGGTTCAATTTCACCATCTGCAAGCTCTTGGCTACAGAAATGCTGCCTTTCCGCCTGGTGGACACAGAGGATTTTCGAGACCTTATGTCCGTCGCAGTGCCCCAGTACCAGATGCCCAGTCGGCACTACTTCTCAAAGAAAGGTGTGCCTGCGCTCCACCAGCATGTCGCACACAACATCACCGCTTCTTTGAGAAACTCTGTGTGTGACAGGGTGCATTTCACCACAGACACTTGGACGAGTAGGAATGGACAGGGGCGTTACATGTCGCTGACTGGGCACTGGGTAACTATGGTGACAGCAGGACAAGGGGCTGCTGTCCAAGTTTTGCCGTCCCCACGAGTTGTGCGTCAGTCCTCTTTATCTCAAAGTTCCTCCACTGCTTCTGCCTCCTCAACCTCCTCTCGGTCCTCCACCTCCACCCAAAGCCTGTCTGGTCATGCCACAAGCTTTCTAACTGCGCAGAAGGGATCCTGCACACCTCCTTGCTATGCTGGCAGTAGGGCTTAACGTCATCAGGCGGTTTTTACTTTGAAATGTCTGGGAAATGTGAGTCACACAGCTGAGGAGTTGTAGTCAGCTCTGGAGAACCAATTTCATGAATGGTTGTCTCCACTGGACCTGAAACCAGGGAAGGCCTTGTGCGACAATGCTGCAAACCTGGGTGCGGCCCTTCGCCGGGGCAATGTCACACACGTGCCTTGTATGGCTCACGTGTTGAACCTGGTTGTCCAGCAATTTTTAGCCCACTATCCTGGACTAGATGGCCTTCTGCAGAGGGCACCGTCGCTGTGTGCTCACTTCCGCCGTTCGCATCCCGCAGCTCAGCGACTTACATCTCTACAGAAGTCGTTGGGCCTGCCACTTCACTGGCTAAAATGCAATGTGCCTACCCGGTGGAATTCAACTCTGCATATGTTGCAGCGACTGTGCCAGCACCGACAAGCCCTGGTGCAATACGTTCTGACGTATAGCCTGGGCCAACGAGATCCAGAGGTGGGGCAAATCACGCTGGAGGAGTGGTCTCAGATCAGGGACCTATGCACCCTTCTGCACAGTTTTGAAATGGCGACGAAGATGTTTAGTGCTGACGATGCCATTATCAGCATGACTATTCCGGTGATTTACACGCTGGAGCACATGTTAAACAGAATTCGGAGTCAGGTGGTGGCAAAAGAGGAAGTGGAGGAAGTAGAGGAGGAGGAGTTGTATGCGGAAGGGCTAACATCTGCAAGGTCCAGACGGTCGGCAGCACCAAGGCGGCAGGCATGTGAGGGTGGGGGAGATGGTTTTACCAGGGCGCATGGTAGCAGGAAAACTAGGGAGGAAGGTGCAGGAGCCCAGGAAGAAGTGGAGGATGAACTGATGGAAGACTCATCAGATGAGGGAGACCTTGATCACATTTCTGTTGTGCGAGGTTGGGGGGAGAGGACAGAGGAAAGAAGCATGATTGTTACCTCGCCACCAACACAACAGGGACTTGGTGCTCCTGGATGCGCAACACACATGAGTGCCTTCTTGCTGCACTACCTGCAACATGACCCTCGAATTGTGAGAATTAGAAATAATCCTGACTACTGGGTTGCCACGCTGTTAGATCCCCGGTACAAAAGTAAATTTGCAGAAATTATTCCTGCCATAGAAAGGGATGCACGCATGCAGGAGTATCAGCAGATACTGTTGCAGAATCTTACATGTGCTTTTCCACAAAACACCAGTGGTGCACGTAGTGAATCTCACAGTTCCAACTTGCCAACCGTGGGACCGTCGAGTGTTCAGCACTCAAACTGTAACAGAAACACAGTATCTGCTGGTAACATCAATTTTGTGGAATCATTTCACCACTTTTTTAGCCCATCCTTTGCAAGGCCACAGGAGACAAGAAGTCTAACACATAGTCAACGCCTAGAGACGATGGTACAGGAGAATCTCCAAGTAAACATTGAAGCCATGACTGTGTCACTGGACCCTTGCTCTTTTTGGGCTTCCAATCTGGATAAATGGCCGGAGATAGCCACTTACGCCTTGGAGATCCTGTCATGCCCCGCAGCCAGCGTTCTGTCTGAACGTGTGTTCAGCGCTGCTGGTGGTGTGCTGACACGCGGCTCTCCACTGATAATGTAGACAGACTCACGTTCATAAAGATGAACAAATCATGGATCCGAAATGACTTTTCTACCCCTGTGTCATCCTGAGGAGAGTAAAAGCTTGATGATTGGTTAAAATCACCTCACCAACCGTTTTAAGCTTTCAAATTACTAATCATGTTTATCTGTATCTTGGCTGGAAAATAATTTGGGCTTTGTAGCAGTGTGCAGTACTGATTCTATTAGGCCATCTATACTAAGCTCCACCAGATTTAAAATTACTAATCATGTTTATCTGTATCTTGGCTGGAAAATAATTTGGGCTTTGCAGCAGTGTGCAGTACTGATTCTATTAGGCCATCTATACTAAGCTCCACCAGATTTAAAATTAATAATAATTTTTAGCTGCATCTAGCCCGGAAAATAATTTTGGGGCTCCGAGATGCGCAAGACACATAAGTGCCTTCTTGCTGCACTACCTGCAACATGACCCTCAGATTGTCAGAATTCGAAGTAATCCTGACTACTGGGTTGCCACACTCTTAGATCCCCCACACTCTTCGATCAACCTTTTCATTTTAATAAAGACCAAAAAAATGGTCATTTTTGAAATTATAAGCATTAGCAGGTTATTAGAAACTGAAATCAAACAGTTTTCAACTCAAAATTTTATTCTAGGTGATGTTACATTTGCACATAGGACCCCTTGTTCGACAGGAGCTTCTGAACTGTCTCGTCCATTGAATTTGTCAGGTTTTGGATGGTTTCTGCTTCAATTGTTTTGCATGAGGACAGAATACCCTCCCAGAGCTGTTTCTTAGATGTGAACTGCCTCCCGCCATCATAGACACTTCTTTTGATGATGCGCCAGAGGTTCTGAATGGGGTAGAGGTCAGGGGAGCATGGGGGTCACACCATAAGTTTGTCCCCTTTTATGCCCATATCAGCCAGAGATGCAGATGTGTTATGTGCAGCATGAGACAGTGCATTATCATGCATGAAAATGATCTTGCTGTGGAATACACAGTTCTTCTTCTTGAATCATGGCAGGAAGTGCTGTTTGAGAAACTCCACATACATTATGGAGTTCATCTTTACCCCTTCAGGGATCCTAAAGGGGCCGACAATCTCACTCCCCATGATTCCAGCCCAAAACATTACTCCACCTCCTCCTTGTTGGCGCTGTAGCCGTGTTTGCGTGGGGTGTCCATCAACCAGCCATCCTCCACTCCATCCATCTGGACCTTCGAGCGTTGCACGGCACTCATCCGTGATCAAAACAGTTTTGAAATCAGTCTTCATGTATTGCTTGGCCCACTGAAGACGTTTCTGCTTGTGTGCAGTGGATAGAGGAGGTCGACAGGATGGCGTACGCACAGCTGCAAACCTCTGAAGGACCCTGCATCTTGTTGTTCGGGGGACGTTGGAGGCACCAGCAGCTTCAAAAACTTGTCTGCTGCTATGACAAGGCTTTTTTGCCGCTGCTCTTTTAACCTGACGTAATTGCCTGTAGGAAAGAGTCCTCAATTTGCCCTTATCAGCACGCACACGTGTGTACTGTGAATCAGCTACATACTTCTTGATTGCCAAGACACTTCATCCTGATCATCGCACAATGTTGATTGCAGTCATGCCTTGACCTAAACACTCCACAATCTGTTGCTTCTCAGCAGCCGACACATCCTTTTTCTTTCCCATTTTGGCAGAAAATATAGGGTGCTTAATAATGTGGGACAGCTTTCTTAAGTAGTCTTGCCTTTCATTGGACACACCTGCCAAACTAATTAGCACAAATGTCTGCAATTGCTTACAGTGATATAAAGAGCCCTGACACACATCGCCATCAATGAGTTTAACTGACAAACAAACAAATTCTTCCCTTATCACTCCTAAACACTTTTTGCATAATAATTTGGAGCACAGTGTACATGTGCTTTTCCACAAAACACCAGTGGTTCACGTAGTGAATCTTACAGTTCTAACTTGCCAACCGTGGTCTGTATGGAGTTGTTCAATAAAGGGCCCAAAATTAAGATAACATAGACGGGAGAGGTCTCTATGAATAGGAATTCCTAAGTATTTGATACCCTGTGAGGGCCAGGCAAAGGGAAAGTTGGACTGGATGGAATCCTGTATGAATTTGGGGAGGGAGACATCGAGGGCCTCTGACTTCGTTGCATTGATTTTTAAATTTTTCCATGTAACAAAGTGATCTATTTCAGCCATAACAGCAGGGATGGATATATGTGATTGAGTGATATATACTAGGACATCATCAGCAAATAGAGAGCACTTGTACTCGGTGCCTCCCACCTCAATCCACCTAATATTGGGGTTATGGCGAATTGATGAGAGCAGGTGCTCCGTCACTAGGATGTATAAGAGAGGGGACAGAGGACATCCCTGCCTTGTCCCATTGGTGATTATGAAAGGTGATGAAAATGTTCTGACGCGCCCCCTGGGCCTTGGGACACCCGGAGCCGGACCCTTTTTGGTGGATGCTGGTGATTGTAGTCTCCGTGGCGGCGACCCGGTTCCGTGGCTCAGGGCAGTCAAACCAGTGGCGGAACTATTTATGTGGTTTTGATGTTTAAACGTCCGACTACGCCACCCGTGGATTGCGGTCAGAGTGAACCGCCGCTGCAGGGCAGACCGCTGAGGCTGGTGTTGTGGGTGCAGCAGAGCATAGCATAACTCTCCACTGGAGGAGTATAGCCTCAGGGCAGTGTATGCGGAGGATGGGGGTGATGGTGCAGGGCAGCAGCAGTAACGACACGGAGTCAGTGATGCAGTCCAGGGCCTTTACTCACAGTTCTTATTATCCAGACCACGTCTGCAGGTAACGGCTGCCCACGTCGTACTGTGCTCACCAGGTGAGGGGCTCAGACAACTCCCAGATAACTTTGGAGCGCTTCACAGGACCCCCTTTGTGTGTCCTTTGTCTGGCCTTTCTTACCAACCCTTCTGTCCGGCTGCCTCGGGCCTCCTCTTGGTAAACTTGGCGCCAGTTTCCCTGACCCTATGTGGTGCCATCCTAGCGGGTGTAGCGAGGGGCTGCGCCACATAAAATGTCACAGCCTCCGGTTTCTAGCTGAGGGTCGTTTCCCGCCTCCACTAGTTTCGGGGATCGGTCTCCCCCTTTGGCCTGACCCCTCCACGCAGGTGGATTCGGGCGTGCGGTGGCGACTCGCCCGTCCGCACCCCTGGGATCCCTTCATTCCTCGTTACTGGAGCCTTCTCCGCTCCTCTTCCTTCCTTCTCCCTCTTCCAGGCCTGGGCCTCTGTTACTAGGCCCGCCTCCGGAGCAGAGCTCATGCAGAGCCCCTGCTCCCTATCACTTCTGCTCAGACTTCTCTGCACTGAACTAAGATGGTGCCCACCTTTTATACTCCCTTCTCAATGCACCCAGGAACTGCTTCCTCCCTGCTCCTGCACTGCAGGGTTCCCCTTCCTCAGTGTTCCCTCCCCCCACTCCAGCCAGGGACAGGGACTGTTGTGCCCATCTCAGGGGCATATTGGTCGCCCTGCCCCACGGCAATGTGGTGTAATGCATGCAGGTGTCGGGTCCTGATCCACACTCCATCCTTACCTGAGAGTGAGATATCACACCTCTGGGTGAGGTGCAATACCTCTGTACCAACCGAGCCCTCAGGGTGCTACAGTTCCATTTATCTTCAGCCTAGGTGACGTATTGCGCTACAGGGCCGTGATTTTGGCTATAAAAGGGTCCCCTAGACCCCTACCCCAAGCTTTTTAAGAGAATAATATATGGCGTGCCAGTAGACTCTATGGAATGCTTTCTCAGCATCCAACGAGAGTATCTAATTACAAATTTTTAACTGCATCTAGCCCAGGAAATACTTTGTGCCTAGTAGCAGTGTCTGCTAGTCAGCGGATTATCCCGGCTGTTATGCAAGCTACACCACCTGTAGTTTGGACACTTAATTTTTTCAAAAGAAATGCTTCGGGACCACAGGATACTCAGTGAAGAGCATCAGGAGGCACTCCAAGGCATAGGGGCTGGGACACGCGAAAGGATGCCTTGCGGTGGACAGCCAAGCTCGATCCTTATAAAAGCTTTTTAACTGCAGCAGCTTTAGTGGACGCTACTGGAGCTGGAATTACGCGGCTGCTGGCATGAGACTTGCCCTCCAATAGATCCTTGTAAAAGGATTTAAAGTGTATTCATTCAAATTAGCGAGACAATTTAAATTAAAAAGCTTAGAGCTGTCTCCACCACAGGGGGGCTCGCTCGACCCACCAGCGGACAGGCACCAGTATTGGGAGAGGGGGGCTGGCCGTCAGGGTCCACCGCGGCTCTGGCACAAACCCGGCGACACGGAGGTGGCACGGGCAGGAACGGACTGGCCGTGTTGGCTTCTCACTTTTTGGATTTTAGAAGGGCATGACATGCCTATATCTGTGTCTCCCCCTCCTTTTACTCCTCCACCTCTTTTCTTTTCGCATGACTATATGTACTTGGCACTTTTCCATGTGTTAGTTATGTCTTCTGAGCAGTTTGTCAGCTTTTGGACACCTTTGAAGGTGTTTTCTATGTGTTTCTATGTGTTTTTGTTTCCCTGCCATTGGTTTTAACGGTGTTCGAAGGTGTTCGACGAACAGTTCGGCGAACACACGGGTGTTCGACGAACCGAACCCTAACACTACGGGGGTGGCTCAACACTAGTAATGTGTGCCAACGGTCCAGGTCGGATCAGTGGACTCATCATCGACCACCTCATCTTCTATCTCATCCTCCTTCCCAGTTGACATTGTAGGCTGACCTGATGGCAACTGTGTCTCATCATCATCAGCCTCCACCTCTGGAGACAGTAAATGACGTTCCACCAAGTGGCTTTCTTCTCTCCGTAGGTCCTCAAATACTTGAGCATCAACGCACGCCACCTCCTCTTGTCCCTCTTCAATGCTGCACAGTGATAGGCCAGAGCCAACCAAAGGATACGTACCAAACAGATCCTCGGAGTGGCCAAGCTTGGGGTTATATGTCTTCTGTGACTGATAATGGCGGGAGGAAAGAGAACCAGCTTCAGGATTGGAAGGGCCAGCCTTCAGTGTATCCACAGTAGATTGTGTGGTCGTGGAAGATTTGTTGCTGCTTGACAAATGCCTAGAGGCCTTGTCTGCTATCCAAGACAGAATCTGCTCTCACTCTTCTGGCTTCCACACACGTTTAGGTTCCAGACCGGGAACTTTTTCCAGGAACATAGTGGATGTATCAATCTTCTTCTGACCTGACCCAGACTGAGTGCCTTCTCGCGCACCACATCTACGTCCCTTAACAACAGGCTTTTTTGGCATTCTAGTTTTTCTTGACAGATTTTCAGATGTTGCTGGCACAAGCCAACCTAGCTGTCACAGGCACAACCAAAATAGTGACTCAACCATGACACAGCCCATAGGGCTAATTTTTACAAATCCTATGCACATTGTGCAGTGGACAAACCAGGACAGTATTCCTACTCCAGCCTAACTACTATTTGTGATTGGAGGCCCTTGGGATGTTGGCTTCCTGCGTCAACCATGACTCAGCCCATAGGGTTAATTTTCACAAACCCTATGCACATTGTGCAGTGGACAAATCTGGAATGTACAGTAGCCCTACCAAACTAATATTTGTCATTGGAAGCCCTTGTCACAGGTTGTGGCACATTGTGACTGAGATAGGGGATATGTTAGAACCCTCCTGTTTGTTTTCTCTATCTTGTGTTTGCAGTCACGTGACCATCTGCCTTTATATTCCAGCTCCGCCCTTCGGGCTGTGCTGGACTTCAGTGTTTGACTCTCTCTAGCCTGGTGCTTCTGTGCCTTTCTCTGTCAAGTTCGCTTGGTCCTCTGGGACCTCTAGTACTTTTTGTCAGTTTGTCTTTTTGTGTTCTGCAACAACTTCTGTTTAGGAGGTGTCCCATTTGTTCCAGTCCTTAGTTCTTTTAGGGAACCCTCCCTTAAGTCTATAGGTCTTCGTTCAGACTAGCCGAGGACTAAGGCGGGTCTGTTCACTAGGAACAGGCAGCCCGCTACATCGTAGGAATTCAGCTTAGTCTTACTGTAGGGACAACTTTCCCCTATCTTTCCTTCGTACATGTTGCAGATCATAACAGTAAGTCCAGCCCAAAAAACTAAAAGGAAAGAAATTCAGGGATCAGTATGATTTCCATCCAGGATTTGGCTCAACGCCTGCAGGGATTGTCTCTGGAGGTGGCCGAGCTTCAGCAACACGTGAGTAGCTGTCCGGGAGCGCATTTTGTCGAACCCAAGGTAGGACTGCCTGATGTTTTTTATGGCAACAGCTAGATTTTTTTTCCTTTAAAAATGCTTGTTTGTTATATTTTCGTTTGAGACCAAGGTCCACTGGGAATGAATCACAGCGCATTGGTTTTATTATGTCACTTTTGCGCAATGAACCACAGGGGTGGGCCTTTTCTCTCCATCCTAATGATCCGTGTTTAAGGTCTGTTAAAGAATTTTTTTCTGCTATATGGCTATTATATGACGAACCAGATCGAATCTCATCTGCTGAATCAGAACTTAGACGTTTGAATCCATCATAAAGTAAGTATAATCTTTATTTTTTTACCATTCTCATTTATTTTTTTGAAAATTATTGCACACACTTCAAGAGATGGGTTTCAGAAGTTATGTGGAATGATCCGGCATTGAGATGTTTATTTCTTGCTGGTCTGAGTGAAAGGGTTAAGGATTTGCTAATTGCATTCCCTGCACCTGAGACTCTGCAGGAAGCTAAGCAGTTAGCTGTTCGTATAGACAGGAGACTGAGGTGCAGGCTCAATGAGGTAAAGACTCCTGTAATATCAGGTCCTAGTCCCCAGAAAATCTGCTCTGATGGCGGGGAACCGATGGAGGTTGGGGCGATGTCACTCCGCTCTCAAGAAAGAGATCGGAGATTCGCCGAGGGATTGTGTCTTTATTGTGGTAAAGCTGACCATTTGATTAAGTATTGTGAGCGTCGTTTAAGTACAGAAAAAAAAAAGTTCAGTTACGCCCGTATAGCTTGTTTACGCTCTGCAGGAGTGTTTTTTCTTGGAGTACTACTCTGCAGGGAGATTTGATTGAATTTCAGGTATTTGTGGATTGTGGTTCAACACTTAATGTGATTGATAACGGGTTTTTGGAAAACCTTAAATTGAAATCCAAACCTTTGTCATCACCTATTTCTGTCGTTGCAATTGATAACACTCCTTTGAAATGTATTACTCACAAGACTGCTGCATTTCCCCTCACTATGAATGGAGTTCACCAAGAAATTTTTGACTTGGTTGGTTTGGATAATTTGCCCACTCCAGTTGTTCTAGGATTGACTTGGTCAAGACGGCACAATCCTTTATTGGACTGGTCTACTAATGTGATTAAGTCTTCGAGTCCGAAGTGCTATGATAAATGTTGTAATGATCGCATTGCGGTTGTGGAAAAAGCGGAATTACCAGTACCTATTCAAGATTTTTGGAGGGTTTTTTTCGGAGGAGTAGTAAGTTTTGCGCCATTGAGTTTGTTCCGGGTGCTACTCTTCCCAAAAGTCGCTTGTTTAATCTGACTATCCCTGAAAGAAATGCCTTGGAGGAGTAAATACAGACTAGCCTTGCTGCTGGTCACATTAGACCTTCTAAGTCGCCTGTGGCAGTTGGATTCTTCTTTGTTAAAAAAAAGGACGCCGGTTTACGCCAATGTCTGGATTTTCGTAAAATTAATAAGATTACCGTACGCAATTCCTACCCATTGCCGTTAATTCCTGACTTGTTTAACCAGTTAGTGGGAGCCAAGTGGTTCTCCAAAATTGATCTCCGGGGGGCATACAATTTGTTACATGTGAAGGAGAGTGATGAATGGAAAACTGCTTTTAACACTCCGGTAGGTCATTTTGAGAATCTGGTGATGCCTTTTGGTCTTACCAATGCACCTGCATTTTTTCAGAACCTTATTAAAGACATCCTGAGACCTTTAATTGATAAGAATGTGGTTGTGTATTTGGATGACATTTTGATTTATTCACCAGATCTAGAGTCCCATTGGCAGAGTGTACGTGAAGTTTTGCAGTTATTGAGTGATAATTCACTCTTTGCTAAGCTGGAGAAATGTGAGTTCGCTGTGCAGAAAATTAGTTTTTTGGGCTACATTGTCTCCAGCGAGGGCTTTGAGATGGACCCTGTGAAGGTTCAGGCTGTGCAGCAATGGCCTAGGCCTATTGGTTTGAAATCTATACACAGATTTTGGGGTTTTGCCAATTATTACAGGAAATTCATTAAGAATATTTCTGTAATTGTTAAACCTCTAACCGATCTCACCAGGAGAGGTGAGAATACGACCCAGTGGACTACTGAGGCCGTTGAAGTGTTTGAGTATCTCAAAGAGAGGTTCAGTCCTGCCCCTATCCTTATGCAGCCTGATGAGACCAAGCCTTTTTTGGTCGAGGTCGATGCTTCATCAGTGGGGGTCAGAGCAGTTTAGTCTCTGGAGAGCAAGGGTGGAGTACATCCTTGTGCCTTCTTTTCGAAAAAAATTTCGGAAACCGAACTGAATTATAATGTTGGAAATCGGGAGTTGCTGGCTATTAAACTTGTGTTTGAACATTGGCATCATTTTTTGGAAGGCGCTAGATTTCCTATTCAGGTTTTCACAAATCATAAGAATTTGATCTATCTGGATGCTGCCAAGCGCTTGAATGCCCGTCAAGCTAGGTGGGCACTTTTATTTTCTCGGTTTCATTTTTCTGTTACCTATATCTCTGGTACTAAGAATGTTAAAGTTGATGCTTTATCTCACAGCTTCTCTCCTACGGTCGGTGCCGAGGAGGAGGAGAGCATTTTACAAAAAGGAGTTGTGGTGGCGGCTTTGGACTCCGTTTTGGAGAATGGGATTCTGAATGCTCAAGATGATGCTCCATCTAACACTCCCCATGGGAGGTTGTTCGTGCCTAGAGCCTTTAGGAGAGATTTGTTTGTGGAGTGTCATGAGTCTTGGTTGGCAGGTCATCCAGGAGTTTCGGAGACTATGAGACTTATCAGTCGCAGTTTTTGGTGGCCTGGATGGCAGAAGGAAGTCATCAAGTGGGTGCGCCAGTGTACTGTGTGTGCTAGGTCAAAGGCTTCACATACTCCTGCTGCGTGGTTGCTTTGCCCTCTGGAGGTTCCTAGTGCGCCTTGGACGCATCTCACTATGGATTTTATTACTGATCTTCCTGTGTCCGAGGGTTTTACTGTCATCTGGGTGGTCGTGGACCGTTTTAGTAAGATGTGTTATTTGGTTCCATTCATTAAGTTGCCCTGCGCCAAGACACTCGCTAAGGCGTTTGTTAAGGAGATTGTCAAGCTCCATGGCATTCCCACAGATATTGTTTCTGATAGAGGACCTCAGTTTGTGGCTCGCTTTTGGCGTGCTTTTTGTGACAGGTTGGGAGTCCATTTGTCATTTTCGTCTGGTTATCATCCTGAGTCAAATGGACAGACTGAAAGAAAGAACCAGGATGTTGAACAGTTTTTGCGTTGTTTTGTGGCGGACAATAAAGAGGTGTGGTCTGAGTTTCTGTCTCTTGCAGAATTTGCTCTTAACAATCATAAATCCTCCTCTGCTGGGTGTTCTCCTTTTTTTTGTTGTACTGGGAGACATCCGTCTTTTGGTTCGCTCTCCAAATTGGGGTCGGCGGTGCCGGAGGAGGAGAATTTTTCCGGTGATTTGGAGAGAGTTTGGACAAATGTACACTGTAACCTTCAAGAGGCTAACAAGAAGTCCAAGAATTATTTTGACAGGAAACGTAAAGAGGTTTTTTTTTACTGTGGGTGACATGGCTTGGTTGTCCTCGAAGAACCTGCAGTTGAGGATTCCCTCCAAAAAACTGGGTCCTAAGTTTGTGGGTCCTTTTAAAGTGCTTCAGGTTGTTAACCCGTCTGCTGTTAGGTTGGATGTCCCTACTTCCTGGAAGATTAATCCTGTGTTTCATGTTTCCTTGTTGAAAAAGGCTGACGTATCTGATAGGGACGCCACTGTCACAGTTCCTCCTGTGGTAGAAGACGGCGAATATGAAATTTCTCGTGTCTTGAATTCTAGATGGCATAGAGGGAGATTACAGTATCTTGTCTCCTGGAAGGGTTTCGGTCCCGAAACCAACTCCTCGGTAAGGACGGATGATGTCTCTGCTCCTAGGCTCTTTAAAGTTTTCCACAGGAGGTTTCCGGATAGGCCTGGCCCTGGAGGATCCGAAAGATCCTCATAAAAGAGGGGGTACTGTTAGAACCCTCCTGTTTGTTTTTTCTATCTTGTGTTTGCTGTCACGTGACCATCTGCCTTTATATTCTAGCTCCGCCCTTCGGGCTGTGCTGGACTTCAGTGTTTGACTGTCTCTCTAGCCTGGTGCTTCTGTGCCTTTCTCTGTCAAGTTCGCTTGGTCCTCTGGGACCTCTAGTACTTTTTGTCAGTTTGTCTTTTTGTGTTCTGCAACAACTTCTGTTTAGGAGGTGTCCCATTTTTGTTCCAGTCCTTAGTACTTTTAGGGACCCCTCCCTTAATTCTATAGGTCTTCGCTCAGACTAGCCGAGGACTAAGGCGGGTCTGTTCACTAGGAACAGGCAGCCCGCTACATTGTAGGGATTCAGCTTAGTCTTACTGTAGGGACAGCTTTCCCCTATCTTTCCTTAGTACATGTTGCAGATCATAACAGGATACATATTCAATGGAAATTTACACTGACTGTTGATGACCGACTGATGGCCCTCTGAAAACTTGAAAACTTGAATTGAGGGCCACAACTACATCAGTAGTCCATCGTAGATAATGTTTGTCAAGGGAGGCCCTTGTCATGGAATCTTCCTGCACCTATGACACTGCCCCCAACCCCAGGAGTAAATTTTGGAAATACGATGCACATTCTGCACTGGACCGAGTAGTACAGTATCAAGAAGTCTTCTCTTGCTATATAATCTGGGGAATATTGACAATCAAAATCTCTGAGCCATTTGGAGAAGCCTCTCCAACCCATCCTGGAGGGGGGCACCATATATTCTTTGTCCATTGACTTGCACAAGTGATATATTTGAGCTCGTCATGCAGTTTTATTTTTCCGATTCACAGAGTTCAGCCATACCTGAGGATCATAGGCCGCACTCACTGCTACCTTCTAGTACTCCATGTCTCTTGGCCATTTTTTCTGTAGTCTCTGCCCTTAAATGAGCTAAATAATAGTGAGGGCCCTGCAATATGAATAAGTGAGGGCACTCTCAAATGTACACAAGAGGCAACTCTAAAATTTCTAGAGGAGGGCACTTCAAAATGTATGTTACAGTGCCACACGAGGGCTCTCACAAAACTCAGCTTTCCTGCCTACTGCAGGCCCCCTGAACATTTGAATTTAGGGCCGCAGTATCACATGGTGGTGGAGGAGGAGGAGGGTCAAGCCCAACACTACAATGAGCACATTATAAACTGCTATGGAATATGTATTCCACTATCTGAGTGTCAATGATGGAGGGACCGCCCAAATGTCTAAGTAACAGCTGTCCCTCCAAAACGCATGTTACAGAGCCACCTGAGGCCTCTCAGGTCAAAGATCAACATATCTACTGGTGCGTTCTAGCTGTGCTTGTAAAGTGCTGGGGAATAGTGAACTAAAAATGATGTATGACAGAGGGACCTACAAAATGTATAAGTCAGGGCCCTCCCAATTGTGAAAGGCGATTGTAAAAAAGCCACAACAGTATGTGTGAACAAAGGCTAAAAGGGATATTTTTTTGGTTTCTCTGGTTTATTTAGCCTTATATACACGTGTTTATGCAGGAAAAACTGTTTCTTAACCTTTTTGGCCTGTTAAATGCAATTTATGTTAGGTTAGGTAGTTGTTCTTGTGTGTCTGTAAAAGTGGCGAAATACTACGACAAACTTATTCCCGGAAACCATATGTGAGTCAGAAATGCATAGAGGCACATTCTCCAGGCTCTTCCCATTCTGTTTCATCACTTTCCCATCCATTTCAGCCTTTTCCTCAGGCCCCCAGACCCCTTTGTAGTGCCCAGCAGAAAATTACTCGCATTTCCCATTGACTTACATTGTACTCGCTATTCGGAACAAATACGCGATTATTACAAAGTACTCGTTACGAGTAGAGCGATTACGAATATTACGGTACTCGCTCATCACTACTTGCCATGCTTTGTAGGTTGGAAATCGATGGGAGGAGAACCGGTGGGTGCCATGACTCTAGTTGGTTTGGCTCTTGCACACCTAATAAATTTGGACAGCAAAATATTTCATATGGATGAACTAGAGGATAGATCTCTCTTATACTGTATATATTGATTGGTTATTTTTTGTATTTCATTGCATATTCTGTGTTCTTGCACACCTGCTAATTACATGTGTTATTTTCAGTCTCTCTGTGATTGGATGTGTTTGGCCATTGTCATTTCATTGCTATGCAATGATTAAGGTGTCTAGGACGTCGGAAATGCGTCACTTTTTTTATCTTTGTATATCGGGTTTTATGGTATAAAGAAATAAAATAGTGCTTTTATTTTACCTGTGGAAGTGCCACTCTTTTCACTTTACCAAGAGAATACATCACTGGTTTAAAAATACCGTCAGTCACATTTGATTAGAAAGAATTTCTTGTTCTTTCCAACTCTATTGTAAGTTGGCTGAATCAATGCCAAATTTACCAATACAAAGAACATTTGAATTACAGAGGTCTGGAGATCTAAATAGAGGAGAAAATGAGTTGTTATGTAAGTTGTATTTTGGAGATAATACTATCCTTCATTGATGGAGAAAACTTTATAAAAAAGAAATATACTGATACATAGATAAGATAGATAAGATATACAGTTAGGTCCATATATATTTGGACAGAGACAACATTTTTCTAATTTTGGTTCTAGACATTACCAGATTGAATTTTAAACAAAACAATTCAGATGGAGTTGAAGTTCAGACTTTCAGCTTTCATTTGAGGGTATCCACATTAAAACTGGATGAAGGGTTTAGGAGTTTCAGCTCCTTAACATGTGCCACCCTGTTTTTAAAGGGACCAAAAGTAATTGGACAATTGACTCCAAGGCTATTTCATGGACAGGTGTGGGCAATCCCTTCGTTATGTCATTCTTAATTAAGCAGATAAAAGGCCTGGAGTTGATTTGGTGTGGTGCTTGCATTTGGAAGGTTTTGCTGTTAAGTAAACATGCGGTCAAAGGAGCTCTCCATGCAGGTGAAACAAGCCATCCTTAAGCTGCAAAAACAGAAAAAACCCATCCGAGAAATTGCTACAATATTAGGAGTGGCAAAATCTACAGTTTGGTACATCCTGAGAAAGAAAGAAAGCACTGGTGAACTCATCAATGCAAAAAGACCTGGGCGCCCACGGAAGACAACAGTGGTGGATGATCGCAGAATAATCTCCATGGTGAAGAGAAACCCCTTCACAACAGCCAACCAAGTGAATAACACTCTCCAGGAGGTAGGAGTATCAGTATCCAAATCTACCATAAAGAGAAGACTGCATGAAAGTAAATACAGAGGGTTCACTGCACGGTGCAAGCCACTCATAAGCATCAAGAATAAAAAGGCTAGACTGGACTTTCCTAAAAAACATCTAAAAAAGCCAGCACTGTTCTGGAAGAACATTCTTTGGACAGATGAAACCAAGATCAACCTCTACCAGAATGATGGAAAGAGAAAAGTATGGCGAAGGCGTGGTACAGCTCATGATCCAAAGCATACCACATCATCTGTAAAACACGGCGGAGGCAGTGTGATGGCTTGGGCATGCATGGCTGCCAGTGGCACTGGGTCACTAGTGTTTATTGATGATGTGACACAGGACAGAAGCAGCCGAATGAATTCTGATGTATTCAGAGCCATACTGTGTGCTCAGATCCAGCCAAATGCAGCCAAACTGATTGGTCATCATTTCATACTACAGATGGACAATGACCCAAAACATAAAGCCAAAGCAACCCAGGAGTTTATTAAAGCAAAGAAGTGGAATATTCTTGATTGGCCAAGTCAGTCACCTGATCTCAACCCAATTGAGCATGCATTTCACTTGTTAAAGACTAAACTTCAGACAGAAAGGCCCACAAACAAACAGCAACTGAAAACCACCGCAGTGAAGGCTTGGCAGAGCATCAAAAAGGAGGAAGCACAGAGTCTGGTGATGTCCATGAGTTCAAGACTTCAGGCAGTTATTGCCAACAAAGGGTTTTCAACCAAGTACTAGAAATGAACATTTTATTTACAATTATTTAATCTGTCCAATTACTTTTGGTCCCTTTAAAAACAGGGTGGCACATGTTAAGGAGCTGAAACTCCTAAACCCTTCATCCAATTTTAATGTGGATACCCTCAAATGAAAGCTGAAAGTCTGAACTTCAACTGAATTGTTTTGTTTAAAATTCATTGCTGTAATGTCTAGAACCAAAATTAGAAAAATGTTGTTTTCAGTCCAAATATATATGGACCTAACTGTATACTTATGGGGCTCATATTGTAAGGAGGATTTGGAGCACTGGAGGCAGACAAGACACAGGAAAGCAGGTAGTGCTGCACAGTCAAATAAACAGCACCATGAGTCATAATACCAAGAAACAGGTGTGTGACTAGGCCTTTTATAGGCCTAACAAACAAAGCAGCACACTGCAACGCTAAGTATGCGACCATGAAATATGTGAAATTTGAATAGCATTACTGCTCTAGAAAATAGAAATAAATAAGAAATCTTGGCCAATTCATGTGTACCTGGTAGCCACGGTACGGCGTTTCTCAAAATACCAGGACCCTACCAATGTGAATACCTCTCTAAGGGACATCCATCTGCACATGTGTGGGAAAGTAAGATCCTACTGCAATTAAAACCACCTGTGGCCTAGAGGTGGAGTGCTCAGTCAAAGCTTAAACATAGAAAAAACTGAAATGTCCTTACCAGGACAAATTTTACAATTCTGACCAGTGTCACTTTATGAGGTAATAACTCTGGAACACTTCAACGTGTCCCAGTGATTCTGAGAATGTTTTTTCGTGACATGTTGCACTTTATGATAATGGTAAATTTTGCAAATAAACTTTTAATTTTTATATCCTTAAACCAGTTAGTCATGCTGTACAAAATAATTAATAAATAACATTTCCTACATGCCTACTTTACATCAGCATCAATTTTTAAACTTATTTTATGTTAGGAAGTTAAAATTTATCAGCAATTTCTCATTTTTCTAACAAAATTTCCCAAAAATTTTTTTATGACCACATCACTTTTGAAGTGACATTACGGGGTCTATGTGACAGAAAATACCCAAAAGTGACACTATTTTAAAAACTACTCCCCTTAGATTGCTAAAAACCACATTCAAGAAGTTTATTAACACTTTAGGTGCTTCACAGGAATTAAAGCAATGTGGAAGGAAACAATTAACATTTTAATTTTTCCCACCAAAATGTTTATTTAGCCCCAAATTTTGCGTTATAATTCATTGTGCAATTTCTCCTGAGTACACTGATATCCCATATGTAGTGAAAAACTACTGTTTGGGTGCATGGCAGTGCTTGGAAGGGAAGGCGTGCCATTAGACTTTTGGAGCACAAAATTGGCTGTCTTAAATATTGGATGCCATATCACTTTTGCAGAGCTCCTGGTGTGCCTAAACAGTGGAAACTCCACATAAGTGACCCCATTTTGGAAACTACACCCTCAAGGTTCTATCTAGAGCTGTGGTGAGCAATTTGAACCCGCAAGAGGTTCACTGAATTTTATTAAGTTGACCCGGGAAAATAAAAAAAATCTAATTTTTCCCTCAAAAATGTTGCTTACGCCCCCAATTGTTCATTTTCACAAGGGTAACAGGAAGAATAGACCATACAATTTGTTATGCAATTTCTCCTGAGTTTGCCAATATCCTATATGTCAGGGGTCAGGAACCTTTTTGGCTGAGAGAGCCATGAACGCTACATATTTTAAAATGTAATTCCGTGAGAGCCATACAATATTTTTAAAACTAAATACAAGTAAATGTGTGCATTTTATGCAAGACCAACACTTTTAAAGTACAATAAGTCTCTGAATTCTTTTTAATAACTTTGTTATGCTGTTGCTAACCAATGATGAATAAAGTACTTCTTACCATTAATGTGACTTCTGGTGCTACATGGTTTTGTAGTCTGGTTGATACGTGGTGAGGTTGAGCTTCATGCAGGCGTTGAGACTTCCATCCGTTAAACGTGATCGTAGGTTGGTCTTAATGTTCTTTAGATGTGAGAAAGACTGCTCACATGCATACGTAGAGCCAAACATTGTCAGTACAGCAATACTCACACGCTGCAGTGTGTGGTATGTGATGGGAAGTGCGTTCGAAGTTTTGACAATCAGCTGGTCCGTGGGTTGAAGCTTTTTCATTTCTCGCCACTTGTGTTTGCTCGCCAACTCTGCTTGCTGTCGTGGAAGTCTTTCCAAATCATCATTCAGTGACTTGAACTTATTCACCCACATGTTCGAGGCCTTCAGGTCAGCAGCTTGTAGCTCAAAATATCTGTCGGAGACACCGGGGATGTAACTCAGGTCGGCGCTGTCCACTGCACTGCACACTCGTGTGGATGGGTGATGAACTTAAAAAGACGAGTGTGCTCACGAAATTCTCCAAAGCGCGTTTTGAATGACTGCAGGAGATTAGATGTGAAGCCCGCTAGCTGCTGAAGATCAAGATGTTGAGCATGAATCTTTAAACTCTCCCAGTTTTTCAAAGTGTAGTAAACGACCTGTTTCAATGTCGGCGATGAAGAGATCTAGCTTGTTTTCAAATGCAAACACTGCTTGCTGAAGGAATAAGACTGTATTTACAACGCCTTGCATTTTCACATTGAGCTGGTTCAGATGTTCAGTCATGTCCACGAGATAGTAGAACTTCAGGAGCCACTCAGTTTTAGCTAACTCAGGATGCTCGACTTTTTTCATTTCAAGAAAAGTCCGGATTTCGCTCAGACAAGCCGCGAAATGGCTGAGCACCTTCCCTCTTGACAACCAACGCACATTGCTTTGCAGAAGCAGACCAGGATAATTATTCACAACTTCATCCAGCAGTGTTTAAAACTGGCGATCATTTAAAGCTCGGGCAACAATAAAGTTGACCACCTGAATGACCAGCGACATCATTTCACCAACCTGCTCGCCACACATCTGAGCACAAAGCGCTTCCTGATGTAGGATGCAGTGGAAGCTTAAGATAGGTCTCTTTTCATGTTCACGAAGAAGCACTACGAATCCTCTATTTTTCCCCACCATGCACGGAGCACCATCAGTACACACCGAAATAATTTTATCCATTGGTAGATTTTTTTCTTTAGCGAGCTCAGTGAAAGACTTGAATAAATCCTCCACTCTTGCTGTCCCTTTCATAGGCAAAACAGCAAGACTTTCCTCATGTAGTGTGTCACCGGCAGCATACCTTGCAATCACGCTGAACTGGGATAAATGGCTTACGTCTGTTGGCTCATCCAAAGAGAGAGAAAAGAATGGTGCTGCATTTATGTCCTTCACTTGGGTTGCCTCAATTTGATTTGCCATCATGATGGTATGATCGTGAACAGTTCTTGCCGACAGAGGCATGTTTTTATTCATTTGATTATCTCGTCTTTATCCAAAAAGTCGTCAAAAAGTTTATTGGCAACATCAAGCATGAATGTTTTGGTATACTCTCCATCTGTGAATGGCTTTCCGTTTCTCACAATTGCTAAAGCACCAGCAAAGCTAGTCGAATTACAGTCACCTTGTTGGGTCTAAACACGGAGTTGCTGCTGACTAGTGTTGAGCCACCCCCGTAGTGTTCGAGTTCGGTTCGGTTCGTCGAACACCCGTGTGTTCGCCGAACTGTTCGTCGAACTGTTCGTCGAACACCTTCGAACACCGTTAAAACCAATGGCAGGCAAACAAAAACACATAGAAACACATAGAAAACACCTTCAAAGGTGTCCAAAAGCTGACAAACTGCTCAGAAGACACAACTAACACATGGAAAAGTGACAAGTACATATAGTCATGCGAAAAGAAAAGAGGTGGAGGAGTAAAAGGAGGGGGAGACACAGATATAGGCATGTCATGCCCTTCTAAAATCCAAAAAGTGAGAAGCCGAGACGGCCAGTCCGCTCCTGCCCGTGCCACCTCCGTGTCGCCGGGTTTGTGCCAGAGCCGCGGTGAACCCTGACGGCCAACCCCCCTCTCCCAATACTGGTGCCTGTCCGCTGGTGGGTCGAGAGAGCCCCCCTGTGGTGGAGGCAGCTCTAAGCTTTTTAATTTAAATTGTCCCTCTAATTTGAATGAATACACTTTAAATCCATTTACAAGGATCTATTGGAGGGCAAGTCTCATGCCAGCAGCCGCGTAATTCCAGCTCCAGTAGCGTCCACTAAAGCTGCTGCAGTTAAAAAGCTTTTATAAGGATCGAGCTCGGCTGTCCACCGCAAGGCATCCTAGTGCCAGTCCCAGCCCCTATGCCTTGGGGTGCCTCCTGATGCTCTTCACTAAGTATCCCGTGGTCCCGAAGCATTTCCTTTGAAAAAATTAAGTGTCCAAACTACAGGTGGTGTAGCTTGCTTAACAGCCGGGATAATCCGCTGACTAGCAGACACTGCTACTAGGCACAAAGTATTTCCTGGGCTAGATGCAGTTAAAAATTTGTAAGTAGATACTCTCGTTGGATGCTGAGAAAGCATTCCATAGAGTCTCCTGGCACGCCATATATGATTCTCTTAAAAAGCTTGGGGTAGGGGTCTAGGGGACCCTTTTATAGCCAAAATCACGGCCCTGTATCACAATACGTCACCTAGGCTGAAGATAAATGGAACTGTAACACCGAGGGCTCGGTTGCTACAGACGTATTGCACCTCACCCAGAGGTGTGATATCTCACTCTCAGATAAGGATGGAGTGTGGATCAGGACCCGACACCTGCATGCATTACACCACATTGCCGTGGGGCAGGGCGACCAATATGCCCCTGAGATGGGCACGACAGTCCCTGTCCCTGGCTGGAGTGGGGGGAGGGAACACTGAGGAAGGGGAACCCTGCAGTGCAGGAGCAGGGAGGAAGCAGTTCCTGGGTGCATTGAGAAGGGAGTATAAAAGGTGGGCACCATCTTAGTTCAGTGCAGAGAAGTCTGAGCAGAAGTGGCAGGGAGCAGGGGCTCTGCATGAGCTCTGCTCTGGAGGCGGGCCTAGTAACAGAGGCCCTGGCCTGCAAGAGGGAGAAGGAAGAAAGAGGAGCGGAGAAGGCTCCAGGAATGAGGAATGAAGGGATCCCAGGGGTGCGGACGGGCGAGTCGCCACCGCACGCCCGAATCCACCTGCGTGGAGGGGTCAGGCCAAAGGGGGAGACCGGTCCCCGAACTAGTGGAGGCAGGAAACGACCCTCAGCTAGAAACCGGAGGCTCTGACATTTTATGTGGCGCAGCCCCTTGCTCCACCCGCTAGGAAGGCACCACATAGGGTCAGGGAAACTGGCGCCAAGTTTACCAAGAGGAGGCCCGAGGCAGCCGGACAGAAGTGTTGGTAAGAAAGGCCAGACAAAGGACACACAAAGGGGGTCCTGTGAAGCGCTCCAAAGTTATCTGGGAGTTGTCTGAGCCCCTCACCTGGTGAGCACAGTACGACGTGGGCAGCCGTTACCTGCAGACGTGGTCTGGATAATAAGAACTGTGAGTAAAGGCCCTGAACTGCATCACTGACTCCGTGTCGTTACTGCTGCTGCCCTGCACCATCACCCCCATCCTCCGCATACACTGCCCTGAGGCTATACTCCTCCCGTGGGGAGTTATGCTACGCTCTGCTGCACCCACAACACCAGCCTTAGCGGTCTGCCCTGTAGCGGCGGTTCACTCTGACCGCAATCCACGGGTGGCGTAGTCGGACATTTAAACATCAAAACCACATAAATAGTTCCGCCACTGGTTTGACCGCCCTGAGCCACGGAACCGGATCGCCGCCACGAAGACTACAACCACCAGCATCCACCAAAAAGGGTCCGGCTCCGGGTGTCCCAAGGCCCAGGGGGTGCGTCAGAACATTTTCATCACCTTTCACAATCACCAATGGGACAAGGCAGGGATGTCCTCTGTCCCCTCTCTTATACATCCTAGTGACGGAGCACCTGCTCTCATCAATTCGCCATAACCCCAATATTAGGTGGATTGAGGTGGGAGGCACCGAGTACAAGTGCTCTCTATTTGCTGATGATGTCCTAGTATATATCACTCAATCACATATATCCATCCCTGCTGTTATGGCTGAAATAGATCACTTTGTTACATGGTAAAATTTTAAAATCAATGCAGCGAAGTCTGAGGCCCTCGATGTCTCCCTCCCTAAATCCATATAGGATTCCATCCAGTCCAACTTTCCCTTTGCCTGGCCCTCACAGGGTATCAAATACTTAGGAATTCCTATTCATAGAGACCTCTCCCATCTATGTTATCTTAATTTTGGGCCCTTTATTGAACAATTCCATACAGACCACGGTTGGCAAGTTGGAACTGTGAGATTCACTACGTGCACCACTGGTATTTTGTGGAAAAGCACATGTAAGATTCTGCAACAGTCTCTGCTGATACTCCTGCATGCGTGCATCCCTTTCTATGGCAGGAATAATTTCTGCAAATTTACTTTTGTACCGGGGATCTAACAGTGTGGCAACCCAGTAGTCAGGATTATTTCTAATTCTCACAATTCGAGGGTCATGTTGCAGGTAGTGCAGCAAGAAGGCACTCATGTGTGTTGCGCATCCAGGAGCACCAAGTCCCTGTTGTGTTGGTGGCGAGGTAACAATCATGCTTCCTTCCTCTGTCCTCTCCCCCCAACCTCGCACAACAGAAATGTGATCAAGGTCTCCCTCATCTGATGAGTCTTCCATCAGTTCGTCCTCCACTTCTTCCTGGGCTCCTGCACCTTCCTCACTAGTTTGGCTGCTACCATGCGCCCTGGTAAAATCATCTCCCCCACCCTCACATGCCCGCCGCCCTGGTGCTGCCGACCGTCTGGACCTTGCAGATGTTAGCCCTTCCGCATACAACTCCTCCTCCTCTACTTCCTCCACCTCCTCTTGTGCCACCACCTGACTCCGAATTCTGTTTAACATGTGCTCCAGCATGTAAATCACCGGAATAGTCATGCTGATAATGGCATCGTCAGCACTAAACATCTTCGTCGCCATTTCAAAACTGTGCAGAAGGGTGCATAGGTCCCTGATCTGAGACCACTCCTCCAGCGTGATTTGCCCCACCTCTGAATCTCGTTGGCCCAGGCTATACGTCAGAACGTATTGCACCAGGGCTTGTCGGTGCTGCCACAGTCGCTGCAACATGTGCAGAGTTGAATTCCACCGGGTAGGCACATCGCATTTTAGCCGGTGAAGTGGCAGGCCCAACGACTTCTGTAGAGATGTAAGTCGCTGAGCTGCGGGATGCGAACGGCGGAAGTGAGCACACAGCGACCGTGCCCTCTGCAGAAGGCCATCTAGTCTGGGATAGTGGGCTAAAAATTGCTGGACAACCAGGTTCAACACGTGAGCCATACAAGGCACGTGTGTGACATTGCCCCGGCGAAGGGCCGCACCCAGGTTTGCAGCATTGTCGCACACGGCCTTCCCTGGTTTCAGGTCCAGTGGAGACAACCATTCATGAAATTGGTTCTCCAGAGCTGACCACAACTCCTCAGCTGTGTGACTCACATTTCCCAGACATTTCAATGTAAAAACCGCCTGATGACGTTGAGCCCTACTGCCAGCATAGTAAGGAGGTGTGCAGGATCCCTTCTGCGCAGTTAGAAAGCTTGTGGCATGACCAGACAGGCTTTGGGTGCAGGTGGAAGACCGAGAGGAGGTTGAGGAGGCAGAAGCAGTGGAGGAAAAATGACATAAAGAGGATTGACGCACAACTCGTGGGGACGGCAAGACTTGGACAGCAGCCCCTTGTCCTGCTGTCACCATAGTTACCCAGTGCCCAGTCAGCGACATGTAACGCCCCTGTCCATGCCTACTCGTCCAAGTGTCTGTGGTGAAATGCACCCTGTCACACACAGAGTTTCTCAAAGAAGCGGTGATGTTGTGTGCGACATGCTGGTGGAGCGCAGGCACACCTTTCTTTGAGAAGTAGTGCCGACTGGGCATCTGGTACTGGGGCACTGCGACGGACATAAGGTCTCGAAAATCCTCTGTGTCCACCAGGCGGAAAGGCAGCATTTCTGTAGCCAAGAGCTTGCAGATGGTGAAATTCAACCTCTTAGCTTTCTCATGGCTAGGAGGAAATGGTCTTTTACTTGTCCACATCTGAGGGACCGAGGGCTGGCTATTGTGCTTAGACGGGGTTGATAAGGGTGTCCCCGGCAAACTGCCGGTCTGTGAGGAAGATGCAGGCGGACATGTTAGGTTGCCTTGATCCAAAGGTGGTGCTATCGATGTCGGACAGCGCTCAAGACCAGCTGGTGTTACCACCTCCAAAGAAAATGATGACCTGCCAATCACGCTGGCTGTTGCGGGTAAAGAGGTGGCAGGTCTGCGCCCCAAAACAGGTGTGACTGCTGTCCCCCCAGTCACAGAGGATGAAGAGGCCGCGGATGCACAAGATATGGCAGACGGTGGTTGGCCCGGCCGGCTAGACCGCATTGTAGCACACTGAGCTTCCCACTGCAACTTATGCTTCATGTCCATGTGCCGGTTCATGCATGAAGTACTCAAACTATGTATTTTTTGGCCTCTACTTAGCTTTTGCTGACAAATGTTACAGATAACACGAGTTGGGTCATCTTTATCGATCTGAAAAAATGCCCAGGCTATGCAAGGCTTAGCACCCATGCGACCTGAAGAGCCACCACGACTTGTGGTGAGAGGCAGAGTTGTGTTTGAGGATGCAGTTGTTGACGTGCTTCCAGTACTACGTCTCTGTCCAGGAAGGCGCAACCTGACCTCGTCGTCACTAGCATCTTCCTCCACCTCCTCTGCTGACCTCATCTCTTGGCTGACTGTGGGTTGACAGTAAGTGGGATCTCCGACCTCATCATCATCACCCTGTGCGTTATCACACCCGTCGTCCTCAGAGCCAACCTGTTCCTGCCCTGACAAAAAACTAAAGTTGTCGCTCCAATCAGGTATTTGAGTCTTATCATCGTCTTCCTCATTGTCTCCACCAACAGGAGTTACAGTTTGGGAATGAGGGTCTACATTATGGTCAGAACCTTCTGCGTCTGGTCCTGGATCCGACTCATAAAGATTCTGGGCATCAGTGCAGATCATTTCCTCGTCTGGATTCACAGAAGCGCTGGAGTCGACCTCTGATTCCCAGGCTATAGTATGAGTAAACAGCTCTGCAGACTCAACCATCTGTTCTACCTCATACTCAGACGGGCAGCTGGAGATTTGGGAGCTGTGAGGAAGCAAGTGCGATTTGGGTGACACCTTTGAGGACTGGAGTATTTGTGATGTTGAAGTTGATGTGGAGGAGAGCCCACTTAAAGGAGCACTTGATATCCGTTGAAGCACCTGATGTTTTTGTGCCTCATCTGGAATTTGTAGCGATTGGCGTGGCCGTAAGAAAGGGATCTTATCACATTGTCCGCTAAAAGAAGTAGACATTTTAGTTTGGCTGGAAGATGGTCTTTCTTCTGCACCTACCCCACGGACACAACCTTTTTTCCCCTTCCCAACACGCCTATTCCCCTTTCCACCAGCAGCAGGCCTTTTTCCACTCATTTTGGTGGTTAACTAATTCACAACTCTGGAGTTGTTTGCACAAAAAAACAATGGATGGTAACCGAGCAGAGCTGAGTGGCCAAACTGTGGTATTAGGCCAAAACTATTGGCTGGGTTAGATGCAGAAAAAAATTATTTTTAATTTGCAACCTGATGGAGGTCAGTATAGATGGACTAATAGACCAAGTCCCACACACCGCTAGAAGCCCAAATATTTTTTCAGAGCTAGATGCAGAAAATTTTTTTATTCAATTTGCAACCTGATGGAGGTCAGTATAGATGGACTAATAGACCAAGTCCCACACACTGCTAGAAGCCCAAATATTTTTTCAGAGCTAGATGCAGAAAAAAATTATTTTTAATTTGCAACCTGATGGAGGTCAGTATAGATGGACTAATAGACCAAGTCCCACACACCGCTAGAAGCCCAAATATTTTTTCAGAGCTAGATGCAGAAAAAAATTATTTTTAATTTGCAACCTGATGGAGGTCAGTATAGATGGACTAATAGACCAAGTCCCACACACCGCTAGAAGCCCAAATATTTTTTCAGAGCTAGATGCAGAAAAAAATTATATTCAATTTGCAACCTGCTGGAGGTCAGTATAGAAGGACTAATAGAACAAGTCCCACACACTGCTTGAAGCCCAAATATTTTTTCAGAGCTAAATGAAGAAAAAAATTATTTTTAATTTGCAACCTGATGGAGGTCAGTATAGATGGACTAATAGACCAAGTCCCACACACTGCTAGAAGCCCAAATATTTTTTCAGAGCTAGATGCAGAAAAAAATTATTTTTAATTTGCAACCTGATGGAGGTCAGTATAGATGGACTAATAGACCAAGACCCACACACTGCTAGAAGCCCAAATATTTTTTCAGAGCTAGATGCAGAAAAAAATTATTTTTAATTTGCAACCTGATGGAGGTCAGTATAGATGGACTAATAGACCAAGTCCCACACACCGCTAGAAGCCCAAATATTTTTTCAGAGCTAGATGCAGAAATTTTTTTTATTCAATTTGCAACCTGATGGAGGTCAGTATAGATGGACTAATAGACCAAGTCCCACACACTGCTAGAAGCCCAAATATTTTTTCAGAGCTAGATGCAGAAAAAAATTATTTTTAATTTGCAACCTGATGGAGGTCAGTATAGATGGACTAATAGACCAAGTCCCACACACTGCTAGAAGCCCAAATATTTTTTCAGAGCTAGATGCAGAAAAAAATTATTTTTAATTTGCAACCTGATGGAGGTCAGTATAGATGGACTAATAGAACAAGTCCCACACGCTGCTAGAAGCCCAAATATTTTTTCAGAGATAAATGAAGAAAAAAATTATTTTTAATTTGCAACCTGATGGAGGTCAGTATAGATGGACTAATAGACCAAGTCCCACACACTGCTAGAAGCCCAAATATTTTTTCAGAGCTAGATGCAGAAAAAAATTATTTTTAATTTGCAACCTGATGGAGGTCAGTATAGATGGACTAATAGACCAAGTCCCACACACCGCTAGAAGCCCAAATATTTTTTCAGAGCTAGATGCAGAAAAAAATTATATTCAATTTGCAACCTGCTGGAGGTCAGTATAGAAGGACTAATAGAACAAGTCCCACACACTGCTAGAAGCCCAAATATTTTTTCAGAGCTAAATGAAGAAAAAAATTATTTTTAATTTGCAACCTGATGGAGGTCAGTATAGATGGACTAATAGACCAAGTCCCACACACTGCTAGAAGCCCAAATATTTTTTCAGAGCTAGATGCAGAAAAAAATTATATTCAGTTTGCAACCTGATGGAGGTCAGTATAGATGGACTAATAGAATGATGCTATGCCCAAAAGATTTTACTTCACTAGGTGCAGTAAAAAAATTGGTATTCTATACACAGGTGGTATATCTTGCAACACAGATAGGCTACTCCACTGACTAACACACTCTGCAATAGGCCAAAAAGGATTAGCTTTGCTAGATTCAGCCAAATGCTGTGAAAAAAACTTGCACAGCACTGGCACAGACCTGCCTGGCAAAAACTGATAGGAACTGATGTAACCTAGTCCTGAAAAGGACTCCATTTCCGGTGACTACCTCTTGAAGCTCATCAAGAGAATGCCAAGAGTGTGCAAAGCAGTCATCAAAGCAAAAGGTGGCTACTTTGAAGAACCTAGAATATAAGACATATTTTCAGTTGTTTCACACTTTTTTTGTTAAGTATATAATTCCACATGTGTTAATTCATAGTTTTGATGCCTTCAGTGTGAATGTACAATTTTCATAGTCATGAAAATACAGAAAAATCTTTAAATGAGAAGGTGTGTCCAAACTTTTGGTCTGTACTGTAGGTAATTGGCATCCCTTTATTGACTGGTGGTATGAAGTAAGAGCGTTACCTGTATTCAGGCACTCTCTGACTGACTGATGCGGCTGCTGATTCTTGCCAGTGGAGTTTAAAATGGCGCCGCCGCTTCTGATCCGCACCACAGGAAGCCGTCACTCCTATAAGACGCCGGCTCTCCTGACAGCTAGAGTGGCGCTTGAGCGAGTGGAGCTAAGTTGCTGCTACGCTGGGGTGACGAGAACGATGGCTGACAGCGCGGGAACTCCCTATACCTGCTGGTGAGCTCGCCTCCGGTCTGCGCTTAATGATGACTCACCCCAGCGTAGCAGCAACTGAGCTCCGCTCGCTGAAGCGCCGCTCTAGCTGTCAGGAGAGCGGGTGACTTATATGACTGCTTCCTGTGGTGCGGATCAGAAGCGATGGCGCCATTTTAAGCTGTCAGTGGCGATGTCAGTGGCAGGTAGAGCGGTCACTCGTCTGGGAGCCAGATGCAGCTTTCAAAAGAGCTACATCTGGCTCACGAGCCATAGGTTCCTGACGCCTGCTATATGTGGTCGAAAACTACTTTTCAGGCACAGTGCAAATCTCAGAAGGGAAAGAGTGCCATTTTGAAGTACAGATTTTGCTGGAATGATTTATGAGTGCCATGTCACATTAGCAGAACCCCTGAGGTGTCAGCATAGCAGAAACAACCATAAGTGACCCACAAAGTACACCCTGCAATTAAATAAGCTAGGTGTGCATTTAGCATATTGATACCACAAATACATCACAACATTTTACACTGTTGGGCAGTGAAGAAAAAATAATTACATTTTTACTAGTAAAATGTTGTTTTAGCCCTAGAATTTTATTTTTTAAAAGGTGAAATAGAAAATGGAACATACAATTTGTAAAGCAATTTCTCTTGAGCTCGTCAATATCCTATATGTGGTCGAAAACTACTTTTTAGGCACAGTGCAATGCCCAGATGGGAAGAAGCGCAATATTGAAATGCAGATTTTCTTGGAATGGTTTGCAGATGTCATGTCACATTGGCAGAGCCACTGAAGAGCTAGAACAGTATAATTCTGTATAAGTGACCCCATTTTCCAAACTGAATCTCTCAGTGAATACATCTAGTGATGCAGTGGTGTTATTGACACCACAGGTGAGTCACAAAATGTTATACCATTGGGTAATGAAGAACTAATAATTACATTTTTATCACTAAAATACTGTTTTACCACCAGCTTTTTCATTTTCATAAGGAGAAATGGGTAAATTTCTAGAATAGTTTGCGGACTCCAGTTGCACAGCCCCTGATGTGCCTAAGCAGTGGAAACCTCCCTCAAATGACCCCTTATTGGAATTTACACTCCTCTGGGAATTCGTCTACGGGTGTAGTGACGATTTTGACTCTGGGTGTTTTCCAGAAACAAACACGCAGTGAAAGTTGCAGAGTGAAAATTGCAATTATGCCATTGTAGCGCCATTACATTGTAGTGCCCATACATTGTGCCCAGCTTGTGCTTCTAGAGCCACACACCTGTAAATTAAATGAGCTCTCCTTACTATGTTAATCTCAAACATGTGAACGCTAAGTGTGGTTTAGGCACAATGTGGGGCCCAGAAGGGAGGGGGATAAGTGGATTTGGGAGCATAGATTTTGCTGGATTTCTTTTGGTGGGAGTCATGTCACTTATCCAGAGCATTTGTGCTACCAGTAACTTGGACACATACCTATTTTTCTGTTAACAGGTGATGGACCTCAGTGGGGACTTGTTTTTTTGTTGGGTAAGTTGAATTATTGATGGCATTTTGGGGTACAGAACATTTTGTATCAGTTCATAGTTATCCTTTGCTCTACGCTGAGCGTTTACATCAGGGTTTCCACCTAAATATCTGAAATACATGATTTAAATTAAACCCCCAAGGAATCCATTCACTATAATGAGGCAGCAGAGTTACTCTGCACATCATATGTTGGTAAGGTGTTAATTATAGTCACTTTTATCCAGGGTAAAATTGACCAAAAAGATTCATATGACCTGGCCGGCTCCAGGTTTTTGTGGGCCCCGGGCGAAAGAGTCTCAGTGGGCCCTTTTAACACATACCACTATTCATGATACGTATATGCAGAGAACTATATATATAGTACAAGGCCATAGATTTCACTTACTTCTTACATTACACAAGTGATATCTATTGTAAATACCTACAAAAGCTCAGAAACTGGTGAATCTTCGCAGCGCACACTGCTTGACTAGGGGACTTCAAAAGTTTTCATTTTACACAGGACAGTATAGCCCTACATATAGTATCATGGGCACCACATAGTCTTCCATACAGTATAATGAGCCCCATATAAGGCACCATACAGAATAATGGACGCAATATATTGTTCCATATAGAATATTGGGCACCATATAATGCTCCATACAGAATAATGGACCCAATATATTCCTCCATACAGAATAATGGGCACCATATAATGCTCCATACAGAATAATGGACCCAATATATTGCTCCATACAGAATAATGGACCCCATATAATGCTCCATACGAAATAATGGACCCAATATATTGCTCCATACAGAATAATGGGCACCATATAATGCTCCATACAGAATAATGGGCTTCATATAATACATCATATAAAATAATAATATGGAGCCATAATGGCTCCATGCAGAATAATGGACTCCATATAATGCTCCATACAGAATAATGGGTCCTGTATCTTGCGCCATACAGAATAATGGGCCCCATATAATGCTCCATACAAAATAATGGGCTCCATATAATGCTCCATACAGAATAATGGGCCCCATATATAGCGCCATACATAAAAAAAAAATCAAATACTCTCCTCTCTTTTCTGGCAGCAGGTCCAGACTTCTCAGTGTCTTCCGGCTCTCTGCACTGTCAGAGCAGTGGATGTGCTGTAATGATGTCATCATGCCCTCTGCCCTGATACGTCACAGTGTCAGAAGACACCGGAGCTGCGGAGGATTGAGGAGAGGTAAGTATAGCAAGTGCCGGAGCCCTGAGCAATAGCTGGCACCGGGCCACCCTGCCTCTCTGGCCCCATAGCGCATGGGTGCTGACGCCGGCCCTGCATATGACCCTGGTCTGGCATCCATGTTGGTACTCTATGGCAGTTGTATCAGGACAGTGCAAACTTGGGCACTCGAATGTCAGCATCCTGAGCCCCTCTTGTAAACACCAGACCTTTAGTCGCATGAGGCCTGGTCATTAAGCCTCACGCAACGTCATAACATGTTATCGCAAGGTATTGACATTTTGGGGGCCTAGTAATCACAAGAGCCGCCCATGATGCCAACATTATCCATTCCATATGGATATCAGACCAGGGTCTTGCAAATATTTTTGCTCAACTCTAATCTAGAGTAGAGAGATGCTGTAAAAAGTAGCCCCAGCAACAGTTTTCCATACAATCATAGTCGAAACCTCTCTATTTAAAAGAGACTGTTCAAACCAGATAATAATCTTCTGTCACCCGTTTTCACAATATGAACTGCATATTCTTGGACTCAAAGATGCTGGTGTATTTACTTTGAAAATCTATGCTAGAATAGCTGCAAAATCCTATTAAAATGAATGATGTATGGGTCGAGATAAAGAATGAAAGAACTGAGAATAAAGTGTATTTTGAGCTGTCTCGCCTTAAATACAAAACATGACAGTCTCTAGAATTTAAAGGGGTTACCTTTAAAGGATAACATAATTTTGTGTCATGTACTAATCTAGTCTTCCCATTTGAAGTACTGCCTGCTTGTTAGTACATCTCTTACAATGTTAAACCGTACAGCGCTCCTTAGCTCAAAATGGCTGCAGATCAAGGAGTATGTGATCAAACCTGTCCATCAGCTTTCTTCAATTGAAAAAGAGCTTTCATACAGTATATGCAATCCATTTTCAGGTAGGAGAGGTGCAAGCCGTGATTGATTTAGCTGGCAGCTCTACCCCTGCTGCAATTGAATTATGTTTTTTTTATTCACAATAAAGCAGCAAAGCAACTCAATATTTCTTAAAGATAAGAAAAATCTAAACTCAATGTCTATCAGAAACAGTGTGCAGGTTACAAGTGACTGTACTGAATTTTTGCATTTCCTATTCAACCACTAATGGGAAGTCAGGAATAATGTTGCTAAAAAACAATTAACCAATATCTCGACATTTAAATACAGCTACTTTTTTTAAACACGTTTTTAGTAGTCAAACTTAAATTTGAGACTCATACATGTCGGACCAATACTGTGGCCTGTTGTGACATTTGACTTTTCAGACATTTCTTTTTCAGTTCTTTTTGAAAATAGAGAAGAATAATTGGATTTAACAACAGTAACAATAGTTAATTATAGTGTAAAAAAATGTATGGTAAAAGAAAAAGTGGCAATGGCAGGTTAAGAAAAACCCAATACCAATGCAAGAAGCAGCACCGCCACAGATGGCAAACTCATTTTACTGGCATTTTATGGACAGGAGAGCTGTACAGTCTGTAGGAAGGAGAAGAACCTGTGATACTTATATATTAATATATTAATATATTAATAAGTGCCACAAAATCATGTCCCCAACACTAATATAGTATCTTGTAGGTTCATATTTACATACTAGTTTAATAAAACCCTTCAGTTGTCAAAGAAGATCATTAAAACATGCCTGTAATTTAACCTTCTATTAGTATTAAAGAAAATCCAGAGCAGCGCATAGTTCAGTTACAGTTAGATTCTTTAAGTAATCTTTAATAGTCAATCATTCTGTAGCTTTCCATCAACTTCATTTCCCAGCTGTGTTTATCAATATAAAAGAGAGAATCCTATGTACGAGCCAAAGCTAAATGCTTACCATTTCCAAAAGCACCTTATTAATTTTTACTGGATAGATTTTGTTACTTATTATTACCATATTTCCCTAAGGTTAGCTATTTTACATGCATGAAATATATCAGATTCAGTTAATGCAATTTTCATTTTATTGATGTGGGGGGGGGCAGATACAGTTTGGCAATTTTCATATTTCCTCGTAACATGTTCTACATTAAGTTTTTTAAGCCCTATGAAATCTACTTAAACTTTTTTTATACACACTATAGATGGGCAAAGTGATTCAATGTTGAAAAATTTGCATTGAATTTTAGGAAATGCTCTGGACAAAGCAAATTCAAAAATTTGCAATTGTTTTTTAGCGAATTGCCAAAAAAATGACCATTGCCATTTCACACAAAGCAGAGTAACCTCACATAACTTCAGACATGACTGTGCGGGATTTCCCATAATACCTTGCAGCTATCACACACATAATATAACGCAGCCAATCAGGAGGGAATATCATAGCCTAGATAAAAGCTGAGGCAGAGAATGCAGCAACCATTTTAGGGTGATTCTGGAAAGTGAGAGGATGTTAGAGCTCACAGCTCAGCAATGGAGTTAGGAAGAGAAAGACCTAAAGCATTGGACAAATATTCCAGACAGTATGTCTTGTACAACTGCAGTGAAGAATATAAGTGTAGTAATCTGCGAAAAATACGAAGGTTCAATTAATAGAGATAGATAGATAGATAGATAGATAGATAGATAGATAGATGTGATTTAGCTGGCAGCTGTACCCCTGTTGCAGTTGAATTACACATTTTTATTTTCATTCTTTATACAGAGGAACACAATATTTCTTAAAGAAAAGATAAATCTAAACTCAGTTTCTGTCAGAGAAAGTGTGCTTGTTACAAGTGACTATACTTAGTTTTTGCATTTCATATTCAACCGTTTTTTGAAAAAACGGTAACAGTTGTTTTAAAAAAAAAAATTAAAAAAAACAAGAAAATTAACCAATATCCAGACATGTAACTGCGACTGTCTACCTCACAAAGTGCGTGTTACAAGCTAATTTTTTTTATTTGCACACCTGTTTTAGTAATATAATTCGAGACCTGTACATACCAAGCCAATACTGTGGCCTGCGGTCAACATTTGGCTTTTTTCAGGTGTACCTAACATTTCTTGTTCAGCCCTTTTTGGGAAGATAGGAATAATTGGGTTGGAAAACAGTGACAATATTAGTTAATATTACTGTAGTAAAAATGTATATTAAAAAAAGTGGCAAGCAGCAGCACCACCACCATTAGCAGTACTACTACCAGACTCAGGCCCCAATTGCCCTCCTTTGCTTCTGACAAGCATATTAGTGGGAGAGAAGTGGAGGACCTTCTGGTCTATAAGGTACATGACTCATCTCAGTATGATGTAACCTCTGAAAGTGACAGCTTGAGTCAGTATTACACACAATCATCCTCCACCATAATAGTTAAAGGGGTTGTCCACTACTTTCACATTGATAGGGCATCAATGTATGATATACCGGGGTCCCGCACGCGGCATCCCCAACAATCAGCTGCTATGGGAGTCGGCAGCAGGGCCGCTGGCAGAAGTCCTCGCCTGCGGTGCTTGGCCTTTAAGTTGTAGTGGCCGGAGCTTGTTACTGCACATCCGCCTCCTATTCAATTGAACGGGAGGTGGATGTGCAGTACCCCACGCCCGGCCACTACAACTTGACGGCAAAGCACCGCAGGTAAGGACTTCTGGCCGCCGCCACCGATAGCAGCTGATCAGCGGAGGTGCCGTGCGTGGGACCCCGGCCGATCATATATTGATGCCCTATCCTACGGATAGTGGACAACCCCTTTAATCTTTTACATTGTGGGCTTTTAATTACAACAATAACACTTCTAATTGTTCGGCCCCTTAGCCCCCTAAAACACAGTACTCCTGGAGTTTAAGAAGATATTTCACAATTACTCAGATGAGATGGAGGTGGATGAGATGGAGAACTGGTAGTGATTAGTGTTGAGTGAGTATGTCTCATTAACCCTTTCGGCGAGCATGCTCGGGTGCTCGCCGAGTATTTTGGCATGCTCGGCATTTCTTTTACGGTCGTCGCGGCTGCAAGTGTCACGGCTGTTAGACAGCTGTGAGACATGCAGGGATTGCCTGTTTGATGCCGCAACTAATGTTGGTTCAGGAGACTCAACAGCACCTGAAAGCTCTGGTCGTAGTCATGGTGGTGGTAAATCCCACATGAGGGCATCTCAGGTTTGGGAATTATTTTCCAAGATGCCAAAAGGATCAATCTTTTGCAGCTTACAGTCTCTGCAGTAGGGAAACTAGCACCATGGCCCTCTATCAGCACATAAAGCAGCATCACCTGCTCAACTGGGAAAAGCAAACTGACTAGCAATATGAGCAAGCCTTAAGCTGGCAACTCCTTTTCCTCATGATAAACTTTCTGGTAGCCATGCTGCATCCTCAAGTAGTGCCTGGTCATTGTTATCATTACTAGAGATGATTGGATCAATCTGCAGAGGAAGGACTTTGAGTCAAATTTTCTGAAATTCACCTTTTCATACAAATTTAAACATTTAGAGATTCAATTTGCAGTTGACAAAAAAAAACTTGACCAGCACAATTTCTTACACTATGACATCTGACGGATTATCATACCTTGTACATTGGTGATCACTACCTGGGCCATCACAGATCAATGGTTCTCAGCGGAGAACAGTTTGTATGTCCGAGTCATTTTTAATATCCAGAATCACTGGATAACTCTCTCCTGTAGAATGTAAGTGTGGCACCCCAGGGGATCTGGTTGCCACAGTGGTAGTAATACCATGTCTGGGAGCAATACAGGAGTTTCCAGGTCAGGAACACACTACATACAACACCTCCTGCTCCAGACCAGAAAAGGGGAGGATCCTGCCCTTTATAACTGGGTCTGGAGGCGGGGTTAGTGATGAAAACAGACTGTTAACCGAACAATTTATTGAGGGTTTACTGTCCAGCGCCCACCGAACCCAGTTGCGCATAATGGCTTTGCAAAACCCTGACTTAGACTTTACTCAGTTTAAGGACAGGGCCATCCGGGTGCTACGAGAACCAGCACCAGGTGGCGCTACAGCTCACCGCCGCCCAGCTATCACCTACCACCAGGAGGTGGCACCCTTTTCCCCGGAGCCTGTAGGAGCTGATGCACAAACTCTGGACAGTACCCCGTCAACAGACCTGCACCATCAGGTCCAAGAGCTAACTAAAAGTGTAGCTGTTATGTTCTGCTACCAGAGCTAAGGAAAGAGAGGAGATCTGTCCCTACGATAGAACTCAGCTTTATCCCTACGATGTAACAGGGGACCTGATCCTGCGATCAGACCTGCTAAAGTCCTAAGCTAGTCTGTACGGAGACCTATAGATGTGGGGAAGGAATCCCTACAAGTACTAAGGACTGGGAGGAAAATGGGACACCTCCTAACAGAAATAGTAGCAGACAGACAAACAAACAAAATATATAGAACACTGAGGTCCGTAGACCAAGCAAACTAACAGAGTTAGATACAGAGCACAGGCTAGCTAGAAAGTAGCTATACAATGAAGTCCAGCAAAGCCAGAAGGGCGGAGCAGGATTAAATAGGCCAACAAGGTCATGTGACCAGCAAAGGAAAAAACCTAAGAGCAAGGTTCTAACAGTAGCTGCACTAACCAAAACTGTACAGTCCATGCAGGTGTATCCCAAAGGAAAGATCCAGCTGGCCTCCAGTCCGGAGGATGTCCGTGGCGCCGACAGAAGATGATTCCACCATCCAGAGGGAGGAACAGAAACCGCTACGACCAGGACGGACAACCCATCTGCCGCCGCTGCAACCAGCCAGAACATTATGCAAGGTACTGTCATTTAAACAAGCAAAACCTGGGGCAGAGGGCCAACTCCCAGGCATAAGACCACCAGGCCCATCAAGCTGGCGAGACAAATATGTCAGAGGACGACCGGTCCTACCTGTCGTGCTGGACGGCTTTCCAATGAGCGCGTTGCTGGACACTGGATCCCAGGTGACTACCATCCCCTACATTCTTTTCAAACGGTACTGGACTGACTCTGATATTACCCGCCATCCAGATGAACGTTTGAGCATTTATCCCAGCAATGGTGAACCCGTGCCTCAGGTGGGGTTCAAAGAAGTGACCATAAAGATTGGCAAAGTTGAACTGCCAGCACAAGGACTAATTATTGTCGACGTTGATCGCCGAGAAAGTCATCCTATGATAACTTTAGGCACTAATGTCATTGAAAATTGTCTTGCAGAAATAATTGTCTTATTGCAGCAGGTTGCGGAAACTTCCAGTTCCAGCCAGCAGCGGGTTCTACAGAGGGAGATCAGAGCCCTGATGAAAAGACAACAGGCAGAAATGTCTGGTGGTGAAATTGGTAGTGTTAGGATTAGTGACCCATTCCCTATCGCCATGCCCCCAAAAAGTGAAATGATGATATGGTGCCGGGCAGCTATTGGTCTAAGGGGTAGAGATTACCAGGCCTTGGTAGAGCCCGTCTACTCTGACAGTAGGCCCACCATTTTGACAGTCCGGGGGGTGATTGATGTCCACCATGGGAGGGTACCTGTCCGCATCCTAAACATTGGGGAGAGAGAAGACCATTTGCCCCGGTATGCCACCCTAGCCCAACTGTTCACTGTCAACCAGAATTCTATAAAAACAGTGGAACCCTTGCCTCCATCCCAACAGGCGGAGGATAAAGGCTCCAAGGGACAAATGGAGGACTGGTGTCAGAAGCTGCATGTGGGCACTGACTCCACCCCTCCACACCAAAAAAAAGGAGTATACCGGGTGGTACAAGAATACGAAAGGGTCTTCAGTAAACATCCACTTGGCTTCGGGCAGGTAAAAGGGGTTCAACACCATATCCCCACGAGAGACCATCCACCCATTAAAGAAAGGTACCGGCCTATACCCCCTGCACACTACCAAAATGCCAAAGGGATGTTGCGAGAAATGATGGAGGCTGGGGTAATAAGAGACAGTTGTAGCTCCTGGGCAGCTCCATTAGTTCTTGTAAAGAAAAAGGATGGCACTATGAGAATGTGTGTAGACTACAGGAAAATCAATCGCATAACACACAAAGATGCATACCCACTACCCAGGATAGAGGAGTCACTAGCTGCATTAAAATCTGCTAATTATTTCTCTACTTTGGATCTTACTAGTGGGTATTGGCAGGTTCCTGTAGCAGAGGCGGATAAGGAGAAGACCGCATTCACCACCCCGATGGGCCTCAGCGATTTCAACTGCATGCCACTTGGGCTGTGCAACACCCCAGGAACCTTCCAGCGGTTGATGGAGTGCTGTCTGGGACATAAGAATTTCGAGACAGTCCTGCTGTACATGGATGATGTCATTGTATATTCCCAGACGTATGAGGACCATCTGAAGCACCTGGCGGAAGTGTTTGACGCCCTGGCTGGCTTTGGTCTAAAGGTGAAGCCCTCAAAATGTCATCTGCTGAAGCCCAAGGTACAGTACCTGGGGCACGTGGTGAGCGCTGACGGTGTAGCTCCAGACCCCGATAAAATCACAGTAATCAAGGACTGGCCAAGACCCTCCACCGTAAAGGAAGTGCAGCAGTTCCTCGGGTTGGTAGGCTACTACCAAAGATTTATTCCAGGCTTCACCAAGATGGCGGCACCCAGGCAGGACCTCCTGATAGGCCAGTCCAGGAAGGCCAAAAACCAGAAGCCGCCATTCAAATGGGACAAGCTGGAAGATGAGTCCTTCCACCAGCTGAAAATGGCCCTCACGGGGGACGAGATCCTGGCTTACCCCAATTATGGCCAGCCCTTCATCCTCCACACAGACGCGAGCAGCGTGGGACTGGGAGCGGTGTTGTCCCAGATCTAGCAGGGCAGAGAACGGGTAATCGCTTATGCCAGCAGGAAGCTCCGGCCCACAGAAAGAAACTCTGAAAATTACAGCTCCTTCAAGCTAGAGTTCCTCGCAGTGGTATGGGCAGTGACAGAGCGCTTTAAACATTACCTCGCCTCTTCCAAGTTCACCGTTTTCACAGACAACAACCCGCTGACACACCTGGACACTGCGAAACTTGGTGCCCTGGAGCAGAGATGGATGGCCCGACTCTCCAATTATGAGTTCTCCATCAAGTACCGGGCAGGGCGCAAGAATGCCAACGCAGATGCACTGTCCAGGATGCCTTACTTGCCAGATGGGGGAGAAGACCCAGAAGAACTGGAAGAGAGAGAAATCCCCGCTTTCCACCGTCATGGGATAACTCAGTGCTCCCATTGTGTGAAAGACAGGTACTCTGCCACCAAAGAGGCCACGTTCAATCCCTCGCCCCACCATGGCTGGGCAGAAACATAAGACAGTGACCCGGCCGTCCATCTAGTCAAAGAGTTGCTGACACGAGCCGACTCATACCCTGACCCAGATGCTCCAGAGGAAACCAAACAGCTATGGAAAGAGAAGAGTAAGCTGTTCATCTATGAAGGGAAGCTGTGTCGAAGAACTGTCAACTCCCGGACGCACAAGCTGGTCTGGCAGGTGGTAGTCCCGAGGCGGGACGCGTCTATGGTCTTGGAAGCATACTGTATATAAGGAACTGCTGTAGTTGTTTAGTTATGCAGAGTGACTGTGAATTGATTAATCTGAGATATACTCCAGTGACAGCACTGTAATAGCTGAATTTTTTTATTTCTCGCACACTGCAAGCAAGGAGGGTCACTAAAAAAAACCTTATTGCTAATTGTGCAACTAAAACGAAATTCTGATTTCAAAGTTTGTATCTCTGAAAGTGTGATGCCTGTATATTGTTACGTGTCACCTAAATTTCGTTTTCTTTTTTTTTCAAAGAGAAATCGTCATAATCTTGAAATTTAAACACAACTACTGTTTACCTACCAAAGTGTCCACATTGGTAAAATACTTTTTTTAGCCAACTTCATTGCTCCAATAATCTAAAATTAGATATATACACATGCTACTGGAATACAGCTGCCAGCTGCAAGTGCTTGCTTTTGGGACGTGATTGTACCTAGATTTTTGGGTTCCATCCTATTTTGTAAATGCACATGGCCGTCATTTTTTTCCCCTTTAATATAAAAGGTCTATTTTTATTTTTTTTAAATTATAATTGTCTATTTTATATACCATACACTCAATGACCACACAGCTCGCTGTTGCCACATGTTAATTTTTGGTCATGAGCTTATGTGAAGCAACTTAGCAACCTGGCATTTTCAGTTTCCTTAAATTACATTTCAGTTTCATTGAATGGTAGATCATCAATAATAAAATTTAATAAATAATAAAAGGCTAAGGTGTTGTAACAGTTTTACTAGTCGCATTTAACAGTCATTGGCGCCAGTACAATACTGCTAGCTATTAATTATGTGTGTACCTTCAAAACAACCTCTTTATTTAGGATTAAGCATTTTTTGTTAAGGGTGTGAACATTTTATCCAAAAATATCCCTCTCATAAGAAAAGTTTAAAAAAAAATCATTGCACAAGTTTTACTTTTTGCCTATTCATTTTAATATCACATTTTGACAACGGTACACCACCTAATTATATTGTGGTATGTTGCAGCATTTTTAGACAGTGTTCCTACCTCTTTACATTAGTTTCTACATGATCCTTTTTTGTCCAGGGAGAATTCATAAGCTTTAACCCCAAATGAAATTATTACAGTAAATCTCCACATTTAACTGTGCAGGACTGTTTTGCCACATCTGTTTAAACTGTCAGAGACACATACACGCCACACTAATATTATGGCCAGATTGTTGTTGAATTATCTAGCAATCGCATGACCGGCACTGTGGGCAGCTGTTAGGCCGGTACGCAGAAGGGCTTTCTCGCAGCGTCCGGCCAGGCCCTTTCCTGTTGTTCAGTAATTGTCAGCATTTAGGTTCCGTTCTAGGGATTCTAAGTGTGGTTTCTGCGTTTCTGCTCATGTGCCGCTAAGCCACGCCTCCTTGCGGTCATGTGCCGCTAAGCCATTCCCCCTTGCAGTTGTGTGCCGCTAAGCCACGCCCACTTCTGTCTAGTACAGCGTGGTTGGTTGTCCTGGGGGGCTGGGGGTGTCTTTAGTGTATTTAAGGGCTCCGCCCCAGTGCCTAGTCTATCCTTGCTAACCAGGGGTGAGGTCTCTGGCAGTAAATGCAGTGTGTGAGAGTCGTTGTCAAGGGTTCCTGCAGTGTGCTCCCTAGTCATCCTAGCCATCAATTAGGGCTAGGGGAATGCTGTGAGCAGCACGCTCTACCGTGTCGGTTCACCGGTTGGTGTCCACGCCATGGAGACGTCCTTGCTACCGATCCAGCATTCCAGGGTCCGCCATTGTATGTGTGGTCACACTGCTGCTTTTACACTTATGTGTTGGGTGCTGCAGAGATTCTCCTCCCCTTTAGGAACTTAGGTTCCGGGCCTTTCCTGGCCTGCAGCTATCTTCAGCTCTATACGCCGCCATCTAGTGCTCGGGCGTTTCTTGCTGCCAAATCCTTCCTGCTCTGCACAGCGGTGTCTTGCAGTGCAGAAGTTTATTAGTTTCATTTCTGGAGTGTTGCTAACTCCCATCATTGTACCTTGTTTAGTTACTACTTGTGTGTGCACTTAACACACTAGTTCATTTCTTTCTCTGTGCTTAGCTGAACATTCCTCTGGGACTCAGCTGCTGCAGCTCCTCTGCAGTCCGGTGGACCCTGACATGTCCTTTAAGTTTTATTTTATTTTATTAAAGGACACGCCAGCGTAACAGCAGCACACATCTTGGCAGAAATAATACCAAGCGCGGGTCATATTTGGCCTCTTTTTCCTCTGGCAAGCATGTTAATGGGGAGAAAGCAAAGGTCATAATGAAGTATATGTTCAATCATTCATCTCAATAACAGCAGGATAATGTAGCTTCTGACAGCGACACTATCAACTTGAATCAATATTGTGCTCATTCCACCTCCTCTGCTGCCATAACAGTTAATGTTATGCAGAGTGCAATTTCCAATTTGTTGATGACACCTGTTTATATTCTTCCCCCTAAATCACCTAACCCACAGGAACATACTATACCTGAAAAACTGCTTCCAGGTTATTTTTTGAAGACACGAACAGTCAACCTGGGTGTAGATGTCTAGTAAACTTGATTGCAAAAGAAATCCAAGACTGTAAAACTAATAAAGATAATTTCACACAGTCATGAATTTATCAGTATATGGTTGCAACACTGTGGTTATTCTGAATTTAATTTATACACCAGTAAGTTCTATGCTAATACTGCTATATGTTATACAGACAAATACATTTAGGTTATGGGTGTCAGTTACAGAAATAAAACAGTGGAAAAGAAGAAAATAAAGATTGCTCTGACAGCAAGGTTATGACTCCAGATATTTCTAATAAAACTAAATTTTATTCTAATTTTCAAGAAATTCAACTTATTTTTTAGAACAGAGAAGGAAAGGATGTGTTTTTTTGGGATAGAATATAAAAAAATTGTTAAAGTGATTGTCCACTACTATGATATTTATGACCGATCCATAGAATAGGAGCTGATCTGGCATTGGCCGCTAAACAGAAACAATGGTGTTCCAATTCGTGCTCTGTTACATCCAGCTGTTGCAAGACCTGATCAGAATGAGAATAGGTCATCAATATCATAGTAATAGAAAACCCCTTTAATATTGTCACTAGTGATGAGCGCACACTAAAATACTTGGGTACTCGATATTCGGGTCGAGTAAAACGTAATGCTCGGGTGCTCGACCCGAGTAACGAGCCCAATGTAAGTCAATGGGAAACCCGAGCATTTTTCCGGCGGCCCTACCAGAAGGTCTGGAGGGGGCCTAAAAATTGGTGAAATCGATGGAAACAGTGCTGAAATGACATGGGAACAGCATGGGGAAGACCCCTGGAAGCATTTCTGAATCCCAGGTCACTGCTGTGAACAATGTTGTCAGAGTATTACGCCACTTTTACGGACTGACAGTTAAAAATGCAAAAACGAAGCTAAAATGGATTTTATGGAAAAAATGCTAAGAAACATTCTTTCCAGGGTAATGACTTGTATATAAGGCAAAATAAATAACCAAAAACAAAATGCTCCTCCACACCTTGGGCTATGTTCACACGTAGCGGTTTTGAAGTGTTTTTGCACTTTTGCAATGCTTTCAACCGTGAAAAATACTTTCACCAGTAAATGTAAATTTAACATTTTACTACCTTATCTGGCCATGTGGTGTGTGATACATCATCAGACACATCCTGTTTCAATTATGAAAGAGGGACTCAAAGTCTCAAAGCCTTTTTTTACAGGGCCATCAGTCGGCCCTCACTACTGTTAGAGGGCCATCAGCCGGTTATGCATTGCATTTCCGTATATAGCTACTGCAATATAACGTATCCATCTGAGGTGGTCACATTTTCTTTTTCGTATATACTCTGTAAAGTTTGAAATTTGAATGTTCAGCAGGCGGCCATCACAATTTATGGATATCCATCAGGTGGCTCTCACAATTTATAGAGTGCCAGCAGGTGGCCTCCACTATTTTTAATGGGCCAGCAGGCATCTTGGGGACAGATGAGACCAAGATAGCACCTTTTGGTAATGCACATCATTCAACTGTTTACTGTAAATGGACTGTGGCTTACAAATAAAAGAACACAGTTCTTCTAGTCAAATATAGTGGAGGTTCAAAGATATTTAGAGGTTGTTCTGCTGACTCTGGCACAGGGTGCCTTGACTGTGTGCAAGGCATAATGAATTGTGAAGATTCCCAAAGAATTTTGGTTCGCAATGTAATGCCCAGGGTCATAAAGCTGGCTTTGCATCCTAGGTCACGGGTCTTCCAGCAGGACAATGACCCAAATCATAATAAAGAAGCACCCAGAAATGGATGGAAACAAAGCACTGGAGAGTTCTGAAGTGTTAATTACAGCTCCAGTAGCGTCAAGTCTCCTACCACTTCCTCTTACATACAGAAGCTATAAAGAAAATGCGAATGGACACATTAAATCAGGATTTTTTTTTAAGTTTGTTTAATTTCTGTCAAATTTGATGAATTTCAGTCAACTATGATGAATTTTCTGTCAACCTTGATTAATTTCAGTACAGATCACCATAAAAATTATGAATCGGTCAATGAGTGCTTGGAAGACATCAATCAAGTTATGCACTGTGGTAGATATGTATGTGACCAGAATATTGACAATCATTTCCAGCTGATGATACCATCTAGCACCTGTCCCTATTGTAAAAGCAGCGAACAGCAGTATCAATCTGGAATATAATTTTTTTTTCATCACGGAGAATAATACAATAATCCCTGACTAGATGCCTGTAACACGCTATCCCAACTGCTATAGGTCACCCATACATGAATCTCAGATAAGAGAGGTAATATAGTACAATAAAAAATAGAATTTAACCAGCTCCAATGAGGATTTTTGGTACATTGCTCAACCAAACTGTGAAGGAACGCAAGCAATGCTTTCATCAATTTCTAATAACAGATCACCGTTAAAAAATATAAATCGGTCAACTAGTGCATGGAAAAGGTCAATCATGGTATGCACTGTGGATGATACAGTTAAGGAAATAATTATTTGATCCCTTGCTGTTTTTGTAAGTATGCCCACTGACAAAGACATGAACAGTCTATAATTTTAAGGGTAGGTTAATTTTAACATTGAGAGATGGAATATCCAAAAAAAATCAAGAAAATCACATTGTATAAATTAGATAAATTTATTTGCATTTTTGTGAGAAATAAGTATTTGATTCCTCTGACAAACAACGCTTAATACTTGGTGGCAAAACCCTTGTTGGCAAGCACAGCAGTCAGACTTTTTTTGTAGTTGATGATGAGTATTGCGCACATGTCAGGAGAAATTTTGGTCCACTCCTCTTTGCAGATAATCTCTAAATCATTCAGGTTTTGAGGCTGTCGCTTGGAAACTCAGAGCTTCAACTCTCTCCATATGTTTCTATGGGATTAAGGTCTGGAGACTGGCTAGGCCACTCCATGACCTTAATGTGCTTCTTTTTGAGCCACTCCATTGTTGACTTGGCTGTATGTTTTGGGTCATTGTCTTGCTGGAAGACCCAGCCACGACCCATTTTTAATGTCCTGGCGGAGGGAAGGAGGTTGTCACTCAGGATTTTATGGTACATGGCTCCATTCATTTTTCCATTGATGCAGTGAAGTAGTCCTGTGCCCTTAGCAGAGAAACACAACCAAAACATAATGTTTCCACCTCCATGCTTGACAGTGGGGATGGTGTGCTTTGGGTCATAGGCAGCATTTCTCTTCCTCCAAACACGGCGAGTGGAGTTAATGCCAAAGAGCTCAATTTTTGTCTCATCTGACCACAGCACCTTCTCCCAATAACTCACAGAATCATCCAGGTGTTCATTTGCAAACTTCAGACGAGTCTGCACATGTGCCTTCTTGAGCAGGTGGACCTTGCGGGCACTGCAGGATTTTAATCCTTTAAGGCATATTGTGTTACCAATGGTTTTCCTTGTGACTGTGGTCCCAGCTGCCTTGAGATCATTAACAAGTTCCCCCCATGTAGTTTTAGGCTAATCCCTCCCCTTCCTCATGATCAAGGATACCCCACGAGGTGAGATTTTGCATGGTGCCCCTGATCGATGTCGATTGACAGTCATTTTGTATTTCTTCCATTTTCTCACTATTGCACCAACAGTTGTCTCCTTCTCCCCCAACGTCTTACTTATGGTTTTGCAGCCCTTTCCAGCTTTGTGCAGGTCTATGATCTTGTCACTTACATCCTTAGAAAGCTCTTTAGTCTTGCCCATGTTGTAGAGGTTAGAGTCTGACTGATTAATTGAGTCTGCAGACTGGAGTCTTTTATGCAGATGACTATGTAAGACAGCTGTCTTTAATGCAGGTAACGAGTTGATTAGGAGCGTCTAACTGGTCTGTAGGAGCCATAACTCATAATGGTTTTAAAGGGGATCAAATTCTTATTTCTCACTGCAAAATGCAAATAAATTTATCTAATTTATACAATGCGATTTTCTTGATTTTTTTTTGGTGATATTCTCTCTCAATGTTAAAATTAACCTACCCTTAAAATTATAGACTGTTCATGTCTTTGACAGTGTGCAAACTTACAAATACAGCAAGGGATCAAATAATTATTTCCTTCACTGTATGTATGTGAACAGAATATGAACAATCATTTCCAGCTGATGATACCTAGCACCTGTCCTGATTCTAAAAGTAGCTAACAGCGGTATCAATAGGGAATAGATTTTTTTTTATCGTTTGCTTGCAGCAGCAAGAGTATAAGGTAATAATCCCTGTCTGAATGCGTGTAATACACTATCCGTAGTGCGCTAGCTCACCCATACACAAATTTCCGAAAAGAGTTAATATTGTTGAAAATAGAATCAATTTGAATTTACCTTCCCATTATTTAGGAGTGGGTCCCCTATACTCTTATTGCTGCAAGTTCAAGGGCTGCCAAAAATTAGGACCCGCTCCAATACCAATTTAAAGAGACGTAGTGGAGGGCCTCAGTCCAAAAGTTTTTTTCCCATTATTAAGGAGTGGGTCTCCTGTACTGTTATTGCATATGCAGCAAGTTCAAGGGTTGCCAAAAATTAGGATGCAGTCAAATAACAATTTGAATAGACATAGTGAAGAGCCTCATAATTTAAAAAAAAAAAATGATTAAGGAGTGGGTCTCCTCTTCTATTATTGCATATGCAGCAAGCTCAAGGACTGCCCAAAATTAGGACGCACTCCAATACCAATTTGAAGAGACGCAGTGGAAGACCTCAGTAAAAATGTATTTTTCATTATTAAGGAGTGGGTCTCCTAGACTTGTAATACATATATAATATATAGAATGTTAGAGGTAGGCCTCTAAAAATAGTTCCTACGGGCATCATAAACACCCTTAAAAAAATTATGTGGGCATTGCATGATGGTCACCCTGGTGATGAGGTGGTGGAGGATGAGGATAAGGATAAGGAGGAGGATGACATAAAATAGACGAAATCCTGAAGTGTATACCCATGTCTGGGTGTGATGGGGTGCATGGGAATAGACCCTCCTAAAAAACCACTGGATTTGAGTTTATGTTCCGCTGCAATCATTCACTGGTGTCGAGCAGTCTGGCCTAATCCAGCCCTTGTTCATTTTGATAAGAGTCAGTCTGTCAGCATTTTCAGTTGACAGGCAGTTGCGCCTATCAGTAATAATACATCCGCAGCAGTAAAAAGCAGCTCTGACAAAACGCTAGCGGCAGGGCAGGTCGGGACCTCCAAGGCAAACAGAGACAGCCTGGATACCCAATAGTTGTAAGAGACAGAGGAATTACAGAGGACGCTGGTATGGTCAGCAAGGTACTCCTTCAGCATCTTCCAAAACTTTTCCCTTCTTGTCAGAGTACCCCACGCATCAGGGCCTGGGCACTGGGAGGGTCTGAGAAAACTGTCCCAGACCTTTGACAGTGTTCCCCTGCCTCTTCTGCATCTGGTTTGTGTCTCCCTCACCTTTACTCCTTGGTTGACCAAGGAACTGTGACCTCTGCTGCCAGCGTTGTCAGCTGGGAATTTTTTAAATAATTCTTCAACAAAGGCTTTCCGGTACTGCAACATTTAATTAGACCTGTTCACCATGGGAAGGAGAGATAGAAAGTTCTCCTTGTAGCGCGGGTCTAGAAATGTGACCAACCAGTAATTACTGTTGTCCAAAATGTGTACGACGCGAGGGTCACAGAAAAGGTTGAGAAACATAATGTCAGCCATGTGTGCCAGACTGCCAAAAGTCAAGACTTCCCTGTCATCACCAAGAGGACAACTGGCCATGTTATCCTCCTCATCCTCCTCCTGGTCCTCCTCCTCCTCCTATCCCTCTTCAGGCCATCCACGCTGAACAGACTGTATAAATGTGGTGTGGGTGGTACTGTCTGTAGCGCAGGAAACCAGCAACTGTTCCTCCTCCTCCTCATTATCACCTAATCCATGTTGAGATGAGATGAGGCTGGGCTGTGTAGCATTACCCTGTATAGTTCCTTGCTCAATCTCATCGTGCTCCGCCTTCAAAGCCTCCTCTTTAATTGTGAGCAGGGGGCGTTTCGGTAGACAGAGAAGCAGGATGGTGATGCTAATTATGGCGTCATCACCACTCACCATCTTGGTCAAGTCCTCAAAGTTTTGGTGGATGGCACAGATGTCAGACATCCATGCCCACTCATCAACTCTTATGTGCGGAGGCTGAGCTGAATACTGACGGGTGTGTTGAAGCTGGTATTCAACAAATGCCCTCTGCTGCTCACAAATCCTTCCCACCATATGCAACGTTCAGTTCCAATGCGTGGTGACATCACACACCAGTCGGTGAGCTGGAAGCTGCAAACGCTGCTGAAGCACTGTCAAGGTGGCGAAAACTGTAGCTGACTTTTGAAAATGGGCACACAAGCGGCATACCTTCACAAGCAGCTCAGGCAGATCTAGGTAGGTTTTGAGAAACCGCTGAACCACTAAGTTGAGCGCATGGGTCAGGCATGGTACATGTGCGAGGTTGCCAAGCTTCAGAGCCGCCACCAGGTTCCGGCCATTGTCACACATGACCATGCCTGGCTGTAGGTTCAGAGGTGAGAGCCACAGATCTGCCTGCTGTGTTATAGCTTTTAACAACTCTGCAGCTGTGTTCGATTTGTCGCCTAAGCAGATAAGCTTTAGCAGAGCCTGTTGCCGCTTGGCTGAGGCAGTGCTGCAGTGCTTCCAGCTTGCGACTGATGTGGTCATTTCGGAGATGGAGGCTGAAGAGCAGGAGGATGAGGTGCAGGAGCTGTAGAATGTGGGGGCAACCCTGATTGACCAAAGGCCCGCCATCCTCGGCGGCGGGAGGACGTGTTCCATCCCAGGGTCCGACTGGGTCCTGGCATTCACAATATTAACCTAAGGTGCAGTCAGTGAAATTAACCGTTCCTGGCCACAAGCAGTAACTACATTGGTGAGGGCATGGGTAATGTTCTGGGACCCGTGCTTGTGTAAGGCGGGGACGGCACACTGGGAGAAACAGTGGCGGATGGGGACCGAGTACCAAGGGTCAGCCGCTGCCATCAGGTTTTGGAAAGCTTCCATCTCCACGAGCCTAAAAGGCAACATTTCCAGTGCAAACAGTCAAGAAATGTGAAAGTTTGGTATTGTGGCCTGTGGGTTGGTGGCTGCGTATGTGCGCTTGCAATTCAAGGACTGTGGTAGGGACAAATGAATGCAGTGCTGGGACAAGGACATGGACGGGGTTGCTGACAGTGATAGTTGCAAGTGTGCAATGACAGGTGGGAGGTATCTTCACCGGCATCATGAACAGAGGCTTTGTGTGCATGTACAACAGTGGAAGAGGCAGTTGTGTCACCTACATTCCCAAATCAATGGGAACAGTACTCAAATGACATGGGAACAGCATGGGGAAGACCCCTGGAAGCATTTCTGACTTCCAGGTCACTGCTGTCAACACTTTTGCATTGCTTTCAACCGTGACAAATGCATTCATCGGGAAATGTCATTTTAACATTTTACAACCTTATCTAGCCATGTGGTGTGTGAGACATGATCAGACACATTCTGCTTCATTTATGAAGGAGGGACTCTGAAAGTCACAAAGTCTATTTTTATAGGGCCAACAGGCGGCCATTACTATTCTTAAAGGGCCTGCAGTTGGCCTTCGCTATTCATAGAAAGCCATCAGCCGGCTCTGCTTTGTTGTTATCATTAGTAAACAGTGGGTCTCCTATACTGTTATTGCATATGCAGTGAGTGGCAGGTCTGCCCAAAATTTGGACGCACCCCAATACCCCATTGAAAATTTGGACGCACCCCAATACCCCTTTGAAGAGACTTAGAGGAGGGCCTCTTGAAAAAAAAATGTTCCCGTTATTAGGAAGTGGGCCTCCCATTGTGTTTGCCTATGCATTGAATGCAAGGGTTGCCAAAAATTTGGAGGCACTCCAATGCCCCTTGGAAGAGATGTGGAGGTCAGAGGGCCTCGTGAAAACAATGTTCCCATTATTAGGAAGTGGGTCTCCCATAGTGCTGGCCTACAGTGGTGGCCAAAAGTATTGGCACCCCTGCAATTCTGTCAGATAATACTCAGTTTCTTCCTGAAAATGATTGCAATCACAAATTCTTTGGTATTATTATCTTAATTTAATTTGCTTGCAAGGAAAAAACACAAAAGAGAATGAAGCAAAAATCAAATCATTGATCATTTCACACAAAACTCCAAAAATGGGCCAGACAAAAGTATTGGCACCCTCAGCCTAATACTTGATTGCACAACCTTTAGCCAAAATAACTGCGAACAACCGCTTCCGGTAACCATCATTGAGTTTCTTACAATGCTCTGCTGGAATTGTAGACCATTCTTCTTTGGCAAACTGCTCCAGGTCCCTGATATTTGAAGGGTGCCTTCTCCAAACTGCCATTTTGAGATCTCTCCACAGGTGTTCTATGGGATTCAGGTCTGGACTCATTGCTGGCCACCTTAGAAGTCTTCAGTGCTTTCTCTCAAACCATTTTATAGTGCTTTTGGAAGTGTGTTTTGGGTCATTGTCCTGCTGGAAGTCCCATGACCTCTGAGGGAGACCCAGCTTTCTCACACTGGGCCCTACATTATGCTGCAAAATTTGTTGGTAGTCTTCAGACTTCATAAACCCATGCAAACGGTCAAGCAGTCCAGTGCCAGAGGCAGCAAAGCAACCCCAAAACATCAGGGAACCTCCGCCATGTTTGACTGTAGGGACCGTGTTCGTTTCTTTGAATGCCTCTGTTTTTTTCCTGTACACTCTACGTTGATGCTTTTTGACAAAAAGCTCTACTTTTGTCTCATGTGACCAGAGAACATTCTTCCAAAACGTTTTAGGCTTTCTCAGGTAAGTTTTGGCAAACTCCAGCCTGGCTTTTTTATGTCTCGGGGTAAGAAGTGGGGTCTTCCTGGGTATCCTACCATACAGTCCCTTTTCATTCAGACGCCGATGGATAGTACGGGTTGACACTGTTGTACCCTCGAACTGCAGGGCAGCTTGAACTTGTTTGGATGTTAGTTGAGGTTCTTTATCCACCATCCGCACAATCTTGCGTTGAAATCTCTCGTCAATTTTTCTTTTCCGTCCACATCTAGGGAGGTTAGCCACAGTGCCATGGGCTTTAAACTTCTTGATGACACTGCGCACGGAAGACACAGGAATATTCAGGTCTTTGGAGATAGACTTGTAGCCTTGAGATTGCTCATGCTTCCTCACAATTTGGTTTCTCAAGTCATCAGACAGATCTTTGGTCTTCTTTCTTTTCTCCATGCTCAATGTGGTACACACAAGGACACAGGACAGAGGTTGAGTCAACTTTAATCCATGTTAACTGGCTGCAAGTGTGATTTAGTTATTGCCAACACCTGTTAGGTGCCACAGGTAAGTTACAGGTCCTGTTAATTACATGAATTAGAGAAGCATCACATGATTTTTCAAACAGTGCCAATACTTTTGTCCACCCCCTTTTTTAGGTTTGGTGTGGAATTGTATCCAATTTGGCTTTAGGACAATTCTTTTTGTGTTTTTTCATTGAAGACAAATTAAATGAAGATAATAATACCAAAGAATTTGTGATTGCAATCATTTTCAGGAAGAAACTGAGTATTATCTGACAGAATTGCAGGGGTGCCAATACTTTTGGCCACCACTGTATGTAGTGAATGCAAGGGCTGCCAAAAATTTGGAGGCACTCCAATGCCCCTTGGAAGAGACGTAGCTGGCCTCATGAAATTTTTTTCCCATTATTAGGAAGTGGGTCTCCCATAGTGTTGGCCTATGCAGTGAATGCAAGGGCTGCCAAAAATTGGGAGGCACTCCAATACACCTTGGAAAAAACATGGGGGAGGGCCTCATAAAAAAATGTTCCCATTAGAAAAGATTGGGTCTCCTATTCTTGTAATGCCCATGCACTAAGTGTATGGGCGGACGAAAATTTACCCGTGGGGGGTATACATGAACATACTGTATAAAATTTCTTTTTAAGGGCATCATAAACACCCTTTAAAAAAAGTTATGTGGGTGTTGCATCACGGACCACGGTCACCCTGGTGATATGGTGGTGGAGGATGAGGAAAAGAAGAAGGAGGAGGACAAGAGCAAATAGCCAAAATCAGGAAGCATATACCCATGTGTGAGTGTGAAATAGGTGCATGGAAATACACCTCCCAAAAAAAGACACTGGACTTGAGTTTATCTTACGTTGCTATCATTCGGTTGTGTTGAGAAGTCTGGCCCAATGAGCCCTTGATCATTTTTTAAAAGAGTCAGCCTGTCAGCATTTTCAGTTGACAGGCGGATGCACTTATCAGTTATAATTCTACCAACGGCACTAAAAACCCACTCTGATAAAATGCTAGCAGCAGGGCAGCCCAGGACCTCCAAGGCGTAGAGAGCTAGTTCATTCCACATGTCCAGCTTGGATACCCAATAATTATAAGGCACGGAGGAATCACGGAGGACGTTGATACGGTTGGCAAGGTACTCCCTCAGCATCTTCCCAAACTTTGCACTCCTTGTGAGAGTACCCCACGCCTCAGGGCCTGTGCGATGGGAGGGGCTGAGAACTCTCCCAGAAATTTGACAGTGTTCCCCTGCCTCTGCTGGATTGGAGTTGTGTCTCTCTCGCCTGTACTCCTTGGTTGTCCAATGAACTGTGACCTCTGCCGCCAGCATTTTCAGATGGGAATTTTTTTAATAGTTCCGCAACAAGGGCCTTCTAGTATTGCCCCATTTTTGTAGACTGCCCACCTCCGGAATAAGAGATTTAAAGTTTTCCTTGTAGCATGGGTCTAGAAGTGTCACCAACCAGAAATGACTGTCACCCAAAATTTTGAGAACACGAGGGTCACGGTAAAGGCAGTGTAAAATAAAAGCAGCCATGCGTGCAAGACTGCTAACAAGCAAGACTTCCTTGTCCTCACCAAGAGGACGAGCGACCATGCTCTGCTCCTCCTCCTCCCTGTCCCCAGGCCATCCACGCTGAACATACAGTATGACAGTTGTGCAGGTAGTACCGTTTATAGTGCATGAAACTAGCTCCTCTTCTTACTCCTCCTCCTCCTTTTCCTCATTGTGACCCAATCCACATTGGGATGAGATGAGGCTGGGCTGTGTGTTATCACCCTGTATGGTTCCTTGCTCCATCTCATCGTACTCCGCCTGCAATGCATCCTCTTTGATTGCGAGCAGAGAGCTTTTCAGGAGACAGAAAAGAGGGATGGTGATGCTAATTATGGCGTCATCGCTGCTCACCATCTTGGTGGAGTCCTCAAAGTTTTGGAGGATGGTACAGATGTCTGACATCCATGTCCACTCCTGAGGTTTTATGTGTGGAGTCTGAACTGAATACCAATAGCCTTGTGGATGCTGGTAGTCAACAACTGCCCTCTTCAGCTCACAAATCCTTCCCAACATCTGCAGTGTAGAGTTCCAACGCATGGGGACATCACACACCATTCATTGAGCTGGAAGCTGCAAAGGCTGCTGAAGCACGGCAAGGGCAGCAGAAGCTGTAGCTGACTTTCTAAAATGGCACACAGGCGGCGTACTTTGACAAGCAAATCTGGCAGCTCTAGGTAGGTTTTGAGAAACCACTGAACCACAAGGTTAAGCACATGGGCCAGGCATTGTACATGTGTGAGCTCGCCTCAGAGCTGCCACCAGGTTCTGGCTACACCTCCATGTCTGGCTGTAGGTTCAGCGGTGTCAGACACAGATCTGCCTCCTCTTTCAGAGTTGTCCACAACTCTTTAGCATTGTGCGATTTGTCACCTAAGAATATTAGCTTTAGCACAGCCTGTTGCTGCTTGGCTGAGGCAGTGCTGCAGTGCTTCCAGCTGGTTACTGATGTGGTCATTTTGGAGATGGAGGCTGAAGAGGAGGAGGAGGCTGAGGAGGATGAGGTGCAGGAACTATAGTCTGTGGGGGCAACCCTGATTGACCTAGGGTCCGCAATCCTCAGCGCCTTGAGGTTGTGTTCAGTCCCAAGGTCTGACTGGGTCCCAGCTTCCACTATGTTAACTCAGTGTGCCATCAGCAAGAACTACCATCCCTACCCACAAGCACTTGTCCACGTGTCCGTTAGGCGGACTTTCCCAGTAACTGCATTGTTGAGGACAAGGTCAATGTTGTGGGACACGTACTTTTGTAATGCGGCGACGGCACACCGCGACAAATAGTGGCGGCTTGGCACCGAGTACCGAGGGACAGCCGCCATCAGGTTGAGGAAAGCTTCCGTCTCCACGAGCATAAAAGGCCACATTTCGAGTGCAAGCAGTCGCGAAATGTGGGAAATTAGTAGTGTGGCCTGTGGGGCGTTGGCTGCATATTTGCGCTTGCGTTCCAAGGACTGGGGTATGGACAACTGAGCTCTGTGCTGGGACAAGTACGTGCTTGCTGATGGTGCTAGTTGAGAGTGTTCAACGACAGATGCAGGGCAGGAGGCATCTTCACATGCACTATGGACAGGGGATTTTCTTGCACGCACAACAGCTGAAGAAGCAGTGGTGTCACCCGCAGACACTGTTCCTCTACCCTGGGGTTCGGCCTACAAAGTCAGGTGCTTTGCTGCCATGTGCCTGATCATGCTGGTGGTAGTCAACCTGGTAGTTTTGCCACCCCTGCTGATGTTGACCTGGCAGGTGGTGCAAATGGCCTTGGCGTTATCGGCAGAGTCTTTAAAAAACAACCAGACTCGGGAAGATCTAACTGTTGTACTGGCAACTTCCGTCGTGTTGGTGTTACGTGGAGCGATTGCCCAACTTCTGTCTGCAGCCACCACACTGCTTCTTCCTGCCTGTTGGGTTGCTCTACCTCCCTCCGCTTGTGTGCTGCTGTTCTCGCTCTGCATGTCATCCTGCCAGGTTCCACTTCCGCACTCTGGTCCTCCTCCTGACTTTCTGGCAATTGTGTCTCACCACTTGTGACACTTTCCCACCGTCGCCTTCATATGTCCGTGGCTGCTCAAATATTTGGGCATCTCTACATGCGACCTCCTCTTGCCCCGCTTCAAATGGACCAGGCGAGAGACCCAAATCTATAAATGGAAAAATGAACAGCTCTTCATAGTGTTCAAGTGTGGGATCAGTTGTCTCTGGGCACTCGGCATAGTGGGAGGAAGGAGGATCAGGGTGAGGAATATGCAGTCCAGCCTCACGGCTACTGAGACTTTACCGTGTGGAAGATAGGTTGGTGGTGATGGTGGCTAAGTGACTGGAAGCATTATCTGCTATCCAACCAATAACCTTTTCCCACTCCTCTGTGTTCAATAGTAGTATTCTGCGGTCCCCTATTAATTGGGACAGGAAGGTCGAGCGAGAAGATGTGGGTGTTTGTTGTGGCACAATTTAAGCTTGCCCACGGCCTCGGGCTCTGCATGCACCATCACCATCACATCCATTTCCCTGTGACACGTGCCTTGCCTATTTTAAATGGAGGACAATATCTTCCACGCTAACTACAAATGGCTGAATTTGGAGCGAACTTATATGTGATCTGTGTGACAAACAAACCACAGTTTTAAATAGCTGGCCTGTAGGTAACTATTTTTAACAGTGCCGACCTCGTGTCAATAAGTTCGCTGACACACTGCAACAAAATTTCAATGGAGGCCAGAAATGGCAATATTTTCAGCGTAATTATATGTGATCCGTGTGACGGACAAACCACAGTTTTAAATAGCTGGCCTGTAGGTAACTCTTTTTAACAGAAAACTGGTGTCAATAACTTCACTGACCCACTGAAACTAAATTTTTATTGAGTCCAGAAATGGCAGAATTTTCAGCGCAAATATATGTGATCCGTGTGATGGACAAATAACAGTTTTAAATAGCTGGCCTGTAGGTAACTATTTTTAACATCGCCAACCTCGTGTCAATAAGTTCACTGACACACTGCAACAAAATTTCAATGGAGGCCAGAAATGGCAATATTTTCAACGCAATTATATGTGATTCATGTGACGGACAAACCACAGTTTTAAGTAGCTGGATTTTTTAGCTCTGTAATATGGAAAGGAATGGAAAAACGGTGTTCTCTAGATTGCTTTTTAAGCAAATAATCAGGATTAAGATAAAAAAAAAATATTCCTAGCCCCTGATACCTGGGGCTATTTCTACAAATATCTGTAAAGCACCAGAAGACAGAACTGGAACTCTTTTATTATAAAAGTATAAAACAAACCATAAATACACATTATACAAAGAACAAAAATGCAAAAACCCCAACAAACCACAGCAGACAGAACTGGAATGGACCCTCTTGCTATGTGCACTGCTGTCTGCTCTATATCCTGCCTGGCTGCCTAGCACTGATATCTCTGCAGCTGGATTATTCCTCAGAATGACTGTTAGTTTAGATGGATATGTAGAGAATCTTGTAGAATACCTACACTAACTAATAAACAACCAAATCTCTCTCTAGCTCAGGAGCAACTCTCCCTACACTGCCTGATTGCGGAGTAGACTGTGACGAGCATGGCGGCGCAGGTCTGATATAGACCTGATGACGCTGTGCGGCCAGCCAATCACTGTAATGCCACAACCAACATGGCTGCAGCATTACAGTGTGTGGCAGACAATCCCTGCATGTTTGGCGCTCTTTAGACCCGAGCTCCCTACGAGCTACCCTGGAAATACTCGGCGAGCAGTGAGATGCTCGGGTGAGCACCGAGCAGTAGCGAGTATGCTCGCTCATCACTAATGATGACCAGATTCAGACTATCATTTGCCTACTGTAACTACCAGATATCTATCATAGAGAAAATGCTCTGTATCTCTCATAGAAAATTTGTACAGGATCATAACAGGTTGTAGTTACAATGTTACTTTACTAGTGCAAAAGTAAAACCCTGTATTAAAAGTAACATAAATAGTAATGGCTAGTGATGGGCAGACACTAAAGTGCTCAGTTGGAGGCTGAAGAGGAGGAGGATGAGGTGCAGGAGCTGTAGAATGTGGGGGCAACCTTGATTGACCAAGGGCCCGCAATCCTCAGCGGCGGGAGGACGTGTTCCATCCCAGGGTCCGACTGGGTCCTGGCTTCCACAATAGTAACCTAGGGTGCAGTCAGTGAAATTAACCGTTCCTGGCCACAAGCAGTAACTACATTGGTGAGGGCATGGGTAATGTTCTGGGACACGTGCTTGTGTAAGGCGGGGACGGCACACTGGGAGAAACAGTGGCGGATGCGGACCGAGTACCAAGGGTCAGCCGCCGCCATCAGGTTTTGGAAAGCTTCCATCTCCACGAGCCTAAAAGGCAACATTTCCAGTGCAAACAGCCAAGAAATGTGACAGTTTCGTATTGTGGCCTGTGGGTTGGTGGCTGCGTATGTGCGCTTGCAATTCAAGGACTGTGGTAGGGACAAATGAATGCAGTGCTGGGACAAGGACATGGACGGGGTTGCTGACAGTGATAGTTGCAAGTGTGCAATGACAGGTGGGAGGCATCTTCACCGGCATCATGAACAGAGGCTTTGTGTGCATGTACAACAGTGGAAGAGGCAGTTGTGTCACCTACATTCCCAAATCAATGGGATCAGTGCTCAAATGACATGGGAACAGCATGGGGAAGACCCCTGGAAGCATTTCTGACACTCAGGTCACTGATGTCAACAACGTTGTCAGAGGTATTACGCCACTTTTACGGACTCACAATAAAACATACAAAAACGAAACCAAAATGGATTTTCCTGGGAAATATGTTAAGGAACATCCTTTCCAGCGTAATGACTTGTATATAAGGCAAAATAAATAATTAAAAACAAAAATACTCCTGCACACCTTGGGCTATGTTCACACGTAGCGTTTTTGATGCGTTTTTGAACTTTTGCATTGCTTTCAACCGTGACAAATGCATTCACCGGGAAATGTCATTTTAACATTTCACAACCTCATCTGGCCATGTGGTGTGTGAGACATGATCAGACACATTCTGTTTCATTTACGAAGGAGGGACTCTGAAAGTCACAAAGCCTATTTTTATAGGGCCATCAGGAGGCCTTTACTATCCTTAAAGGGCCTGCAGTCGGCCCTTGCTATTCTTAGAGAACCATCAGCCGGCTATGCAGTGAGTGGCAGGTCTGCCCAAAATTTGGACGCACGCCAATACCCCTTTGAAAATTTGGATGCACCCCAATACCCCTTTGAAGAGACTTAGAGGACGGCCTCCTGAAAGCAATGTTCCCATTATTAGGAAATGGATCTCCCATACTGTTTGCCTATGCAGTGAATGCAAGGATTGCCAAAAATTTGGAGGCACTCCAATGCCCCTTGGAAGAGACGTAGAGGGCCTCATGAAATAATGTTCCCATTATTAGGAAGTGGGTCTCCCATAGTGTTGGCCTGTGTTGTGAATGCAAGGGCTGCCAAAAATTGGGAGGCACTCTAATGCCCCTTGGAAGAGACGTAGAGGGCCTCCTGAAAACAATATTCCCATTATTAGGAAGTGGGTCTCCCATAGTGTTTGCCTATGCAGTGAATGCAAGGGTTGCCAAAAATTGGGAGGAACTCCAATGCCCCTTGGAAGAGACGAAGAGGGCCTCATGAAAAAATGTTCCCATTATTAGGAAGTGGGTCTCCCATAGTGTTGGAATGTGCAGTGAATGCAAGGGTTACCAAAAATTGGGAGGCACTCCAATGCCCCCTGGAAGAGACATATTGGACCTCATGAAAAAATGTTCCCATTATTAGGAAGTGGGTCTCCCATAGTGTTGGCTTGTGCAGTGAATGCAAGGGTTGCCAACAATTGGGAGGCACTCCAATGCCCCCTGGAAGAGACGTAGCGGGCCTCATGAAAAAATGTTCCCATTATAAGAAAGTGGGTCTCCCATAGTGTTAGCCTGTGCATTGAATGCAAGGGCTGCCAAATATTGGGAGACACTCCAGTGCCCCTTGGAAGAGACGTGGAGGAGGACCTCATAAAAAAATGTTCTCATTAGAAAGGAGCGGGTCTCCTATACTTGTAATGCCCATGCACTATGTGTATGGGCTGACAAACATTTACCCCTGGGGGGTATACATGAACATACTGTATAAAAAAAATTTTTTACGGGCATCATAAACACCCTTTAAAAAAATTATGTGGGTTTTGCATCACAGACCACAGTCACCCTGGTGATATGTTGGTGGAGGATGAGGATGAGGAGAGGGAGGAAGACAAGAGCAAATACTGTAGCCAAAATCAGTAAGCGTATACCCAGGGGTGGGCTAGGCCAGGGGGCAGGAGGGCAAATGCCCCCCAGGCCGCTCACCCAGTAGCTGCACAGGGCCGAGTGTCCTGCGGGGGAAAAAAATGGCCGGGGTGCAGGCACAGAGGTAAGCGATGTCAGTCACTGACACCGCTCACCCCTCTCTGTCCTACGCTCCGGTCGTCACTCCCTCTCTCCCCACACTCACAGCTGGATCTCCTGCAAGGCACCTGCCTGTGCATGCAGGGGACGCTGGATGGCGTGACGTCATTGCACCATCCAGCATCCACTGCTGCACTTCGGAGAAGAGAGGAGATGGCGGACTGAAGCCTGGATCATGTGAGTATGAGCTTTTGTTTAAAAATTCTCACATTACTATGAGGATAGAGCCTGTGCTGATAGGGGGGGGGGATAAACTGGGGGCCTGTGCTGATGGGAGGGGGATACACTGGGGGCCTTTGCTGATGGGGGGGAATATACTGGGGTCCTGTGCTGGTGGGGGTGGGGGATACACTGGGGGCCTGTGCTGATGGGGGATACACTGAGGGCCTGTGCTGATGGGGGGGATACGCTGATGGGGATGTGCTGAAGGGGGAGGGGGATACGATGATGGGGCTGTGCCGATGGTGGGATACACTGATGGGGCTGTACGGATGGGGCTGTGCTGACTTTGGGATATGGTGATGGGGCTGTGCTGATGGGGGATACGCTGATGGGGCTGTGCTGATGGGGGGATATGCTGATGGGGCTGTGTTGATGAGGGATATGCTGATGGGGCTGTGCTGATGGAGATACGCTGATGGGGCTGCACTGATCGGGGGACACACTGATGGATGGGGCTGTGCTGATGGGGGATACGCTGATGGGGCTGTGCTGATGGAGATACTCTGATGGAGCTGCACTGATGGGATACGCTGATGGGACTGTGCTGATGGGGGGATACGCTGATGGGGCTGTGCTGATGGGGGATATACTGATGGGGCTGATGAGGGGATACGCTGATGGATGGGGCTGTGCTGATGGGGATATGCTGATGGGGCTGTACTGATGGAGCTGTACTGATGGGGGGATACGCTGATGGGGCTGTACTGATGGGGTGGATATGCTGATGGCGCTGTGCTGATGGGGGATACGCTGATGGGGCTGTGCTGATGGGGGATACACTGATGGAGCTGTGCTGATGGGGGGATGCGCTGATGCAGCTGTACTGATTGGGGGGTACGCTGATGGATGGGGCTGTGCTGATGGAGCTGTGCTGCTGGGGGGGATACGCTGATGGATGGGGCTGTGCTGATGGGGGATATGACGCACCTCCTGGGCAGTGCGGGGGAACCCAGAACCGGGCCTTGTTGGAGGCTGGGGGTTGTAGTCACCGTGGCGGCGACCCGGTCCGTGACCCAGGGCGGTCAAACCAGTAGCAGTCTATGTGTATCTATTTATATAGTCCGACTACGCCACCTGTGGATTGCGGTTATGGAGAACCACCGCTGCGGAGCAGTCCACTGAAGCTGGTGATATGCGCAGCAAGTGTAGTATAACTCCCCACAGGAAGAGTGTAGCTTCAGGGCAGCGCAGGCGAATGATGGTGGTGATTGTGCGGGCGTCCCAGTGCAGTGAGTGCTGGCGCGATAAGAAACACGGAGACAAAGCGTTGCAGTTCCATGGTCTTTACTCACTGTTGTTGTAGTTCAGATTACAGGAACCAAGCAATCTTCCCCCGTCGTGCTATGCGTACTCAGTGAAGGGCTCAGTCCACCCTCAGGTATCTCCAGAGCACTTTTCAGGACCCCGTTCTATGTACCTTTCTCTGGCCCTTCGTGCCTCACACCTTACACCTCTTCTGTCCAGCTGCCTCGGGTCTTGGCGGGCGACGTGTGTTCCGTCCCCTTGATCCTATGTGGTGCCTTCCTAGCGTGGACTGTGAGCGGCTGTGACACATGCAATGCCACAGCCTCCAGTGACTAGCTGAGCATAGTTTCTGACTCCACTAGTTAAGGGAACCGGTTCCCTGTCTTGGCCTGACCCCCCTACCTCCTGGCAGCGGCATGGCCCGTTCCCCTGGGGTCCCTTCGGTTCCTGTCCTGGAGCCTTCCCGCTCCCTCTTTCCTCTCCTTCCTCCTTCAGGCTCAGGCCTCTTGACTAGGCCTGCCTGTGGAGCAGAGCTCGTACAGAGCCCCTGCTCCCTGTCACTTCTCCTCAGACTGAACGACCGAACCCTCAACTAAGATGGCTCCTACTCCAGTGCTCCCCTTAACTACTTCCTCCACCCATCCACTACCTAGTTCCCCCTTTCTAGGTGGTTCCTCCCCACTCCAGCCAGAGATCAGGGACAGTTGTGCTTCCCACAGGAGTATTGTCTCCCTGTCCCCCGGAAATGTGGTGTAGTGAATGCAGTCTTAGGGTCCTGAGCCATACTCCTTCCTTACCTGAGAGTGAGATACCACACCTCTGGGTGAGATGCAATACCTCTGTGGCAACTGAACCCTCAGGGGCACCACAGAAACGCTGATGGGGCTGTGCTGTTGGGAGGGATATGATGGTGGGGGGATACGCTGATGGGGCTGTGCTGATGGAGATACGCTGATATGGCTACACTGATGGGATACACTGATGGGACTGTGCTGATGGGGGGATAAGCTGATTGGGCTGTGCTGATGGAGGGATACGCTGATGGGGCTGTGCTGATGGGGGGATACGTTGAAGGGGCTGTGTGATGGGGATACGCTGATGGGGCTATACTGATGGGGCTGTACTGATGGGGGATACGCTGATGGATGGGGCGTGCTGATGGGGATACGTGGATGGGGCTGTGCTGATGGGGGATACGCTGATGGGGCTGTGCTGATGGAGGGTTAATAAACTAAGGGGCTGTGCAGATTGGGGAAATAAAATGAGGGGCTGTGCAAAGGGGCATGAAATGAGGGGCTGTGCGGGGGGACAGTAGACATCATACTATATATGGGGTCTGTGTTGGTGACAATACCATATATTGGTGGCTTGTTGTGTATATAATACCGTATGGGCGACTGTGGTGACCATCATACTGTGTAGGGAGACAGATGGAGGAGTAATTACAGTTTGAAGAGGGCAGCGTGGTGGGTAATATGAGGGCATAGCGTGGAGAGGGGGCACAGAATGGATATGGAGAGGAGACAGCGATAAATGGAGGAACTATATGGAGAGAGGTTAGCATGAGAGGGACAGTGTGGAAATATAGAAAGTGTAATGGAAAATTAGAGAGGGGACAGCCATGGTATAGGCCGTGGTTCATAAGAACGGGTGGTTATAGCTGATAATGGTGGACAGTGTAGAGGCCATATACCATAGGAGGCTTATTTAGGTTATAATATGAACAGATATTATTCTGCAGAAGGAGATTTAATAGCACTCCTATTTTTAAGGGTACCGTACGGGGATGTGCTGCAAAAAAACGGAGACGAAGGAGGTCTGCAGAGACAAGATGTGAATGTGAAAAGTCACCGTGTCATCTAGACAACATGGAAATGAAAAGAAAGAGACAGAGAATATGTAATCTATAAGGTACCTGGATGTAAATGTTTATTTGTGATACTGCCTGGGTCTCATCAGTGTTGTGATTCTTGTATGGTCTGCATTCTGATGATGGCTGTTAATAACAATTCCCAGTATCACCTTACCATTGTTAAGGACATACTGAGAGTTGTAGGTTCATGCCATACAATTGTTTATCGGGCTAACTAGATATTACAGTTGATTGTTGTACTAAGCTTAGTTCTTGTATTCAAGTATTTTTGGTTCTGGTCATGTATTCGTGTACTTATCGTGGTTCTGGTGATATATTAATTTACTGGTGATGGTTCTGGTGACGTAGTCAAGTACTGATGGTGGAATCTGTTGATGTATTCATGTACTGATGGTGGATCTAGTGATGCATTCATGTACTGATTGTGGTTCTGGTGACGTATTCATGTACTGAATGTGTTTCTGGTGACATGCTGTAAATGTGTATGTAAAACGCAGCAATATCAAATGTATATTTTTTTTATTTTTTCTCATTTCTTAATTTTAATTAGTTGAACTATTATGTATATATATTTTTTCATATTTTTTAAAACTTTTTTTTACTTTTTACTACATTTGTTAGTCCCCTTAGGGGACTTGAATCTGCGATTAGCAGATTGCTTGTGCTTTTTACAGCAATGCCACCGCCTTGCTGTATATAGCAGAAACCACAGTCTCCTGTGAACGCCAGCCACGGGCTAATTTTCACAGGAGTACCGTCATGACAGGTACAAGAGTTTCTTTGTTAGGGAATTCCATTTGTCTTTCTAGTTTTAGGAACAAGTGAAATGAACCCATTAGTGCACAATGGTGTAACTGTCCATCACAGTCAGGGTATGAACGGAGCGGGTTCAGCAGCTGAGCCCACCAATGCCCTGCAGATGCTGGCTATGATCTGCTGTAACAGCAGCGATCAGAACTTGCCTCAATCCCTCTGTTTAACAATTTAAAAAGCATGATGGCTGGTGCACGAGTTCTCCAATCCTCATCAGCCAACACCCATGACATGCTCCTGGGTCTCGGATGTTTTGTCATGACAGGCCTCATTTCTGTCATTTTGTTCCTTCCATGAAGCCTAGCCTGAGGTTCAGGCTTCTAGAAAAACATTTATTTCACTATGTACTGCAATACTGTGGTATTGCAGTACAGTTATATGAAAAAGTTTGGGCACCCCTATTAATCTTAAGCTTATTGTTTTATAAAAATTGGTGTTTTTGCAACAGCTATTTCAGTTTGATATATGTAATAACTGTTGGACACAGTAATGTTTCTGCCTTGAAATGAGGTTTATTGTACTAACAGAAAATGTGCAATCTGCATTCAAACAAAATTTGACAGGTGCATAAGTATGGGCACCTCACCAGAAAAGTGACATTAATATTTAGTAGATCCTCCTTTTGCAAAAATAACAGCATCTAGTCGCTTCCTGTAGCTTTTAATGAGTTCCTGGATCCTGGATGAAGGAATTTTTGACCATTCCTCTTTACAAAGCAATTCCAGTTCAGTTAAGTTTGATGGTCGCCGAGCATGGACAGCCCTCTTCAAATGATCTCACAGATGTTCAATGATATTCAAGTCTGGGGACTGGGATGGCCATTCCAGAACATTGTAATTGTTCCTCTGCATGAATGCCTGAGTAGATTTGGAGCGGTGTTTTGGATCATTGTCTTGCTGAAAGATCCATCCCCTGCGTAACTTCAACTTTATCACTGATTCTTGAACATTATTGTCAAGAATCTGCTGATACTGAGTGGAATCCATGCGTCCCTCAACTTTAACAAGATTCCCGGTGCCGGCATTGGCCACACAGCCCCAAAGCATGATGGAACCTCCACCAAATTTTACTGTGGGTAGCAAGTGTTTTTCTTGGAATGCTGTGTTTTTTTGCCGCCATGCATAACTCCTTTTTGTATGATCAAACAACTCAATCTTGGTTTCATCAGTCCACAGGACCTTCTTCCAAAAAGAAATTGGCTTCTCCAAATGTGCTTTTGCATACCTCAGCCGACTCTGTTTGTAGCGTGCTTGCAGAAACGGCTTCTTTCGCATCACTCTCCCATACAGCTTCTCCTTGTGCAAAGTGCGTTGTATAGTTGACCGATGCACAGTGACACCATCTGCAGCAAGTTGATGCTGCAGCTCTCTGGAGGTGGTCTGAGGATTGTCCTTGACTGATCTTACCATTCTTCTTCTCTGCCTTTCTGATGTTTTTCTTGGCCTGCCACATCTGGCCTTAACAAGAACTGTCCCTGTGTTCTTCCATTTCCTTACTATGTTCCTCACAGTGGAAACTGACAGGTTAAATCTCTGAGACAGCTTTTTGTATCCTTCCCCTGAACAACTATGTTGAATAATTTTTGTTTTCAGATCATTTGACAGTTGTTTTGAGGAGCCCATGATGCCACTCTTCAGAGGAGATTCAAACAGGAGAACAACTTGCAAGTGTCCACTTTAAGTAGCTTTTCTCATGATTGCATACACCTGGCTATGAAGTTCAAAGCTCAATGAGGTTACAAAACCCAAAAAAGTGCTTTAGTATGTCAGTAAAAAGTAGGTAGGAGTATTTAAAACAAGAAAATGATAAGGGAGCCCATACTTATGCACCTGTCAAATTTTGTTTGAATGCAGATTGCACATTTTCTGTTAGTACAATAAACCTCATTTCAAGGCAGAAACATTACTGTGTCCAACAGTTATTACATATATCAAACTGAAATAGCTGTTGCAAAAACACCAATTTTTATAAAACAATAAGCTTAAGATTAATAGGGGTGCCCAAACTTTTTCATATAACTGTATATACTGAAATTAGTAATTTGATCACAGGTTTTTTTGTTTAAAAAAAAAATGGAATTCCTTAAGGCTGTTCCCGCATCTAGTTAATAAGCTCGGCTCTGCTCCCGTATATAGGTAGAAAGCTCTGTTCTGCTCCCGTATCTAGGTAGTAAGCTCATTTCTGCTCCCGTATCTAGGTAGTAAGCTCGGTTCTGCTCCTGTATCTAGGCAATACGCTCGGTTCTGCTCCCGTATCTACGTAGTAAGCTCTGTTCTGCTCCCATATCTAGGTAGTAAGCTCGGTTCTGCACACATCAGCCTTCTAATACATCCAAAAGGATCGATGCCTCTTGTCTAGCCCTAGGCTTACAGCTTAGGTGCCTCCCTAATTAGTTTGACACAGGCTAGATTGCACGACTGCACTTTACTTGGGTTCATTTTCTATGTGGATTTCTCTGCAGTTCAGTTTAGGTCCCTTTTTTGGTATTTTCAATCTTACTCTCTATTTGGCCTCTCATCTTAGTCACTCATTCAGTGCTTTTTTTATTGTTGTATATCACATTGAATATTATGTAAAATAAATAGTGTTGAGCGATACCTTCCGATATCAAGAAATATCGGATCTGATTGGATCAGACCGATACCCAAAAAATATCGGATATCGCCGATTCCGATACCGGAAACCAATGCAAGTCAATGGGACACAAATATTGGAATGAAAATAAACCCTTTCTTTCCTTGTAGGTTAATTCTACATGAAGGTAAACAACTAAGAATAATGTAGAATGTATTGGGGGAGGTGGGGGAGACAATAAAGGCATAGAGGTTTAGCCCAATCAAATGGAATAGCAGGAATTTATATTTTTTTTAAGACGTTCTGAGTTACAAAAATATTGACTATGTTAATTTTTTTTATATTTTGTCAGATATTTATGTTTCACTACTTCCATGCTCTTCACCTTCTTTTTTACTTCTCCCACACTTTCTCCTTCATCATCCTCAGCATCAGCATCTTTTTTATCAACTTCTTCTTCACCTTCTTCATCTTCTTCTTCTTCACCTTCTTCGTATTATTCTTTTTTTTACATTCTTCATATTCTTCTTATTCAACTATTCTTCTTCTTCATATTCTACTTCTTCATCTTCTTCATATTCTTCTTCTTCATCATATTCTTATTTGTGACAGGCATTCCTGTAGTTGTTATCAATAAAAGTTTGAAGATTACACCTTTCGTTCTGCCTGTCACAAAAGATTTACAACAGGATTTGTCCGCATTCAGTTTGGACTGCAGCAGCAGGTCTTTTCCAGGGGCACCACGAGGAGGAATGGACTCACCCCCATACATTGCTTAGTCTTCTTCTGCTTATAATTTAGATAATATCTTTTGCTCTGATTTTTAGTCTTATGCTTAATGTTCTTCTGCTTTTTGTTCTGCAGCTTCTTGTTCTTCTGCTTCTTGGTTTTCTGTCTCTTGTTCTTCTGTATCTTGGTGGTTGTCTTCTTGTTCTTTGTCCTCTTGGTCATCTTCTTCAGGGTCATCTTCTTGGTCTTCATCGGGGTGGTCTTCAGGGTCGTAGTCTTCAGGGTCGTCATCTTCGGGGTCCTCGTCATCTTCGGGGTGGTCTTCAGGGTCCTCGTCTTCAGGGTCCTCGTCTTCGGGGCCCTCGTCTTCTTTGGGGCGGTCTTCAGGGTCGTCGTCTTCGGGGTCCTCGTCTTCTTCGGGGTGGTCTTCAGGGTCCTCGTCTTCAGGGTCCTCGTCTTTGGGGTCCTCGTCTTCTTCAGGGTGGTCTTCAGGGTCCTCGTCTACAGGATCGTCGTCTTCGAGGTCCTCGTCTTCGGGGTGGTCTTCAGGGTCCTTGTCTTCTAGGTCGTCGTCAGGGAGATCCAGAGTGATTACCAAGAACCAGTTCAAAAAGCTTGAACTTATAAATGTAGCAGAAGGTACAAGAAGGCTGAGGAACTGCCGAGAACCAGCTGACGGTACTGGAACCCGGATGGGTAGCAGAAGGCACTAGAGCCAATGGAACTACCGAGGACCAGCTGACGGCACTGGAACACAGTTTCTAAGCAGGTGGGTAGTTCACATATGATGCAATATTCCGGAAGACCTACAAAAGACAAAAAAATATATCTCATACCCTACCATCATTATATATAAATGTAAAGCAAAGCCGTCCCACCAGCGACAAGGTGACCCTAAATTGGGAAGGTACCTACACTGTCTATATTAAAAACCTTACTGTATATCAAAGTTGAAGTAATGCATATAAAAGGGTAGACAAATAGGACCGGGCCCCAACATCAGACCACCTAGGCCTGTGGTAAGCTACATATATACTAACCAGCTTAACAAAGGGGATGCCACACCCTTAATTTGCATAGAATGCAAACAAGACAAAAAAACCAAGCAATGTGAACTGAGGTCTAAGATGGTACACATGCAAGAAATAGGAGCATGTTCACACTAGCAAAAAGAGGCAAAACCTACAAAAGAAAAAAAAATATAACTCATACCCTACCATCATTATATATAAATATAAAGCAAAGTTGCATATGACTTATAGGGTAATTAGTGAACTATTTTTGATCAAAAAAAGTATACAAGCCGTCCCACCAGCGACAAGGTGACCCTAAATTGGGACAGTACCTACACTGTCTATATTAAAAACCTTACTGTATACCAAAGTTGAAGTCATGCATATAAAAGGGTAGACAAATAGGACCGGGTCCCAACCTGGTTTCAGGTTTTTAATATAGACAGTGTAGGTACCGTCCCAATTTAGGGTCACCTTGTCGCTGGTGGGACGGCTTGTATACTTTTTTTGATCAAAAATAGTTCACTAAGTACCCTATAAGTCATATGCAACTTTGCTTTACATTTATATATAATGATGGTAGGGTATGAGATATATTTTTTTGTCTTTTGTAGGTTTTGCTTCTTTTTGCTAGTGTGAACATGCTCCTATTTCTTGCATGTGTACCATCTTAGACCTCAGTTGCCATTGCTTGTTTTTTTGTCTTGTTTGCATTCTATGCAAATTAAGGGTGTGGCATCCCCTTTGTTGAGCTGGCTAGTATATATGTAGCTTACCACGGGCCTAGGTGGTCTGATGTTGGGACCCGGTCCTATTTGTCTACCCTTTTATATGCATTACTTCAACTTTGATATACAGTAAGGTTTTTAATATAGACAGTGTAGGTACCGTCCCAATTTAGGGTCACCTTGTCGCTGGTGGGACGGCTTGTATACTTTTTTTGATCAAAAATAGTTAACTAAGTACCCTATAAGTCATATGCAACTTTGCTTTACATTTATATATAATGATGGTAGGGTATGAGATATATTTTTTTGTCTTTTGTAGGTTTTGCTTCTTTTTGCTAGTGTGAACATGCTCCTATTTCTTGCATGTGTACCATCTTAGACCTCAGTTCACATTGCTTGGTTTTTTGTCTTGTTTGCATTCTATGCAAATTAAGGGTGTGGCATCCCCTTTGTTGAGCTGGTTAGTATATATGTAGTTTACCATGGGCCTAGGTGGTCTGATGTTGGGACCTGGTCCTATTTGTCTACCCTTTTATATGCATTACTTCAACTTTGATATACAGCAAGGTTTTAATATAGACAGTGTAGGTACCGTCCCAATTTAGGGTCACCTTGTCGCTGGTGGGACGGCTTGTATACTTTTTTTGATCAAAAATAGTTCACTAAGTACCCTATAAGTCATATGCAACTTTGCTTTACATTTATATATAATGATGGTAGGGTATGAGATATATTTTTTTGTCTTTTGTAGGTTTTGCTTCTTTTTGCTAGTGTGAACATGCTCCTGTTTCTTGCATGTGTACCATCTTAGACCTCAGTTCACATTGTTTGGTTTTTTGTCTTGTTTGCATTCTATGCAAATTAAGGGTGTGGCATCCCCTTTGTTGAGCTGGTTAGTATATATGTAGCTTACCACGGGCCTAGGTGGTCTGATGTTGGGACCCGGTCCTATTTGTCTACCCTTTTATATGCATTACTTCAATTTTGAAATACAGTAAGGTTTTTAATATAGACAGTGTAGGTATCGTCTCAATTTAGGGTCACCTTGTCGCTGGTGGGATGGCTTGTATACTTTTTTTGATCAAAAATAGTTCACTAAGTACCCTATAAGTCATATGCAACTTTGCTTTACATTTATATATAATGATGGTAGGGTATGAGATATATTTTTTTGTCTTTAGCAGGTTTTGCTTCTTTTTGCTAGTGTGAACATGCTCCTATTTCTTGCATGTGTACCATCTTAGACCTCAGTTCACATTGCTTGGTTTTTTAATATTCCGAAGAGCTGCAATGCGCGATCTTGCGTTGCTGGAACGCCGCAAGTGATCGCACTCTATGCGGACCTTGTGCAGCAGTGCATCAAGATCCGGATAGTCCCTCAAAAAACTCTGCATGACCAAGTTGAGCACATGTGCCAGACATGGGATGTGAGTGAGGTTGCCTAGGCCCAGACCTGCCATCAGATTTCGGCCATTGTCACACACTACCATGCCTGGCTGGAGATTCGCTGGCACAAAACACACGTCGCTCTGCTGCTTGATGGCATTCCAGAGCACCTGTGCTGTGTGGCTTCGATTCCCCAAAGAAATTAATTTTAATACGGCCTGTTGATGTTTGGCCACGGCTGTGCTCATATCGGTCATCATAACAGGTAACCGTTCACGGGTCGATGTGGAGGTAGACTGTGACAGCTCCTGCAGCGCTGATTCAGAGGAACTGTAGTATGAGGAGGAGTCAATGTGTACAGACTGGATTCCTGCAATCCTTGGATTTGGCAGAACACGTACAGCACCACTCTCAAGATCTGTACCCGGCTCCACAACATTTACCCAATGGGCAGTGAGGGAAAGGTATCATCCCTGTCTATGCTTACTGGTCCACGCATCGGTGGTCAGGTGGACCTTGCTACTGACGGCGTTTTGTAGCGCATGTTTAATTTTTCCCTCCACATGCTGTTGCAGGGCAGGGACGGCTTGCCTGCTGAAATAAAAACGGCTGGGCACGTTATATTGTGGGACTGCCAATGCCATAAAGTTACGGAAGGTGTCAGTCTCCACCAGCCTGAATGATAGCATTTCAAGGGCCAGTAGTTTAGCAATGCCAGCATTCAAAGCCTGTGCTCGGGGGTGGTTTGCCGAGTATGGGCGCCTTTTCTTCCATGCCTGTGCTAACGATGGCTGTAGACTGGCCTGGGAGTGTGAGGATGACAGGGAACGTGGTGCTGTGGGTGGAATGACACTGTGTCTCTGTACAACAGTGCCAGAGGTTCTTCCATGCTGATCCTGTGAGGAAGCCGAACCAGCTGTGTGTGAGCTGGAGTAAGAGGCTACAACACGAGCTGAAGAGGTGGTAGGTGGCGCTGTAAGTTGGCCTAGGTCTTCAGTGTGTCTTTGTAACTCCACCACATGCTTGGTCCGCACATGTTTCCACATATTTGTGGTATTGAGGTTGCTGACACTTTTCCCTCTTTTCACCTTCTGATTACATAGCTTGTATTTGACAAAGCAAATGTCATCTGCAACTGTGTCAAAAAAGGACCAGGCACTGCAAGTCTTGGGAGCGCCCGCTTTGGTTTTTGGAAGAGCCATGCTCCTAATGGGTGCCGATGTGGAGGCTACAGGCAACCAAGTCTGCCCCCTCCCTCTTCCTCCTTTTTGGGCCATTCAGGGAATCTCTTCCTCAGAGCTGCTCCCACCACCTTCCTGTCCCTCACGCCATGATGGGTCAAGGACCTCATCATCTACACCACCCTCTTCAAACAACTGCTTCTCCTGGGTAGTCTCGACAGCACAGTACGCACCAGAAAGTGGCACCTGAGTCTCATCATCAGATGCGTACTGAGGTGTGCTGCTGACCATAGGCAATGGCCCACCCGCCTCTTCAGATTCAGAGAGACAAAACGGTTGCGCATCACTGCATACTACCTCTTCTTCAAATTCTCGAATTCTGCTTGGCTGGCCCCCTCTTTCCAAGCCAAGAGATTCAGAGAACAGAAGTAGAGATGGCTCCTGTCCAGGGCTCTCTGACTGCCTGGGCAATTTGGCAGGTGGTGAAGAGACAGATGGGTGCTCTTCAGTGCTCAGGACCTGAGAGGACCTGGAACTAATTGAAGTCGATGCGTTAGCTGCCATCCATCCGACAACGGCTTCAATTTGGTCCTCCCGCAGCAGTGGGGTACGGCTAGCTCCTACAAAGCTGCGCATAAAGCACTGTTCCCTGGTAAAACTGGGGGATGTTGAGACACTTGTGCCCGCAGCAGGCACAGAATCCCCACGTCCTCTCCCTGCAGGCACAGAATCCTCACGTCCTCTCCCTGCAGAAATTCCACGCCCACGACCACGCCCACGACCACATGCCTTACTCCCTGCCTTCTTCATTCTTGGTAGACTGATAAAGATAAGCAGAAAAGTACTAAGGGCTTAGTGTGCTTATTCCTGAACAGCTGCTAACAGGTATAAGAAACACTAATTTTATAAAGTGTGGACTAGACTTTAATATGAGCTAATGTGGTCTACACAACTGTAAAGTGGAGTGTTTGGTGAACTTTATTTAGGTTTTTTTTTGTCACAAAAAGACACTGGTTGTGCCCAAAGATGTAATACAGATAGTATCACAAACTTTTTGTAGCTATTACAATGCAGGAAGGTAACCTACAATGCAATAGATGAGGCTACAAAAATAGGCTAATACTAATCTGGCTGGGGCTGCAGGGCACAAGGCTGCAGAAAGGCTCCTCTATCTACTCCCATATACACTGTGTTCCAAATTATTATGCAAATAATATTTTCTCATATTTTCCCATATTACCTATATGAATTGCAGTCATTGTAATTTTCCAGTCAAATAACTATTAGAGTACAATTGAAAGGTTTTTGTACAAACTGCCTATGATAACAGTATATTTTTTAAAAAATAAAAAACTCAAACTGCACTCAAAATGCATGTTCCAAATTATTATGCACAGCAGAGTTTTCAACCTTTTCATTTTAATAAAGAACAAAAAAATTGTCATTTTTGAAATTATAAGCATTAGCAGGTTATTGCAAACTGAAATCAAACAGTTTTCAACTCAAAACTTTATTCTAGGTGATGTTACATTTGCACATAGAACCGCTTGTTCGAAAGGAGCTTCTGAACTCTCTCGTCCATTGAATTTGTCAGGTTTTGGATGGTTTCTGCTTCAATTATTTTGCATGAGGACAGAATACCCCCCCAGAGCTGTTGCTTAGATGTGAACTGCCTCCCGCCATCATAGACACTCCTTTTGATGATGCTCCAGAGGTTCTCAATGGGGTTGAGGTCAGGGGAGCATGGGGGTCACACCATAAGTTTGTCCCCTTTTATGCCCATAGCAGCCAGAGATGCAGATGTGTTATGTGCAGCATGATACGGGGCATTATCAGAAGCTCCTTTCGAACAAGGGGTCATATGTGCAAATGTAACATCACCTAGAATAAAGTTTTGAGTTGAAAACTGTTTGATTTCAGTTTGTAATAACCTGCTAATGCTTATAATTTAAAAAAAGACCATTTTTTTGTTCTTTATTAAAATGAAAAGGTTGAAAACTCTGTGTAACATACCTGGCGGCGTCCTTGCATAGTGGTCCATTTCCCACTGTGCAGGAGCGCGCACTTGATCTCCTGTCCGGAATGTCTCTCTGGCTTCCCTCCATGCTGTCTGTTTGTGTCTGTCTCTGCTGCTTAAGGGCGGCGCCCGATCACTTCCTGCTTTTTGTACCTGCTGTGGGTCACACCCCTTGTGCGTCCTCAGCCTATTGCTGTCTGACACTTGGTATATAGCTCAGCAGCTCCCTTCTATCCCGGCCTGTGCATAGTGTTTTCCTTCAGTGTGTTCTTGCACTCTGAAGGTGCCAGGTCCCGTCTTTGTTTCCTTGTCTGCCTTTCCTGGAGGCTGTATTTCCAGGCCTGTCTGAACTTAGTCCTGTATGTCTCCTGCTTTGCGGTATTAGTTCCCGTGTCTGAACTAAGTCCTGTATGTCTCCTGCTTTTCGGTATTAGTTCCCGTGTCTGAACTGAGTCCTGTATGTCTCCTGCTTTTTGTATCAGTTCCCGTGTCTGAACTGAGTCCTGTATGTCTCCTGCTTTTTGTATCAGTTTCCGTGTCTGAACTGAGTCCTGTATTTCTCCTGCTTTGCGGTACTAGTTCCCGTGTCTGAACTGAGTCCTTTCTGTGTTCTCTTGTCTGTCCTGTCTGAACACGCTCCTTGCCTGTTCGTTCCGCCTTCTAGTGGCCGATTTCCTAGACCCGCTCCTGTTTCTGGTCTGTCCTGTCTGAACACGCTCCTTGCCTGTTCGTTCCGCCTCTCTGGGGGCCGTATTCCCAGACCCGCTCCTGTATCCCGCTGCAGTGTCGGTCTCCTCCGTACACTCAGTTCCAGTCTGAACACTCTCCTGTCCTTTACCTGTTTTGCCTCTATGTCCGTTCCCTTCCTTTTTCTGCAGAGTCTGAACTCGTACCTAACTCCTGCTTGTTTTCTCTGCAAGTACTGTGTGAGTATCTGGCTCTGTCTTTCCCTTCCTGTCTGTTCCGTGTGAACAGAGCCCTGTCCTCCCTGCTCAGCCTTGTCTGCACTCTAGCAGTGCTTGCCTGTAACCCTCTGCCTGTATTGTTCCTGAGTCCCGGTGTGTACTGGGTCCTATCCCGCCTGTGTTCCTACCTGCTAGTGCCTCCCTGTCTGCACTCTAGCTGTGCTTGCCTTTACCCCCCTGCCTGCATACCCGCCTGCCTGCATACCAGTCGTGCCTGCCTATACCCACCAGTCTGTGTGCCAGCCTACCAGCCTGTTCCTGTATTCCCCTGTGTGGGTCAACAGCCGTGTCCGGGGTCTGTCCTGGAGTAGCACCTGGTCCCTCTGCTCGGTTCCTCCTTGGTGCACTGGCGTCGTATGCCGTCGTGCGACCCTGGTCGGATCGGGTGAATACTTAGTCACGCCCCTCCAGGCATTCACTCTCCGGCACGGTCCAGTGGAATCACTACCAATCACACGCACACGCCGCTTAGCCCGGGCGTGTGCATAACAGCATGCTCAGGCCCTGGTTCCCGTAGAGCCCCACGGCCTTCGCCCTCTGAGAAGTTTTCCAGCGAATATATGCATTAAAATAAATAAATAAATTTTTTTTCTCTTAGCTGAGTTCCAGGCGAAATTACGCACCGTCCAGATGGATCTATCAGCTCTCGTTCCTGCGGATCCGCCACGTTACTATGGGGATCCAAGACAGTGTCGTGCATTTGTGGAGCAATGCATGCTACACTTTAAGGCCTACCCTCTCTACTTTCCTTCCGATTGGGCTAAAGTGGCCTTTATGATGTCTTACCTGGCGGGTGATGCCTTGGAATGTATCAACCCCCTATATGAAACACAGGATCCGATCCTCCGGGACCTAATGGCCTTCCTGGTGGCCTTTCTAATGGTCTTCGATGATCCTAACCCGGAGGCTCCTGCTGAAGCTTCACCTCCCAATATCCCGGAGCAGCCCCGATGGGTAATGTGTGTGGGTAGCGCAATAGTCCTCCAGCCCAATGAGACTACTGCCCACCCAGAATCCTCACAGGGTGACTACGCTTTCCGGAATACTTCTCTCAACCTCAAGAGGCAGTCCAGACGTGCTAGACGTAGAGGCAAGCCGTCACGCCAGGGTCTGTCCTCCCTGAGACCTCCTGACCCCAACCTTGAAGTCCCTACTGAAGCTTCATCTCCCTGTATCCCGGAGAAACCCCAATGGGTAATGTGCGTGGGTAGTGCACCAGTTCTCCTGCCCGAAGAGACTTCTGCCCATCCAGACTCCACACAGGAGAACTTCCTGCACCCGGCATCAGATGCTTCTCTCTCTTTAACCGGTGTGCATGTCCAAGGATGCTCCAAAGCTGTGGTTACCTCTGAGTCTGTGCACCTCTACTACCTGGCGGAGGATCCCCTGTTGCCTCCTGAATCCTCCGGGATACCACTCGATGACAAATGGAGAGAGACTTCTCTACACCCGGTACTCAATACTTTGTCCGCTTCGTCCTGTGAGCCTGACAATGGGTACCCCAAAGTGGTAGTTACCTCCGAGTCTCTACACCCCTCCGACCAGGCGGAGGATCTCCAGTTGTCTCCTGAACCCTTCGGGGTGCTACCTGGTAACGAAAGGACAGAGACTCTCCTATACTCTGTACCTGATACCTCGCTCGCTTCGTCCAGTGAGTCCAACCTAGTGTACTCCGAAGCAGAAGTTACTCCCGAGTCTCTACACCCCTCCGACCAGGCGGAGGACCTCCAGTTGTGTTCAGAACCCTTCGGGGTGCCACCTGGTGGTGAATGGACAGAGACTTTCCTATACTCGGTACCCGATACCTCGCCTGCTTCCTCCAGTGAGTCCAACCTAGTGTACTCCGAAGCAGAGGTTACTCCCGAGTCTCTACACCCCTCCGACCAGGCGGAGGACCTCCAGTTGTGTTCAGAACCCTTCGGGGTGCCACCTGGTGGTGAATGGACAGAGACTTTCCTATACTCGGTACCCGATACCTCGCCTGCTTCCTCCAGTGAGTCCGACCTAGTGTACTCTGAAGCAGTTGTTTTCTCTGAGCCTCTGCACTCTTCTGACCCGGCGGAGGACCTCCAGTTGTTTCCTGAATCCTCCGGGGTACCACCAGATAACAAAGAGACAGTGACTTTTCCTCATTATGTACCTGATAACCCGTCTATTTTTTCCTGTGAGCTTGACAAGATGTACCTCGAAGCAGAGATTACCCTCAAGTCTCTGTCCCCCTCCAACCCAGTGAACGACTGGTCCTCGAATTCCCTGCGGAAGATTCTGGCAGGTCTGAAGAAGAGGGGGCGTAAGGGGGGAGGTACTGTAACATACCTGGCGGCGTCCTTGCATAGTGGTCCATTTCCCACTGTGCAGGAGCGCGCACTTGATCTCCTGTCCGGAATGTCTCTCTGGCTTCCCTCCATGCTGTCTGTTTGTGTCTGTCTCTGCTGCTTAAGGGCGGCGCCCGATCACTTCCTGCTTTTTGTACCTGCTGTGGGTCACACCTCTTGTGCGTCCTCAGCCTATTGCTGTCTGACACTTGGTATATAGCTCAGCAGCTCCCTTCTATCCCGGCCTGTGCATAGTGTTTTCCTTCAGTGTGTTCTTGCACTCTGAAGGTGCCAGGTCCCGTCTTTGTTTCCTTGTCTGCCTTTCCTGGAGGCTGTATTTCCAGGCCTGTCTGAACTTAGTCCTGTATGTCTCCTGCTTTGCGGTATTAGTTCCCGTGTCTGAACTAAGTCCTGTATGTCTCCTGCTTTTCGGTATTAGTTCCCGTGTCTGAACTGAGTCCTGTATGTCTCCTGCTTTTTGTATCAGTTCCCGTGTCTGAACTGAGTCCTGTATGTCTCCTGCTTTTTGTATCAGTTTCCGTGTCTGAACTGAGTCCTGTATTTCTCCTGCTTTGCGGTACTAGTTCCCGTGTCTGAACTGAGTCCTTTCTGTGTTCTCTTGTCTGTCCTGTCTGAACACGCTCCTTGCCTGTTCGTTCCGCCTTCTAGTGGCCGATTTCCTAGACCCGCTCCTGTTTCTGGTCTGTCCTGTCTGAACACGCTCCTTGCCTGTTCGTTCCGCCTCTCTGGGGGCCGTATTCCCAGACCCGCTCCTGTATCCCGCTGCAGTGTCGGTCTCCTCCGTACACTCAGTTCCAGTCTGAACACTCTCCTGTCCTTTACCTGTTTTGCCTCTATGTCCGTTCCCTTCCTTTTTCTGCAGAGTCTGAACTCGTACCTAACTCCTGCTTGTTTTCTCTGCAAGTACTGTGTGAGTATCTGGCTCTGTCTTTCCCTTCCTGTCTGTTCCGTGTGAACAGAGCCCTGTCCTCCCTGCTCAGCCTTGTCTGCACTCTAGCAGTGCTTGCCTGTAACCCTCTGCCTGTATTGTTCCTGAGTCCCGGTGTGTACTGGGTCCTATCCCGCCTGTGTTCCTACCTGCTAGTGCCTCCCTGTCTGCACTCTAGCTGTGCTTGCCTTTACCCCCCTGCCTGCATACCCGCCTGCCTGCATACCAGTCGTGCCTGCCTATACCCACCAGTCTGTGTGCCAGCCTACCAGCCTGTTCCTGTATTCCCCTGTGTGGGTCAACAGCCGTGTCCGGGGTCTGTCCTGGAGTAGCACCTGGTCCCTCTGCTCGGTTCCTCCTTGGTGCACTGGCGTCGTATGCCGTCGTGCGACCCTGGTCGGATCGGGTGAATACTTAGTCACGCCCCTCCAGGCATTCACTCTCCGGCACGGTCCAGTGGAATCACTACCAATCACACGCACACGCCGCTTAGCCCGGGCGTGTGCATAACACTCTGCTGTGCATAATAATTTGGAACATGCATTTTGAGTGCAGTTTGAGTTTTTTATTTTTTTAAAAATATACTGTTATCATAGGCAGTTTGTACAAAAACCTTTCAATTGTACTCTAATAGTTATTTGACTGGAAAATGACAATGACTGCAATTCATATAGGTAATTTGGGAAAATCTGAGAAAATATTATTTGCATAATAATTTGGAACACAGTGTAGTGTGTTTGGAACCAATGTAGCTGGATACGGATGGAACCACCACACTAATAGGAGAAATCAGGAAAACTGATCAATTAGCAAAATTGGACAATGTATGAGGCAGTGACGCACGCTGAGCGCACTACAACCAGATGTGGCTGAAGCACACACTACAGCGTGAGCTGCACTCGCACACAGAGACCTTGCAGACAGTCGTAAACAGTGCAGATGCAGAACACTGTGCACTAGCGCTGCAAGACAAAATAAAACTTCTCTATCTACTCCTATATAGTGTGTTTGGAACCAATGTAGCTGGATACTGATGGAACCACCACACTAATAGGAGAAATCAAGAAAAATGGTCAATTGGCAAAAAAGGACAATGTATCAGGCAGTGACGCACGCTGAGCGCACTACAACCAGACGTGGCTGAAGCACACACTACAGCGTGAGCTGCACTCACACACAAAGACCTTGCAGACAGCCGTGAACAGTGCAGATGCAGAGCACTGTGCACTAGCGCTGCAAGACAAAATAAAACTTCTCTATCTACTCCTATATAGTGTGTTTGGAACCAATGTAGCTGGATACGGATGGAACCACCACACTAATAGGAGAAATCAGGAAAAATGATCAATTAGCCAAAAAGGACAGTGTATGAGGCAGTGACGCACGCTGAGCGCACTACAACCAGACGTGGCTGAAGCACACACTACAGCGTGAGCTGCACTCACACACAGAGACCTTGCAGACAGCGGTGAACAGCACAGAGAACCGTGCACTAGCGCTGCAAGGCACAGTGGTTTATAAAGTAGATTGGGTAAAGCAGAATAGAGCAAATAGGTAGCTAAAATTGTCCCTCAGAACAACAGCGTCCTATCCCTAACTGAATTCACAGCAGAGTGAGCTCAAAATGGCGGCGGCGGCTTTTATAGTGCATCATGACATCATTTCAGCAGCCAATCACAGCCATGCCATTAGTTAACATGCCTACATGCCTAACAGGATGTGCCCACACTTCTTAGGATCCTCATTGGCTGAATAAAATTAAACTGGCTCAATGCATTATAGGAACTTCCGATTCCGGTATCCGATATTCTAAAAGTATCGGAACTAAGTATCGGAATTCCGATACCGCGAATATCGGCCGATACCCGATATTTCAGTATCGGAATGCTCAACACTAATGACGCGCCCCCTGGGCCGTGGGGATACCCGGAGCCAGGCCTTGTAGAGGCTGGGGGTTGTAGTCACCGTGGCGGCGACCCGGTCCATGATCCAGGGCGGTGAAACCAGGGTAGTCTATGTGTATCAGTATAGTCCGACTACGCCACCTGTGGATTGCGGTTACTGGTAACCGCCGCTGAGGGGCAGTCCGCTGAAGCTGGTGGTATGTGCAGCAAGGTGATGTAACTCCCCACAGGTAGAGTGTAGCTTCATGGCAGCCTGAGTGGATGATGGTGGTGATGGTGCAAGGTGTCGCGGTGCAAGAAGAATCACAGAGTCCAGATGATATAGTCCCAGATCCTTTACTCCCGGTTTTAGCAGTTCCACATACAGGGCCAGTGCAAGAGCCCACGGCGTCCTGTGCTCACGCAGTGTGGGGTCCGGTTGACCCTTAGGTAACTCCAGAGTATTTTTCAGGGCCCCCTTCTGTGTGTACTTTCTGGCCTCTCTCCTTGTACCTCACACCTAGCTGCACCTCTGTCCAGTGTCCTCGGGCCATGGCGAGTGACGTGTGTTCCGTCCCCTGACCCTATGTGGCTACCTTCCTAGTGGCTGGTGTGGACGGCCTGCTGTACTTGAAGTGCTGCAGCCTCCGGTTCCCAGTTGAGCCCTGTAGTCTCTGCTGGCTGGGGGACCCGGTTCCCCTTCTTGGCCTGACCCCCCTACCTCCTGGCAGCGGCGGGCGTATGGGTGGCGGCTGCACAGCCCATACCCCTGGGGTCCCTTCGGTTCCTGTCCTGGAGCCGTCCTGCTCCCTCTCCTCTCTCAGGCTCAGGCCTACTGGCTGGGCCTGCCTGTGGAGCAGAGCTCATACAGAGCCTCTGCTCCCTGTCACTTTCACTCTTTCACTCCTCTGACTGAACTGACTCCCTGAACCAAGATGGTTCCTATTTTTATACTTCCTACTGAAGTGCTCCCAGGATCTACGTCCTCCACCCATCCACTACATAGTTCCCCCTCTCTAAGTGGTTCCTCCCCACTCCAGCCAGGGATCAGGGACACTTGTGCTCGATTGTAGGAGCATTATCGCCCTGTCCCCTGGAAATGTGGTGTAGTAGATGTAGTGTTAGGGTCCTGAGCCATACTCCTTCCTTACCTGAGAGTGAGATACCACACCTCTCGGTGAGATGCAATACCTCTGTGGCGACCGAACCCTCAGGTGCGCCACACTAACAATAAACTTATTTAATTATTGCATTAACAGCAATATCTCCGGTTGTTCAATTTTGTGAGTGGTGTTCTCTAGAGATGAGCGTTGTTCTACTCGAACTGTTCGCCAATCTCAAATTCGAGCTGTTTTGGGCGGTGTTCGAGCCGGTCGGCGAACACGAACAATTTGAGAAAAATTCGGCTGTTCGAGGTTATGTTCGATAACTGTTCGTGCACCAAAATCATAACTGGATTTTTTCTCAGTAATGATGAAAATTAATGTTAATACGCAGTTTGAGTGTACAGCGGGGCGGGGGGAGGGGCAGGGGATGGATCTCTGCAGGAACAATGAAGATCTCCATTTTTTTTTCTCTTTCCCGCATTTGCAGTGGGGAGGTGCAATCTGTCAGCCTATCAGCAGCGCACACACGGAGCGAAGTGCTTTTTTTCACACAAGCAAGGGCATGTGTGATTGGCAGTGTATGTCACATGTCCTTGCCCTATAAGACCAAGCCATTTTCCCCGTCGCCACCATTTTCTCACTGCTGCAGCTGCGTGTTAGACGGCACCGCTGTTGCTGTGTGCGCTATACCTTGTTAATTTCAAGCCAATTTTCGCACAAATCTACAGATAGCTTGGGAGTAGGGAATAGTTGTGATTGCAGTCCTTTTAAGGACTAGGTTACAGCATTTCCTACGACTTTTATCAGGCAGGTCTGTGCTCTTAAATAGACAGATTGTGGGAGTAAAGACTAATTGTAATTGGAGTCCTTTTCAGGACTAGGTTACATCAGTTCCTATCAGTTTTTGCCAGGCAGGTCTGTGCCAGTGCTGTGCAAGTTTTTTTCACAGCATTTGGCTGAATCTAGCAAAGCTAATCCTTTTTGGCCTATTGCAGAGTGTGTTAGTCAGTGGAGTAGCCTATCTGTGTTGCAAGATATACCACCTGTGTATAGAATACCAATTTTTTTACTGCACCTAGTGAAGTAAAATCTTTTGGGCATAGCATCATTCTATTAGTCCATCTATACTGACCTCCATCAGGTTGCAAACTGAATATAATTTTTTTCTGCATCTAGCTCTGAAAAAATATTTAGGCTTCTAGCAGTGTGTGGGACTTGGTCTATTAGTCCATCTATACTGACCTCCATCAGGTTGCAAATTAAAAATAATTTTTTTCTTCATTTAGCTCTGAAAAAATATTTGGGCTTCTAGCAGTGTGTGGGACTTGTTCTATTAGTCCTTCTATACTGACCTCCAGCAGGTTGCAAATTGAATATAATTTTTTTCTGCATCTAGCTCTGAAAAAATATTTGGGCTTCTAGCGGTGTGTGGGACTTGGTCTATTAGTCCATCTATACTGACCTCCATCAGGTTGCAAATTAAAAATAATTTTTTTCTGCATCTAGCTCTGAAAAAATATTTGGGCTTCTAGCAGTGTGTGGGACTTGGTCTATTAGTCCATCTATACTGACCTCCATCAGGTTGCAAATTAAAAATAATTTTTTTCTTCATTTATCTCTGAAAAAATATTTGGGCTTCTAGCAGCGTGTGGGACTTGTTCTATTAGTCCATCTATACTGACCTCCATCAGGTTGCAAATTAAAAATAATTTTTTTCTGCATCTAGCTCTGAAAAAATATTTGGGCTTCTAGCAGTGTGTGGGACTTGGTCTATTAGTCCATCTATACTGACCTCCATCAGGTTGCAAATTAAAAATAATTTTTTTCTGCACCTAGCTCTGAAAAAATATTTGGGCTTCTAGCAGTGTGTGGGACTTGGTCTATTAGTCCATCTATACTGACCTCCATCAGGTTGCAAATTGAATAAAAAAAATTTCTGCATCTAGCTCTGAAAAAATATTTGGGCTTCTAGCGGTGTGTGGGACTTGGTCTATTAGTCCATCTATACTGACCTCCATCAGGTTGCAAATTAAAAATAATTTTTTTCTGCATCTAGCTCTGAAAAAATATTTGGGCTTCTAGCAGTGTGTGGGACTTGGTCTATTAGTCCATCTATACTGACCTCCATCAGGTTGCAAATTAAAAATAATTTTTTTCTTCATTTAGCTCTGAAAAAATATTTGGGCTTCTAGCAGTGTGTGGGACTTGTTCTATTAGTCCTTCTATACTGACGTCCAGCAGGTTGCAAATTGAATATAATTTTTTTCTGCATCTAGCTCTGAAAAAATATTTGGGCTTCTAGCGGTGTGTGGGACTTGGTCTATTAGTCCATCTATACTGACCTCCATCAGGTTGCAAATTAAAAATATTTTTTTTCTGCATCTAGCTCTGAAAAAATATTTGGGCTTCTAGCAGTGTGTGGGACTTGGTCTATTAGTCCATCTATACTGACCTCCATCAGGTTGCAAATTGAATAAAAAAATTTTCTGCATCTAGCTCTGAAAAAATATTTGGGCTTCTAGCGGTGTGTGGGACTTGGTCTATTAGTCCATCTATACTGACCTCCATCAGGTTGCAAATTAAAAATAATTTTTTTCTTCATTTATCTCTGAAAAAATATTTGGGCTTCTAGCAGCGTGTGGGACTTGTTCTATTAGTCCATCTATACTGACCTCCATCAGGTTGCAAATTAAAAATAATTTTTTTCTGCATCTAGCTCTGAAAAAATATTTGGGCTTCTAGCAGTGTGTGGGACTTGGTCTATTAGTCCATCTATACTGACCTCCATCAGGTTGCAAATTAAAAATAATTTTTTTCTGCACCTAGCTCTGAAAAAATATTTGGGCTTCTAGCAGTGTGTGGGACTTGGTCTATTAGTCCATCTATACTGACCTCCATCAGGTTGCAAATTGAATAAAAAAAATTTCTGCATCTAGCTCTGAAAAAATATTTGGGCTTCTAGCGGTGTGTGGGACTTGGTCTATTAGTCCATCTATACTGACCTCCATCAGGTTGCAAATTAAAAATAATTTTTTTCTGCATCTAGCTCTGAAAAAATATTTGGGCTTCTAGCAGTGTGTGGGACTTGGTCTATTAGTCCATCTATACTGACCTCCATCAGGTTGCAAATTAAAAATAATTTTTTTCTTCATTTAGCTCTGAAAAAATATTTGGGCTTCTAGCAGTGTGTGGGACTTGTTCTATTAGTCCTTCTATACTGACGTCCAGCAGGTTGCAAATTGAATATAATTTTTTTCTGCATCTAGCTCTGAAAAAATATTTGGGCTTCTAGCGGTGTGTGGGACTTGGTCTATTAGTCCATCTATACTGACCTCCATCAGGTTGCAAATTAAAAATATTTTTTTTCTGCATCTAGCTCTGAAAAAATATTTGGGCTTCTAGCAGTGTGTGGGACTTGGTCTATTAGTCCATCTATACTGACCTCCATCAGGTTGCAAATTGAATAAAAAAATTTTCTGCATCTAGCTCTGAAAAAATATTTGGGCTTCTAGCGGTGTGTGGGACTTGGTCTATTAGTCCATCTATACTGACCTCCATCAGGTTGCAAATTAAAAATAATTTTTTTCTGCATCTAACCCAGCCAATAGTTTTGGCCTAATACCACAGTTTGGCCACTCAGCTCTGCTCGGTTACCATCCATTGTTTTTTTGTGCAAACAACTCCAGAGTTGTGAATTAGTTAACCACCAAAATGAGTGGAAAAAGGCCTGCTGCTGGTGGAAAGGGGAATAGGCGTGTTGGGAAGGGGAAAAAAGGTTGTGTCCGTGGGGTAGGTGCAGAAGAAAGACCATCTTCCAGCCAAACTAAAATGTCTACTTCTTTTAGCGGACAATGTGATAAGATCCCTTTCTTACGGCCACGCCAATCGCTACAAATTCCAGATGAGGCACAAAAACAGCAGGTGCTTCAACGGATATCAAGTGCTCCTTTAAGTGGGCTCTCCTCCACATCAACTTCAACATCACAAATACTCCAGTCCTCAAAGGTGTCACCCAAATCGCACTTGCTTCCTCACAGCTCCCAAATCTCCAGCTGCCCGTCTGAGTATGAGGTAGAACAGATGGTTGAGTCTGCAGAGCTGTTTACTCATACTATAGCCTGGGAATCAGAGGTCGACTCCAGCGCTTCTGTGAATCCAGACGAGGAAATGATCTGCACTGATACCCAGAATCTTTATGAGTCGGATCCAGGACCAGACGCAGAAGGTTCTGACCATAATGTAGACCCTCATTCCCAAACTGTAACTCCTGTTGGTGGAGACAATGAGGAAGACGATGATAAGACTCAAATACCTGATTGGAGCGACAACTTTAGTTTTTTGTCAGGGCAGGAACAGGTTGGCTCTGAGGACGACGGGTGTGATAACGCACAGGGTGATGATGATGAGGTCGGAGATCCCACTTACTGTCAACCCACAGTCAGCCAAGAGATGAGGTCAGGAGAGGAGGTGGAGGAAGATGCTAGTGACGACGAGGTCAGGTTGCGCCTTCCTGGACAGAGACGTAGTACTGGAAGCACGTCAACAACTGCATCCTCAAACACAACTCTGCCTCTCACCACAAGTCGTGGTGGCTCTTCAGGTCGCATGGGTGCTAAGCCTTGCATAGCCTGGGCATTTTTTCAGATCGATAAAGATGACACAACTCGTGTTATCTGTAACATTTGTCAGCAAAAGCTAAGTAGAGGCCAAAAAATACATAGTTTGAGTACTTCATGCATGAACCGGAACATGGACATGAAGCATAAGTTGCAGTGGGAAGCTCAGTGTGCTACAATGCGGTCTAGCCGGCCGGGTCAACCACCGTCTGCCATATCTTGTGCATCCGCGGCCTCTTCATCCTCTGTGACTGGGGGGACAGCAGTCACACCTGTTTTGGGGCGCAGACCTGCCACCTCTTTACCCGCAACAGCCAGCGTGATTGGCAGGTCATCATTTTCTTTGGAGGTGGTAACACCAGCTGTTCTTGAGCGCTGTCCGACATCGATAGCACCACCTTTGGATCAAGGCAACCTAACATGTCCGCCTGCATCTTCCTCACAGACCGGCAGTTTGCCGGGGACACCCTTATCAACCCCGTCTAAGCACAATAGCCAGCCCTCGGTCCCTCAGATGTGGACAAGTAAAAGACCATTTCCTCCTAGCCATGAGAAAGCTAAGAGGTTGAATTTCACCATCTGCAAGCTCTTGGCTACAGAAATGCTGCCTTTCCGCCTGGTGGACACAGAGGATTTTCGAGTCCTTATGTCCGTCTCAGTGCCCCAGTACCAGATGCCCAGTCGGCACTACTTCTCAAAGAAAGGTGTGCCTGCGCTCCACCAGCATGTCGCACACAACATCACCGCTTCTTTGAGAAACTCTGTGTGTGACAGGGTGCATTTCACCACAGACACTTGGACGAGTAGGCATGGACAGGGGCGTTACATGTCGCTGACTGGGCACTGGGTAACTATGGTGACAGCAGGACAAGGGGCTGCTGTCCAAGTCTTGCCGTCCCCACGAGTTGTGCGTCAATCCTCTTTATGTCATTTTTCCTCCACTGCTTCTGCCTCCTCAACCTCCTCTCAGTCTTCCACCTGCACCCAAAGCCTGTCTGGTCATGCCACAAGCTTTCTAACTGCGCAGAAGGGATCCTGCACACCTCCTTACTATGCTGGCAGTAGGGCTCAACGTCATCAGGCGGTTTTTACATTGAAATGTCTGGTAAATTTGATTCACACAGCTGAGGAGTTGTGGTCAGCTCTGGAGAACCAATTTCATGAATGGTTGTCTCCACTGGACCTGAAACCAGGGAAGGCCGTGTGCGACAATGCTGCAAACCTGGGTGCGGCCCTTCGCCGGGGCAATGTCACACACGTGCCTTGTATGGCTCACGTGTTGAACCTGGTTGTCCAGCAATTTTTAGCCCACTATCCCAGACTAGATGGCCTTCTGCAGAGGGCACGGTCGCTGTGTGCTCACTTCCGCCGTTCGCATCCCGCAGCTCAGCGACTTACATCTCTACAGAAGTCGTTGGGCCTGCCACTTCACCGGCTAAAATGCGATGTGCCTACCCGGTGGAATTCAACTCTGCACATGTTGCAGCGACTGTGGCAGCACCGACAAGCCCTGGTGCAATACGTTCTGACGTATAGCCTGGGCCAACGAGATTCAGAGGTGGGGCAAATCACGCTGGAGGAGTGGTCTCAGATCAGGGACCTATGCACCCTTCTGCACAGTTTTGAAATGGCGACGAAGATGTTTAGTGCTGACGATGCCATTATCAGCATGACTATTCCGGTGATTTACATGCTGGAGCACATGTTAAACAGAATTCGGAGTCAGGTGGTGGCACAAGAGGAGGTGGAGGAAGTAGAGGAGGAGGAGTTGTATGCGGAAGGGCTAACATCTGCAAGGTCCAGACGGTCGGCAGCACCAGGGCGGCAGGCATGTGAGGGTGGGGGAGATGATTTTACCAGGGCGCATGGTAGCAGCCAAACTAGTGAGGAAGGTGCAGGAGCCCAGGAAGAAGTGGAGGACGAACTGATGGAAGACTCATCAGATGAGGGAGACCTTGATCACATTTCTGTTGTGCGAGGTTGGGGGGAGAGGACAGAGGAAGGAAGCATGATTGTTACCTCGCCACCAACACAACAGGGACTTGGTGCTCCTGGATGCGCAACACACATGAGTGCCTTCTTGCTGCACTACCTGCAACATGACCCTCGAATTGTGAGAATTAGAAATAATCCTGACTACTGGGTTGCCACACTATTAGATCCCCGGTACAAAAGTAAATTTGCAGAAATTATTCCTGCCATAGAAAGGGATGCACGCATGCAGGAGTATCAGCAGAGACTGTTGCAGAATCTTACATGTGCTTTTCCACAAAATACCAGTGGTGCACGTAGTGAATCTCACAGTTCCAACTTGCCAACCGTGGGACCGTCAAGTGTTCAGCACTCAAACCGTAACAGAACCACAGTATCTGCTGGTAACGTCAATTTTGCGGAATCATTTCACCACTTTTTTAGCCCATCCTTTGCAAGGCCACAGGAGACAAGAAGTCTGACACATAGTCAACGCCTAGAGACGATGGTACAGGAGTATCTCCAAGTAAACATTGAAGCCACGACTGTGTCACTGGACCCTTGCTCTTTTTGGGCTTCCAATCTGGATAAATGGCCGGAGCTAGCCACTTACGCCTTGGAGATCTTGTCATGCCCCGCAGCCAGCGTTCTGTCTGAACGTGTGTTCAGCGCTGCTGGTGGTGTGCTGACAGATAAGCGCACGCGGCTCTCCACTGATAATGTAGACAGACTCACGTTCATAAAGATGAACAAATCATGGATCCGAAACGACTTTTCTACCCCTGTGTCATCCTGGGGAGAGTAAAAGCTTGATGATTGGTTAAAATCACCCTACCAAACGTTTTAAGCTTTCAAATTACTAATCATGTTTATCTGTATCTTGACTGGAAAATAATCTGGGCTTTGTAGCAGTGTGCAGCACTGATCCTATTAGGCCATCTATAATAAGCTTCACCAGATTTAAAATTAAAAATAATTTTTAGCTGCATCTAGCCCGGAAAATAATTTTGGGGCTCCGAGATGCGCAAGACACATAAGTGCCTTCTTGCTGCACTACCTGCAGCATGACCCTCATATTGTCAGAATTCGAAGTAATCATGACTACTGGGTTGCCACACTCTTAGATCCCCCAAACTTTTCGATCAACCTTTTCATTTTAATAAAGACAAAAAAAATGGTCATTTTTAAATTATAAGCATTAGCAGGTTGTTAGAAACTGAAATCAAACAGTTTTCAACTCAAAACTTTATTCTAGGTGATGTTACATTTTCACATAGGACCCCTTGTTCGAAAGGAGCTTCTGAACTCTCTCGTCCATTGAATTTGTCAGGTTTTGGATGGTTTCTGCTTCAATTGTTTTGCATGAGGACAGAATACCCTCCCAGAGCTGTTGCTTAGATGTGAACTGCCTCCCGCCATCAGAGACACTCCTTTTAATGATGCTCCAAAGGTTCTGAATGGGGTAGAGGTCAGGGGAGCATGGGGGTCACACCATAAGTTTGTCCCCTTTTATGCCCATATCAGCCAGAGATGCAGATGTTTTATGTGCAGCATGAGATGGTGCATTATCATGCAGAAAAATGATCTTGCTGTGAAATACACGGTTCTTCTTCTTGAACCATGGCAGGAAGTGCTGTTTGAGAAAATCCACATACATTATAGAGTTCATCTTTAGCGCCTTCAGGGATCCTAAAGGGGCCGACAATCTCTCTCCCCATGATTCCAGCCCAAAACATTACTCCACCTCCTCCTTGTTGGCGCTGTAGCCGTGTTTGCGTGGGGTGTCCATCAACCAGCCATCCTCCACTCCATTCATCTGGACCATCGAGCGCTGCACGGCACTCATCCGTGAACAAAACAGTTTTGAAATCAGTCTTCATGTAATGTTTGGCCCACTGGAGCCGTTTCTGCTTGTGTGAAGTGGATAGAGGAGGTCGACAGGATGGCGTATGCACAGCTGCAAACCTCTGAAGGACCCTGCATCTTGTTGTTCGGGGGACGTTGGAGGCACAAGCAGCTTCAAAAACTTGTCTGCTGCTATGACAAGGCTTTTTTGCCGCTGCTCTTTCAACCTGACGTAATTGCCTGTAGGAAAGAGTCCTCAATTTGCCCTTATCAGCACGCACACGTGTGTACTGTGAATCAGCTACATACTTCTTGATTGCCAAGACACTTCATCCTGATCATCGCACAATGTTGATTGTAGTCATGCCTTGACCTAAACACTCCACAATTTGTTGCTTCTCAGCAGCCGACACATCCTTTTTCTTTCCCATTTTGGCAGAAAATGTAGGCTGCTTAATAATGTGAGAGAGCCTTCTTAAGTAGTCTTGCCTTTCATTGGACACACCTGCCAAACTAATTAGCACAGGTGTCTGCAATTGCTTACAGTGATATAAAGAGCCCTGACACACATCACCATCAATGAGTTTAACTGACAAACAAACAAATTCTTCCCTTATCACTCCTAAACACTTTTTGCATAATAATTTGGAACGCGGTGTACATGTGCTTTTCCACAAAACACCAGTGGTTCACGTAGTGAATCTTACAGTTCTAACTTGCCAACCGTGGTCTGTATGGAATTGTTCAATAAAGGGCCCAAAATTAAGATAACATAGATGGGAGAGGTCTCTATGAATAGGAATTCCTAAGTATTTGATACCCTGTGAGGGTAAGGGAAAGTTGGACTGGATGGAATCCTATATGGATTTAGGGAGGGAGACATCGAGGGCCTCAGACTTCGCTGCATTGATTTTAAAATTTTACCATGTAACAAAGTGATCTATTTCAGCCATAACAGCAGGGATGGATATATGTGATTGAGTGATATATACTAGGACATCATCAGCAAATAGAGAGCACTTGTACTCGGTGCCTCCCACCTCAATCCACCTAATATTGGGGTTATGGCGAATTGATGAGAGCAGGTGCTCCGTCACTAGGATGTATAAGAGAGGGGACAGAGGACATCCCTGCCTTGTCCCATTGGTGATTGTGAAAGGTGATGAAAATGTTCTGACGCACCCCCTGGGCCTTGGGACACCCGGAGCCGGACCCTTTTTGGTGGATGCTGGTGGTTGTAGTCTTCGTGGCGGCGATCCGGTTCCGTGGCTCAGGGCGGTCAAACCAGTGGCGGAACTATTTATGTGGTTTTGATGTTTAAATGTCCGACTACGCCACCCGTGGATTGCGGTCAGAGTGAGCCGCCGCTACAGGGCAGACCGCTAAGGCTGGTGTTGTGGGTGCAGCAGAGCGTAGCATAACTCCCCATGGGAGGAGTATAGCCTCAGGGCAGTGTATGCGGAGGATGGGGGTGATGGTGCAGGGCAGCAGCAGTAACGACACGGAGTCAGTGATGCAGTTCAGGGCCTTTACTCACAGTTCTTATTATCCAGACCACGTCTGCAGGTAACGGCTGCCCACGTCGTACTGTGCTCACCAGGTGAGGGGCTCAGACAACTCCCAGATAACTTTGGAGCGCTTCACAGGACCCCCTTTGTGTGTCCTTTGTCTGGCCTTTCTTACCAACACTTCTGTCCGGCTGCCTCGGGCCTCCTCTTGGTAAACTTGGCGCCAGTTTCCCTGACCCTATGTGGTGCCTTCCTAGCGGGTGGAGCAAGGGGCTGCGCCACATAAAATGTCAGAGCCTCCGGTTTCTAGCTGAGGGTCGTTTCCTGCCTCCACTAGTTCGGGGACCGGTCTCCCCCTTTGGCCTGACCCCTCCACGCAGGTGGATTCGGGCGTGCGGTGGCGACTCGCCCGTCCGCACCCCTGGGATCCCTTCATTCCTCGTTCCTGGAGCCTTCTCCGCTCCTCTTCCTTCCTTCTCCCTCTTGCAGGCCTGGGCCTCTGTTACTAGGCCCGCCTCCGGAGCAGAGCTCATGCAGAGCCCCTGCTCCCTGCCACTTCTGCTCAGACTTCTCTGCACTGAACTAAGATGGTGCCCACCTTTTATACTCCCTTCTCAATGCACCCAGGAACTGCTTCCTCCCTGCTCCTGCACTGCAGGGTTCCCCTTCCTCAGTGTTCCCTCCCCCCACTCCAGCCAGGGACAGGGACTGTCGTGCCCATCTCAGGGGGATATTGGTCACCCTGCCCCACGGCAATGTGGTGTAATGCATGCAGGTGTCGGGTCCTGATCCACACTCCATCCTTATCTGAGAGTGAGATATCACACCTCTGGGTGAGGTGCAATACGTCTGTAGCAACCGAGCCCTCGGTGCTACAGTTCCATTTATCTTCAGCCTAGGTGACGTATTGTGATACAGGGCCGTGATTTTGGCTATAAAAGGGTCCCCTAGACCCCTACCCCAAGCTTTTTAAGAGAATCATATATGGCGTGCCAGGAGACTCTATGGAATGCTTTCTCAGCATCCATCGAGAGTATCTACTTACAAATTTTTAACTGCATCTAGCCCAGGAAATACTTTGTGCCTAGTAGCAGTGTCTGCTAGTCAGCGGATTATCCCGGCTGTTAAGCAAGCTACACCACCTGTAGTTTGGACACTTAATTTTTTCAAAGGAAATGCTTCGGGACCACGGGATACTTAGTGAAGAGCATCAGGAGGCACCCCAAGGCATAGGGGCTGGGACTGGCACTAGGATGCCTTGCGGTGGACAGCCGAGCTCGATCCTTATAAAAGCTTTTTAACTGCAGCAGCTTTAGTGGACGCTACTGGAGCTGGAATTACGCGGCTGCTGGCATGAGACTTGCCCTCCAATAGATCCTTGTAAATGGATTTAAAGTGTATTCATTCAAATTAGAGGGACAATTTAAATTAAAAAGCTTAGAGCTGCCTCCACCACAGGGGGGCTCTCTCGACCCACCAGCGGACAGGCACCAGTATTGGGAGAGGGGGGCTGGCCGTCAGGGTTCACCGCGGCTCTGGCACAAACCCGGCGACACGGAGGTGGCACGGGCAGGAGCGGACTGGCCGTCTCGGCTTCTCACTTTTTGGATTTTAGAAGGGCATGACATGCCTATATCTGTGTCTCCCCCTCCTTTTACTCCTCCACCTCTTTTCTTTTCGCATGACTATATGTATTTGTCACTTTTCCATGTGTTAGTTGTGTCTTCTGAGCAGTTTGTCAGCTTTTGGACACCTTTGAAGGTGTTTTCTATGTGTTTCTATGTGTTTTTGTTTGCCTGCCATTGGTTTTAACGGTGTTCGAAGGTGTTCGACGAACAGTTCGACGAACAGTTCGGCGAACACACGGGTGTTCGACGAACCGAACCGAACTCGAACACTACGGGGGTGGCTCAACACTAGTGTTCTCCACATATATTCCTGTGGATATTGGTTACATATCTCCATCTTTCCTTTTTTTGTGGGTGTTCAGGATGGGGGCATAAGTCTGGGCAAATGAACTCCCCTGATGACTAAAGGGAAACGCTTCGGGAGCCCGCCTATTTTATACCACCAGTAATAGAGGATCAGATAAGTAGATTATATAGTGTACTCCTTTATACTACAAATATATGGTGGAATGATTCATGTGTGGTTATGTGTTTAGTCTAACCATAATTAATATTGATTGCCTCAAACATTTACATTTGCTTGGTTGATCTAAAATGTACTAAGTTAGCTGGTCGGTTCCATATGGCCATACTTAAAGGGTAGACCTTGCATATTGAACTTTGCTTTGCTTTTGTTCTACTACTTGGTTGGAATCATGCTAATTTTGGTGTGATCTGGTGGTGGAGTTTATCTATGTTAAGACTCTACCGTCTCACCTTTATGAGCTGGGCACATCTATAATATAGGATCACACCTATATAGGATTTTTTTGTTTGCCCCATTAAGTTTGGGTATAATTTGCACTATTTGGTATTTAATTATACCATTTTAGTACTACATGGTATATTTTATACATGTGGTGCAGTTTTTGCACTTTGGGTCTGATTTTAAATATTTTGAATAAAGTTTATTAATTGTATCCCTCTGCTATTTATCCCATATCTAGGCAGTAAGCTCGGTTCTGCTCATGCATCTAGGTAGTAAGCTCGGTTCTGCTCCCGTATCTACGTAGTAAGCTCTGTTCTGCTCCCGTATCTACGTAGAAAGCTCTGTTCTGCTCCCGTATCTAGGTAGAAAGCTCGGTTCTGCTACCGTATCTAGGCATTAAGCTCGGTTCTGCTCCTGTATCTAGGCAGTAAGCTCGATTTTGCTCCCGTATCTAGGTAGTAGGCTCAGTTCTGTTCCCGTATCTAGGCAGTAAGCTCAGTTCTGCTCCCGCATCTAGGCAGTAAGCTCGGTTCTGCTCCCGTATCTACGTAGAAAGCTCTGTTCTGCTCCCGTATCTAGGTAGAAAGCTCGGTTCTGCTCCCGTATCTAGGTAGTAAGCTCGGTTCTGCTCCCGTATCTACGTAGAAAGCTCTGTTCTGCTCCCGTATCTAGGTAGAAAGCTCGGTTCTGCTACCGTATCTAGGCAGTAAGCTTGGTTCTGCTCCTGTATCTAGGCAGTAAGCTCGATTTTGCTCCCGTATCTAGGTAGTAGGCTCAGTTCTGTTCCCGTATCTAGGCAGTAAGCTCAGTTCTGCTCCCGCATCTAGGCAGTAAGCTCGGTTCTGCTCCCGTATCTACGTAGTAAGCTCTGTTCTGCTCCCATAACTAGGTAGTAAGCTCGGTTCTGCTCCCGTATCTAGGCAGTAAACTCGGTTCTGCTCCCGTATCTAGGCAGTAAGCTCGGTTCTGCTTCCGTATCTAGGTAGTAGACTCGGTTCTGCTCCCGTATCTAGGTAGTAGGCTCGGTTCTTCTCCCGTATCTAGGCAGTAAGCTTGGTTCTGCTCCCGTATCTACGTAGTAAGCTCTGTTCTGCTCCCATATCTAGTCAGTAAGCTCGTTTCTGCTCCCCTATCCAGGTAGTAAGCTCGGTTCTGCTCCCGTATTTAGGCAGTTAGCTCAGTTCTGCTCCCGCATCTAGGTAGCAAACTCGGTTCTGCTCCTGTTTCTAGGTAGTAAACTCGGTTCTGCTCCCGTATCAAGGTGGTAAGCTCGGTTCTGCTCCCATAGCTAGGTATTAAGCTCAGTTCTGCTCCCATACCTGGGTAGTAAGCTCTGTTCTGCTCCCGTATCTAGGCAGTAAGCTCGGTTCTGCTCCCATACCTATGTAGTAAGCTCTGCTCTGCTCCCATAACTAGGCAGTAAGCTCGGTTCTACTCCTGCATCTAGGTAGTAAGCTCTGTTCTGCTCCCGTATCTAGGTAGTAAGCTCGGTTCTGCTCCCGAATCTACGTAGTAGGCTCGGTTCTGCTCCCGCAGCTAGGTAGTAAGCTCAGTTCTGCTCCCGCAGCTAGGTAGTAAACTCGGTTCTGCCCCTGCATCTAGGTAGTAAACTCGGTTCTGCTCCCGTATCTAGGTAGTAAGATCGGTTTTGCTCCCGCATCTAGGTAGTAAACTCGGTTCTGCTCCTGTATCTAGGTAGTAAGCTCGGTTCTGCTCCTGTATCTAGGTAATAAGCTCTGTTCTGCCCCCGTACCTAGGAAGTAAGCTCGGTTCTGCTCTCGTATCTAGGTAGTAAGCTCGGTTCTGCTCTCGTATCTAGACAGTAGGCTCGGTTCTGCTCCCGTATCTAGGTAGTAAGCTCGGTTCTGCTCCCGTATCTAGGTAGTAAGCTCGGTTCTGCTCCCGTATCTAGGCAGTAAGCTCGGTTCTGCTCCCGTATCTCAGTAGTAAGCTCGGTTTTTCTCCCGTATCTAGGTAGTAAGCTCTGTTCTGCTCCCTTTGCTAGGAAGTAAGCTCGGTTCTGCTCCTGTATCTAGGCAGTAAGCTCGGTTCTGTTTCCGTATCTAGGCAGTAAGTTCGGTTCTGCTCTCGTATCTAGGCAGTAAGCTCGGTTCTACTCCCGTATCTAGGTAGTAAGCTCTGTTCAGCTCCCGTATCTAGGTAGTAAGATCGGTTCTGCTCCCGTATTTAGGCAATGAGCTTGGTTCTGCTCTCGTATCTAGGTAGTAAGCTCGGTTCTGCTCCCGTAGCTAGGTATTAAGCTCAGTTCTGCTCCCGCATATAGGTAGTAAACTCGGTTCTGCCCCCGCATCTAGGTAGTAAACTCGGTTCTGCTCCCGTATCTAGGTAGTAAGCTCGGTTCTGCTCCGGTATCTAGGCAGTAAGCACAGTTCTACTCCCGTATATAGATAGTAGGCTCAGTTCTGCTCCCGCATCTAGGTAGTAAGCTCGGTTCTGCTCCCGTATCTAGGTAGTAAGCTCGGTTCTGCCCACGTATCTCGGTAGTAAGCTCGGTTTTTCTCCCGTATCTAGGTAGTAAGCTCTGTTCCGCTCCCTTTGCTAGGAAGTAAGCTCGGTTCTGCTTATGTATCTAGGCAGTAAGCTCGGTTCTGCTTCCGCATCTAGGCAGTAAGTTCGGTTCTACTCTCGTATCTAGGCAGTAAGCTCGGTTCTACTCCCGTATCTAGGTAGTAAGCTCTGTTCAGCTCCCGTATCTAGGTAGTAAGATCGGTTCTGCTCCCGTATTTAGGCAATGAGCTTGGTTCTGCTCTCGTATCTAGGTAGTAAGCTCGGTTCTGCTCCCGTAGCTAGGTATTAAGCTCAGTTCTGCTCCCGCATATAGGTATTAAACTCGGTTCTGCCCCCGCATCTAGGTAGTAAACTCGGTTCTGCTCCCGTATCTAGGTAGTAAGATCGGTTCTGCTTCCGCATCTAGGTAGTAAACTCGGTTCTGCTCCTGTATCTAGGTAGTAAGCTTGGTTCTGCTCCCGTATCTAGGCATTAAGCTCTGTTCTGCTTTCGTATCTAGGTAGTAAGCTCGGTTCTGCTCCCGTATCTAGGTAGTAAGCTCTGTTCTGCTCCAGTATCTAGGTAGTAAGCTCGGTTCTGCTCTCGTATCTACGTAGTAAGCTCGGTTCTGCTCTTGTATCTAGACAGTAAGCTCGGTTCTGCTCCCGTATCTAGGTAGTAAGCTCGGTTCTGCTCCCGTATCTAGGTAGTAAGCTCGGTTCTCCTCCCGTATCTAGGTAGTAAGCTCGGTTCTGCTCCCGTATCTAGGTAGTAAGCTCGGTTCTGCTCCCGAATCTAGGCAGTAAGCTCGGTTCTGCTCCCGTATCTCGGCAGTAAGCTCGGTTCTACTCCCGTATATAGGTAGTAGGCTCAGTTCTTCTCCTGCATCTAGATTGTAAGCTCGGTTCTGCTCCCGCATCTAGGTACTAAACTCGGTTCTGCTTCCGCATCTAGGTAGTAAACTCGATACTGCTCCCACATTTAGGTAGTAAACTCTGTTCTGCTCCCGTATCTAGGTAGTAAGCTCAGTTCTGCTCCTGTATCTAGGTAGTAAACTCGGTTCTGCTCCCGTATCTAGGCAGTAAGCTCTGTTCTGCTCCCGTATCTAGGTAGTAAGCTCGGTTCTGCTCCCGAATCTAGGTAGTAAGATCGGTTTTGCTCCCGCATCTAGGTAGTAAACTCGGTTCTGCTCCTGTATCTAGGTAGTAAGCTCGGTTCTGCTCCCGTATCTAGGTAGTAAGCTCTGTTATGCTCTTGTATCTAGGTAGTAAGCTCGGTTCTGCTCCCGTATTTAGATAGTAAGCTCTGTTCTGCTCCCGTACCTAGGAAGTAAGCTCGGTTCTGCTCTCGTATCTAGGTAGTAAGCTCGGTTCTGCTCTCGTATCTAGACAGTAGGCTCAGTTCTGCTCCCGTATCTAGGTAGTAAGCTCGGTTCTGCTCCCGTATGTAGGTAGTAAGCTCGGTTCTGCTCCCGTATCTAGGCAGTAAGCTCGGTTCTGCTCCCGTATCTAGGCAGTAAGCACGGTTCTACTCCCGTATATAGGTAGTAAGCTCGGTTCTGCTCCCGTATCTCGGTATTAAGCTCGGTTTTTCTCCCGTATCTAGGTAGTAAGCTCTGTTCTGCTCCCTTTTCTAGGTAGTAAGCTCGGTTCTGCTCCTGTATCTAGGCAATAAGCTCGGTTCTGCTCCCATATCTAGGCAGTAAGTTCGGTTCTGCTCTCGTATCTAGGCAGTAAGCTCGGTTCTACTCCCGTATCTAGGTAGTAAGCTCTGTTCAGCTCCCGTATCTAGGTAGTAAGATCGGTTCTGCTCCCAAATTTAGGCAATGAGCTCGGTTCTGCTCTCGTATCTAGATAGTAAGCTCGGTTCTGCTCCCGTAGCTAGGTATTAAGCTCAGTTCTGCTCCTGCATATAGGTATTAAACTCGGTTCTGCCCCCGCATCTAGGTAGTAAACTCGGTTCTGCTCCCGTATCTAGGTAGTAAGATCGGTTCTGCTTCCGCATCTAGGTAGTAAACTCGGTTCTGCTCCTGTATCTAGGTAGTAAGCTTGGTTCTGCTCCCGTATCTAGGTATTAAGCTCTGTTCTCCTTTCGTATCTAGGTAGTAAGCTCGGTTCTGCTCCCGTATCTAGGTAGTAAGCTCTGTTCTGCTCCAGTATCTAGGTAGTAAGCTCGGTTCTGCTCTCGTATCTACGTAGTAAGCTCGGTTCTGCTCTTGTATCTAGACAGTAAGCTCGGTTCTGCTCCCGTATCTAGGTAGTAAGCTCGGTTCTGCTCCCGTATCTAGGTAGTAAGCTCGGTTCTGCTCCCGTATCTAGGTAGTAAGCTCTGTTCTGCTCCCGCATCTAGGTAGTAAGCTCGGTTCTGCTCCCGCATCTAGGCAGTAAGCTCGGTTCTGCTCCCGTGTCTCGGCAGTAAGCTCGGTTCTACTCCCGTATATAGGTAGTAGGCTCAGTTCTTCTCCTGCATCTAGATTGTAAGCTCGGTTCTGCTCCCGCATCTAGGTACTAAACTCGGTTCTGCTTCCGCATCTAGGTAGTAAACTCGATACTGCTCCCGCATTTAGGTAGTAAACTCTGTTTTGCTCCCGTATCTAGGTAGTAAGCTCGGTTCTGCTCCTGTATCTAGGTAGTAAACTCGGTTCTGCTCCCGTATCTAGGCAGTAAACTCTGTTCTGCTCCCGTATCTAGGTAGTAAGCTCGGTTCTGCTCCCGTATCTAGGTAGTAAGCTAGATTCTACTCCCGTATCTAGGTAGTAAGCTCGGTTCTGCTCCCGCAGACAGGTAGCAAGCTCGGTTCTGTTCCCGTATTTAGGTAGTAAGCTCGGTTCTGCCCCCGTATCTATGTAGTAAGCTCTGTTCTGCTCCCGTATCTTGTTAGGAAGCTCGGTTCTGCTCCCGCATCTAGGTAGTAAGTTCGGTTCTGCTCCCGTATCTAGGTAGTAAGCTCGGTTTTGCTCCCGTATCTAGGTAGTAAGCTGTGTTCTGCTCCCTTTTCTAGGTAGTAAGCTCGGTTCTGCTCCTGTATCTAGGCAGTAAGCTCAGTTCTGCTCCCGTATCTAGGCAGTAAGCTCGGTTCTGCTCCCGTATCTAGGCAGTAAGCTCAGTTCTGCTCCCTTATCTAGGCAGTAAGCTTGGTTCTGCTCCCGTATCTAGGTAGTAAACTCGGTTATGCTCCTGCATCTAGATAGTAAACTCTGTTCTGCTCCCGTATCTAGGTAGTAAGCTCGGTTCTGCTCCAGTATCTAGGTAGTAAACTCGGTTCTGCTCCCGTATGTACGTAGTTATCTCTGTTCTGCTCCCATATCTAGGTAGTAAGCTCAGTTCTGCTCCCGTATCTAGGTAGTAAGCTCGGTTCTGCTCCCGTATCTACGTAGTTATCTCTGTTCTGCTCCCATATCTAGGTAGTAAGCTCGGTTCTGCTCCCGTATCTAGGTAGTAAGCTCGGTTCTGCTCCCGTATCTATGTACCAGTCACAGTTATTTTTAAAACCTGTTATCTATGCTGCTTTATTTCAGCAGCCAGGGATAAGCAGGCTAAAGATAGGCCACCGCAAATCATGGGCCAGGGCTTTCTAATTGCCCCCCAGGGTAAAATTTGCCAGCCAACCACTGCTTAAACCCATTTGTGGGTGTGAAAAGGTGCATGGGAATACACCTCCCAAAAATAGTCACTGGATTTGAGTTTATGTTACGCGGCTATCATTTGGTGATGTTGAGAATTCTGGCCCTATCCAGCCCTTGATCATTTATATAAGAGTCAGCCTATCAGCATTTTAAGTTGACAGGTGGATGCGCTTATCAGTTATAATTCCACCAGCGGCACTAAAAACCCACTCTGATAAAATGCTAGCGGCAGGGCAGGCCAGGACCTCCAAGGCGTAGCGAGCCTGTTCATTACACACATGTAGCTTGGATACCCAATAATTATAAGGCACGGAGGAATCACTGAGGACGCTGGTACGGTCGGCAGGATACTCCCTCAGCATCTTCCCAAACTTTGCACTCCTTGTGAGAGTACCCCGCACCTCAGGGCCTGTGCGATGGAAGGGGCTGAGAAAATTCTCCCAGAACTTTGACAGTGTTCCCCTGCCTCTGCTGTATTGGAGTTGTGTCTCTCTCACCTGTAGTCCTTGGTTGTCCAAATTTTTTAATAGTTCTGCAATTATGGCCTTCTAGCACTAACACATTTTTGTAGACCTGTCCACCTCAGGAATAAGAGATATAAAGTTCTCCTTGTAGCGTGGGTCTAGAAGTGTCACCAACCAATAAAGACTGTCACCAAAAATTTTGAGAACGCGAGGGTCATGGGAAAGGCAGTGTAACATGAACTCTGCCATGCGTGCCAGACTGCTAAGAGGCAAGACTTTCGTGTCCTCACCAAGAGGATGAGTGACCATGCTCTCCTCCTCTTCCTCCTCTTCCACCTCTCTGTCCTCAGGCCATCCATGCTGAACAGACGGTATGAGAGTTGTGCAGGTAGTACCGTCTATAGCGAATGAAACTAGCTCCTGTTCTTCCTCCTTCTCCTCCTCTTCCTCATTGTCACCCAATCCACCTTTGGATGAGATGAGGCTGGGCCATGTGTCATCACCCTGTATGGTTCCTTGCTCCATCTCTTCGCGCTCTGCCTGCAATGCATCCTCTTTGATTGTTAGCAGAGAGCATTTCAGAAGACAGAGAAGCTGGATGGTGATGCTAATTATGGCGTCATCGCTGCTCACCATCTTGGTGGAGTCCTCAAAGTTTTAGAGGATGGTACATATGTCTGACATCCATGTCCACTCCTGAGGTCTTATGTGTGGAGTCTTTGTTGATGCTGATACTCAACAACTGCCCTCTTCTACTCACAAATCTTTCCCAACATCTGCAGTTTAGAGTTCCAACGCGTGGGGACATCACACACCAATCAATGAGCCGGAAGCTGCAAATACTGCTGAAACACGGCAAGGGTGGCGGAAGCTGTAGGTGTCTTTCTAAAACGGGCACACAGGCGTTGTACTTTAACAAGCAAATCCGGCATCTCCAAGTAGGATTTGAGAAACTGCTGAACCACGAGGTTAAGCACATGGACCAGGCATGTCATGTGTATGAGCTTGCCTTATCTCAGAGCCGCCACCTGGTTTCGGCCATTATCACACACGACCATGCCTGGCTGTAGGTTCAGCGGTGTGAGCCACAGATCTGCCTGCTCTTTCAGAGCTGTCCACAACTTTTCAGCATTGTGTGGTTTGTCACCTAAGCATACTAGCTTCAGCATAGCCTGTTGCCGCTTGGCCGATGCAGTGCTGCAGTGTTTCCAGCTTGTGACTGATGTGGTCATTTCGGAGATGGAGGCTGAAGAGGAGGAGGATGCTGAGGAGGATTAGGTGCAGGAGCTGTAGACTGTAGGGGCAACCCTGATTGACCTAGGGCCTGCAATACTTGGCGTCGGGAGGATGTCTTCTGTCCCAAGGTCCGACTGGGTCCCGGCTTCCACTATGTTAACCCAGTGTGCCGTCAGTAAGATGTACCATCCCTGCTAACAAGCACTTGTCCACATATCCGTGGTTAGGTGGACTTTCCCAGTAACTGCATTGTTGAGGGCAAGGCCAATGTTGAGGGACATGTGCTTGTGTAATGCGGCGATGGCACACCGGGACAAATAGTGGCGGCTGGCGACCGAGTACCAAGGGACAGCCGCCATCAGGTTGCGGAATGCTTCCGTCTCCATGAGCCTAAAAGGCAACATTTCGAGCACAAGCAGTCGCGAAAAGTGGGAATTTAGAAGTGTTGACAACTTAACGCTGCACTGGGACAAGGACGTGCTTCCTGATGCTGATACTGGACAGTGTGTAATGAAAGATGCAGGGCAGGAGGCATCTTCGTATGCACCATGGACAGGGGATTGGCTTGCATGCACAACAGCGGAAGAAGCAGTGGTGCCACCCGCAGACACTCTTCCTGGACCCTGGGATTCAGCCCACAAAGTCGGGTACTTTGCTGCCATGTGCCTGATCAAGCTGGTGGTGGTCAGGCTGGTAGTTTTGCCACCCCTGCTGATGCTGGCCTGGCAGGTGGTGCAAATTGCCTTTTTGGGGTTATCGGCAGAGTCTTTAAAAAGCAACCAGACTCGGGAACACCTAACAGTTGGACTGGCAACTTCCTTTGTGTTGGTGTTACGGGGAATTGTTGCCTGCCTTCTGTCTGCGGCCACCACACTGCTTCTTCTTACCTTTCGGGGTTCTCTGCCTCCCTCCCCCTGTGTTTTCTCCGTCACACGGATCACATATACGTTTTCAGAAAATACTGCCATTTTTGGCAACCATTAAAAATTTGTTTCAATGTGTCAGTGAAGCTATTGACACCAGTTTGCTGTTCAAAATAGTTACCTACAAGCCAGGTATTTAAAACTGTGTTTTCTCTGTCACATGGATCACATATAAGTTCGCTCCAAATTCAGCCATTCATAGTGAGCGTGGAAGATATTGTCCTCCATTTAAAATGGGCAAGGCACATGGCAAGGGACGGGAAACTGGACTTGATGGTGATGGTGCATGCAGAGGCTGAGGCCGTGGGGACTGCAGAACATCACTATTGAACACAGAGCAGTGTGAAAAGGTTATTGGTTGGATAGAAGATAATGTTCCAGTCACTTAGCCACCACCACCACCTTGTCTTCCACACGTTCAAGTCTCAGTAGCCGTGAGTCTGGACGGCATATTCCTCACCCTGAACCTCCTTCCTCCCACCATGCCGAGTATCCAGAGACAACTGATCCCACACTTGGACACTCCGAAGAGCTGTTCACTTTTCCATTTATAGATTCGGGCCTCTCGCCCGGTCCACTTGAAGCGGGGCAAGAGGAGATTGCATGTAGCAATGCCCAAATATTTGAGAAACCACGGCCACACAAAGGCGACGGTGGGAAAGTGTCACAAGAGGTGGACAATGATGAGTCACAATTTCCAGAAAGTCAGGAGGAGGACCAGGGTGTGGAAGTTGAAGATGAGGCGGTGGATGATATAGTAAGTGACCCAACCTGGCAGGGGTACATGCAGAGTGAGGACAGCAGCACACAGGGGGAGGAAAGTGCAGCACCCCAACAGGCAAGAAAAAGCAGTGCTGTGGCCACAGACACAAGGCAGGCAACTGTTCCTCGGTACAACAACATGAGGGAAGTTGCAAGTCCAACTGTTAAGTCTTCCAGAGTCTGGCTCTTTTTTAAAGACTGTCTAGATATCTCCAAAAAGGCCATTTGCAACATCTCTCATGCCAGCATCATCAGGGGCAGCAAACTACCAGCCTGACCACCACCAGCTGGCTCAGGCACCTGACTAGTTGGGCCGAATGCCAGGGTCCAGAAACAGTGTCTGCGGGTGACACCACTGTCTGTTCTGTTGCTGTGCGTGGGACCTGGTGGTAACATGAGCACATTTAAAGATGGTGTTGGCGTCCCTTAACACAGGTACTTTTGCCAGATATTGCTGAGTGGCAAACCATTAAGCCCTAGCCCCATTTCAGGCAAGAACAATCACCCCATCTCCCCTGATGAGTATTAGGACGAAACCCGTCGGGAGGGATTCATTTAGGGCATCATTGCGTCTCTAGGCCACTGTGGGCATCCTTAGGGGTATTGTGTGGCATTATTTTTATATGGCCCTCCCCACTACTACATCCCATTCAGTTTTCACAATAACGGGTATATTCCTGGATTATTGCAACCTGTACAAGACAAACACATGGTGAGATCGTTTCATTATTCTCTTATTTGATTGTTGTGTTTCTCTTTTGTGGTTGTATTTTTGGATTGCTCCTTATCTCTTAATAGGGGTTACACCTATGAGTTATATTTTAACATACCTTCTATCTGCTGCTAATACAAGTCTGGCTCTTATCAAAATGAACAAGAGATGAATTGGGCCAGACTTCTCAACACCACCGGATAATTGCAGCAGAACATAAAGTCAAATCCAGTGTTTTTTGGGGGGGTTTATTCTCATGCACCTCTTCACACCCAGACATGGGTATATGCTTCCTGATTTAGTCTATTTTATGCCACCCCCCTTCTACCCTTTCATCATCCTCCACTACAATATAAACAGGGTAACCATCATGCAACACCACACCATATTTTAAGGATGTTTATGATGCCCGTAGGAAATTTTTTTAGAGGCTTACCTCCAACATTCTGTATGTTATACAGTATCTTCATGTATACCCCCCAGGGCTAAATGATTTTCAGCCCATGCACCTAGTACATGGGAATTACCACTATAGGAGTCCCACTCCTTAATAATGGGAACAATTTTTTAAATGAGGCCCTCCTCTACATCTCTTTAAAGAGGTATGGGAGTGCGTCCAAACTTTTGGCAGTCCTTGCAGACACTGCATGGGCATTATCACTATAGTATACCCTCTTTTTAATAATGGGAACAATTTTTTTTAATGAGGCCCTCCTCTTTGTCTCTTCAAAGGGGTATTGAAGTGCGTCCTAATTGTTGGCAGCCCTTGCAGTCACTGCACGGGCATTACCACTATAGGAGACCTACTACTTAATAATGGGAACAATTTTTTTAATGAGGCCCTCCTCTATGTCTTTTCAAAGGGGTATTGGAGTGCGTCCTAATTGTTGGCAGCCCTTGCAGTCACTGCATGGGCATTAATGTTATAGGAGACCCATTCCTTAATAATGGGAATAATTTTTTTAATGAGGCCATCCTCTACATCTCTTCAAAGAGGTATTGAAGTGAGACCTAATTTTTGGCAGCCTTTGCAGTCACTACATGGGCATAACCGCTATAGGAGACCCGCTGCTTAATAATGGGAACATTTTTTTTAATGAGGTCCTCCTGTACGTCTTTTCAAAGGGGTATTGGAGTGTGTCCAAATTTGTGGCAGCACTTGCAGTAACTGCATACATAATAACCGTATAGGAGAGCCATTCCTTAATAATGGGAACAACAAAGCATAGCCGGCTGATGGCCCTCAAACAATACTGAGGGCCAACAGCTGAATTATCTCTTCATGATACAGAAAAAGAAGAAATTCGAACTGCATCTGACGAAACAGAGGAATGGAAGCATGTGACCCAGAGAAACAGGAGGATCGAGAGGCAGTCAGCACCTATACTGCTCAGGAACCAGTACCAGGCTCTCACGCAGGAGAACCACAAAGAAATACAGCAAGATAAGACTTTGCCAACAATGAAGAACCTTGTAAGCCCTCAAAATCCTCCTGGATGGAGAAAGAAAAATGTTGTGAAGAAAAAACGGAGAGTGGTGGTCATGGGGGATTCCCTGTTGAAAGGAACAGAGGCCGCTTTCTGCAGACCAGACATAACCTCAAGAGAAATGTGCTGTCTTCCAGGAGCAAAAATTAAAGATGTGTCTGACAGGATATCAAGACTCTTCAGATCTACAGATCACTACCCATTCCTGCTAATACATGTGGGGACAAATGACACCGCAAGAAATGACATGGAAACCATCTGCAGTGACTTTGAAGACTTAGGCAAGAAAGTAAAAGAATTGGGAGCGCAGGTGGTCTTCTCATCCATCCTCCCAGTGGATGGCCATGGAACAATGAGGTGGAATAAGATTCTACAGGTGAACAACTGGCTACGTCGATGGTGCCGTCGACAAGGATTTGGATTTCTGGATCACGGAATGAATTACCTATATGATGGACTACTTGCTAGAGATGGGGTGCACCTTACGAATACTGGAAAACATGTATTTGGAAGTCGCCTTGCTACACTCATCAGGAGAGCTTTAAACTAGAACAATGTGGGAAGGGAAGCAAAAGGCCAGAAAAAGCTATACAGCTGACAAATACTATTGAGATCTCTGCTATTCGAAGTGGAAAGGAAGAACAAAGGCAAACAAATTTAAATAATAAAAATATGGGAGGAAGAGAAACCAATCACAAACTAAAATGTTTTTATACAAATGCACAAAGCATGGGCAACAAACAAGGAGAATTGGAACTACTAACGCAGGAAAAGGAATATGATGTCATTGGAATCACTGAAACTTGGTGGGATGATACACATGATTGGAATAGAAGGCTAAAAGGATACAACTTATTTGCAAGAAACAGACTTGATAAACGAGGAGGAGGTGTCGCATTGTATGTTAGAAAAGCGTATATCTGCACAGAGATTGAAGCAGAGACTGGGAGTTCTGTGGAAACTGTTTGGGTTAGAATACAAGGAGAGAACAACGGAAAGGACACCATTGTAGGCATTTACTACAGGCCACCTGGGCAAGCTGAAGATATGGATGAACTCTTTATGTATCAAATGACCAAGTTCTCCAAAAAACATGACGTAGTGGTCATGGGAGATTTCAACTATCCAGATATTTGTTGGGAATCTCTCTCAAGTAATACTAACAGGTCAAGCAAATTCTTTTCCTCTCTTGCTGACAACTTTATCTTCCAAAGGGTAGGGGAGAAAACAAGGGGATCTGCTACTTTGGATCTAATCCTTATCAACAGGGATGAAATGGTTGAGGAGGTAAAAGTGGCTGGGACCCTAGGAGGCAGCGATCATGCTATTATAGAATTTTGGATAACTAGAGGAGGAAGACATGTGAAGACTCAAACTTCAAGGTTAGATTTCAGAAAGGCTGATTTTAAGCAACTCAGAAAGAGAATAGGAGGGATCCAATGGCTGGATGTCCTTAAGGACAAAAATGTCCAAGAAGGATGGGAAATTTTTAAAAACGAGATTCTCAAAGCGCAATCGTTAACAATCCCGGAAAGTAGGAAGAATGGGAAGTATTTAAGGAAACCAGGATGGATGAACACAGAACTTAAACACATGCTAAAAAGAAAGAAAGAAATGTTTATCAAATGGAAAGAGGGAGGGATATTTAAAGAAGATTATAATGCAGTCTGCAGATCCTGCAGGGCACGTATCAGGTTAGCTAAAGCTGACAATGAATTAAGGCTTGCAAGAGATGTCAAAAGCAATAAAAAAGGATTTGGGGAGTATGTCAAAAGTAAAAGAAAAGTCAAAGATGCTATAGGATTTTTACAGGATGAAAATGGTGAAATGGTAAGAAAGGATGTTGAGACGGCCAAACTTTTTAATTCCTATTTTGCATATGTTTTCTCTCAGAAAGAAAATGTAACATCAACTGATCTTCACTATCCTATTAAAGGAATAGAAGAATCCAAGTTATCTGTGAACAGAGAGATTGTGAGGGAATATTTAGCTAATATAAATGAGTTCAAGTCTCCAGGTCCAGATGAATTACACCCCAGAGTACAGAAGGAGATCATAGAAGAAATTTTAGAACCACTCTCCATAATCTTTGAAAATTCTTGGAGAACAGGAGAAGTCCCAGAAGACTGGAGAAGAGCAAATTTTGTTCCTATCTTCAAAAAGGGGAAGAAGGTGGACCCAGGGAACTATAGGCCGGTGAGTCTGACTTCTATACCAGGAAAGATCTTTGAACAAATTATTACTATTTACTATTTATGTAGTTAAAGAATATTTTGGGATTGTTTTTACTTTCTCTGGCAATGAGTCTCTCTGTCTCAATCTTTGCTGCCTTGATTTGGTTTTTACAGAATTTATTTAACTTTCTCTATTTATTTAATGCCTCATCACTACCTACTTGCTTTAGTTCTCTAAATGCTTTCTTTTTGTCACTTATTGTGCCCCTTACAGCTCTATTTAGCCATAGTGGTTTCCTCCTATTTCTAGCATGTTTATTCCCATAGGGTATATATTGTGCACAGGTCCTATTCAGGATGCTGATAAATGTCTCCCATTTGCTTTGTGTAGTTTTATGTCTCAGGATATCTTCCCAGGTTTATTGCACAAAGATCATCTCTCAACCGTTGGAAATTTACCTTCCTGAAGTTTAGTGTCCTTGTAACCCTTCTACTACACATTTTATTAAAGGATACATGAAAGCTTATTATTTTGTGATCACTATTACCCAAGTGACCCCCCAACTCTTATATTTGATATGAGGTCTGGCCTGTTGGTTAATATTAGGTCTAGCAGTGCCACCCTTCTTGTTGGGTCCTGAACCAGGTGTGAAAGGTAATTGTCTGTCATAGTTGTCAAAAACCTAGTACCTTTGCTGGAACTAAAGGTTTCTGTTCCCCAATGTATTTCACGGTAGTTAAAGTCCCCCATAATAATGGCTTCTCCTTGAGTCGTTGCTTCATCTATTTGCTTTATGAGGATATTCTCCGCTGCTTCCATTACTTTTAGAGACTTAAAATAAACCCCTATCAATAATTTATTTTTTTCCCCCTCCCCTTATCTCCACCCATAGGGACAGGGACTCTACATTTTCATTAGATTCACATATATTCTCACGCAAGATGGGTTTTAAGGATGATTTTACATATAAACAACCCCCCCCCCCTCGCTTGTTTGTATGGGTATTTCTGAACAGACTATAGCCCTGTAAATTAACTGCCCAGTCATGGCTCTCCTCCTGCCATGTCTCAGATATCCCCACCATGTCATAATTATTTTCCAACAAAATTAATTCCAATTCCTCCATTTTGTTGGTGAGGCTTCTGGCATTAGTGTACATGCATTTTATATATCTCTCTTTACCTCTATTCCTTCTTACTATATTGACTGTTCTAACCCCACCCCCAATTTCTTTATTTGTGTCCAGGTTACTATATGCACTATCTTCCCCACCTATAAAATGAATACCCCCCCCCCAATCCCTAGTTTAAACACTCCTCCAACCTTCTAGCCATTTTCTCCCCCAGCACAGCTGCACCCTCCCCATTAAGGTGCAGCCCGTCCCTAGCGTAGAACCTGTAGCCAACTGAGAAGTCGGCCCAGTTCTCCATGAACCCAAACCCCTCCTTCCTACACCAATTCCTGAGCCACTTATATATCTCCCTAATCTCCCATTGCCTCTCTGTTGTGGCATGTGGTACAGGCAGTATTTCAGAGAATACTACCTTGGAGGTCCTTGCTTTCAGCTTGCAGCCTAGTTCCCTGAAATCATCTTTAAGGACCTTCCACCTACATCTAACTTTGTCATTTGTGCCAATGTGCACCATGACTGCTGGGTCCTCACCAGCCCCTCCCAGTAATCTGTCAACCCAATCAGCGATGTGCCGGACTCGAGCGCCAGGTAAGCAGAACACTGTTCGACGATAACTGTCTTTGTGACAGATTGCCCTATCTGTTCCCCTAATAATTGAGTCCCCCACTACCAGCACCTGCCTGGCCTGCCCTGCTCTCCTATTTCCCCCCTTACTGGAGCTGACACTCTTCCGGCTTTCAGAGGACATGCCTTGCTGCAGCAGTGCTACCCGTGTACTGACACCCCCCTCAACTGCCAACTTTGCAAACTTATTGGGGTGTGCCAGATCAGTACTATACCTCCCTGGCACTCTTCCCTCTACCCCCTCTTCTAACTCTCACCCAGCTAGCTGCCACACTGTCCTGCAGCTCCATACTACCAACTTCCCCCACATCTACCCCAGTGAGCAGCTGCTCAGTGAGCAGCAGACTCCTTTCCATACTGTCTATGGATCTCAGTGTTGCCAGCTGCTCATTTAGATCCAGTACCTGAGCTTCCAAACGCACAACGTGCACACATCTCGCACAGCAGTATGCACCCCCTACTGGCTGTTCAAGGATTGCATACATGTGGCAAGATGTACACTGGATAGCATTGTCAATAATGGAGCTCATTTCCTAATGGGTATTGCACTAGACAGAAATGTTAAGTAAAAAGAAATGTAAAGCATTAATAAAATACAGACAGCAATTCAGTCCAAATTCCTCCCTAACAAACTCCCTGAATAAAAAGTCACTGAATCACAAGTCACACCTTTACTTCAGCTTGCACTTACGCTCCAGTCACACTCAGCTCGTTCACACTCGCTAAGAAAGAAGATTTAAAGAGTTTTTTTTTTCCCTTTAGCAGCAATCCAACCTACAGCTCAATGCACTTCCAAAGGAGGAGGAGGAGCATTTTTGGTTTTGGTTATTTATTTTGCCTTATATACAAGTCATTACCCTGGAAAGAATGTTCCTTAACATTTTTGTCAGGAAAATTTATTTTGGCTTCATTTTTGTATATTTTATTGTGAGTCTGTAAAAGTGGCGTAATACTCTGATAACATTGTTCACAGCAGTGACCTGGGAGTCAGAGATGCTTTCAGGGTTCTTCCCCATGCTGTTCCCATGTCAATTCAGCACTGTTCCGATCGATTTGCGCAATTTTTAGCCCCCCCCCCAGGTTGCCGGAAAAATGCTCGAGTTTCCCATTGACTTACATTGGGCTCGTTTCTTGGGTCGAACACCCGAGCATTACGACTTGCTTGACCTGAGCAACGAGCACCCGAGCATTTTAGTACTTGCTCATCACTAGTAAATGGTAATTTCTTCTCTGGACATGTTAAAAGAATGGCTTATTCAACAGATAGAGCACGTTTGGCTGATCTGCCGCTATCAGCAGTATATATTTTCATTTGGATGATTGCCAATACCTGAATGAAACTACCGGAACATTGAATCGGCAGAGGCAGAAACAATGATTCACCAATGTTGTGCTGAAATCCAGAATCATCAGATTTAAGACCCTTCTTTCTGTGGGGCTACATCAAAGACATAATGTATCTGTCCCCCCTCCCAGCCACAGTATCTGAACGACCTGAGACAATGCCTTACTAACAGTGGAGTCCATATCCAAGGATATGCTGTCAAGCGTCTGGACACAACTTGGCTACCGCCTAGACATCAGCCATGTCACCAATATAAAAATCTGGAACATTTGTAGTGTATAGATAAAGCTTAGATAGATAGCCTGTCTTTTTATATTAGTAAATTTTTGTGTTGCGTTCTATAAACACCATAGTCATAACTTTTCCCCATCCTTTTGTGAATCATCCTGTATTATATTAGCTACAGTTTTCATTCAAAACCAAATCTTGTTTAATATACTGTATGTTTATCACTCTTTTTTCAAATTAATTCTCAAGGGTACTCTAAATTATTGCATTGTCTGTTATTCCGCATGTAGTCATCAGTCCAGTATTATTATATAATTACATTAACCGTCATTAAGAGGCAGAACATTTATTGCAATCAGAGACTGAGTCACTCAGAAAATACCAAAAAGACATTGAGTCTATGTGGTTTATGGAAATAATGGTCAATTAGTTAAATAAAAGTGCTGTATAAAGTTACATGGTATTTATTCTTCTTACAACAATTCAAATAATGTTATGTAACCCAACACGATATGGCTACCAGTAATTATGCATAAAATTAACATTTTTCCAGTGTTTCACATTTCCCCCATGATTACTGCTTATACAACCCCTGGCAAAAATTATGGAATCACCGGGCTCGGAGGATGTTCTTTCAGTTGCTTAATGTTGTTTAAAAAAAGCAGATCACAGACATGGCACAAACCTAAAGTCATTTCAAATGGCAACTTTAGGGCTTTAAGAAGCACTAAAAGAAATCAAGATAAAAATGTGGTACTCAGTAAGGGTAATTTTTTTTAGACCAAGCAGAGGGAAAAAAGTATGGAATCACTAAATTCTGAGGAAAAAAGTATGGAATCATGAAAAACAAACACACAAAAGAACACTCCAAAACATCACTTGTATTTTGTTACACCACCTCTGGCTTTAATAACAGCTTGCAATCTCTGAGGCATGGACTTAATGAGTGACAAACAGTACTCGTTATCAATCTGGCTCCAACTTTCTCTGATTGCTGTTGCCAGATCAGCTTTGCAGGTTGGAGCCTTGTCATGGACCATTTTCTTCAACTTCCACCAAAGATTTTCAATTGGATTGAGATCCGGACTATTTACAGGCCATGACATTGACCTTATGTGTCTTCTTTCAAGGAATGTTCTCACAGTTTTTGCTCTATGGTAGGATGCATTATCATCTTGAAAAATGATGTCATCATCCTCAAACATCCTTTCAATTGATGGGATAAGAAAACTGTCCAAAATATCAATGTAAACTTGGGCATTTATTGAAGATTTAATGACAGCCATCTACCCAGTGCCTTTGCCTGACATGCAGCCCCATATCATCAATGACTGTGGAAATTTGCATGTTCTCTTCATGCAGTCATCTTTATAAATCTCATTGGAATGGCACCAAACAAAAGTTCCAGCATCATCACCTTGCCCAATGCAGATTTGCGATTCATCACTGAATATGACTTTCATCCAGTCATCCACAGTCCACGATTGCTTTTCCTTAGCCCATTGTAACCTTGTTTTTTTCTGTTTAGGTGTTAATGATGGCTTATGTTTAGCCTTTCTGTATGTAAATCCCATTTCCTTTAGGCGGTTTCTTTCAGTTCGGTCACAGACATTGACTCCAGTTTCCTCCCATTCGTTTCTCATTTGTTTTGTTGTGCATTTCCTGTTTTGGAGACATATTGCTTGGTCTACTAGTATGTTTGCCTTTAACAACCTTCCCATGTTGTTTGGATTTCGTCCAGATTTTAGACACAGCTGACTGTGAACAATCAACATCTTTTGCAACATTGCGTGATGATTTACCTTCTTTTAAGAGTTTGATAATCCTCTCCTTTGTTTCAATTGACATCTCTCGTGTTGGAGCCATAATTCATGTCTGTCCACTTGGTGCAAAAGCTTTCCACGGTGTGATCACTCCTTTTTAGATGCAGATTAATGAGCAGATCTAATGTGATGCAGGTGTTAGTTTTGGAAATGAAAATTTACAGCGTCATTCCATAATTTTTTCCTCAGAATTAAGTAATTCCATAATTTTTTCCCTCTGCTTGGTCTGAAAAAAATTACCCTTACTGAGTACCACATTTTAATCTTGATTTCTTTTAGTGTTTCTTAAAGCCATGAATTTGCAATTGAAATGACTTTAGTTTTGTGCCATGTCTGTGATCTGCTTTTTTACAACAACATTAAACAACAGAATGAGCATTCTCCGAGCCCGGTGATTCCATAATTTTTGCCAGGGGTTGTATATATCTACAATGGGGGAAATAAGTATTTGATCCCTTTCTGTTTTTGTAAGTTTGCCCATTGACAAAGACATGAACAATCTATAATTTTAAGGGTAGGTTAATTTTAACATTGAGATAGAATATCCAAAACCAAATCAAGAACATCACATTGCATAAATTAGATACATTTTTTGCATTTTGCAGTGAGAAATAAGTATTTGATCCACTACAAATCATTATGAGTTCTGGCTCCTACAGACCAGTTAGACACTCTGTAAGGCAGCGCTTGTCATTATCCTGGGGGATACTCGCTCCAGACACCTCTGTTGCTTGGCACACAGCCATCACGGTACACTGTTCACACTTGAACTTCACCGCTCTCCCCGAAAAAATCTTCGTGGCCCCGCCGAGCCACCGCAAAACAGGATTTGAGAGCGATGTCAATCTTCGCAACCCCGCCGAGTTGCAGCAAGATGCTTTGACTTCGTGAGCCCCGCCGAGCCACAGCAAACCAGGTTTGAGTGCGACAACGACCTTCACAACCCCGCCGAGTTGTAGCCAGATGCTTTGACCTTCGTGAGCCCCGCCGAGCCACAGCAAACCAGGTTTGAGTGCGACGACGACCTTCACAACCCCGCCGAGTTGTAGCCAGATGCTTTACCACACTCGTCGACCTGTACAGTTGCTCCCAGCAACCAGACTGCAGATGCTCCCAGCAACCAGACTGCAGATGCTCCCAGCAACCAGACTGCAGATGCTCCCAGCAACCAGACTGCAGATGCTCCCAGTAACCAGACTGCAGCTGCCCGCACTCTCAAACCACATGTAAGGCAGCGCTTGTCATTATCCTGGGGGATACTCGCTTCGCTGCGTCAATTTAAAACACACCAGCCATATTTTCCGGTATTTCTCAACTCAGCAGTTTATTAACTCCATGAACTGCTGATCTCCGGGTCCAACTCCGTGGCCCACCGACACACATATAAAGTCCACGAGCCCAAGTGGCAGACCGGCCCACTTGGCTCTAGTTACAGCCTCCCGCAAGGTAATAATAAAACAATGTCCATGAAAATGTCCATAACACAAATAGTATTACCTACGTCGGGCTTTAGCTGCTTTGGTCCATTTGTTTCCCACATGGGGTCTCTAGCCTCTGGCCCTCCAAGGCTTACTGACATCCACACAGGATCCAGGCTTCACTCGGCCTCACTAGGCTTCAGACAAACAGTGTCCCACCCACCCGGGGAACAGGCCTCATGCCTCTCTCACAGGAACACTGCACACCTGCACCACTCACACTGCACAAATCACCAGGGTTTTATATCCTGTAGAAACAGCCACAGGACCTGTGCTTATCTCACAGTCACGTGTCCATACCTTCTGTGAGCAAAAGGACCTGTGTGATGTCACAGTCATGTGACCAGTCAGCTGAGGGGGGAGGAAATAGCATAAACAGACATACTAGATCATTATAGCAATGCCGCTGCACCACATTATCCCCCCCTCTGTTCAAACCTGTGGGGTTGAACACATAATATCCACAACAGTTTATAACCCACAGTTCACACAGAGACCATCTACTGGACAATTGCGCTGCTCAGCCCCTGGAACATTAGTCAATGACATTAGCCCATCCCTTAGGGACCTACCATCTGTCATTGTCACTGACTTCATCAGGTCACATTTCCGGGTCGTAAACTTGTCCGACCTCCCCCTTCTCTGTCGGGTCCCACCATTTCCAGACGGCTGCCATCCTCTACTGCTCAGATGATGCTGTCCATCTACTCGCAGTCTAGAGAGATTCAATTGCTCCACCTCTCGCAGGTAGGTCACTCGGTACTCCACCAGCATGCTCATATATGCCAGACTTTCTTCCGTTCCTATAGCGTAGAATGACACCATGCCGTCTTCATCCGGTATCCAGTCCTGACGATCACGTGGACTGCTTACTTTCACCACACCAGACTTCTTCACCATCATCTTCATGGCTCGGCCATTTCTCCCAATGAGCTCTATCACCAGAACACGAGGCACCCGGATGACCTCTTCTCGCAGACTGTGAGCCTTTCTCATCAGCTCCAGTTGTCTAGTGGCTTGCTCCGTCTTCAACCGGAGAAACCGCTTCGTGCGAATACATCGCCAATGTATGTCACTCAGGATTGCCACCCTCTTCACCGTGACTTCGGTTGTGGACAGGACCACCAGCTGTTTGGCCTCTGAGGTCAAGTGCACCTTCCAGGCTCCCACGGCCTTCTTAAACTCCTCATGCACGAACTCACGGGTAGTGTTGAGCCACCCCCGTAGTGTTCGAGTTCGGTTCGGTTCGTCGAACACCCGTGTGTTCGCCGAACTGTTCGTCGAACTGTTCGTCGAACACCTTCGAACACCGTTAAAACCAATGGCAGGCAAACAAAAACACATAGAAACACATAGAAAACACCTTCAAAGGTGTCCAAAAGCTGACAAACTGCTCAGAAGACATAACTAACACATGGAAAAGTGACAAGTACATATAGTCATGCGAAAATAAAAGAGGTGGAGGAGTAAAAGGAGGGGGAGACACAGATATAGGCATGTCATGCCCTTCTAAAATCCAAAAAGTGAGAAGCCGACACGGCCAGTCCGCTCCTGCCCGTGCCACCTCCGTGTCGCCGGGTTTGTGCCAGAGCCGCGGTGAACCCTGACGTCCAGCCCCCCTCTCCCAATACTGGTGCCTGTCCGCTGGTGGGTCGAGCGAGCCCCCCTGTGGTGGAGGCAGCTCTAAGCTTTTTAATTTAAATTGTCTCTCTAATTTGAATGAATACACTTTAAATCCATTTACAAGGATCTATTGGAGGGCAAGTCTAATGCCAGCAGCCGCGGTAATTCCAGCTCCAGTAGCGTCCACTAAAGCTGCTGCAGTTAAAAAGCTTTTATAAGGATCGAGCTCGGCTGTCCACCGCAAGGCATCCTACTGCCAGTCCCAGCCCCTATGCCTTGGGGTGCCTCCTGATGCTCTTCACTAAGTATCCCATGGTCCCGAAGCATTTCCTTTGAAAAAATTAAGTGTCTAAACTACAGGTGGTGTAGCTTGCTTAACAGCCGGGATAATCCGCTGACTAGCAGACACTGCTACTAGGCACAAAGTATTTCCTGGGCTAGATGCAGTTAAAAATTTGTAATTAGATACTCTCGTTGGATGCTGAGAAAGCATTCCATAGAGTCTCCTGGCACGCCATATATGATTCTCTTAAAAAGCTTGGGGTAGGGGTCTAGGGGACCCTTTTATAGCCAAAATCACGGCCCTGTATCGCAATACGTCACCTAGGCTGAAGATAAATGGAACTGTAGCACCCTGAGGGCTCGGTTGCTACAGACGTATTGCACCTCACCCAGAGGTGTGATATCTCACTCTCAGGTAAGGATGGAGTGTGGATCAGGACCCGACACCTGCATGCATTACACCACATTGCCGTGGGGCAGGGCGACCAATATGCCCCTGAGATGGGCACGACAGTCCCTGTCCCTGGCTGGAGTGGGGGGAGGGAACACTGAGGAAGGGGAACCCTGTAGTGCAGGAGCAGGGAGGAAGCAGTTCCTGGGTGCATTGAGAAGGGAGTATAAAAGGTGGGCACCATCTTAGTTCAGTGCAGAGAAGTCTGAGCAGAAGTGGCAGGGAGCAGGGGCTCTGCATGAGCTCTGCTCCGGAGGCGGGCCTAGTAACAGAGGCCCAGGCCTGGAAGAGGGAGAAGGAAGGAAGAGGAGCGGAGAAGGCTCCAGGAACGAGGAATGAAGGGATCCCAGGGGTGCGGACGGGCGAGTCGCCACCGCACGCCCGAATCCACCTGCGTGGAGGGGTCAGGCCAAAGGGGGAGACCGGTCCCCGAACTAGTGGAGGCAGGAAACGACCCTCAGCTAGAAACCGGAGGCTCTGACATTTTATGTGGCGCAGCCCCTCGCTACACCCGCTAGGAAGGCACCACATAGGGTCAGGGAAACTGGCGCCAAGTTTACCAAGAGGAGGCCCGAGGCAGCCGGACAGAAGTGTTGGTAAGAAAGGCCAGACAAAGGACACACAAAGGGGGTCCTGTGAAGTGCTCCAAAGTTATCTGGGAGTTGTCTGAGCCCCTCACCTGGTGAGCACAGTACGACGTGGGCAGCCGTTACCTGCAGACGTGGTCTGGACAATAAGAACTGTGAGTAAAGGCCCTGGACTGCATCACTGACTCCGTGTCGTTACTGCTGCTGCCCTGCACCATTACCACCATCCTCCGCATACACTGCCCTGAGGCTATACTCCTCCCATTGGGAGTTATGCTACGCTCTGCTGCACCCACAACACCAGCCTCAGCGGTCTGCCCTGTAGCGGCGGTTCACTCTGACCGCAATCCACGGGTGGCATAGTCGGACATTTAAACATCAAAACCACATAAATAGTTCCGCCACTGGTTTGACCGCCCTGAGCCACGGAACCGGGTCGCCGCCACGAAGACTACAACCACCAGCATCCACCAAAAAGGGTCCGGCTCCGGGTGTCCCAAGGCCCAGGGGGTGCGTCAGAACATTTTCATCACCTTTCACAATCACCAATGGGACAAGGCAGGGATGTCCTCTGTCCCCTCTCTTATACATCCTAGTGACGGAGCACCTGCTCTCATCAATTCGCCATAACCCCAATATTAGGTGGATTGAGGTGGGAGGCACCGAGTACAAGTGCTCTCTATTTGCTGATGATGTCCTAGTATATATCACTCAATCACATATATCCATCCCTGCTGTTATGGCTGAAATAGATCACTTTGTTACATGGTAAAATTTTAAAATCAATGCAGCGAAGTCTGAGGCCCTCGATGTCTCCCTCCCCAAATCCATATAGGATTCCATCCAGTCCAACTTTCCCTTTGCCTGGCCGTCACAGGGTATCAAATACTTAGGAATTCCTATTCATAGAGACCTCTCCCATCTATGTTATCTTAATTTTGGGCCCTTTATTGAACAATTCCATACAGACCAAGGTTGGCAAGTTAGAACTGTAAGATTCACTACGTGAACCACTGGTGTTTTGTGGAAAAGCACATGTACACTGCGTTCCAAATTATTATGCAAAAAGTGTTTAGGAGTGATAAGGGAAGAATTTGTTTGTTTGTCAGTTAAACTCATTGATGGTGATGTGTGTCACGGCTCTTTATATCACTGTAAGCAATTGCAGACACCTGTGCTAATTAGTTTGGCAGGTGTGTCCAATGAAAGGCAAGACTACTTAAGAAGGCTCTCTCAGATTATTAAGCAGCCTACATTTTCTGCCAAAATGGGAAAGAAAAAGGATGTGTCGGCTGCTGAGAAGCAACAAATTGTGGAGTGTTTAGGTCAAGGCACGACTACAATCAACATTGTGCGATGATCAGGATGAAGTGTCTTGGCAATCAAGAAGTATGTAGCTGATTCACAGTACACACGTGTGCGTGCTGATAAGGGCAAATTGAGGACTCTTTCCTACAGGCAATTACGTCAGGTTAAAAGAGCAGCGGCAAGAAAGCCTTGTCATAGCAGCAGACAAGTTTTTGAAGCTGCTGGTGCCTCCAACGTCCCCCGAACAACAAGATGCAGGGTCCTTCAGAGGTTTGCAGCTGTGCATACGCCATCCTGTCGACCTCCTCTATCCACTTCACACAAGCAGAAACGGCTCCAGTGGGCCAAACATTACATGAAGACTGATTTCAAAACTGTTTTGTTCACGGATGAGTGCCGTGCAGCGCTCGATGGTCCAGATGGATGGAGTGGAGGATGGCTGGTTGATGGACACCCCACGCAAACACGGCTACAGCGCCAACAAGGAGGAGGTGGAATAATGTTTTGGGCTGGAATCATGGGGAGAGAGATTGTCGGCCCCTTTAGGATCCCTGAAGGCGCTAAAGATGAACTCCATAATGTATGTGGATTTTCTCAAACAGCACTTCCTGCCATGGTTCAAGAAGAAGAACCGTGTATTTCACAGCAAGATCATTTTTCTGCATGATAATGCACCATCTCATGCTGCACATAAAACATCTGCATCTCTGGCTGATATGGGCATAAAAGGGGACAAACTTATGGTGTGACCCCCATGCTCCCCTGACCTCTACCCCATTCAGAACCTTTGGAGCATCATTAAAAGGAGTGTCTATGATGGCGGGAGGCAGTTCACATCTAAGCAACAGCTCTGGGAGGGTATTCTGTCCTCATGCAAAACAATTGAAGCAGAAACCATCCAAAACCTGACAAATTCAATGGACGAGAGAGTTCAGAAGCTCCTTTCGAACAAGGGGTCCTATGTGAAAATGTAACATCACCTACAATAAAGTTTTGAGTTGAAAACTGTTTGATTTCAGTTTCTAACAACCTGCTAATGCTTATAATTTCAAAAATGACCATTTTTTTGGTCTTTATTAAAATGAAAAGGTTGATCGAAAAGTTTGGGGGATCTAAGAGTGTGGCAACCCAGTAGTCATGATTACTTCGAATTCTGACAATATGAGGGTCATGCTGCAGGTAGTGCAGCAAGAAGGCACTTATGTGTCTTGCGCATCTCGGAGCCCCAAAATTATTTTCCGGGCTAGATGCAGCTAAAAATTATTTTTAATTTTAAATCTGGTGGAGCTTATTATAGATGGCCTAATAGGATCAGTGCTGCACACTGCTACAAAGCCCAAATTATTTTCAAGTCAAGATACAGATAAACATGATTAGTAATTTGAAAGCTTAAAACGGTTGGTAGGGTGATTTTAACCAATCATCAAGCTTTTACTCTCCCCAGGATGACACAGGGGTAGAAAAGTCGTTTCGGATCCATGATTTGTTCATCTTTATGAACGTGAGTCTGTCTACATTATCAGTGGAGAGCCGCGTGCGCTTATCTGTCAGCACACCACCAGCAGCGCTGAACACACGTTCAGACAGAACGCTGGCTGCGGGGCATGACAAGATCTCCAAGGCGTAAGTGGCTAGCTCCGGCCATTTATCCAGATTGGAAGCCCAAAAAGAGCAAGGGTCCAGTGACACAGTTGTGGCTTCAATGTTTACTTGGAGATACTCCTGTACCATCGTCTCTAGGCGTTGACTATGTGTCAGACTTCTTGTCTCCTGTGGCCTTGCAAAGGATGGGCTAAAAAAGTGATGAAATTATTCCGCAAAATTGATGTTACCAGCAGATACTGTGGTTCTGTTACGGTTTGAGTGCTGAACACTTGACGGTCCCACGGTTGGCAAGTTGGAACTGTGAGATTCACTACGTGCACCACTGGTATTTTGTGGAAAAGCACATGTAAGATTCTGCAACAGTCTCTGCTGATACTCCTGCATGCGTGCATCCCTTTCTATGGCAGGAATAATTTCTGCAAATTTACTTTTGTACCGGGGATCTAACAGTGTGGCAACCCAGTAGTCAGGATTATTTCTAATTCTCACAATTCGAGGGTCATGTTGCAGGTAGTGCAGCAAGAAGGCACTCATGTGTGTTGCGCATCCAGGAGCACCAAGTCCCTGTTGTGTTGGTGGCGAGGTAACAATCATGCTTCCTTCCTCTGTCCTCTCCCCCCAACCTCGCACAACAGAAATGTGATCAAGGTCTCCCTCATCTGATGAGTCTTCCATCAGTTCGTCCTCCACTTCTTCCTGGGCTCCTGCACCTTCCTCACTAGTTTGGCTGCTACCATGCGCCCTGGTAAAACCATCTCCCCCACCCTCACATGCCTGCCGCCTTGGTGCTGCCGACCGTCTGGACCTTGCAGATGTTAGCCCTTCCGCATACAACTCCTCCTCCTCTACTTCCTCCACCTCCTCTTGTGCCACCACCTGACTCCGAATTCTGTTTAACATGTGCTCCAGCATGTAAATCACCGGAATAGTCATGCTGATAATGGCATCGTCAGCACTAAACATCTTCGTCGCCATTTCAAAACTGTGCAGAAGGGTGCATAGGTCCCTGATCTGAGACCACTCCTCCAGCGTGATTTGCCCCACCTCTGAATCTCGTTGGCCCAGGCTACACGTCAGAACGTATTGCACCAGGGCTTGTCGGTGCTGCCACAGTCGCTGCAACATGTGCAGAGTTGAATTCCACCGGGTAGGCACATGGCATTTTAGCCGGTCAAGTGGCAGGCCCAACGACTTCTGTAGAGATGTAAGTCGCTGAGCTGCGGGATGCGAACGGCGGAAGTGAGCACACAGCGACCGTGCCCTCTGCAGAAGGCCATCTAGTCTGGGATAGTGGGCTAAAAATTGCTGGACAACCAGGTTCAACACGTGAGCCATACAAGGCACGTGTGTGACATTGCCCCGGCGAAGGGCCGCACCCAGGTTTGCAGCATTGTCGCACACGGCCTTCCCTGGTTTCAGGTCCAGTGGAGACAACCATTCATGAAATTGGTTCTCCAGAGCTGACCACAACTCCTCAGCTGTGTGACTCACATTTCCCAGACATTTCAAAGTAAAAACCGCCTGATGACGTTGAGCCCTACTGCCAGCATAGTAAGGAGGTGTGCAGGATCCCTTCTGCGCAGTTAGAAAGCTTGTGGCATGACCAGACAGGCTTTGGGTGCAGGTGGAAGACCGAGAGGAGGTTGAGGAGGCAGAAGCAGTGGAGGAACTTTGACATAAAGAGGATTGACGCACAACTCGTGGGGACGGCAAGACATGGACAGCAGCCCCTTGTCCTGCTGTCACCATAGTTACCCAGTGCCCAGTCAGCGACATGTAACGCCCCTGTCCATGCCTACTCGTCCAAGTGTCTGTGGTGAAATGCACCCTGTCACACACAGAGTTTCTCAAAGAAGCGGTGATGTTGTGTGCGACATGCTGGTGGAGCGCAGGCACACCTTTCTTTGAGAAGTAGTGCCGACTGGGCATCTGGTACTGGGGCACTGCGACGGACATAAGGTCTCGAAAATCCTCTGTGTCCACCAGGCGGAAAGGCAGCATTTCTGTAGCCAAGAGCTTGCAGATGGTGAAATTCAACCTCTTAGCTTTCTCATGGCTAGGAGGAAATGGTCTTTTACTTGTCCACATCTGAGGGACCGAGGGCTGGCTATTGTGCTTAGACGGGGTTGATAAGGGTGTCCCCGGCAAACTGCCGGTCTGTGAGGAAGATGCAGGCGGACATGTTAGGTTGCCTTGATCCAAAGGTGGTGCTATCGATGTCGGACAGCGCTCAACACCAGCTGGTGTTACCACCTCCAAAGAAAATGATGACCTGCCAATCACGCTGGCTGTTGCGGGTAAAGAGGTGGCAGGTCTGCGCCCCAAAACAGGTGTGACTGCTCTCCCCCCAGTCACAGAGGATGAAGAGGCCGCGGATGCACAAGATATGGCAGACGGTGGTTGGCCCGGCCGGCTAGGCCGCATTGTAGCACACTGAGCTTCCCACTGCAACTTATGCTTCATGTCCATGTGCCGGTTCATGCATGAAGTACTCAAACTATGTATTTTTTGGCCTCTACTTAGCTTTTGCTGACAAATGTTACAGATAACACGAGTTGGGTCATCTTTATCGATCTGAAAAAATGCCCAGGCTATGCAAGGCTTAGCACCCATGCGACCTGAAGAGCCACCACGACTTGTGGTGAGAGGCAGAGTTGTGTTTGAGGATGCAGTTGTTGACGTGCTTCCAGTACTACGTCTCTGTCCAGGAAGGCGCAACCTGACCTCGTCGTCACTAGCATCTTCCTCTACCTCCTCTGCTGACCTCATCTCTTGCTGACTGTGGGTTGACAGTAAGTGGGATCTCCAACCTCATCATCATCACCCTGTGTGTTATCACACCCGTCGTCCTCAGAGCCAACCTGTTCCTGCCCTGACAAAAAACTAAAGTTGTCGCTCCAATCAGGTATTTGAGTCTTATCATCGTCTTCCTCATTGTCTCCACCAACAGGAGTTACAGTTTGGGAATGAGGGTCTACATTATGGTCAGAACCTTCTGCGTCTGGTCCTGGATCCGACTCATAAAGATTCTGGGCATCAGTGCAGATCATTTCCTCGTCTGGATTCACAGAAGCGCTGGAGTCGACCTCTGATTCCCAGGCTATAGTATGAGTAAACAGCTCTGCAGACTCAACCATCTGTTCTACCTCATACTCAGACGGGCAGCTGGAGATTTGGGAGCTGTGAGGAAGCAAGTGCGATTTGGGTGACACCTTTGAGGACTGGAATATTTGTGATGTTGAAGTTGATGTGGAGGAGAGCCCACTTAAAGGAGCACTTGATATCCGTTGAAGCACCTGCTGTTTTTGTGCCTCATCTGGAATTTGTAGCGATTGGCGTGGCCGTAAGAAAGGGATCTTATCACATTGTCCGCTAAAAGAAGTAGACATTTTAGTTTGGCTGGAAGATGGTCTTTCTTCTGCAGATGTTACTGTTGCTTTAACACCTACCCCACGGACACAACCTTTTTTCCCCTTCCCAACACGCCTATTCCCCTTTCCACCAGCAGCAGGCCTTTTTCCACTCATTTTGGTGGTTAACTAATTCACAACTCTGGAGTTGTTTGCACAAAAAAACAATGGATGGTAACCGAGCAGAGCTGAGTGGCCAAACTGTGGTATTAGGCCAAAACTATTGGCTGGGTTAGATGCAGAAAAAAATTATATTCAATTTGCAACCTGATGGAGGTCAGTATAGATGGACTAATACAACAAGTCCCACACACAGCTAGAAGCCCAATATTTTTTCAGAGGTAGATGCAGAAAAAAATATATTCAGTTTGCAACCTGATGGAGGTCAGTATAGATGGACTAATACAACAAGTCCCACACACAGCTAGAAGCCCAATATTTTTTCAGAGGTAGATGCAGAAAAAAATATATTCAGTTTGCAACCTGATGGAGGTCAGTATAGATGGACTAATACAACAAGTCCCACACACAGCTAGAAGCCCAATATTTTTTCAGAGGTAGATGCAGAAAAAAATATATTCTGTTTGCAACCTGATGGAGGTCAGTATAGATGGACTAATACAACAAGTCCCACACACAGCTAGAAGCCCAATATTTTTTCAGAGGTAGATGCAGAAAAAAATATATTCAGTTTGCAACCTGATGGAGGTCAGTATAGATGGACTAATACAACAAGTCCCACACACAGCTAGAAGCCCAAATATTTTTTCAGAGGTACTGTAGATGCAGATAAAAATTATTTTGAATTTGCAACCTGATGGACGTCAGTATAGATGGACTAATAGAGAAAGTCCGACACACTGCTAGAAGGCCAAATATTTTTTCAGAGCTAGATGCAGAAAAAAATTATATTCAGTTTGCAACCTGATGGAGGTCTGTGTAGATGGATTAATAGAACAAGACCCACACACAGCTAGAAGCCCAATATTTTTTCAGAGGTAGATGCAGAAAAAAATATATTCAGTTTGCAACCTGATGGAGGTCAGTATAGATGGACTAATACAACAAGTCCCACACACAGCTAGAAGCCCAAATATTTTTTCAGAGGTACTGTAGATGCAGATAAAAATTATTTTGAATTTGCAACCTGATGGAGGTCAGTATAGATGGACTAATAGAGAAAGTCCGACACACTGCTAGAAGGCCAAATATTTTTTCAGAGGTACTGTAGATGCAGATAAAAATTATTTTTAATTTGCAACCTGATGGAGGTCAGTATAGATGGACTAATAGAGAAAGTCCGACACACTACTAGAAGGCCAAATATTTTTTCAGAGCTAGATGCAGAAAAAAATTATATTCAGTTTGCAACCTGATGGAGGTCAGTATAGATGGACTAATACAACAAGTCCCACACACAGCTAGAAGCCCAATATTTTTTCAGAGGTAGATGCAGAAAAAAATATATTCAGTTTGCAACCTGATGGAGGTCAGTATAGATGGACTAATACAACAAGTCCCACACACAGCTAGAAGCCCAATATTTTTTCAGAGGTAGATGCAGAAAAAAATATATTCAGTTTGCAACCTGATGGAGGTCAGTATAGATGGACTAATACAACAAGTCCCACACACAGCTAGAAGCCCAAATATTTTTTCAGAGGTACTGTAGATGCAGATAAAAATTATTTTGAATTTGCAACCTGATGGAGGTCAGTATAGATGGACTAATAGAGAAAGTCCGACACACTGCTAGAAGGCCAAATATTTTTTCAGAGCTAGATGCAGAAAAAAATTAGATTCAGTTTGCAACCTGATGGAGGTCAGTATAGATGGACTAATAGAATGATGCTATGCCCAAAAGATTTTACTTCACTAGGTGCAGTAAAAAAATTGGTATTCTATACACAGGTGGTATATCTTGCAACACAGATAGGCTACTCCACTGACTAACACACTCTGCAATAGGCCAAAAAGGATTAGCTTTGCTAGATTCAGCCAAATGCTGTGAAAAAAACTTGCACAGCACTGGCACAGACCTGCCTGGCAAAAACTGATAGGAACTGATGTAACCTACTCCTGAAAAGGACTCCAATTACAATTAGTCTTTACTCCCACAACCTATCTATTTAAGAGCACAGACCTGCCTGATAAAAGTCGTAGGAAATGCTGTAACCTAGTCCTTAAAAGGACTGCAATCACAACTATTCCCTACTCCCAAGCTATCTGTATATTTGTGCGAAAATTGGCTTGAAATTAACAAGGTATAGCGCACACAGCAACAGCGGTGCCATCTAACACGCAGCTGCAGCAGTGAGAAAATGGTGGCGACGGGGAAAATGGCTTGGTCTTATAGGGCAAGGACATGTGACATACACTGCCAATGACACATGCCCTTGCTTGTGTGAAAAAAAGCACTTCGCTCCGTGTGTGTGCTGCTGATAGGCTGACAGATTGCACCTCCCCACTGTAAATGCGGGAAAGAGAAAAAAAAATGGAGATCTTCATTGTTCCTGCAGAGATCCATCCCCTGCCCCTCCCCCCACCCCGCTGTACACTCAAACTGCGTATTAACATTAATTTTCATCATTACTGAGAAAAAATCCAGTTATGATTTTGGTGCACGAACAGTTATCGAACATAACCTCGAACAGCCGAATTTTTCTCAAATTGTTCGTGTTCGCCGAACGGCTCGAACACCGCCCAAAACAGCTCGAATTTGAGATTGGCGAACAGTTCGAGTAGAACAATGCTCATCTCTACTCACGGGTGCATTCTTCCCTCAAGTCCTCGGGTACATCTACGAGGCACTTGTACCGAGACGTTTCGGTCTCACCAGTGGTTTCCAGACGATCAACCAGCTCAGATTTCAGGGACAACTGACTTCCAGCTTCTTCACCCTGGATGCTTCCCCTGAGCGGACTCACAGCTACAACTTCACAACTTTTCGTCTTGACCACCTCCACTTCAAATATCTTCCAATACCATACTTTTAGCTCTCCTCAGGTCCACCTTCTCATGGTCTAAGGGAGTAAGTGCAACTTGTTTGCCTTTTCCCTTCTCCAAGGAGACCTCGTTCACCACGTGACACTTTGCTAGGCGACCTTTGAGCTCTAAAACTTCACCTTCTAGCTCAGCTACTCGCCTCTCAGCAGCCCATCTCTGAAGCTCTTCCTGCTTCAACTGCTCTTCCAGCAGCAGAGCTCTCTCAGACCTCTCCATCTCCAATGCGCCCACTCGGCTCTCAATAGCCAGTTTCTCATGCTTCTCTTGCGTCCACTGGGCTTGTAGCAACTCCTTGAGCTGCTTGATCTCGGCTCCGACATCCACCGAATCATCCGAGCTCACATCACTCGAGGAGGTATCTGCTTCATACCTCCCATCACCAGCGATCAACTCCTGGCTCTGGTCTGTGGCTTTTCCGATGGACTCCTCCATCTTCTCTCGCTCAGACTCCATCTTGCTGACTGTTTCCCTAAGGTACGTCTCCGCCTTCTGGAGCTCCAAGATCTAGGGTCTTTCCCTGGAGATCATCATTCTCCTCACGGATATCTTGCAGAGTGGTCTCAACCTCTTGGCGCTCTTGCTCTGCATCCGCCTTACCCTCCTCTAGTTTTTCTTTAACCTTGAGGAGGTCCTCATAATCTCTCCTAATCTGTTGCAGTTCCTCACTGAACCTTTCATGCCTCTTTTCTGCCTCATGGTCGTGAGCAGACACTTCAACTTTTATTGCTTCTTTCAGGGCGGATAGCTCCTGGTCTCGCTGGTACAGAGAGTCCTCCAGCCGCTCCTTCTCCTGCATTAGAGGCTTTACTTGGTCCTGGAACTGCTGCAACTCCCTCATGAGATTTACACAGCTCCTTGTTGAACTGTTCGCGCAGTTGTTCTAGTTCCTGATGACGTCCAGAAACTCCATCCTGCCGCGTCTCCTTCTCAAGTTTCAACTGCAAAACCTCCTCCTTAATTTTGTGGCGGTCCTCCTTAATTACGTGGAACATCTCCTTCCACTGGACAACTTCCTCGTTGCTTTCCTTTAGACCACGCTGTAAGTCCTTCACAACCAGGTATACCCTCTGCCGTTCAGACTCCAGGCTCCGCTGGTCTGAGGACACGTTCTCCAGGTCCGTCACCTCCTCTTCTGCCTCTGAAGGAGGATCCACCCTTGTAACAACGGCACACACCATTACATTTTCTTTATTTTCACTTTTAGTCAAGACCACAGGAGCAACCTTTTTGTGGCCTTTGCGCCGTCTACGCGAAGTTGACTTTCTCACCTCATCTATCCCCTCCTGACTGACCTCTCCTTCTACTTCCGTAGTGTCACCGTCAGCTACTGGGTCTGTGTCACTCCCCATGGTGTTGTGGACTAACAGGTCTCCTTCTACTTTGACATCAACCCCCTCCACTGGAGTCACCCCGTTCTCAATGGTCAAATTGTCATTTTTAGGAGGTACCAACCCACCATCAGCAACAATTTTAACTTTTCTACCCTCGATGCTCTTGTGAAAATCCGACCCCTTTTGAGACTCCGCCCCCTTTTGTACAACAACCACACCTGTAAGGGAATTTTTACAAAAAACATCAGCGACAGTCTTAGGACTCAGTTCACAAGACCTCTTACCACCTCCCCGGGCACTCTGGGACAACACGGGCGCCCCCGGAGAGTCCATAGAATGGTCCACGGCCGCCATTCTATACGGTGCCCACAGCTCCTGCGGTTCCCGCACCATGTCCAGTAACAGTTTCTCAAATACCTGCTCCGGACCCAACCGGCCCTTCAAACGCTCATTAGCTCCAGACACCTCTGTTGCTTGGCACACAGCCATCATGGTACACTGTTCACACTTGAACTTCACCGCTCTCCCCGAAAAAATCTTCGTGGCCCCGCCGAGCCACCGCAAAACAGGATTTGAGAGCGATGTCAATCTTCGCAACCCCGCCGAGTTGCAGCAAGATGCTTTGACTTCGTGAGCCCCGCCGAGCCACAGCAAACCAGGTTTGAGTGCGACAACGACCTTCACAACCCCGCCGAGTTGTAGCCAGATGCTTTGACCTTCGTGAGCCCCGCCGAGCCACAGCAAACCAGGTTTGAGTTCGACGACGACCTTCACAACCCCACCGGGTTGTAGCCAGATGCTTTACCACACTCGTCGACCTGTACAGTTGCTCCCAGCAACCAGACTGCAGATGCTCCCAGCAACCAGACTGCAGATGCTCCCAGCAACCAGACTGCAGATGCTCCCAGCAACCAGACTGCAGATGCTCCCAGCAACCAGACTGCAGCTGCCCGCACTCTCAAACCACATGTAAGGCAGCGCTTGTCATTATCCTGGGGGATACTCGCTTCGCTGCGTCAATTTAAAACACACCAGCCATATTTTCCGGTATTTCTCAACTCAGCAGTTTATTAACTCCATAAACTGCTGATTTCCGGGTCCAACTCCGTGGCCCACCGACACACATATAAAGTCCACGAGCCCAAGTGGCAGACCAGCCCACTTGGCTCTAGTTACAGCCTCCCGCAAGGTAATAATAAAACAATGTCCATGAAAATGTCCATAACACAAATAGTATTACCTACGTCGGGCTTTAGCTGCTTTGGTCCATTTGTTTCCCAGATGGGGTCTCTAGCCTCTGGCCCTCCAAGGCTTACTGACATCCACACAGGATCCAGGCTTCACCCGGCCTCACTAGGCTTCAAACAGTGTCCCAGCCACCCGGGGAACAGGCCTCATGCCTCTCTCACAGGAACACTGCACACCTGCACCACTCACACTGCACAAATCACCAGGGTTTTATATCCTGTTGAAACAGCCACAGGACCTGTGCTTATCTCACAGTCACGTGTCCATACCTTCTGTGAGCAAAAGGACCTGTGTGATATCACAGTCATGTGACCAGTCAGCTGAGGGGGGAGGAAATAGCATAAACAGACATACTAGATCATTATAGCAATGCCGCTGCACCACAGCTCCTAATCAACTCGTTACCTGCATTAAAGACAGCTGTCTTACATAGTCACCTGTATAAAAAACTCCTGTCCACAGAATCAATTAATCAGTCAGACTCTAACCTCTACAACATGGGCAAGACCAAAGAGCTTTCTAAGGATGTCAGGGACAAGATAATAGACCTGCACAAAGCTGAAATGGGCTACAAAACCATAAGTAAGACGCTGCGTGAGAAGGAGACAACTGTTGGTGCAATAGTAAGAAAATGGAAGAAATACAAAATGACTGTCAATCGACATCGATCTAGGGCACCATGCAAAATCTCACCTTGTGGGGTATCTTTGATCATGAGGAAGGGGAGAGATCAGCCTAAAACTACACGGGGGGAACTTGTTAATGATCTCAATGCAGCTGGGACCACAGTCACCAAGAAAACCATTGGTAACACATTACACCTTAAAAGTTTAAAATCCTGCAGTGCCCGCAAGGTCCCCCTGCTCAAGGAGGCACATGTGCAGGCCTGTCTGAAGTTTGCCAATGAACACCTGGATAATTCTATAAGTTATTGGGAGAAGGTGCTGTGGTCAGATGCGACAAAAATTGAGCTCTTTGGCATTAACTCAACTCGCCATGTTTGGAGGAAGAAGAAGGATGAGTACAACCGTAAGAACATCGTCCCAATCGTGAAGCATGGTGGGAGAAACCTTATACTTTAGGGGTGCTTTTCTGCAAAGGGGACATGATGACTGCAACCGTACTGAAGGGAAGATGGATGGGGTCATAATTTGCGAGATTTTGGCCAACATCCTCCTTCCCTCAGTAAGAGCATTGAAGATGGGTCGTGGCTGGGTCTTCCAGCAAGACAATGACCCAAAACATACAGCCAAGGCAACAAAGGAGTGGCTCAAAAAGAAGCACAGTAATCCCATAGAAAACTTATGGAGTGAGTTGAAGCTCCGAGTTGCCAAGCGACAGGCTCAAAATCTAAATTGTTATGCACACGCCCGGACTGACTGGCGTGTGCGGGTGTTGTGGTTCCACTGGACCATGGACCGGAGAGTGCCTGGAGGGGCGTGACTAAGTATCTGGCCGATCCGACCAAGGTGGCACGACGGCATACGACGCCAGTGCACCAGGGAGAAACCGGGCAGAGGGACCAGGTGCTACTCCAGGTCAAACTCCGGACACGGGGGTTGACCCACACTGAGATTACTGGAACAGGCAGGTTAGGCTGGCACAGACTGGTGGATGTAAGCAAACACGGCAGGTATGCAGATGGGTGGATACAGGCGAGTATGCAGGCAGGGAGGTACTGGCCGAAAGGACGGGCTGGAGCACAGAAAGGTTAAGACCCAGTACAGACTGGGTCACAGAACCGCAGATGCGGTAGACAACCACAGCAGAGAGGGAACGCCCGAAGCGGTGGGCAAGAACAGAGCAGGACGGGGCTGCAGGAGCAGCGAGCACAAGCAGGGCAGGACAGGACTGCCGGAGCAGCGGGCAGAAGCAGGGCAGGACAGGACTGCCGGAGCAGCGGGCAGAAGCAGGGCAGGACAGGACTGCCGGAGCAGCGGGCAGAAGCAGGGCAGGACAGGACTGCCGGAGCAGCGGGCAGAAGCAGGGCAGGACAGGACTGCCGGAGCAGCGGGCAGAAGCAGGGCAGGACAGGACTGCCGGAGCAGCGGGCAGAAGCAGGGCAGGACAGGACTGCCGGAGCAGCGGGCAGAAGCAGGGCAGGACAGGACTGCCGGAGCAGCGGGCAGAAGCAGGGCAGGACAGGACTGCCGGAGCAGCGGGCAGAAGGGTCAGAGCGGAGCAAGGCTGCCGGAGCAGTGAGCAAAAGGGTCAGAGCGGAGCAAGGCTGCCGGAGCAGTGAGCAAGGAGTCAGAGCAGGACGGACAGGGCTCTGTTCACACGGAACAGACAGGAAGGGAAAGGCAGAGCCAGATACCCACAGGGTATTTGCAGTGAAGTAGCAAGTGGACCACAAACTCACAAACGGGAGTACAGAGACAATAAGCAGGAGTTAGGTACGAGTTCAGACTCTGCAGAAAAAGGAAAGGAACGGACATAGAGGCAAAACAGGTAAAGGATAGGAGAGAGTTCAGACTGGAACTGAGTGTACGGAAGAGACCGACACTGCAGCGGGATACAGGAGCGGGTCTGGGAATACGGCCCCCAGAGAGGCGGGACGAACAGGCAAGGAGCGTGTTCAGACAGGACAGACAAGATACAGGAACGGATCTAGGTAATCGGCCCCTAGAAGGCAGGAGGAACAGGCTAGGAGCGTGTTCAGACAGGCCTGGAAATACAGCCTCCAGGAAAGGCAGCAGGCAAGAGTACACAGACAGGACTCAGTTCAGACACGGGAACTGATACCGCAAGGCAGGAGACATAGACAGGACTCAGTTCAGACACGGGAACTGATACTGCAAGACAGGAGAAATAGACAGGACTCAGTTCAGACAGGAACAGATACCGCAAGGCAGGGACACAAACAGGACTCTGTTCAGACGGGAACAGATACCGCAAGGCAGAGACACAAACAGGACTCTGTTCAGACGGGAACAGATACCGCAAGGCACAGACAGGCAGATCTAGGAATACGGCCCCTAGAAGGCGAAAGAACAGGCAAGAAGCGTGTTCACAAGAACAGACCACAGTTCAGACACAGAACTGGAAAACAGGCAGGAAAACAGGCAGGAAAACAGGATAGGACCTGGCATGTCAGAGACAAAAAGCCGACTGACAGGACACAATGCTCAGGCGCCATCTTGAGGAAGAAGGTGGTATAAATACCCAAAGATGGACAGCAATAGGCTGAAGGTGCAACAGGGGCGTGTCCGCAGCAGGTACAAGAAACAGGAAGTTCAGCGGGCGTCGCCCTATGCAGCCAAAACAGACAAACAGACAGCAAGGAGGGAAGCCAGAGAGACATTCTGGACTGGAGATCAAGTGCGCGCTCTTGCACAGTGAGAGATGGACCACCATGCAAGGACGCCGCCAGGTATGTTACATAAATGATTTAGAGATGATCTGCAAAGAGGAGTGGACCAAAATTCCTCCTGACAGGTGCGCAACTCTCATCACCAACTACAAAAAATGTCTCACTGCTGTGCTTATCAACAAAGTTTTTGCCACCAAGTATTAAATATTGTTTGCCAGCGGGATCAAATACTTATTTCTCACTGCAAAATGCAAAAAAAAATATCTAATTTATACAATGTGATTTTCTTGATATTTTTTTGGGGATATTCTATCTCTCAATGTTAAAATTAACCTACTCTTAAACTTATAGACTGTTCATGTCTTTGTCAGTGGGCAAACTTACAAAAACAGAAAGGGACCAAATACTTATTTCCCCCACTGTATATATATACAGTACAGACCAAAAGTTTGGACACACCATCTCATTTAAAGATTTTTCTGTCTTTTCATGACTATGAAAATTGTACATTCACACTGAAGGCATCAAAACTATGAATTAACACATGTGGAATTATATACTTAACAAAAAAGTGTGAAACAACTGAAAATATGTCTTATATTCTAGGTTCTTCAAAGTACCCACCTTTTGCTTTGATGACTGCTTTGCACACTCTTGGCATTCTCTTGAAGAGCTTCAAGAGGTAGTCACCGGAAATGGTCTTCCAACAATCTTGAAGGAGTTCACAGAGATGCTTAGCACTTGTTGGCCCTTTTGCCTTCACTCTGCGGACCAGCTCACCCCAAACCATCAGGTCTGGTAACTGTGGAGGCCAGATCATCTGGCGTAGCACCCCATCACTCTCCTTCTTGGTCAAATAGCCCTTACACAGCCTGGAGATGTGTTTGGGGTCATTGTCATGTTGAAAAATAAATGATGGTCCAACTAAACGCAAACCGGATGGAATAGCATGCTGCTGCAAGATGCTGTGGTAGCCATGCTGGTTCAGTATGCCTTCAATTTTGAATAAATCCCCAACAGTGTCACCATCAAAGCACTTCCACACCATCACACCTCCTCCTCCATGCTTCACGGTGGGAACCAGGCATGTAGAGTCCATCCGTTCACCTTTTCTGCGTCGCACAAAGACATGGTGGTTGGAACCAAAGATCTCAAATTTGGACGCATCAGACCAAAACACAGATTTCCACTGGTGTAATGTCCATTCCTTGTGTTCTTTAGCCCAAACAAGTCTCTTCTGCTTGTTGCCTGTCCTTAGCAGTGGTTTCCTAGCAGCTATTTTACCATGAAGGCCTGCTACACAAAGTCTCCTCTTAACAGTTGTTGAAGAGATGTGTCTGCTGCTAGAACTCTGTGTGGCATTGACCTGGTCTCTAATCTGAGCTGCTGTTAACCTGCGATTTCTGAGGCTGGTGACCCAGATAAACTTATCCTCAGAAGCAGAGGTGACTCTTGGTCTTCCTTTCCTGGGGCGGTCCTCATGTAAGCCAGTTTCTTTGTAGCACTTGATGGCTTTTGCAACTGCACTTGGGGACAATTTCAAAATTTTCCCAATTTTGAGCACTGACTGACCTTCATTTCTTAAAGTAATGATGGCCACTCGTTTTTCCTTACTTAGCTGCTTTTTTCTTGCCATAATACAAATTCTAACAGCCTATTCAGTAGGACTATCAGCTGTGTATCAACCAGACTTCTGCACAACACAATTGATTGTCTCAACCCCATTTATAAGGCAAGAAATCCCACTTATTAAACCTGACAGTTCACACCTGTGAAGTGAAAATCATTTCCGGTGACTACCTCTTGAAGCTCATCAAGAGAATGCCAAGAGTGTGCAAAGTAGTCATCAAATCAAAAGGTGGCTACTTTGAAGAACCTAGAATATAAGACATATTTTCAGTTGTTTCACACTTTTTTGTTAACTATATAATTCCACATGTGCTAATTCATAGTTTTGATGCCTTCAGTGTGAATGTACAATTTTCATAGTCATGAAAAGACAGAAAAATCTTTAAATGAAAAGGTGTGTCCAAACTTTTGGTCTGTACTGTATATATATATATATATATCGGATGAAATACTGTATGTATTGAACATTTGACCAATTTTCTAAGTAAATATATTTCTAAACGTGCTGTTGACATGAAATTCTCACCAGATGTCGGTAACAACCCATTCAATCCACACAAGCAAAGAAATACCACAGATGTCACAATGCCTTGAAAAAGTATTCATAGCCCGTGAACTTTTCCACATTTTTTCATGTTACACCCATAAACTTAAAGAGTAGCCGTTGTTTAATTTTTTATTTCACAAATTAATAGTACACATGATAATAAGAAACTTGTAACATATCAGTGAAATCTTCTTATTTCTCCGCCAGGACTGATCATTAGTGATGAGCGAGCATGTTCGCTACTGCTCGGTGCTCGCCCGAGCATCTCACTGCTCGAGATGCTCGGCGCTCACCAAGTATTTCCGGAGTTGCTCGGCGGGAGCTCGGGTCTCCTCTCTGCTTGTTTGGCGCTCTTTAGAGCGCCAATGAACATGCAGGGATTGCCTGCCACTCACTGTAATGTCGTAGCCATGTTGGTTGTGGCATTACAGTGATTGGCTGGCCGCACAGCGTCATCAAGTCTAGATCAGACCTGGCGCCGCCATGCTCGTCACAGTCACTCCGGAATCAGACAGTGTAGGGAGAGCTGCTGCTGAGCTAGGGAGAGATTTGCTTGTTTCTAGTTAGTGTAGGTGTACCAAACTATATTAAAGACACATATCCATCTCAACAAACAGTCCATCTGAGGACTAATCCATCTGCAGAGATATCTGGCAGGCAGTGTAGATAGGCAGGCAGGGTATATAGCAGACTGCAGTGCATATTGTACAAGAGGCTCCATTGCAGTTCTGTCTGCTGCTGCTGTCATATTATTTCCAGCAAAAAGCTCAGATTTCAGGGGCCAGGAATAATTTTTTTTGGATCTTAATCCTAATTATTTGCTTAAAAAACAATCCAGAGAACACAGTTTTTCTGCGCCATTTGATTGTTGACACTGCAGAATACAGTGTTTTTCAGTGTGTCAGCAAAGTTTTTAACACCGATTTGCTGTTCAAAATAGTTACCTACAGGCCAGGTATTTCAAACTGTGTTTTCTCTGTCACACGGATCACAAATACGTTTTCAGAAAATACTGCCATTTCTGACCTCCATTAAAAATTTGTTTCAGTGTGTCAGTGAAGCTATTGACACCAGTTTGCTGTTCAAAATAGTTACCTACAGGCCAGGTATTTAAAACTGTGTTTTCTCCGTCATACGGATCACATATACGTTTTCAGAAAATACTGCCATTTCTGACCTCCATTAAAAAAAATTTCAGTGTGTCAGTGAAGCTATTGACACCAGTTTGCTGTTCAAAATAGTTACCTACAGGCCAGGTATTTAAAACTGTGGTTTGTCCGTCACACGGACCACAAATAAGTATGCTCCAAATTCAGTCAATTGTAGTGAGGGTGGAAGATATTGTCCTCCATTTAAAATGGGCAAGGCACGTGACAAGGGACGGGAAACTGGACGTGATGGTGATGATGGTGCATGCAGAGGCTGAGGCTGTGGGTAAGCTGAAATTGTGCCACAACAAACACCCACATTTTCTCGCTCTACCTTCCTGTCCCAATTAATAGGGGACCGCAGAACACCACTATTGAACACAGAGCAGTGGGAAAAGGTTATTGGTTGGATAGCAGATAATGCATCCAGTCAATTAGCCACTACCACCACCTTGTCTTCCACACGGTCAAGTCTCAGTAGTTGTGAGTCTGGGCCGCATATTCCTCACACTGAAACTCCTTCCTCGCACCATGCCGAGTGCCCAGAGACAACTGATCCCACACTTGGACACTCCGAAGAGCTGTTCACTTTTCTATTTATAGATTCTGGCCTTTTGCAAGGTCCACTTGCAGTGGGGCAAGAGGAGATCGCATGCAGCGATGCCCAAATATTTGAGCAGCCACGGTCACACAAAGGCGACGGTGGGAAAGTGTCATAAGAGGTGGACGATGATAAGACACAATTGCCAGAAAGTCAGGAGGAGGACCAGAGTGCAGAAGTGGAAGACGAGGTGGTGGATGATATAATAACTGACCCAACCTGGCAGAAGGACATGCAGAGCGAGGAAAGCAGCACACAGGGGGAGGGAGGCAGAGCACCCCAACAGGCAGGAAGAAGCAGTGTGGTGGCCGCAGAAAGAAGACAGGCAAAAGTTCCCCGTAACACCAGCAAGAATGAATTTGCCAGTACAACTGCTAGGTCTTCCCGAGTCTGGTTGTTTTTTAAAGACTCTGCCGATGACCCCAAAAAGGCCATTTGCACCACCTGCCAGGCCAGAATCAGCAGGGGTGGCAAAACAACCAGGCTGACCACCACCAGCATGATCAGGTACATGGCAGCAAAGCACCCGACTTTGTGGGCCGAACCCAAGGGTCCAGGAACAGTGTCTGCGAGTGGCACCATTGCTTCTTCCGCTGTTGTGCATGCAAGTCAAGCATCTGTCCATGCTGCATGCTAAGATGCCTCCTGCCCTGCACCTGTCGTTGCACACTCTCAAGCAGTAGCATCAGGAAGCACGTCCACATCCTTGTCCCAGCGCAGAGTTCAATTGTCCATACCCCTGTCCTTGGAATACAAGCGCAAATATGCAGCCAACGCCCCACAGGCCACACTACTAAATTCCCACATTTCATGACTGATTGCGCTCGAAATGTTGCCTTTTAGGCTCGTGGAGACGGAAGCATTCCACAACCTGATGGCGGCGGCTGTCCCTCGGTACTCGGTCCCCAGCTGCCAGTATTTCTCCCGGTTTGTCGTCCCCGCATTACACAATCACGGATCCCAAACATTAACCATGCCCTCAACAATGCAGTTACCGGGAAAGTCCACCTAACCACGGACACGTGGAAAAGTGCTTGTGGTCAGAGACGGTACATCTCGCTGACAGCACACTGGGTTAACATAGTGGAAGCCGGGACCGAGTCGGACCGTGGGACGGAACACGTCCTCCCGACGCCAATGATTGCAGGCCCTAGGTCAATCAGGGTTGCCCCCACAGTCTACTGCTCCTGCACCTCATCCTCTTCAGCCTCCTCCTCCTCTTCAGCCTCCATCTCTGAAATGAACACATCAGTCACAAGCTGGAAGCACTGCAGCACTGCCTCGGCCAAGCGGCAACAGGCTGTGCTGAAGCTGATATGCTTAGGTAACAAACCACACAATGCTGAAGAGTTGTGGACAGCTCTGAAGGAGCAGGCAGATCTGTGGCTCACACTGCTGAACCTGCTGCCAGGCATGGTCGTGTGTGACAATGGCCAGAACCAGGTTGCGGCTCTGAGTCGAGGCGAGCTCACACACCTACCATACCTGGCCGATGTGCTTAACCTCGTAGTTCAGCGGTTTCTCAAATACTACCCGGAGCTGCCAGATCTGCTTGTTAAAGTACGTCGCCTGCATGCCCATTTTAGAAAGTCACCTACAGCTTCCGCCACCCTTGCCGTGTTTCAGCAGCATTTGCAGCTTCGGGCTCACCGACTGGTGTGTGATGTCCCCATGCGTTGGAACTCTACACTGCAGATGTTGGGAAGGATTTGTGAGCAGAAGAGGGCACTTGTTAAGCAGAAGAGGGCACTTGTTGAGTACCAGCATCAACAAGGTCATCGGTATTCAGTTCAGACTCCACACATAAGACCTCAGGAGAGGACAAGGATGTCAGACATATGTACCATCCTCCAAAACTTACCAGAACCTGGTTGCGGCTCTGAGTCAAGGCGAGCTTACACATGTACCATGCCTGGCCCATGTGCTTAACCTTGTGGTTCAGCGGTTTCTCAAATCCTACCCGGTGCTGCCGTATCTGCTTGTTAAAGTACGCCGCCTGTGTGCCCATTTTAGAAAGTTACCTACAGCTTCCACTGCCCTTGCTGTGTTTCCGCAGCGTCTGCAGTTTCTGGCTCACAGACTGGTATGTGATGTCTCCATGCGTTGGAACTCTACACTGCAGATGTTGGGAAGGATTTGTGAGCAGAAGAGGGCAGTTGTTGAGTACTAGCATCAACAAGGCTGTGGGTAATCAGTTCAGACTCCACACATAAGACCTCAGGAGTAGACATGGATGTCAGACATATGTACCATCCTCCAAAACTTTGAGGACTCCACCAAGATGGTGAGCAGCGATGACGCCATAATTAATGTCCCCATCCCGCTTCTCTGTCTTATGAAACGCTCTCTGCTCACAATCAAAGAGGATGTATTGCAGGCAGAGCACGATGAGATGAAGCAAGGAGCCATACAGGGTGATTACACACAGCCCAGCCTCATCTCATCCCAACGTGGATTGGGTGACAATGAGGAAGAGGAGGAGGAGGAAGAACAGGAGCTAGTTTCATGCGCTATAGACGGTACAACCTGCACAACTGTCATAGCGTCTGTTCACCATGGATGGCCAGAGGACAGAGAGGAGGAGGAGAGCATGGACAGTCATCATCTTGGTGAGGACACGGAAGTCTTGCCTGTTAGCAGTCTGGCACGCTTGGCTGAGTTTATGTTATGCTGCCTTTCCCATGACCTTCGCGTTCTCAAAATTTTGGGTGACATTCATTACTGGTTGGTGACACTTCTAGACTCACGCTACAAGGAGAACTTTATATCTCTTGTTCCTGAGGCAGACAGGTCTACAAAAATGGGGCAGTACCAGAAGGCCCTGTTGCAGAAATATTAAAAAAATTCCCATCTGAAAAAGCTGGCGGCAGAGGTCACAGTTGGACAACCAAAGAGTACAGGCGAGAGAGACACAACTCCAATCCAGCAGAGGCAGGGGAACACTGTCAAAGTTCTGGGACTGTTTTCTCAGACCCTCCCATCACACAGGCCATGAGGTGCGGGGTACTCTCACAAGGAGTGAAAAGTTTGGGAAGATGCTGAAAGAGTACCTTGCCGAAGGAACCAACGTCCTCCGTGATTCCTCCATGCCTTATAATTATTGGGTATCCAAGCTGGATACGAGGAATGAACTGGCTCTCTACGCCTTGGAGATTCTGGGCTACTCTGCCGCTATGGCGTTTTATCAGAGTGGGTTTTTAGTCCTGCTGGTGGAATTATAACTGATAATCGCATCCGCCTGTCAACTGAAAATGCTGACTGTCTGACTCTTATAAAAATGAACAGGGGCTGGATTGGGCCAGACTTCTCAACACCACCGAATGATAGCAGCGTAACATAAACTCAAATCCATTGTCTTTTTTTGGGAGGTGTATTCCCATGTACCTCTTCAAACCCACACAAGGGTATACGCTTCCTGATTTTGGCTATTTGCTCTTGTCCTCCTCCTTCTCCTCATCCTCATTCTCCACCACCATATCACTAGGGTGACCGTGGTCCGTGATGCAACACCCACATCAATTTTTAAAAGGGTGTTTATGATGCCCGTAAAAAAAAAAATGTATACAGTATGTTCATGTATACCCCCCAGGGGTAAATGTTTGTCAGCCCATACACTTAGTGCATGGGCATTATAAGTATAGGAGACCCGCTCCTTTCTATTGGGAACATTTTTTTATGAGGCCCTCTAAGTCTCTTCCAAGGGGCATTGGAGTGCCTCCCAATTTTTGGCAGCCCTTGCACTCACTGCATAGGCCTACACTATGGGAGACTTTCTCCTTTCTAATGGGAATTTGTCGTTACTGTGGCCCTGCTCTATGTGTCTTTTAATTGTTTGTGGGGTTTTTCCTAAATTTGGTCAGCCGTTGGACTCACTGCATACCATATAACTGTATAGCAGACCCTCTCCTTTCTAATGGGAATATGTCTTACTTGTTACTGTGTCCCTGCTCTATGTGTCTTTAAATTCTTAATGGGGTTTTTCCTAAATATGGTCAGCCGTTGGACTCACTGCATACTCTATAACTGTATAGCAGAATCTCTCCTTTCTAATGGGAATTTGTCGTTACTGTGGCCCTGCTCTCTGTGGCTTTAAATTGTTAGTAGGGTTTTTCCTAAATTTGGTCAGCCGTTGGACTCACTGCATACCCTATAACTGTATAGCAGACCCTCTCCTTTCAAATGGGAGCATGTCGTACTTGTTACTGTGGCCCTGCTCTATGTGTCTTTAAATTCTTAGTGGGGTTATTCCTAAATTTGGTCAGCCGTTGGACTCACTGCATACCCTATAACTGTATAGCAGACTCTCTCCTTTCTAATGGGAATTTGTCATTACTGTGGCCCTCCTCTATGTGTCTTTAAATTCTTAGTGGGGTTTTTCCTAAATTTGGTTAGCCGTTGGACTCACTGAATACCCTATAACTGTGTAGCAGACCCTCTCCTTTCGAATGGGAACATGTCGTACTCGCTACTGTGGCCCTTCTCTATGTGTCTTTAAATTGTTAGTGGGGGTTTTCCCAAATTTTGGCAGCCCTTGCAGTCACAGCATGGGCATTACCACTATAGGAGACCCGCTCCTTTATAATGGGAATATTTTTTTTACTCAGACCCTCCTCTATGTCTCTTCAAAGGGGTACTGGGTTGCGTCTGAATTTTTGGCAGCCCTTGTAGTCACTGCATACGCAATAACAGTGTAGGAGACCCTCTTGTTAATAATGGGAACAACAAAGCATAGCCGGCTGACGGCTTTCTAACAATAGTGAGGGCCGACTACTAGCCTTTTAAGAACAGCAAAGGCCGCCTGATGGCCTATAAAAATAGGCTTTGTGACTTTCAGAGTCCCTCCATCATAAATGAAACAGGATGTGTCTGATGATTTGTCACACACCACACTGCCAGATAAGGTTGTAAAATGTTAAAATGACATTTCCCAGTGAATGCATTTGTCTTAAAAAATAACGTACAAAAAAACAAAACAGTAGGATCTTTCTTTAGCATAAAAAGCAGAGTCGCCAATGTAACCTCAATGTAATCACATTGTTCAGCTCCTGCACCTCCTCCTCCATCTCCGAAATGACCACATCAGTCACAAGTAGAAAACTCTGCAGCACTGCCTTGGCCAAACGGTAACAGGCTGTACTGAAGATAACATGCTTAATGCTTAGGTGACAAACCGCCAAGCGCTGCAGAGTTGTTGAAAGCTGTAACACAGCTCTCACCGCTGAACATACAGCCAGGCATGGTCGTGTGTGACAATGGGCGGAACCTGTCGACGGAGAAATGACAGCCGAAGTAGATACGGTTTCCCTCTATGCCAGTCCTTTCACCGATCTAAAGAATATGGCTGTGGTGAAATACAACTCCCACTGAGAAGCTGTTTCCGATTGAAAGACAGCAGCTGCAAAGTTAGTGCTATCATGAACTCTCCTGATGTAGAAGCCAGGGCACACCAGAGGATTCTCTGGCGGGACCATCCAACCCTGCCGAGAAGCAGTCCTGGCTAAGAAAAGTGTGTGGGAAGGTTCCCGGACACTCTATGGCTGCTTTTTTACTGAGGTGGAAACCCACGCAAACACGGGGAGAAGATACAAAGTCCTCGCAGATATTGTCCTTGCTGGGATTTGAACCCAGGATCCCAGCGCTGCAAAGCTTCAGTGCTAACCACTGATCCAATGTGCTGCCGTTAACCCTCTAATATCTAACAGGCTGGAGAAACTTGCACCTACTGCCACTCTATCTTCAGCTCCTTTGTGAGAAACTAATGTATTTGGGCAGCCACTCAGTCTACCAAATAAAATTCCTTAGAAGGAAATTGGGGATGGCTTCGCTACTGGTACTGGGGGCAGTGTTAATACCATGACGTCGTACTATAGTTTACTGGAAATATTCCAGGCTGGTAGGAGGCAAGCAAATTCCCACAGAAAAGTACCAGTAGTAATGTTCAGGGACCCGCGCTTGTAGAAGGCGGAGACAACACCGGGAGAAATAGTGATGGCTGGGGACCGAGTATGGACACGGGGCATGAGGCATGAGGTTGTGAAAAGCTTCTGCCGCCACAAGCCTAAAAGGCCACATTTCAAGTGCAAGCAGCTACCCAGACATCTTTCAGTTTAGTATTGTGGCCTGTGGCCGGGTGGCTGGCTGCATACTTGCGCTTGCGTTCTAAGTAACAGAAAACTAATCAGATCGTGGCCTCTATCATTATCATGGCCTCACTTGGGCACTATGAACTCTCCTGAAGGAGAAGTCAGGACCCACCAGAGGAGTCTCCGGTTTTCTGGTGGATCCGTCCAACCCTGCCGAGAAGCAGCTCTGGCTAAGAAAAGATGGGGGAAGGTTCCCGGACACTCTATGGCTGCTTTTTTAATATGAATCAGACATGCTTATGCATGTTATTTCTAAAACCGCATTACAGATCAGGCCATTACCCAACTCTGTAGTCATGAAATTAAATGCGCAAAGAAAGATGTTTGTGTGTCAAAACACCACCGACAAGTGCGAGTTGATGTTGGACGGGCAGCCATTGCTTCTGCAACAAGCTGCATTAGAGGACTTCCTGGGAGAAATGACCCCCAGAGTAGATACGGTTTCCCTCTATGTCAGTTCTTTCACCGAGCTAAAGAATATGGCTGCGGTGAAATACAACTCTCAGCAAAAAATAAGCTGTGGACTTGCTCCGTACCGTCCCTGGCCACATGCACCTGTCCACGTGTTTGTGGTTAGGCGGTTCTTCCCAGTAAGTGCACTGGGGAGGGCACGGGTAATGTTGTGGGACCCGTGCTTGTGGAAGGCAGAGACGATACCGGGAGAAATAGTGGCGGCTGGGGACCAAGTGTGGACACCCGGCCGCCGGCATGAGATTATGAAAAGTTTCCGCCTCCACAAGCCTAAAAGGCCACATTTCAAGTGAAAGCAGCTTTAGAAGACTTCCTGTGAGAAATGACAGCTGGGTAGATATGGTTTCCCAAGTCCTTTCACCAAGCTAAAGAATATGGCTGTGGTGAAATACAACTCAGCAAAAAAAAGCTGTGGACTTGCTCCGTACCGTCCCTGGCCACATTCACCTGTCCACGTGTTTGTGGTTAGGTGGTCCTTCCCAGTAAGTACACTGGGGAGGGCAAGGGTAATGTTGTGGGACCCGTGCTTGTGGAAGGCGGAGACGACACCGGGAAAAATAGTGGCTGCTGGGGACCGAGTGTGGATACCCGGTCGCTGCCGCCATAAGATTATGGATAGCTTCCACCTCCACGAGCCTAAAAGGCCACATTTCAAGTGCAAGCAGCTGTCAAAAATTTGGCAGTATAGTATTGCAGCCTGTGGGTGGGTGGGTGGCTGGCTGCATACTTGCGCTTGCATTCCAAGGAATGGGGTAGGGACAACTGAATGCTGCACTGGGACAAGGACGTGGACGGTGATTGTTGCCAGTCTGCCATGACAGGTGCATGGCGGGAGGCATCTTCGCATGCGCCAAGGATCACTTGTTATGGGCACACTTTTAGGCAGTGATCTGGGAGTCAGAGATGCTTACAAGGATCTTCCCCATGCTGTTTCCATATCTTTTCAGCACTGTATGCATGTGTCTGATGATGTGTCACAGACCACATGGCCAGATAAGGTTGTAAAATGTTAAAATGACATTTCCCAGTGAATGCATTTGTCTTGGTTGAAAGCAATGCAAAAGTGCAAAAATGCATCAAAAACGCTACGTGTGAACATAGCCCAAGGTGTGGTGGAGTATTTTTGTTTCTGGTTATTTATTTTGCCTTATATACAAGTCATTATCCTGGAAAGGATGTTCCTTAACATTTTTGTATGTTTTATTGTGAGTCCGTAAAAGTGGCGTAATACCTTTGACAACGTTGTTGACAGCAGTGACCTGGGAGTCAAAAATGCTTCCATTGGTCTTCCCATGCTGTTCCCATGTCATTTGAGCACTGTTCCCATCGATTTGGGCAATTTTTAGGCCCTCTGCAGACCGCCGGGGGGAACCGCCTGAAAAATGCTCGAGTTTCCCATATGCTTACATTGCTCGGGTCGAGCACCTGAGTATTCCAATTTGCTCGACCCAGGCAACGAGTACCTGAGCATTTTTGTGCTCACTCATCACTACTGATCATTCATGGATTTTTCCAGAAAAAAATGTTAAGAAACATTCTTTCCTATATGATGACTTGTATATAAGGCAAAATTAAAAAGAGAAAAAAAAAGCCTGCTCCACCCATTAATAGCCGGGCTATCTCTCACCATATTTCTTCTTTGCCTATGACTACAGTAGATGACTTAGTAGAGGGGGAAATAAAACTACAGCCACCGGTATTCACCGTTAATTATAATTTTAACATTTTACTACCTTATCTGGGAATGTGGTGTGTGACATGATCAGACACATCCTGTTTAATTTATGAAAGAGGGACTCTGAAACTCACAAAGCCTATGCGGACAATGCAAGAATTGACAAAAATTAGAAGGAAGAGGGACTCCTATACACCCTATATTAGACATAAAGGAGGGCCTTATACACATTCTGTTAACATTGTTAGGTAGTGGGACTCCTAGACTCATAAAGCCAATGCACTAAGTGCAAGGGCTGCCAAAGATTAAGATCGGGGTTCGCATGATGACCCTCTAAAGATTTTGAGTGAGGGTCACATGATGATCCTCTAAAGATTTTGAGTGAGGGTCGCCTGATGACCATCTAAAGATTTTGAGTGAGGGCCACATGAAGACCCTATAAAGATTTTGAGTGAGGGCCACCTGATGACCCTGTTGATATGGAGGACAATAAAAAGAAGAAACTATGAACCGTATACACTTTTTTGAGTGGGAAGGGGTGCATGGGAATAAATCAGAAAAAAAAGGAACATTTGAATTGGCTTTATGTTCTGCTGCTGTCATCCGGTGGGGTTGAGAAGTCTGGGCCAATCCAGGCCTTGTTCATTTTGATAAGAGTCAGCCTATCAGCATTTTTGGTTGACAGGCTGATGCACCTATCAGTTATTATGCCCTCAGCGGCACTAAAAACCAGCTCTGACAAATTGCTAGTAGCAGGGCAGTCCAGCACCTCCAAGGTGTAGAGGGACAGTTCATGCAACGTGTCCAACTTGGATACCCAGTAGTTATACTGCACAGAGGAATCACAGAGGATGCTGGTACGGTCAGATAGCTATTCCTTCACCGTCTTCAAAAACTTTTCCCTCCTTGTCAGACTACCCCACGCATCAGGGCCTGGGCTGGGGAGGGTTTAATGAAACTGTCCCAGACCTTTGATAGTGTTTGCCTGCCTCTGTTGGACATGTCTCCCTCGTCTCTCCTCCTTGGTTGGATCTGCGACCTCTGCCGCTAGTGTTTGAGTAAACGCAGAAGCGGGATAGTTACGCCGACTATGGCGTCATTGCCACTCACTATCTTGGTTGATTCCGCAGAGATTTTTAGAACCTCACAGATGTCAGTCACCCATTCCAAATTGTCGGTTGTTATCTGTGGTCGTGTGAATTAGCCAATTCATGTGTACCTGGTAGCCACACTAAGGCGTTTCTCGTGGCTACCAGGTACACATGAATTGGCCAATTTATGCGCTAAAATTTCTCATTTATTTCTATTTCCTAAAGCAGTAATGCTATTCAAATTTCATATATTTCATTTTCACATAATTAGCGTTACAGTGTGCTATTTTGTTTGTTAGTTATATATGAAGGTAGCTGCTCCTAGTAAGCACCTGTTCACACCTATTTCTTGTCTTGGAAGTGCTGGTTAGTTTTTTCTGTTTCTATGTATAAGCTTTGACTGAGCACTCCGCCTCTAGGCCATTAATTGCAGCAGGAACTTGCTTTCCCATACACAAGCAGGCTTATGTCTCTTAGAGAGGAGTTCACATTGGTAGGTTCCTGGTATGACGAGAAACACCTTAACCTCTTCATGACCGGAGCATTTTCCTTTTTTGCATTTTGTTTTTTGCTCCCCTTGTTCCCAGAGCCATAACTTTTTTATTTTTCTGTAAATATGGCCGTGTGAGGGCTTATTTTTTGCGGGACGAGTTGTATTTTTGAATGACATCACTGGTTTTACCATATCGTGAACGGGAAAATGGGAAAAAAATTCCAAGTGCTGTGAAATTGCAAAAAAAGTGCAATTCCACAGTTGTTTTTTGTTTTGTTTTTTTAGCACGTTCAATGAATGCTAAAACTGACCTGCCATTACTATTCTCCAGGTCATTATGAGTTTGTAGACACCAAATATGTATAGGTTTTTTTTTATTTAAGTGGTGAAAAAAGCCATTTTCCGAGACGCATAGCGTCTCCATTTTTCAGGATCTGGGGCCGGGTGAGGGCTTATTTTTTGCGCACTGAGCGTCCGTTTTTATTGATATCATTTTGGGGTAGATATGATGTTTTGATCGTCCGTTATTGTATTTTATTGCAATATTGAGGTCACCAAAAAACGTAATTCTGGCATTTAGAATTTTTTTCTCGTTACGCCGTTTACCAATAACATTAATTCTTTTTTTATATTGATAGATCGGGCGATTTTGAACGCAGCGATACCAAATATATGTATGTGTTTTTTTCTATTGTTTTATTTTAACTAGTTAACTAGTTAACAGCCACAGGTGGATCGCGATTCCACCCGTGGCTGTTGCTGGCACATGTTAGCTGTATAAATCAGCTGACATGGGCCCGGTTCTGTGCTGGCTTGGTGCCGGCGCTAAACAGGGGGTGCCGACGTGGTGTGTACTATTACGTACAACGTTGGAAAGGGGTTAACGTGGCTGCAGGTACGCATCAATTGCCCAATTTATGGACTAAGATTTCTCATGTATTTCTACTTTCTAGAGCAGTATTTCTATTCAAATTTCATATATTTCATGCTCAAATACTTAGCGTTATAGTGTGCTACTTTGTTTGTTAGCTATATATGGAGGTAGCTGCTCCAAGTAAGCACCTGTAGACACCTATTTCTTGTTTTGGAAGTGCCGGTCAGTTTTTTCTGTTTCTATGTATAAGCTTCGACTGAGCACTCCGCCTCTAGGCCACAGGCGGTTTTAATTGCAGTAAGAACTTGCTTTCCCATACACAAGCAGGCTTATGTCTCTTAGAGAGGAGTTCACATTGGTAGGTTCCTGGTATCATGAGAAATGCCTTAATGTGGCTACCAGGTATACATGAATTGGCCAATTTATGCGCTAAGATTTCTCATTTATTTCTATTTGTGGTAGTGATGAGCGAGCACTACAATGCTTTGGTACTCGTTGTTCGAGTCGAGCAAAATGGAATGCTCGAGTGCTCGACCCGAGCAACGAGCCCAATGTAAGTCTATGGGAAACTCGAGGATTTTTCCAGCGCCCCCCCCCTTCCCCTGGGGGTCTGCAGGGGGCCTAAAAATTGCTGAAATCGATGGGAACAGTGCTCAAATTACATGGTAACAGCATGGGGAAGACGCCTGGAAGCATCTCTGACTCCCAGGTCACTGCTGTCAACAATATTGTCAGAGCATTACGCGACTTTTACGGACTCACAATAAAACATACAAAAACAAAACCAAAATGGAATTTCCTGGGAAAAATGTTAAGGAACATCCTTTCCAGGGTAATGACTTGTATATAAGGCAAAATAAATAACCCAAAAAAAATGCTCCTCCACACCTTGGGCTATGTTCACATGTAGCATTTTTAATGTGTTTTTGCACTTTCGCATTACTTTAAACGGTGAAAAATACATTCACCAGTAAATGTCATTTTAACATTTTACTACCTTATCCTGCCATTTTGTGTGTAAGACGTGACCAATTTCATTTATGAAGGAGGGACTCTGAAAGTCACAAAGCCTATTTTTATAGGGCCATCAGGCGGCCCTTACTATTCTTAAAGGGCCAGCAGTCGGCTATGCTTTGTTGATCCCCTTATTAACGAGTGGGTCTCCTATACTGTTATTGCTTATGCAGTGACTGCAAGGGCAGCCAAAAATTTGGACTAACCCCAATACCCCTTTGAAGAGACATAGCGGAGGGCCTCAGTAAAAAAATGTTCCCATTATAAAGGAGTTGGTCTCCTATAGTGGTAATGCCCATGTAGTGACTGCAAGGGCTGCAAAAATTTTGAAAAAAAAAAACAATACCAATTTAAAGACACATATAGGTGGCCCTCAGTAACGACATGTTCCCATTAGAAAGGAACGGTTCTGCTATACAGTTATAGGGTATGCAGTGAGTACAACGGCTGCCAAAATTTGGGAAAAACCCCAATACCAATTTAAAGACACATAGAGGTGGCCCTCAGTAGCAACATGTTCCCATTAGACAGGACTGGTTCTGCTATACAGTTATAGGGTACGCAGTGAGTACAACGGCTGCCAAAATTTGGGTAAAACCCCAATACCAATTTAAAGACACATAGAGGTGGGCCTCAGTAATGGCATGTTCCCATTAGAAAGGAGCGGATCTCCCATATTGTTCTTGGGTATGAAGTGACTGGCCTGCCAAAAATTTGGAGGCACTCTAATGCCCCTTGCAAGAGACGTAGATATGGTGATATGGTAGATATGGTGGTGATATGGTGGTGGAGGATGAGGATGAGGAGAATGAGGAGGACAAGGGCAAATAGACAAAATCAGGAAGTGTATACCCATGTCTGGGTGTGAAGACAGAGGTGCATGGGAATAGAGAAAGACCTCCCAAAAAAAAGACACTGTATTTCAGTTTATGTTATGCTGCTATCAATCAGTGGTGTTGAGAAGTCTGGCCCAGTCCAGGCCTTGTTAATTTTTATGAGTCAGCCTCTCATCATTTTAAATTGACAGGCGGATACGCCTATCAGTTATATTTCCCCCAGTGGAACTAAAAACCTGCTCTGACTAAACGCTAGTGGCAGGGCAGGCAAGAACCTCCAATGCGTAGAGAGCCAGTTCATGTCATGGGTCCAGCTTGGATACCCAATAATTGTAAGGCACAGAGGAATCACGGAGGACGTTGGTAAGGTCGGAAAGGTACTCCTTCAGCATCTTCCCAAACTTTTCCCTCCTTGTGAAACTACCCCACGCATCAGGGCTTGTGCGATGGTAGGGTCTGAGAAAACTGTCCCAGAACTTTGACAGTGTTCCCCTGCCTCTGCTGAATTGAATTTGTGTCTATCTCGCCTGTACTCCTTGGTTGTCCAACTATCTGTGACCTCTGCCGCCAGCATTTTCAGATAGAATTTTTTTTAATAATTCCGCAACAAGGGCCTTCTGGTACTGCCCTATTTTAGCAGACCTGTCCGCCACAGGAATAAGAGATATAAAGTTCTCCTTGTAGCGTGGGTCAAGAAGTGTCACCAACGAGTAATAACAGTCACCCAAAATTTGGAGAACGCGAGGGTCATGGGAAAGGCATTGTAACATAAACTCAGCCATGTGTGCCAGTTTGCTAACAGGCAAGACTTTTGTGTCCTCACCAAGAGGACGACTGACCATGCTCTCCTCCTCATTCCCTGCTCCTCTCTCTCCTCAGGCCACCCACGCTGAACAAATGGTATGACAGTTGTGCGGGTAGTACCATTTATAGTGCAGGAAACTAGCTCCTGTTCCTCTGCTCCTCCTCCTCTTCCTCATTGTCACCCAATCAACGTTGGGATGAGATGAGGTAGGGCTGAATGGAATCACCTTGTATTGCTCCTTGCTCCATCTCATCATGCTCCACCTGCAATGCCTCCTCTTTAATTGTGAGCAGCGAGCGTTTTAGAAGACAAAGAAGTGGTATGGTGACGCTAATCAGAGAAGTGGTATGGTGACGCTAATTATGGCATCATCGCCACTCACCATCTTAGTGGAGTCCTCAAAATTTTGGAGGATGGCACAGATATCTGACATCCATGCCCACTCCTGATGTCTTATGTGTAGAGGCTGACCTGAATACCGATGGCCGTGTTGATGCTGGTAGTCAACAACTGCCCTCTGCTTCTCACAAATTCTTCCCAACATCTGCAACGCTGAGTTCCAACACGTGGGGACATCGCACACCAGTCGGTGAGCTGGAAGCTGCTAACACTGCAGAAGCATGGCAAGGACTGCGGAAGCGGTAGGTGACTTTCGAAAATGGGCACACATGCGGTATGCTTTGGCAAACAGATCCGGCAGATTCCGGTAGGTTTTGAGAAACCACTGAACCACGAGGTTAAGCACATGTGCCAAGCATGGTACGTGAGTGAGCTCGCCTCGCTTCAGTGCTGTCATCAGGTTCCAGCCATTGTCACACACGACCATGCCTGGCTGTAAGTTCAATGGTGTCAGCCACAGATCTGCCTGCTCTTTCAGAGCTGTCCACAACTCTTCAGCAGGGTGCGGTTTGTCTCCTAAGAATATTAGCTTCAGCACAGCCTGTTGCCGCTTGGCCGAGGCAGTGCTGCAGAGCTTCCAGCTTGTAACTTATATGGTCATTTCGAAGATGGAGGCTGAAAAGGAGGAGGAGGGACAGGAGCTGTAGAATGTGTGAGCAACCCTGATTGACCCAGGGCCCGCAATCCTCGGCGTCGGGAGGATGCGTTCCATCCCAAGGTCTGACTGGGTCCCGGCTTCCACTATAATAACCCAGTGTGCCGTCAGCGATATGTACCATCCCTGACCACAAGCACTTGTCCACACTTGTAGTTTACTATTCTTCACAGCGACCACGAGTGAATAACTTCACTGACACCCTGCAACAAAGTGTAAATGGAGGACAGAAATGGCTGAATTTGGATCGCAGTAATATGTGATACGTCTGACGGACAATCACGGGTTTAAATAGCGGGCTTTTAGTTTACTATTCTTCACAGTGATCCTGTGTGAATAACTTCACTGACACACTGCTAAAATCTGTAAATGGAGGACAGCAATTGCTGAATTTGGACCGCAGTTATATGTGATACATCTGACAGACAACCATGGTTTTATATAGCGGGCTTGTTGTTTACTATTCTTCACAGCGACCACGTGTGAATAACTTCACTGACACACTGCTACAAACTGTAAATGGAGGCAAATGTCTTCCACATTCACTACAAATTTCTGGATTTTTATCTCTGTAATATGGAAAAGATCTGGCTGTAATCTGCAGTGCTAACAAGCAAATGGAGCAGAAAAATTGTGTACTCTGGATTGCTTTTTAAGCAAATAATCAGGATTAAGATAAAAAAATTTGTGCTGGCCCTGATATCTGGGGCTATGTCTACAAATATCTGTAACAGCAGGATCAGAGAGAACGTGCAATGGACCCTCTTGTGCTGTATACACTGCCACAAACTCTTCCTGCCTGTCCAACTCCTGCTATCACAACTGAATATATGCAGCTGGTTTAGTCCTCAGAAGAATTGTTAGTTCAGATGCATAAATAGATATGTTGTGGAATACCTACACTAACTAATAAACAAGCAAATCTCTCCCTGACTCAGCAGCAGCAATCCATACTCTGCCAGTTTCCGGGTTAGACTGTGACGAGCATAGGGGCACCAGGTCTAGTATAGACCCGATGACGCTATGCGGCCAGCCAATCACTGCAATGCAACAACCAACAGGGCTACGGCATTACAGTGCGTGGAAGGCAATCCCTGCATGTTCATTGGCTCTCTAAAGAGAGCCAAACATGCAGGGCGGGAACCAGAGCTCCCGCTGAGCAACCCCGGGAATACTCGCTGAGTGTCAAGCATGTTGAGCACAGTGATGCTCGGGAGAGTACCGAGTAGTGGCGAGCAGGCTCGCTCATCACTACCGGCCAATTTTTTCTGTTTCTATGTATAAGCTTTGACTGAGCACGCCGCCTCTAGGCCACAGGCGGTTTTAATTGCAGCAGGAACTTGCTTTCCCATAAAGAAGCAGGCTTATGTCTCTTAGAGAGGAGTTCACATTGGTAGGTTCCTAATATGACGTGAAACACCTTAACGTCGCTACCAGTTACACATGAATTGGCCAATTTATGCGGTAAGATTTCTCATTTATTTCTATTTTATAGCGCAGTAATGATATTCAAATTTCATATATTTCATGTTCGCACAGTTAGCGTTGCTGTGTGCTATTTTGTTAGGTTTTTTTTAGCTTGCAGCAGTATACTTATACAAGTACTGCAATAGCAATATTAAACCCTGCCTACACTGTGTTCCAAATTATTATGCAAATAATATTTTCTCAGATTTTCCCAAATTACCTATATGAATTGCAGTCATTGTAATTTTCCAGTCAAATAACTATTAGAGTACAATTGAAAGGTTTTTGTACAAACTGCCTATGATAACAGTATATTTTTAAAAAAATAAAAAACTCAAACTGCACTCAAAATGCATGTTCCAAATTATTATGCACAGCAGAGTTTTCAACCTTTTCATTTTAATAAAGAACAAAAAAATTGTCATTTTTGAAATTATAAGCATTAGCAGGTTATTACAAACTGAAATCAAACAGTTTTCAACTCAAAACTTTATTCTAGGTGATGTTACATTTGCACATAGGACCCCTTGTTCGAAAGGAGCTTCTGAACTCTCTCGTCCATTGAATTTGTCAGATTTTGGATGGTTTCTGCTTTAATTGTTTTGCATGAGGACAGAATACCCTCCCAGAGATGTTGCTTAGATGTGAACTGCCTCCCGCCAACATAGACACTCCTTTTGATGATGCTCCAGAGGTTCTCAATGGGGTTGAGGTCAGGGGAGCATGGGTGCCACACCATGAGTTTGTCCCCTTTTATGCCCATAGCAGCCAGAGATGCAGATGTGTTATGTGCAGCATGAGATGGGGCATTATCATGCATGAAATGATCTCGATGGTCCAGATGGATGGAGTGGAGAATGGCTGGTTGATGGACACCCGATGCAAACACGGCTACGGCGCTAAAAAGGAGGAGGTGGAGTAATGTTTTGGGCTGGAATCATGGGGAGAGAGATTGTCGGCCCTTTTAGGATCCCTGAAGGGGTAAAGATGAACTCCATAATGTATGTTGAGTTTCTCAAACAGCACTTCCTTCCATGGTTCAAGAAGAAGAACCATGCATTCCGCAGCAAGATTATTTTCATGCATGATAATGCCCCGTCTCATGCTGCACATAACACATCTGCATCTCTGGCTGCTATGGGCATAAAAGGGGAAAAACTTATGGTGTGGCACCCATGCTCCCCTGACCTCAACCCCATTGAGAACCTCTGGAGCATCATCAAAAGGAGTGTCTATGATGGCGGGAGGCAGTTCACATCTAAGCAACAGCCCTGGGAGGGTATTCTGTCCTCATGCAAAACAATTAAAGCAGAAACCATCCAAAACCTGACAAATTCAATGGACGAGAGAGTTCAGAAGCTCCTTTCGAACAAGGGGTCCTATGTGCAAATGTAACATCACCTATAATAAAGTTTTGAGTTGAAAACTGTTTGATTTCAGTTTGTAATAACCTGCTAATGCTTATAATTTAAAAAATGACAATTTTTTTGATCTTTATTAAAATGAAAAGGTTGAAAACTCTGCTGTGCATAATAATTTGGAACATGCATTTTGAGTGCCGGTTGAGTTTTTTATTTTTTAAAAAATATACTTTTATCATAGGCAGTTTGTACAAAAACCTTTCAATTGTACTCATAGTTATTTGACAGGAAAATTACAATGACTGCAATTCATATAGGTAATTTGGGAAAATCTGAGAAAATATTATTTGCATAATAATTTGGAACACAGTGTATATGCCTCTAATCCAAAACTATCCCTCCACTGAATGCAGGTAACAGTGGTTTTACTAGAGAAAGGAAAATATGTAGCCATGAAAAAGACTTTTATTTTAATGGTGCAGCAGCAGTAGAGAAGTACGGCAATAGCAATATTAAACAATGCCTATATGTCTGTAATCCAAAACTATTCCTCCACTAAATGCAGGTAACAGTGGTATAACTAGAGAAAGGAAAATACGTAGCCCTGAAAAAGACTTTTATTTTAATGGCGCAGGAGCGGTGTACAAGTACTGCAATAACACTATTATACACTGCCTATACGCCTGTTCTACAATATTCTCTTTCTCCTATAACAACTCTCCCTGAACCACTTTCCTGAGTACAGTAGGCCAAGCATTGCATCACCGGGTCTTATATAAGACACGATGACGCGATGCGGCCGACCAATCACAGTAATGCTAGTAGTCAACATGGCTACAACATTGCCATGTATGTCAGGCAATCCCTGCATGTTTATTGGCTGTTTAACAGGTGCAAAACATGCTGGACAGGGATTCAAGCATGGCGCTCAAGCACCCACGATACTCGATCATGTAATGACCGTACCTGAGCACCCCGATGCTTGATCAAGTACCGAGTAGTGGTGAGCATGCTCACTCATCCCTTTTGCTACTGATAAGATTCTATGTAGGCGGGAGGGGGAGGAGGAGGGAGGAACTCTGCCACTAGCTCCTCCCCTCTCCACAGAATCTCGTCAGTAGCAACTGGCATCTCCTATTTCAATAATGTAACTAACCATCCGTCCTCACTGAATACAGATTTTACCTGTGAATTCAGGGTTTTGAGAATGAATGATCAGTACAGGAGAAAGAAGCATATTTCAATAATAAGATATTTTATAAAGTTGCTTATTTTATGTGTACTATTGATTTATGAGATAAAAACTAAAATAACTGTTTCATTGGGATTTAATGTGATCTACTAACACAAAGTAGCAAGTAGTTGTGAAGTGTACAAGAAATTATATATGGTTTTCTAAAAGCTGACAATCCCTACCAGATGGCGGCTACCAGTGCCTTGCTGTTCCAGTGAAGTTCGGAAGACAGGGTGTGAAACCGGACTGAAAATTGACCCTCAGTCAGACTACCCTGTCACAGTCTAAGGAGAGAGGATGAAGCAGAGGTGACACGGCCTAGCTCATCAAAGACCTTGTGGAACACCCCCAGGAATACCTGCAGATCAGAGATAACAGGATCCCCTCTCCCCCATAAGGGGTTGAGCCATGCAAGAGCCTTTCCTCCTAGGAGGGACATCAAAAATGCCACTTTGGCCCTATCAGAGAGAGACTGGTGAACCAGCAGTTCATAGTGCAGCGTGCACTGATTAATGAATCCACGGCTTTGCTTGGGATCTCCGTCATATCGTGGTGGAACAGACAGACGAGGACGAAGTCTAGGTGCGTGCATTGCTGGTTGGGTCATTACTGCTGAGGTTGCTGCAACTTGGGCTGGAGTGTATGAAGCAGCCGACATCAGGGCATAAAAATGAGTGTTCACAGACCTTGGGTAAAACAAGATCTTATACTACTGGTTTCGTTGGTGGTACATCTCCCAGAACTGAGAGCGGATGGGTAGTGATGGGCGAGCACTAAAATGCTCGGGTGCTCGGGTCGAGCACATTGGAATACTCAAGTGCTCGACCCGAGCAACGAGTCCAATGTAAGTCTATGGGAAACTTGAGCATTTTTCAGACGGCTCCCCCCGGCAGTCTGCAGAGGGCCTAAAAATTGCCCAAATCGATGGGGACAGTGCTAAAATGACATGGGGACAGCATGGAGAAGACCCCTGGAAGCATTTCTGACTCCCAGGTCACTTCTGTCAACAACGATGTCAGAGGTATTATGCCACTTTTACGGACTAACAATAAAACATACAAAAACAAAACCAAAATGGATTTTCCTGGGAAATATGTTAAGGAACATTTTTACCAGGGTTATGACTTGTATATAAAGCAAAATAAATAACCAAAAACAAAAATGCTCCTCCACACCTTGGGCTATGTTCACACGTAGCATTTTTGATGCATTTTTTCACTTTTGCTTTGCTTTCAACCGTAACAAATGCATTCACTGGTAAATGTCATTTTAACATTTTACAACCTTATCTGGCCATGTGGTGTGTGAGATCTCATCAGACACATCGTGTTTCATTCAAGAAGTAGGGACTTTGAAAGTAACAAAGCCTATTTTTATAGTGCCATCAGGCGGCCTTTACTATTCTTAAAGGGCCAGCAGTCGGCCCTCACTATTCTTAGAGAGCCATCAGCCGGCTATGTGTTATTGCTCCCATTGCTAAAGAGTGAGTCTCCTATACTGTTATTGCATATGCAATGAGTGGCAGAGCTGCCCAAAATTTGGACGCACCCCAATACCCCTTTGAAAAGACTTAGAGCAGAGCCTCCTGAAAACAATGATCCCATTAATAGGTAGTAGGTCTCCCATTGCGTTTGCCTATGCAGTGAATGCAAGGGTTGACAAAAATTTGGAGGCACTCCAATGCCCCTTGGAAGAGACGTGGAGGTCAGAGGGCCTCCTGAAAACAATGTTCCCATTATTAGGAAGTGGGTCTCCCATTGTGCATGCCTATGAAGTGAATGCAAGAGTTGTCAAAAATTTGGAGGCACTCCAATGCCCCTTGGAAGAGACTTGGAGATTGGAGGGCTTCCTGAAAACAATGTTCCCATTATTAGGAATTGGGTCTCCCATTGTGTTTGCCTATGCAGTGAATGCAAGTGCTGCCAAAGATTGGGTAGGCACTGGAATGTCCCTTGGAGGAGACGTGGAGGAGGGCCTCATAAAAAAATGTTCCCATTAGAAAGGAGCGGGTCTCCTATACTTGTAATGCCCATGCAATAAGTGTATGGGCTGACAAACATTTACCCCTGGGGGGTATACATGAACATACTGTATAAAAAAAAATTTTTACGGGCATCATAAACACTCTTTAAAAAAATTACATGGGTGTTGCATCCCAGACCACGGTCACCCTGGTGATATGGTGGTGGAGGATGAGGATGAGTAGACAGAGGAGGACAAGAGCAAATAGACAAAATCAGGAAGCGTATACCCATCTGTGGGTGTGAAGATGTGCATGGGAATATACCTCCCGAAAAAAAAGACACTGGATTTGAGTTTTTGTTACACTGCTATAATTCGATGGTGTTGAGAAGTCTGGCCCAATCCAGCCCTTGTTCACTTTTATAAGAGTCAGCCTGTCAGCATTTCCAGTTGACAGGCGGATGCGCTTATCAGTTATAATTCCACCAACGGCACTAAAAACCCGCTCTGATAAAATGCTGGCAGCAGGGCAAGTCAGGACCTCCAAGGCATTCCACGTATCCAGCTTGGATACCCAATAATTATAATGCACAGAGGAATCACGGAGGACGTTGGTACGGTCGGCAATGTACTCCCTCAGCATCTTCCCAAATTTTACACTCCTTGTGAGAGTACCCTGCGCCTCAGGGCTTGTGTGATGGGAGGGGCTGAGAAAATTCTCCCAGAACTTTGAGAGTGTTCCCCTGCCGCTGCTGGATTGAAGTTGTGTCTCTTTCGCCTGTACTCCTTGGTTGTCCAACGAACTGTGACCTCTGCTGCCAGCATTTTCAGATGGGAATTTTTTTAATAGTTCCGCAACAAGGGCCTTCTGGTACAGCCCCATTTTTGTCGACCTGTCCACCTCAGGAATAAGTGATATAAAGTTCTCCTTGTAGCGTGGGTCTAGAAGTGTCACCAACCAGTAATGACTGTTACCCAAAATTTTGAGAACGCGAAGGTCATGGGAAAGGCAGTGTAACATAAACTCAGCCATGCGTGCCAGACTGCTAACAGGCAAGACTTCCATGTCCTCACCAAGAGGATGACTGACCATGCTCTCCTCCTCCTCCTTTCTGTCCTCCAGCCATCCACGCTGAACACACGGTATGACAGCTGTGCAGGTATTACCGTCTACAGCGCATGAAACTAACTCCTGTTCTTCCTCCTCCTCCTCATCCTCATTGTCACCCAATCCACGTTGGGATGAGATGAGGCTGGGCTGTGTGTAATCACTCTGTATGGTTCCTTGCTCCATCTCATCGTGCTCCGCATGCAATGCATCCTCTTTAATTGTGAGTAGAGAGCATTTCAAAAGACAGAGAAGCAGGATGGTGATGCTAATTATGGCGTCATCGCCGTTCACCATCTTGGTGGAGTCCTCAAAGTTTTGGAGGATGGTATATATGTCTGACATCCTTGTCCACTCCTGAGGTCTTATGAGTGGAGTCTGAACTGAATACCGATGACCTTGTTGACGCTGGTACTCAACAACTGCCCTCTTCTGCTCAACAAGTGCCCTCTTCTGCTCACAAATCCTTCCCAACATCTGCAGTGTAGATTTCCAACGCGTGGGGACATCACACACCAGTCGGTGAGCTGGAATCTGCAAACGCTGCTGAAACACGGCAAGGACGGCGGAAGCTGTAGGTGACTTTCTAAAATCGGCACACAGGCGGCGTACTTTAACAAGCAGATCTGGCAGCTCCGGGTAGGATTTGAGAAACCGCTGAAAAACGAGGTTAAGCACATGGGCCAGGCATGGTACGTGTGTGAGCTCGCCTCAACTCAGAGCCACAACCAGGTTCTGGCCATAGTCACACACGACCATGCCTGGCTGTAGGTTCAGCGGTGTGAGTGACAGATCTGCCTGCTCCTTCAGAGCTGTCCACAACTCTTCAGCATTGTGCGGTTTGTCACCTAAGCATATTAGCTTCAGCACAGCCTGTTGCCGCTTGGCCGAGGCAGTGCTGCAGTGCTTCTAGCTTGTGACTGATGTAGTCATTTTGGAGATGGAGGCTGAAGAGGAGGAGGCGGCTGAGGAGGATGAGGTGCAGCAGCTGTAGAATGTAGGGGCAACCCTGATTGACCTAGGGCCCGCAATTCTTGGCGTCGGGAGGACGTGTTCCGTCCCAAGGTCCGACTGGGTCCCAGCTTCCACTATGTTAACCCAGTGTGCCGTAAGCGACATGTACCATCCCTGCCCAATAGCACTTGTCCATGGCTAAAGTTTTGGGACACATGCTTGTGTAATGCTGGGACGGCACACCGTGAGAATTAGTGGCGGCTGGGGACCAAGTACCGAGGGACGGCCGCCGCCATCAGGTTGCGGAATGCTTCCATCTTCACGAGCCTAAAAGGCAACATTTCGAGCGCAAGCAGTCATGAAATGTGGGAATTTAGTAGTGTGGCCTGTGGGGCGTTGGCTGCGTATTTACCCTTGCGTTCCAAGGACTGGGGTATGGACAACTGAACTTTGCGCTGGGACAAGGATGTGGACGTCCTTCCTGATGCTGCTACTTGAGAGCGTGCAATGACAGGTGCAGGGCAAGAGGCATCTTTGCATGCACCATGGACAGAGGATTGGCTTACATGCACAACAGCGGAAGAAGCAATGGTGCCACTCGCAAACACTGTGCCTGGACCCTGGGTTCAGCCCACAAAGTCGAGTGCTTTGCTGCCATGAGCCTAATCATGCTGGTGGTGGTCAGACTGGTCGTTTTGCCACCCGTGCTGATGCTGGCCTGGCAGGTAGTGCAAATGGCCTTTTTGGGGTTATCGGCAGAGTCTTTACAAATCAACCAGACTCAGGAAGACTTAACAGTTGTACTGGCAACTTCCTTTGTGTTGGTGTTACGGGGAACGGATGCCTGCCTTCTTTCTGCGGCCACCACACTGCTTCTTCCTGCCTGTTGGGGTGATCTGCCTCCCTCCCCCTGTGTGCTGCTGTCCTCGCTCTGCATGTCCTCCTGACAGGTTGGGTCAGTTACTATATCATCCACCACCTCATCTTCCACTTCCGCACTCGGGTCCTCCTCCTGACTTTCTGGCAATTGTGTCTCATCATCGTCCACCTCTTGTGACACTTTCCCACCGTTGCCTTCGTGTGACCATGGCTGCTCAAATATTTGGGCATCGCTACATGCTATCTCCACTTGCCCCGCTTCAAGTGGACCAGGCGAGAGGCCCGAATCTATAAATGGAAAAGTGAACAGCTCTTCGGATTGTCCAAGTGTGGGATCAGTTGTCTCTGGGCACTCGGCATGGTGGGAGGAAGGAGTTCAGGGTGAGGAATATGCGGTCCAGACTCACAGCTACTGAGACTTGACCGTGTGGAAGACAAGGTAGTGGTGGTGGTGGCTAAGTGACTGGAAGCATTGTCACCCGTGGTATGCGGCTATTTGGGGCCACCGCTGAGGTGCAGATCCACTGGGGCTGATGATGACGCAGCAGAGATAGTGCAGTTCTCCTCGGGCAGAGCTAAGCTCCAGGGCAGTATATAGGACTTGATGAGGTAGATGTTGTTGGTAGGGACAGTGTAGTGCAGGGCCAGTGATGCAGCAATAAATCAAGGACACAGTGGGGTGCAGTCTTCAGGCTTTATTCACAGTTCTTAGGCAGTTCCAGGTTATCATTGCAGCCAGTTATAACCGCCCACGTCGTCCTGTGTTCTCCAAGGAAGGGATCCAGCCAACTCCCAGGCAGTTCAGGTACACTTAGTCGGGATCCCGTTCTTATGTGCCTCTCTGGCTGTCTCCCTGCACTGGCTCTCGCCCTCCTGCCTGCGCCTCACAATCAGTGTCCCAAGCCAGTGTCCTCGGGCCTTGTCGGGCGACTTACTCTTACTCCCATGGACCCTATGTGGCCACCTTTTTCGGCGATGTAATTGTGGATTTCGGCTGCAACACTTTGAAAATGCTGCGGCCTCCGGTTGGCTAGTTTAGCCTGGTTGTTCTCGACTAGTGTGGGGCCGGTCCCCTTCTGCGGCCTGGTCCCTCCACTCGACGGCGGTCACGTGGATTCGGGTCCCACGGAGAGCGTCCTCGCTCCCGTGCCCCTGAAACCCCCTCTGTCTCTTCTTCCTTCTTCTGGGCCCCTTACTCTGGGCCCCCTCCCGTCTGGACCTGTCACAAGCAGGACCTCTCTCCTGGTCTTACAGCCCTGACTGAACCCCTTCTAGAAGGTTTCCCTTCTTCTTTTACCCTCTGCTAGGGTGCTCCTCTTTGCTGCTTCCTCCACCCACACCCACTACATGGTTCCCTCTCCCTCTTCCAGCCAGGGACAGGGCTCAGCCATGACCAAGTGCATCTTGCCCCGTCAGCTGGTCTGGAGTGGTGTAGTGTGGGATGCAGGTGTGTGGGTCCCGGGTAGTGTTCCTTCCTTACCTGGGAGTGGGGTACCACACCTCTGGGTAAGGTGCAGTACCTCTGTGGCAACTGGACCCACAGGGGCACCACATCTGCTATATACCCTGCCTGCCTGCCTATATACACTGCCTGCCTGATATCTCTGCAGATGGTTTATTCCTCAAAAGGACTGTTTGTTGAGATGGATATGTGTCTCTAATATAATTTGGTACACCTACACTAACTAGAAACAAGCAAATCTCTCCCTAGCTCAGCAGCACCTCTCCCTACACTGCCTGATTCTGTAGTGACTGTGACGAGCATGGCGGCGCCAGGTCTGATATAGACCTGATGACGCTGTGCGGCCAGCCAATCACTGTAATGCCACAACCAACATGGCTCCGGCATTACAGTGAGTGGCAGGCAATTCCTGCATGTTCTTTGGCTCTCTCTTAAAGCGCCAAACATGCAGGGAGGAGACCCGAGCTCCCGCCGAGCAACCCTGGAAATACTCGCCGAGCGCCGAGCATCTTGAGCAGTCTGATGCTCAGGCGAGCACTGAGCAGTAGCGAACATGCTCGCTCATCACTAGTAGTGATATTTTTCAAACAGAAGTCAAAAGTAAGTTACTCAAAAGTGGGAATTTCCATAGACATCATCAAAAGAAATCAATTTGATATGCTTCTTTCCCTCATAACAGTTAATAATGTTGTAAGAGTGATCAAAAAAATGACTACTTTGTATTTTTTTTTTAATATGTTGCTTAGAATGTAAAAAGAACTTTACTGTATGAATAAAGTCCAATGTGCTGAGCATTTGCCTAATTATCTTACATCTTGTAGGTATTAATTACTATTCATGATTACTCTTCGTGACCTTTTATGTACGTTGGTCTATAACATATGGCAGTGTTTTTGAGAGGCCCATTGTTATTGTGTTTTTTTATTAAACATTCTTTTGGTTGGCAGCTCCCATTCAGTAGATTCAGCACAGAATAATCAATAATATACTACATTAGTGATATTTTAGTTACTGGGCTAAGGTGGTAACGTGAAACTTTACATAAGGTAACAAAAGAAAACCAGCCAAGATACAGTTCGTGAACACCAGATATTTTAGAGAAGATTTGTCCCAAGAGTAAGGTATTACAATAATAGAAATATTCCGCTATCATGAGAAATAAACTGTAATTTGTATAAATTAATTTTACAAAACTTGCTCATCCAATGATCAGGGTTGCCAACTTTACTTTTTATTTTTTCTGGATAGCTTATCAAAACATTAATGTACAGACAACATTTTGTATGGACACATTGGAAAACTATACTAAATGATTATGGTTAAAAGTGACACATATCTACAGCCCATAAATCTGATATGTAGACATCAGCTGCATTCACTGTAATCTGTAAAATGGTGATAATTACAGTCAAAATGATCTGTATAAGTTTCTTCAGCTTCAAAAAAATCAAGGACACCTGAAAAAATTTTATGGAAAGGGCAAAAAAGTTCCCTATTTTTATGGAATTTCAGGAAGATTGGCAGCTCTGCCAATAATTCCACCTGGATTTCCAATTGATTACCTGGATGTCAAGTCCTTTTTTAAATCAGATATTTAATTTAGTCACTGTGTAAAGTAGAGCAAGGTGATTAAACTTTTCTATGTGCTACATTTTCCATAGCAGGCATAACAATACCAATGTGGACTTTAAATTAAAAAAATAATTTCGGCAATAAAGCATCTCCAATATATAAAGTTTGATGTATAGACTTTCTTTGACACCTATTTCTATATAACATGATTCCGCCCTGTCAATCTGTCAGTAGGATATTAGATTTTTGTTATTTTTGCGGTGATGTCACAAAATCTTAGCTTCACATTGTTCCTATTGCCCACTAAAAACCCCTTTTCCTGCTTGCGCTCACAATGATGACATCACGCACCCTTCCCTATTGACACAGATGTGATACTTCAATAGATTTTTATGACCTGTAGGGATCAGAGACCTTACTTACCGTATGGTACTTATTAACATCACGGACATGTGCCTTCCATCCAAATCTAAAAGTAGCAATCACACATGGACAGAATTAATTTAATGTTCATCTTAAATTATCACAACATTTTCTTCCTTTACCAACATATACTTGATCCTGTATTATGTTATCAGTGTGTTATTACTACGCTATGGAACATAAACTTACTTTATCACCTATATTCATTCATAAATGTACATAACTAATGTATTGAACATTTTTGTGACCCATTTTACTGTTATCTTTTGCTTTGACATTATCTGGCATCCACCTCTTAGAATAACACTGCCTGTAGTGATCCTATCGTTGTGAGAAAATGACACCTGACTGATGAATATACTCTAGAGGTATTCCAAGAGGTGGTATTGTTGAAGGAGGAAAAATGCTATTGTATTCCCAGGAAAGTTGAGTTTAGACAGCTGTCTGGAAAGCATATTCTATAAACCATCTCATGGCCTTTACCCTATCACCATCTTTTTATTTTTCAAGTTATTATCCTCTAAGCTTAGGAAAATAATACAAATGGAAGGCCAGTTGCCAAACTATACAACGCCTGAAGTTCTACTGACAAGAACGAACAGCTGTTTCGAAAAACATATTTATTGATTTGCTCAATATATCTTTTTGTCCTTTTGCAGAGTAAATGCAGTTTAAATGAAGCACGGCATTGAGCATTTCTATCCTTACACAAACAGAGTTCTCAGTCACTAGGTAGGAATGTAGCGGTGACATTCAGCAGTGGAAATATCAATCGTTACAGCTTCAGAAGAATGGAAATAACCTTTTCAGAAATTATTCAAAATATTTTTACTAATTTGTGATTCTGGAATGTGGCCGTGGGAAGCAAGGATGACTATATGATGAAAGAGTTCCCAAACTTATCTGAGCCATGATTTTCACTTAAATTTAAAGAACTATTTCGATAAGAATTCACTTCAAAATACTATGAAATAAGATCCAATAGTATGCAGGGAGTTCACTTTATTTCCCAAACATTTCAGCCTTGCTTAGCATAGAACAGGAAGGTCAGCAGAAAATATTTTTGACTAGTAAGTAACCTTGAAGAATAGGCTCAAATACACTTATTCACAAACGCCCTATCTTCCCATAAATGATGCTCACAGAGGTCCAAAAAACAGGGTCCAAGCCCTGGTGCACTACAAGTCTGCATCTCTTCCAGAAAAGGCACTTCTCTATTGTACATGCGGTGTTCCATTTACTGCGGAGCTGCAATATCATACAGAATCATTGGAAAAAATTCTCACTTTTTTTTTTATCACAGGCACACCCTTAAAAGAAGCACTCCCATTATGTTTATTATTCGTTAAATATGTGTACAGGTACATCTCACTGAATTAGAATATCATCAAAAAGTACATTTATTTCAGTTCTTCAATACAAAAAGTGAAACTCATATATTATATAGAGTCATTACAAACACATGGAACTATTTCAAGTGTTTATTTCTGTTAATGTTGATGATTATGGCTTACAGCCAATGAAAACACAAAAGTCATTATCTCAGTAAATTAAAATAATTAAAAAAAACACCTGCAAAGGCTTTCTAAGCATTTAAAAAGGTACCTTAGTCTCTTTCAGGAGGCTCCACAATCATGGGGAAGACTGCTGACTTGACAGATGTCCAGAAGGCAGTCATTGACACACTCCACAAGGTCACAGAGTTCCAATTTTCCTTTGGAAATCAAGGTCCCAGAGTCTGGAGGAAGAGTGGAGAGGCATACAATCCAAGCTGCTTGAGGTCTAGTGTGAAGTTTCCACAATCAGTGATGGTTTGGGGAGCCATGTCATCTGCTGGTGTAGGTCCACTGTGTTTTATCAAGACCAAAGTCAGCGCAGCCATCTACCAGGAAATTTTAGAGCACTTCATGCTTCCCTCTGCTGACAAGCTTTTTGGAGATGGAAATGTCATTCTCCAGCAGGACTTGGCACCTGTCCACACTGCCAAAAGTACCAATACCTGGTTTAAAAACAACAGTATCACTGTGCTTGGTTGGCCAGCAAACTCGCTTGACCTGTCAAGAGGAAGATGAGAGACTCCAGACCCAACAAAGCAGAGGAGCTGAAGGCTGCTATCAAAGCAACCTGGGCTTCCATAACAAGTCAGCAGTGCCACAGGCTGATCGCCTCTATGACACTCCGCATTGATGCAGTAATTGATGCAAATGGAGCCCCGACCAAATATTAAGTGCATTTACTGAACATACATTTCAGCCAACATTTTGGATTTTAAAAACATTTTTCAAGCTGTTGTTATAAAGTATTCTAATTTACTGAGATAATGACTTTTGTGTTTTCATTGGCTGTAAGCCATAATCATAAACAATAACAGAAATAAACACTTGAAATAGATCACTCTGTTTGTAATGACTCTATATAATATATGAGTTTCACTTTTTGCATTGAAGAACTAAAATAAATGTACTTTTTGATGATATTCTAATTTAGTGAGATGCACCTGTATATGTGCATGTAGTGTAATGTGACTGTTAGTGTTGAGCATTCCGATACTGAAATATCGGGTATCGGCCGATATTCGCGGTATCGGAATTCCGATACTTAATTCCGATACTTTTGCAATATCGTATACCGGAATCGGAAGTTCCCATAATGCAATGAGCCATTTTCATTTTATTCAGCCAATGAGGATCCTAAGAAGTGTGGGCACATCCTGTTAGGCATGTAGGTGTAGCACCCCGAGGACTCGGCTGCTACAGGGGTATTGCACCTCGAACCAGAGGTGTGGTATTCCACTCCCGGGTAAGGATGGAGTGTGGAACAGAGCTCAGTTAGCTGCATGCACCACATACACCCCATTTCCGGGGGACAGAACAACGGTACTCCCACCAGATAGTTGTGCAGGTACAACAGCGTCTGTCCCTGGCTGGAGTGGGGGGGGGGAGGAACATCCCAGTGGTGTAGGAGCAGACAGGGGAGGGACTCTGGGCATAGGAAGGAGCCCATTGGTTGCATTGTCACCAGGGCTCGGGTGTCAGAGGGAGTATAAAAGGTGGGCACCATCTTGGATCAGGGTCTGTTCAGAGAGAGAGTTCAGCCAGAGAGGGCTGACAGGGAGCTGTGGCTCCGTCTGGGCCCAGCTCCAGAGCTAGGCCTGAAGCTGAGAGAGAGAGAGAAGAGAGCGGGAAGAGGAGAAACACAAAGAAAGGCCCAGAGACGCAAGGAGAGAGGGAACCCTGAGATCCCACAGGAGAACGAAAAGGGTGAAGGGTTGGCAGAGAAGGGTACCGGATCCCAAACTGGTGGAGGCTAATCATCCTCAGCCAGAAACCGGAGGTCGTGGTCAAGCTTTGGCACGACCCTCACCACATCCACCAGGAAGGCATACCACGCATAGGGCCAGGGAAGCCAGGAAAGGTTTCACCACCAAGAGGCCCGAGGGAGCCGGACATAGGTGGGTCCCTGGTGAGAACGGCCAGCAGGAAGGAAGAGAGGGGAGCTCTGGACCACGCTCTGGAACTACCTGGGAGTTGGCCGAGTCCCTGGCCTGGTGGACGCAGCATGACTCGGGTGGTCCTTACTGTGCACAAGCGACCGGATAAAGAACAGTGAGTAAAGCTTTTGAAACTGCACTTCAAGCCTCCGTGTTTTGTGGTCACACCTGCACCTTCAGTACTGGGACACCCGCACCATCACTCCCCTCATCCAACTCACAATAGCTGCCCTGAGGCCATACCCCTCCCGTTGGGGGTTATACCATCCACGCTGCACAATCCTACCACCGGCCTCAGCGGTCTGCCCTGCAGCGGCAGCTCCATAGTAGTGTTGAGCCACCCCCGTAGTGTTCGAGTTCAGTTCGGTTCGTCGAACACCCGTGTGTTCGCCGAACTGTTCGTCGAACTGTTCGTCGAACACCTTCGAACACCGTTAAAACCAATGGCAGGCAAACAAAAACACATAGAAACACATAGAAAACACCTTCAAAGGTGTCCAAAAGCTGACAAAATGCTCAGAAGACATAACTAACACATGGAAAAGTGACAAGTACATATAGTCATGCGAAAATAAAAGAGGTGGAGGAGTAAAAGGAGGGGGAGACACAGATATAGGCATGTCATGCCCTTCTAAAATCCAAAAAGTGAGAAGCCGACACGGCCAGTCCGCTCCTGCCCGTGCCACCTCCGTGTCGCCGGGTTTGTGCCAGAGCCGCGGTGAACCCTGACGGCCAGCCCCCCTCTCCCAATACTGGTGCCTGTCCGCTGGTGGGTCGAGCGAGCCCCCCTGTGGTGGAGGCAGCTCTAAGCTTTTTAATTTAAATTGTCTCTCTAATTTGAATGAATACACTTTAAATCCATTTACAAGGATCTATTGGAGGGCAAGTCTCATGCCAGCAGCCGCGTAATTCCAGCTCCAGTAGCGTCCACTAAAGCTGCTGCAGTTAAAAAGCTTTTATAAGGATCGAGCTCGGCTGTCCACCGCAAGGCATCCTACTGCCAGTCCCAGCCCCTATGCCTTGGGGTGCCTCCTGATGCTCTTCACTAAGTATCCCATGGTCACGAATCATTTCCTTTGAAAAAATTAAGTGTCTAAACTACAGGTGGTGTAGCTTGCTTAACAGCCGGGATAATCCGCTGACTAGCAGACACTGCTACTAGGCACAAAGTATTTCCTGGGCTAGATGCAGTTAAAAATTTGTAATTAGATACTCTCGTTGGATGCTGAGAAAGCATTCCATAGAGTCTCCTGGCACGCCATATATGATTCTCTTAAAAAGCTTGGGGTAGGGGTCTAGGGGACCCTTTTATAGCCAAAATCACGGCCCTGTATCGCAATACGTCACCTAGGCTGAAGATAAATGGAACTGTAGCACCCTGAGGGCTCGGTTGCTACAGACGTATTGCACCTCACCCAGAGGTGTGATATCTCACTCTCAGGTAAGGATGGAGTGTGGATCAGGACCCGACACCTGCATGCATTACACCACATTGCCGTGGGGCAGGGCGACCAATATGCCCCTGAGATGGGCACGACAGTCCCTGTCCCTGACTGGAGTGGGGGGAGGGAACACTGAGGAAGGGGAACCCTGTAGTGCAGGAGCAGGGAGGAAGCAGTTCCTGGGTGCATTGAGAAGGGAGTATAAAAGGTGGGCACCATCTTAGTTCAGTGCAGAGAAGTCTGAGCAGAAGTGGCAGGGAGCAGGGGCTCTGCATGAGCTCTGCTCCGGAGGCGGGCCTAGTAACAGAGGCCCAGGCCTGGAAGAGGGAGAAGGAAGGAAGAGGAGCGGAGAAGGCTCCAGGAACGAGGAATGAAGGGATCCCAGGGGTGCGGACGGGCGAGTCGCCACCGCACGCCCGAATCCACCTGCGTGGAGGGGTCAGGCCAAAGGGGGAGACCGGTCCCCGAACTAGTGGAGGCAGGAAACGACCCTCAGCTAGAAACCGGAGGCTCTGACATTTTATGTGGCGCAGCCCCTCGCTACACCCGCTAGGAAGGCACCACATAGGGTCAGGGAAACTGGCGCCAAGTTTACCAAGAGGAGGCCCGAGGCAGCCGGACAGAAGTGTTGGTAAGAAAGGCCAGACAAAGGACACACAAAGGGGGTCCTGTGAAGTGCTCCAAAGTTATCTGGGAGTTGTCTGAGCCCCTCACCTGGTGAGCACAGTACGACGTGGGCAGCCGTTACCTGCAGACGTGGTCTGGATAATAAGAACTGTGAGTAAAGGCCCTGGACTGCATCACTGACTCCGTGTCGTTACTGCTGCTGCCCTGCACCATCACCCCCATCCTCCGCATACACTGCCCTGAGGCTATACTCCTCCCGTGGGGAGTTATGCTACGCTCTGCTGCACCCACAACACCAGCCTCAGCGGTCTGCCCTGTAGCAGCGGTTCACTCTGACTGCAATCCACGGGTGGCGTAGTCGGACATTTAAACATCAAAAAGACATAAATAGTTCCGCCACTGGTTTGACCGCCCTGAGCCACGGAACCGGGTCGCCGCCACGAAGACTACAACCACCAGCATCCACCAAAAAGGGTCCGGCTCCGGGTGTTCCAAGGCCCAGGGGGTGCGTCAGAACATTTTCATCACCTTTCACAATCACCAATGGGACAAGGCAGGGATGTCCTCTGTCCCCTCTCTTATACATCCTAGTGACGGAGCACCTGCTCTCATCAATTCGCCATAACCCCAATATTAGGTGGATTGAGGTGGGAGGCACCGAGTACAAGTGCTCTCTATTTGCTGATGATGTCCTAGTATATATCACTCAATCACATATATCCATCCCTGCTGTTATGGCTGAAATAGATCACTTTGTTACATGGTCAAATTTTAAAATCAATGCAGCGAAGTCTGAGGCCCTCGATGTCTCCCTCCCCAAATTCATATAGGATTCATTCCAGTCCAACTTTCCCTTTGCCTGTCCCTCACAGGGTATCAAATACTTAGGAATTCCTATTCATAGAGACCTCTCCCATCTATGTTATCTTAATTTTGGGCCCTTTATTGAACAACTCCATACAGTTGGCAAGTTAGAACTGTAAGATTCACTACATGAACCGCTGGTGTTTTGTGGAAAAGCACATGTACACTGCGTTCCAAATTATTATGCAAAAAGTGTTTAGGAGTGATAAGCGAAGAATTTGTTTGTTTGTCAGTTAAACTCATTGATGGTGATGTGTGTCAGGGCTCTTTATATCACTGTAAGCAATTGCAGACACCTGTGCTAATTAGTTTGGCAGGTGTGTCCAATGAAAGGCAAGACTACTTAAGAAGGCTCTCTCACATTATTAAGCAGCCTACATTTTCTGCCAAAATGGGAAAGAAAAAGGATGTGTCGGCTGCTGAGAAGCAACAAATTGTGGAGTGTTTAGGTCAAGGCATGACTACAATCAACATTGTGCGATGATCAGGATGAAGTGTCTTGGCAATCAAGAAGTATGTAGCTGATTCACAGTACACACGTGTGCGTGCTGATAAGGGCAAATTGAGGACTCTTTCCTACAGGCAATTACGTCAGGTTAAAAGAGCAGCGGCAAAAAAGCCTTGTCATAGCAGCAGACAAGTTTTTGAAGCTGCTTGTGCCTCCAATGTCCCCCGAACAACAAGATGCAGGGTCCTTCAGAGGTTTGCAGCTGTGCATACGCCATCCTGTCGACCTCCTCTATCCACTTCACACAAGCAGAAACGGCTCCAGTGGGCCAAACATTACATGAAGACTGATTTCAAAACTGTTTTGTTCACGGATGAGTGCCGTGCAGCGCTCGATGGTCCAGATGGATGGAGTGGAGGATGGCTGGTTGATGGACACCCCACGCAAACACGGCTACAGCGCCAACAAGGAGGAGATGGAGTAATGTTTTGGGCTGGAATCATGGGGAGAGAGATTGTCGGCCTCTTTAGGATCCCTGAAGGCGCTAAAGATGAACTCCATAATGTATGTGGATTTTCTCAAACAGCACTTCCTGCCATGGTTCAAGAAGAAGAACCGTGTATTTCACAGCAAGATCATTTTTCTGCATGATAATGCACCATCTCATGCTGCACATAAAACATCTGCATCTCTGGCTGATATGGGCATAAAAGGGGACAAACTTATGGTGTGACCCCCATGCTCCCCTGACCTCTACCCCATTCAGAACCTTTGGAGCATCATTAAAGGAGTGTCTATGATGGCGGGAGGCAGTTCACATCTAAGCAACAGCTCTGGGAGGGTATTCTGTCCTCATGCAAAACAATTGAAGCAGAAACCATCCAAAACCTGACAAATTCAATGGACGAGAGAGTTCAGAAGCTCCTTTCGAACAAGGGGTCCTATGTGAAAATGTAACATCACCTAGAATAAAGTTTTGAGTTGAAAACTGTTTGATTTCAGTTTCTAACAACCTGCTAATGCTTATAATTTCAAAAATGACCATTTTTTTGGTCTTTATTAAAATGAAAAGGTTGATCGAAAAGTTTGGGGGATCTAAGAGTGTGGCAACCCAGTAGTCATGATTACTTCGAATTCTGACAATATGAGGGTCATGCTGCAGGTAGTGCAGCAAGAAGGCACTTATGTGTCTTGCGCATCTCGGAGCCCCAAAATTATTTTCCGGGCTAGATGCAGCTAAAAATTATTTTTAATTTTAAATCTGGTGAAGCTTTAGTATAGATGGCCTAATAGGATCAGTGCTGCACACTGCTACAAAGCCCAAATTATTTTCCAGTCAAGATACAGATAAACATGATTAGTAATTTGAAAGCTTAAAACGGTTGGTAGGGTGATTTTAACCAATCATCAAGCTTTTACTCTCCCCAGGATGACACAGGGGTAGAAAAGTCGTTTCGGATCCATGATTTGTTCATCTTTATGAACGTGAGTCTGTCTACATTATCAGTGGAGAGCCGCGTGCGCTTATCTGTCAGCACACCACCAGCAGCGCTGAACACACGTTCAGACAGAACGCTGGCTGCGGGGCATGACAAGATCTCCAAGGCGTAAGTGGCTAGCTCCGGCCATTTATCCAGATTGGAAGCCCAAAAAGAGCAAGGGTCCAGTGACACAGTCGTGGCTTCAATGTTTACTTGGAGATACTCCTGTACCATCGTCTCTAGGCGTTGACTATGTGTCAGACTTCTTGTCTCCTGTGGCCTTGCAAAGGATGGGCTAAAAATGTGGTGAAATGATTCAGCAAAATTGATGTTACCAGCAGATACTGTGGTTCTGTTACGGTTTGAGTGCTGAACACTTGACGGTCCCACGGTTGGCAAGTTGGAACTGTGAGATTCACTACGTGCACCACTGGTATTTTGTGGAAAAGCACATGTAAGATTCTGCAACAGTCTCTGCTGATACTCCTGCCTGCGTGCATCCCTTTCTATGGCAGGAATAATTTCTGCAAATTTACTTTTGTACCGGGGATCTAACAGTGTGGCAACCCAGTAGTCAGGATTATTTCTAATTCTCACAATTCGAGGGTCATGTTGCAGGTAGTGCAGCAAGAAGGCACTCATGTGTGTTGCGCATCCAGGAGCACCAAGTCCCTGTTGTGTTGGTGGCGAGGTAACAATCATGCTTCCTTCCTCTGTCCTCTCCCCCCAACCTCGCACAACAGAAATGTGATCAAGGTCTCCCTCATCTGATGAGTCTTCCATCAGTTCGTCCTCCACTTCTTCCTGGGCTCCTGCACCTTCCTCACTAGTTTGGCTGCTACCATGCGCCCTGGTAAAACCATCTCCCCCACCCTCACATGCCTGCCGCCTTGGTGCTGCCGACCGTCTGGACCTTGCAGATGTTAGCCCTTCCGCATACAACTCCTCCTCCTCTACTTCCTCCACCTCCTCTTGTGCCACCACCTGACTCCGAATTCTGTTTAACATGTGCTCCAGCATGTAAATCACCGGAATAGTCATGCTGATAATGGCATCGTCAGCACTAAACATCTTCGTCGCCATTTCAAAACTGTGCAGAAGGGTGCATAGGTCCCTGATCTGAGACCACTCCTCCAGCGTGATTTGCCCCACCTCTGAATCTCGTTGGCCCAGGCTATACGTCAGAACGTATTGCACCAGGGCTTGTCGGTGCTGCCACAGTCGCTGCAACATGTGCAGAGTTGAATTCCACCGGGTAGGCACATGGCATTTTAGCCGGTGAAGTGGCAGGCCCAACGACTTCTGTAGAGATGTAAGTCGCTGAGCTGCGGGATGCGAACGGCGGAAGTGAGCACACAGCGACCGTGCCCTCTGCAGAAGGCCATCTAGTCTGGGATAGTGGGCTAAAAATTGCTGGACAACCAGGTTCAACACGTGAGCCATACAAGGCACGTGTGTGACATTGCCCCGGCGAAGGGCCGCACCCAGGTTTGCAGCATTGTCGCACACGGCCTTCCCTGGTTTCAGGTCCAGTGGAGACAACCATTCATGAAATTGGTTCTCCAGAGCTGACCACAACTCCTCAGCTGTGTGACTCACATTTCCCAGACATTTCAATGTAAAAACCGCCTGATGACGTTGAGCCCTACTGCCAGCATAGTAAGGAGGTGTGCAGGATCCCTTCTGCGCAGTTAGAAAGCTTGTGGCATGACCAGACAGGCTTTGGGTGCAGGTGGAAGACCGAGAGGAGGTTGAGGAGGCAGAAGCAGTGGAGGAACTTTGACATAAAGAGGATTGACGCACAACTCGTGGGGACGGCAAGACTTGGACAGCAGCCCCTTGTCCTGCTGTCACCATAGTTACCCAGTGCCCAGTCAGCGACATGTAACGCCCCTGTCCATGCCTACTCGTCCAAGTGTCTGTGGTGAAATGCACCCTGTCACACACAGAGTTTCTCAAAGAAGCGGTGATGTTGTGTGCGACATGCTGGTGGAGCGCAGGCACACCTTTCTTTGAGAAGTAGTGCCGACTGGGCATCTGGTACTGGGGCACTGCGACGGACATAAGGTCTCGAAAATCCTCTGTGTCCACCAGGCGGAAAGGCAGCATTTCTGTAGCCAAGAGCTTGCAGATGGTGAAATTCAACCTCTTAGCTTTCTCATGGCTAGGAGGAAATGGTCTTTTACTTGTCCACATCTGAGGGCTGGCTATTGTGCTTAGACGGGGTTGATAAGGGTGTCCCCGGCAAACTGCCGGTCTGTGAGGAAGATGCAGGCGGACATGTTAGGTTGCCTTGATCCAAAGGTGGTGCTATCGATGTCGGACAGCGCTCAACACCAGCTGGTGTTCCCACCTCCAAAGAAAATGATGACCTGCCAATCACGCTGGCTGTTGCGGGTAAAGAGGTGGCAGGTCTGCGTCCCAAAACAGGTGTGACTGCTGTCCCCCCAGTCACAGAGGATGAAGATCCCGAGGATGCACAAGATATGGCAGACGGCGGTTGGCCCGGCCGGCTAGGCCGCATTGTAGCACACTGAGCTTCCCACTGCAACTTATGCTTCATGTCCATGTGCCGGTTCATGCATGAAGTACTCAAACTATGTATTTTTTGGCCTCTACTTAGCTTTTGCTGACAAATGTTACAGATAACACGAGTTGGGTCATCTTTATCGATCTGAAAAAATGCCCAGGCTATGCAAGGCTTAGCACCCATGCAACCTGAAGAGCCACCACGACTTGTGGTGAGAGGCAGAGTTGTGTTTGAGGATGCAGTTGTTGACGTGCTTCCAGTACTACGTCTCTGTCCAGGAAGGCGCAACCTGACCTCGTCGTCACTAGCATCTTCCTCCACCTCCTCTGCTGACCTCATCTCTTGGCTGACTGTGGGTTGACAGTAAGTGGGGTCTCCAACCTCATCATCATCACCCTGTGTGTTATCACACCCGTCGTTCTCAGAGCCAACCTGTTCCTGCCCTGACAAAAAACTAAAGTTGTCGCTCCAATCAGGTATTTGAGTCTTATCATCGTCTTCCTCATTGTCTCCACCAACAGGAGTTACAGTTTGGGAATGAGGGTCTACATTATGGTCAGAACCTTCTGCGTCTGGTCCTGGATCCGACTCATAAAGATTCTGGGCATCAGTGCAGATCATTTCCTCGTCTGGATTCACAGAAGCGCTGGAGTCGACCTCTGATTCCCAGGCTATAGTATGAGTAAACAGCTCTGCAGACTCAACCATCTGTTCTACCTCATACTCAGACGGGCAGCTGGAGATTTGGGAGCTGTGAGGAAGCAAGTGCGATTTGGGTGACACCTTTGAGGACTGGAGTATTTGTGATGTTGAAGTTGATGTGGAGGAGAGCCCACTTAAAGGAGCACTTGATATCCGTTGAAGCACCTGCTGTTTTTGTGCCTCATCTGGAATTTGTAGCGATTGGCGTGGCCGTAAGAAAGGGATCTTATCACATTGTCCGCTAAAAGAAGTAGACATTTTAGTTTGGCTGGAAGATGGTCTTTCTTCTGCAGATGTTACTGTTGCTTTAACACCTACCCCACGGACACAACCTTTTTTCCCCTTCCCAACACGCCTATTCCCCTTTCCACCAGCAGCAGGCCTTTTTCCACTCATTTTGGTGGTTAACTAATTCACAACTCTGGAGTTGTTTGCACAAAAAAACAATGGATGGTAACCGAGCAGAGCTGAGTGGCCAAACTGTGGTATTAGGCCAAAACTATTGGCTGGGTTAGATGCAGAAAAAAATTATATTCAATTTGCAACCTGATGGAGGTCAGTATAGATGGACTAATACAAAAAGTCCCACACACAGCTAGAAGCCCAATATTTTTTCAGAGGTAGATGCAGAAAAAAATATATTCAGTTTGCAACCTGATGGAGGTCAGTATAGATGGACTAACAGAGAAAGTCCCACACACTACTAGAAGGCCAAATATTTTTTCAGAGCTAGATGCAGAAAAAAATTATATTCAGTTTGCAACCTGATGGAGGTCTGTATAGATGGACTAATAGAACAAGACCCACACACAGCTAGAAGCCCAATATTTTTTCAGAGGTAGATGCAGAAAAAAATATATTCAGTTTGCAACCTGATGGAGGTCAGTATAGATGGACTAACAGAGAAAGTCCCACACACTACTAGAAGGCCAAATATTTTTTCAGAGCTAGATGCAGAAAAAAATTATATTCAGTTTGCAACCTGATGGAGGTCTGTATAGATGGATTAATAGAACAGACCCACACACAGCTAGAAGCCCAATATTTTTTCAGAGGTAGATGCAGAAAAAAATATATTCAGTTTGCAACCTGATGGAGGTCAGTATAGATGGACTAATACAACAAGTCCCACACACAGCTAGAAGCCCAATATTTTTTCAGAGGTAGATGCAGAAAAAAATATATTCAGTTTGCAACCTGATGGAGGTCAGTATAGATGGACTAATACAACAAGTTCCACACACAGCTAGAAGCCCAAATATTTTTTCAGAGGTACTGTAGATGCAGATAAAAATTATTTTTAATTTGCAACCTGATGGAGGTCAGTATAGATGGACTAATAGAGAAAGTCCGACACACTACTAGAAGGCCAAATATTTTTTCAGAGCTAGATGCAGAAAAAAATTATATTCAGTTTGCAACCTGATGGAGGTCTGTATAGATGGATTAATAGAACAAGACCAACACACAGCTAGAAGCCCAATATTTTTTCAGAGGTAGATGCAGAAAAAAATATATTCAGTTTGCAACCTGATGGAGGTCAGTATAGATGGACTAATACAATAAGTCCCACACACAGCTAGAAGCCCAATATTTTTTCAGAGGTAGATGCAGAAAAAAATATATTCAGTTTGCAACCTGATGGAGGTCAGTATAGGTGGACTAATAGAACAAGTCCCACACACTGCTAGAAGGCCAAATATTTTTTCAGAGCTAGATGCAGAAAAAAATTATATTCAGTTTGCAACCTGATGGAGGTCAGTATAGATGGATTAATAGAACAAGACCCACACACAGCTAGAAGCCCAATATTTTTTCAGAGGTAGATGCAGAAAAAAATTATATTCAGTTTGCAACCTGATGGAGGTCAGTATAGATGGATTAATAGAACAAGACCCACACACAGCTAGAAGCCCAATATTTTTTCAGAGCTAGATGCAGAAAAAAATTATATTCAGTTTGCAACCTGATGGAGGTCAGTATAGATGGATTAATAGAACAAGACCCACACACAGCTAGAAGCCCAATATTTTTTCAGAGGTAGATGCAGAAAAAATATATTCAGTTTGCAACCTGATGGAGGTCAGTATAGATGGACTAATACAACATGTCCCACACACAGCTAGAAGCCCAATATTTTTTCAGAGGTAGATGCAGAAAAAAATATATTCAGTTTGCAACCTGATGGAGGTCAGTATAGATGAACTAATACAACAAGTCCCACACACAGCTAGAAGCCCAATATTTTTTCAGAGGTAGATGCAGAAAAAAATATATTCAGTTTGCAACCTGATGGAGGTCAGTATAGATGGACTAATACAACAAGTCCCACACACAGCTAGAAGCCCAAATATTTTTTCAGAGGTACTGTAGATGCAGATAAAAATTATTTTTAATTTGCAACCTGATGGAGGTCAGTATAGATGGACTAATAGAGAAAGTCCGACACACTACTAGAAGGCCAAATATTTTTTCAGAGCTAGATGCAGAAAAAAATTATATTCAGTTTGCAACCTGATGGAGGTCAGTATAGATGAATTAATAGAACAAGACCCACACACAGCTAGAAGCCCAATATTTTTTCAGAGGTAGATGCAGAAAAAAATATATTCAGTTTGCAACCTGATGGAGGTCAGTATAGATGGACTAATACAACAAGTCCCACACACAGCTAGAAGCCCAATATTTTTTGAGAGGTAGATGCAGAAAAAAATATATTCAGTTTGCAACCTGATGGAGGTCAGTATAGATGGATTAATAGAACAAGACCCACACACAGCTAGAAGCCCAATATTTTTTCAGAGCTAGATGCAGAAAAAAATTATATTCAGTTTGCAACCTGATGGAGGTCAGTATAGATGGATTAATAGAACAAGACCCACACACAGCTAGAAGCCCAATATTTTTTCAGAGCTAGATGCAGAAAAAAATTAGATTCAGTTTGCAACCTGATGGAGGTCAGTATAGATGGACTAATAGAATGATGCTATGCCCAAAAGATTTTACTTCACTAGGTGCAGTAAAAAAATTGGTATTCTATACACAGGTGGTATATCTTGCAACACAGATAGGCTACTCCACTGACTAACACACTCTGCAATAGGCCAAAAAGGATTAGCTTTGCTAGATTCAGCCAAATGCTGTGAAAAAAACTTGCACAGCACTGGCACAGACCTGCCTGGCAAAAACTGATAGGAACTGATGTAACCTAGTCCTGAAAAGGACTCCAATTACAATTAGTCTTTACTCCCACAACCTATCTATTTAAGAGCACAGACCTGCCTGATAAAAGTCGTAGGAAATGCTGTAACCTAGTCCTTAAAAGGACTGCAATCACAACTATTCCCTACTCCCAAGCTATCTGTATATTTGTGCGAAAATTGGCTTGAAATTAACAAGGTATAGCGCACACAGCAACAGCGGTGCCGTCTAACACGCAGCTGCAGCAGTGAGAAAATGGTGGCGACGGGGAAAATGGCTTGGTCTTATAGGGCAAGGACATGTGACATACACTGCCAATGACACATGCCCTTGCTTGTGTGAAAAAAAGCACTTCGCTCCGTGTGTGCGCTGCTGATAGGCTGACAGATTGCACCTCCCCACTGTAAATGCGGGAAAGAGAAAAAAAAATGGAGATCTTCATTGTTCCTGCAGAGATCCATCCCCTGCCCCTCCCCCCACCCCGCTGTACACTCAAACTGCGTATTAACATTAATTTTCATCATTACTGAGAAAAAATCCAGTTATGATTTTGGTGCACGAACAGTTATCGAACATAACCTCGAACAGGCGAATTTTTCTCAAATTGTTCGTGTTCGCCGAACGGCTCGAACACCGCCCAAAACAGCTCGAATTTGAGATTGGCGAACAGTTCGAGTAGAACAACGCTCATCTCTACTCCATAGCTGCATTCAACGGGTGGCGTAGTCGAACATTCTAACATCTACTGCTAAATACTGCCACTCAGTTTGACTCCCTGGGCACGGACCGGGTCACCGCCACGAGACTACTACCCCTATCTGATCCGGCTCCGGGTAAGCCCCCGTGCGTGCGATGCCGCACGACACAGCAGGCCCAGGGGCGCGTCAACTTTGGCGTAGTCGGCAGGATCTCGTGCCCGCAACCACCGGGTACTGCGTGCCTGAAGAAAAATTCACATTTACTGTAAAAAGGAGTCTCCCGCCAATTCCAGAGGGTCCCCGCGATCGGACGCCATCTCGGATCCTTTCCCGCCGTTTGCCCGCCATCTGCAGCCTTTTCCCGCCATCCACGGAGTTTCCCGCCATAGGGAGAAGATTCCCGCCATCTGAGACGATTTCCCGCCCTGGCAGAGCGGACTCCATTATGGGCGTGCCAGAGGGTGGCAAGAGGCCACCTCCCATCGTGGGCCAGGTCCAGGAATGGCGCCAAAAGCAAAGACCGCCCCCACCAGCAGAGACTGCAATGATAGAAATGTCCATCAGCGTGGGGGGACTGCCCCTGAAAATCACAATCACCAAGTTGCCCCGGGACCACCCTGAGTATGGGCGGATCAAGAACAAAAGAGAGAGGATGGGTGCAGCCTGGAGGAGTCTGGAGAGATCACACCCGGAGATGGAGGGAGAGTCAGGCAGCACCGACCCCGTGGTCAGGAGCCTGTTGCAGGCTGCCACCCCAGAAGGCCTGGTGGAGATCCTGGCACAGCTCCCCAGAGAAAGGGAGCATGCCCAGACCGCGCTGGAGGCCTTGGCCTGGAGGATGGCCCGGGTGCAGCAAGAAACACTGGCCGAGTGGAGCAGGGAGATGGCCCAACAGGCTGGAACCCGCCAGCAGAGGACGCCACCCGCAACGAGGAGCAAGCCTGCCCCTGAAGATGGTGCAGGAGGGACGAAGGCCGGAGACGACGCCGTGGAGGGAGCCACAGAGATGGAAGCAGGTAAAGGGGACGTCACCACCCCATGCCCCGTGGCCGTAAGCCTGTCCCAGCTCCCCGTCGCAGAGCCTGAAGTTCTACTCACCACGCCCGTTGCTGCACCGCCACTGCTCCCAGCTAGGCCTCAAGCGGCAGGAGCCGCAGCCACGCCCCCTTCCGCACCACGCTCCTTGACTCTGAGTGCGGCGAAGCAGGAGACACCACCGGCCTGGTCGCAGGGCCGAGTACCCCCGGGCGCTGCCGTCTCTAAAGTGCCCTTCACCTTCAAAGTGCCACCGGCCTGGTCACAAGGCCTGGTGAATCCGGGCGCCGATGCCCCCACCGCGCCCTCGACCTCCACAGTGCTGCCCCTGGGTGAAGATCTGTTTGCGCAGCATACCTGCCCGGATGGGCAGCCCTTTGTGTGGCCCCCGGAGTACATTAACCCCCGACTCCGGAGGGAACGGCCCCTGTGTGAGCCCCTGATCCCGGCTCCGGCGCCCGCCAAAATCGTTCCGCTCCCGTTGGAGGAGGCTCAGTTCGCATGGGACCCCACCGGTGAAAATCTCATGGGGTTCACCCAGGAGACCCGGGCGGCCGCAGCCCAGCGTGCGGAGTGCTGCCGACAACAACTGGAGGTCTTCAACAGAGAACGGCGAGAGAGGCGGGTCCGCGAGGAGCGGCTGCAGGTTCAAAGCGCGGAGCAGAAACGCCGGACCCGACGAAACCCCCGTGCGGCCCACGGTCCCCGCGCCACCGGGACCGTAATAAAGTTCCAGTTGGAGCACGGCTGGGGCTTTATACGAGACCACCGGACCCCCGGCGACGTCTTTGTTACCCGCAGGGATGTCGAGAGCCATCTGCCGGAGGGACACCGCGGACGTGACCTTTACCCGGGTGACGAGGTCACCTTCACCCGGCACCAGTGTGCCAAAGGACAATACGCCCTTCACGTGCACCGGTTGACGGAGGAGGAGTTGCGGTATGAGGAAGATCAAGAGGACCCGGACGGGTCTGAAGACTACCCTCAGAAGGAGACAAGGAGAGGACATCGCTACTAAAGGGGAGTAGCATAAGCAAAGTACTGTAAATAAGTTACCCGTATGGGTATTTGATATGCTGCTAAGTGAAGTGTGTTCCCCGTTGGGACTAGAGGAACTGTTTCCTGTGTGCCCCTATCCCTAATCAGGCTGAGGACTGTGAGCAGCCATTTTCCTTATCCCCACTGGCCGAGGACTGAGAGCGGCTGTACCCTGTAAATAGTTGCGCTTCTTAAAGCGCCCCCTTCTGGTTTTATGGAAAGGACTGCTTTTCTATTTTGAATCAGTGACAGTTGCACTTTACCTGGTCACAAGTTGCCCCGTGGCCAGAAGATCAAGAATGTGTTTTATATGAAGGAGTTTTATATTGAAAGTTTATGCTGCTAAGACTATAATATAAGAAGTTACCTGATAATGTTTTTATAATGTTTTATATGTTAGTGTATACTTTAAAAATTTTGTATGTTTTATAATGTTATGCTCTTTTCCAGCCCGAGGACGTGCTGTGATTTACCAGGGGGGAATGTAGCACCCCGAGGACTCGGCTGCTACAGGGGTATTGCACCTCGAACCAGAGGTGTGGTATTCCACTCCCGGGTAAGGATGGAGTGTGGAACAGAGCTCAGTTAGCTGCATGCACCACATACACCCCATTTCCGGGGGACAGAACAACGGTACTCCCACCAGATAGTTGTGCAGGTACGACAGCGTCTGTCCCTGGCTGGAGTGGGGGGGGGGAGGAACATCCCAGTGGTGTAGGAGCAGACAGGGGAGGGACTCTGGGCATAGGAAGGAGCCCATTGGTTGCATTGTCACCAGGGCTCGGGTGTCAGAGGGAGTATAAAAGGTGGGCACCATCTTGGATCAGGGTCTGTTCAGAGAGAGAGTTCAGCCAGAGGGGGCTGACAGGGAGCTGTGGCTCCATCTGGGCCCAGCTCCAGAGCTAGGCCTGAAGCTGAGAGAGAGAGAGAAGAGAGCGGGAAGAGGAGAAACACAAAGAAAGGCCCAGAGACGCAAGGAGAGAGGGAACCCTGAGATCCCACAGGAGAACGAAAAGGGTGAAGGGTTGGCAGAGAAGGGTACCGGATCCCAAACTGGTGGAGGCTAATCATCCTCAGCCAGGAACCGGAGGTCGTGGTCAAGCTTTGGCACGACCCTCACCACATCCACCAGGAAGGCATACCACGCATAGGGCCAGGGAAGCCAGAAAAGGTTTCACCACCAAGAGGCCCGAGGGAGCCGGACATAGGTGGGTCCCTGGTGAGAACGGCCAGCAGGAAGGAAGAGAGGGGAGCTCTGGACCACGCTCTGGAACTACCTGGGAGTTGGCCGAGTCCCTGGCCTGGTGGACGCAGCATGACTCGGGTGGTCCTTACTGTGCACAAACGACCGGATAAAGAACAGTGAGTAAAGCTTTTGAAACTGCACTTCAAGCCTCCGTGTTTTGTGGTCACACCTGCACCTTCAGTACTGGGACACCCGCACCATCACTCCCCTCATTCAACTCACAATAGCTGCCCTGAGGCCATACCCCTCCCGTTGGGGGTTATACCATCCACGCTGCACAATCCTACCACCGGCCTCAGCGGTCTGCCCTGCAGCGGCAGCTCCATAGCTGCATTCAACGGGTGGCGTAGTCAAACATTCTAACATCTACTGCTAAATACTGCCACTCAGTTTGACTCCCTGGGCACGGACCGGGTCACCGCCACGAGACTACTACCCCTATCTGATCCGGCTCCGGGTAAGCCCCCGTGCGCGCGATGCCGCACGACACAGCAGGCCCAGGGGCGCGTCATAGGCATCTTAACTAATGGCATGGCTGTGATTGGCTGCTGAAATGATGTCATGATGCACTATAAAAGCTGCCGCCGCCATTTTGAGCTCACTCTGCTGTGAATTCAGTTAGGGATAGGATGCTGTTGTTCTGAGGGACAGTTTTAGCTACCTATTTGATCTATTCTGCTTTACCCAAGCTACTTTATAAATCGCTGTGCCTTGCAGTGCTAGTGCACAGTTCTCTGTGCTGTTCACCGCTTTTTGCAAGGTCTCTGTTTGTGAGTGCAGCTCACCCTGTAGTGTGTGCTGCAGCCACGTCTGGTTATAGTGCACTCAGTGTGTGTCACTGCCTCATGCATTGTCCTTTTTTGCCAATTCATAATTTTTCCTGATATCTCCTATTAGTGTGGTGGTTCCATCCGTATTCAGCTAAATTTGTTCCAAACACACTATATAGGAGTAGATAGAGAAATTTTTTTGGTCTTGCAGCGCTAGTGCACAGTGCCCTGCATCTGTACTGTTCACCACTGTCTGCAAGGTCTGGTGTGTGAGTGCAGCTCACCCTGTAGTGTGTGCTTCAACCACGTCTGGTTGTAGTGCACTCAGTGTGTGTCACTGCCTCATACATTGTCCTTTTTTGCCAATTCATAATTTTTCCTGATTTCTCCTATTAGTGTGGTGGTTCCATCCGTATTCAGCTAAATTGGTTCCAAACACACTATATAGGAGTAGTTAGAGGAGCCTTTCTGCAGCATTGTGCCCTGCAGCCCCAGCCAGATTAGTATTAGCCTATTTTTTGTAGCCTCATCTATTGCATTGTAGGTTACCTTCCTACATTGTAATAGCAACAAAAAGTTTGTGATACTATCGTTATTACATCTTTAGGCACATCCAGTGTCTTTTTGTGACAAAAAAAACCTAAATAAAGTTCACCAAACACTCCACTTTACAGTTGTGTAGGCCACATTAGCTCATATTAAAGTCTAGTCCACACTTTATAAAATTAGTGTTTCTTATACCTGTTAGCAGCTGTTCAGGAATAAGCACACTAAGCCCTTAGTACTTTTCTGCCTATCTTTATCAGTCTACCAAGAATGAAGAAGGCAGGGAGTAAGGCATGTGGTCGTGGGCGTGGGCGTGGGCGTGGAGTTTCTGCAGGGAGAGGACGTGATGATTCTGTGCCTGCAGGGAGAGGACGTGGGGATTCTGTGCCTGCTGCGGGCACCAGTGACTCAGCATCCCCCAGTTTTACCAGGGAACAGTCCTTTATGCGCAGCTTTGTAGGAGCTAGCCGTACCCCACTGCTGCGGGAGGACCAAATTGAAGCCATTGTCGGATGGATGGCAGCTAACGCATCGACTTCAATTAGTTCCAGATCCTCTCAGGTCCTGAGCACTGAAGAGCACCCATCTGTCTCTTCACCACCTGCCAAATTGCCCAGGCAGTCAGAGAGCCCTGGACAGGAGCCATCTCTACTTCTGTTCTCTGAATCTCTTGGCTTGGAAAGAGGGGCCAGCCAAGCAGAATTCGAGAATTTGAAGAAGAGGTAGTATGCAGTGATGCGCAACCGTTTTGTCTCTCTGAATCTGAAGAGGCGGGTGGGCCAGTGCCTATGGTCAGCAGCACACATCAGTACGCACCTGATGATGAGACTCAGGTGCCACTTTCTGGTGCGTACTGTGCTGTCGAGACTACCCAGGAGAAGCAGTTGTTTGAAGAGGGTGGTGTAGATGATGAGGTCCTTGACCCATCATGGCGTGAGGGACAGGAAGGTGGTGGAAGCAGCTCTGAGGAAGAGATTCCCCGAACAGCCCAAAAAGGAGGGAGAGGGAGGGGGCAGACTTGGTTGCCTGTAGCCTCCACTTCGGCACCCATTAGGAGCATGGCTCTTCCAAAATCCAAAGCGGGCGCTCCCAAGACTTGCAGTGCCTGGTCCTTTTTTGACACAGTTGCAGATGACATTTGCTTTGTCAAATGCAAGCTGTGTAATCAGAAGGTGAAAAGAGGGAAAAGTGTCAGCAACCTCAATACCACAAATATGTGGAAACATGTGCGGACCAAGCACGTGGTGGAGTTACAAAAACACACTGAAGACCTAGGCCAACCTACAGCGCCACCTACCACCTCTTCAGCTCATGTTGTAGCCTCTTCCTCCATCTCACACACAGCTGGTTCGGCTTCCTCACAGGATCGCCATGGAAGAATCTCTGGCACTGTTGTACAGAGACACAGTGTAATTCCACCCACAGCACAACTTTCCCAGTCATCCTCACACTCCCAGGCCAGTCTACAGCCATCGTTAGCACAGGCATGGGAGAAAAGGCGCCCATACTTGGCAAACCACCCCCGAGCACAGGCTCTGAATGCTGGCATTGCTAAACTACTGGCCCTTGAAATGCTAGCATTCAGGCTGGTGGAGACTGACACATTCCGTAACTTTATGGCATTGGCAGTCCCACAATACAACGTGCCCAGCCGATTTTATTTCAGCAGGCAAGCCGTCCCTGCCCTGCAACATCATGTGGAGGGAAAAATTAAACATGCGCTACGAAACGCCTTCAGTAGCAAGGTCCACCTGACCACCGATGCGTGGACCAGTAAGCATGGACAGGGATGATACCTTTCCCTCACTGCCCATTTGGTAAATATTGTGGAGCCGGGTACAGATCTTGAGAGTGGCGCTGTACGTGTTCTGCCAACTCCAAGGATTGCAGGAATCCAGTCTGTACACATTGACTCCTCCTCATACTCCAGTTCCTCTGAATCAGCGCTGCAGGAGCCGTCACGGTCTACCTCCACATCGACCAATGAACGGTTACCTGTTATGGTGACCAATATGAGCACAGCCGTGGCCAAACGTCAACAGGCCGTATTAAAATTAATTTCTTTGGGGAATCAAAGCCACACAGCGTAGGAGCTCTGGAATGCCATCAAGCAGCAGAGCGACGTGTGATTTGTGCCAGCGAATCTCCAGCCAGGCATGGTAGTGTGTGACAATGGCCGAAATCTGGTGGCAGCTCTGGGCCTAGGCAACCTCACTCACATCCCATGTCTGGCACATGTGCTCAACTTGGTCGTGCAGAGTTTTTTGAGGGACTATCCGGATCTTGATGCACTGCTTCACAAGGTCCGCATAGAGTGCGCTCACTTGCGGCGTTCCAGCAATGCAAGATCACGCATTGCATCTCTGCAGCGCCGATTACATCTTCCGGAACATCGCATCATATGTGACCTACCCACCAGGTGGAATTCAACGTTACATATGTTGGAGAGGTTGTGTGATCAGCAGGCAGCAGTAATGGAGTACCAGCTGCAGCAGGCGCAAACAAGTCGCAGTGCGCGCCGTTCACACTTCACCACCACTGAGTGGGCCTCTATGAAGGACATTTTCCACGTTTTGCGTGCCTTCGATTATTCCACGCGGATGGCGAGTGCAGATGATGCACTAGTCAGCATGACTATCCCCCTTATCTGCCTGCTTGAAAAAACACTGCAAGCACTAAGGGACGAGGTTTTGGAAGAGGTGGAGGATGAGGAGTCACAAATGCCATCTGCTTCTCTACAGTCTGCACAACGTGGTTCCTCACAAAGGCCTAGGCAGGGGACACTTTGTGAGGAGGATGAGGAGGAGTCAATGGATGAGGAAGACATCTGTCCAGAGGAGGGAGGTACACAATGCTCTAGTAGTCAGTATCTAGAGCGAGGGTGGGGTGATGCAGAGCAGGCAGAGATCACGCCTCAAGCAGGGGACAGCGTTTCTTGGCCAGTTGGCAGTCTGCAGCACATGGTTGATTTCATGCTGCAGTGCCTGAGAAACGACCGCCGCATCGCCCACATTCTCAACACGGCTGATTATTGGGTGTCCACCCTCCTAGATCCTCGCTACCGGGACAACTTACAAAGCCTCATAACACCGTTGAACCGGGAGCGTAAAATGCGGGAGTACCAAGACGCACTGGTGCATTCCATCATGTTCTCCATTCCAACCGAGAGCAGTGCTGCTAGTGCTTTACAAAGCAGCTCAGTGCGTCGAGGCAGTGGAGGAAGCTCTGCACAAAGAGGGAGCAGAAGCAGCGCCTCAGCACAAGGCAAGACCAGTATGGCCGAAATGTGGCAAATTTTTGTGTCCCCGCTGCCACAAATGTCTACACCATCACAGACGGCTCCAGTCAGCAGGAGGCAACGTTTCTGTCAGATGGTGACAGACTACATGTCTTGCCCTCTTAGTGTACTCCCAGACGGCTCTTCTCCCTTCAAGTTTTAGGTCTGTAAGCTAGATACATGGCCAGAGCTAAGTCAGTATGCATTGGAGGTGCTAGCTTGCCCTGCTGCTAGTGTATTATCGGAACGCGTCTTTAGTGCCGCAGGTGGTGTACTAACAGACCGTCGCATGCGACTATCCTCCGATAACGTTGACCGGCTTACTTTTCTCAAAATGAACAAGGCCTGGATCTCTCATGAATTTGCCAGTCCTCTTCCAGAATAAATAATTGTTGGCAAAAGTATCCAGGTCTCCTGTTCTGTTCATGTTTCTACCACCTGAACTGTAATCCCTGAGCTCCAACACCGCCAGTTGGCGCTCGAAAGTGCCGTCTGCACAGTCAACACTTGCTGCCGTGTCATTGGGGTTCAGTAACGTCAGCTGTTCCCCTGCTGTGCGGACGGCAATTTCTCCTGCTCTGTCCACATTCTCACTACTACGGATTTTAAAGTTGCTCCAATTACACCTCTGGCTCCTCTGTTTTCAGTATTATCCCTGAGCTCCAACACCGCCAATTGGCGCTCGGAAGTGTCGTCTGCACAGTCAACACTTGCTGCCATGTTATTGAGGTTCAGTAACGTCAGCTGTTCCCCTGCTGTGCGGACGGCAATTTCTCCTGCTCTGTCCACATCCACTGTACTACTGATTTAAAACCTCCTCCAAATACACCTCTGGCTCCTCTGTTTTCTGTATTATCCCTGAGCTCCAACATCGCCAGTTGGCGCTCGGAAGTGCCGTCTGCACAGACAACACTTGCTGCCAAGTTATTGGGGTTCAGTAACGTCAGCTGTTCGCCTGCTGTGCGGACGGCAATTTCTCCTGCTCTGTCCACATTCTCACTACTACAAATTTTAAAGTTGCTCCAATTACACCTCTGGCTCCTCTGTTTTCAGTATTATCCCTGAGCTCCAACACCGCCAGTTGGCACTCGGAAGTGCCGTCTGCACAGTCAACACTTGCTGCCATGTCATTGGGGTTCAGTAACGTCAGCTGTTTCCCTGCTGTGCGGACGGGAATTTCTCCTGCTCTGTCCACATTCTCACTACTACAGATTTTAGAGCTGCTCCAATTACACCTCTGGCTCCTCTGTTTTCAGTATTATCCCTGAGCTCCAACACCGCCAGTTGGCGCTCGGAAGTGCCGTCTGCACAGTCAACACTTGCTGCCATGTCATTGGGGTTCAGTAATGTCAGCTGTTCCCCTGCTGTGCGGACGGCAATTTCTCCTGCTCTGTCCACATTCTCACTACTACAGATTTTAAAGTTGCTCCAATTACACCTCTGGCTCCTCTGTTTTCAGTATTATCCCTGAGCTCCAACACCGCCAGTTGGTGCTCGGAAGTGCCGTCTGCACAGTCAACACTTGCTGCCGTGTTATTGGGGTTCAGTAACGTCAGCTGTTCCCCTGCTGTGCGGACGGCAATTTCTCTTGCTCTGTCCACATTCTCACTACTACTGATTTTAAAGTTGCTCCATTTACACCTCTGGCTCCTCTGTTTTCAGTATTATCCCTGAGCTCCAACACCGCCAGTTGGCACTCGGAAGTGCCGTCTGCACAGTCAACACTTGCTGCCGTGTTATTGGGGTTCAGTAACGTCAGCTGTTCCCCTGCTGTGCGGACGGCACTTTCTCCTGCTCTGTCCACATCCACTGTACTACTGATTTAAAACCTCCTCCAAATACACCTCTGGCTCCTCTGTTTTCAGTATTATCCCTGAGCTCCAACATCGCCAGTTGGTGCTCGGAAGTGCCGTCTGCACAGTCAACACTTGCTGCCATGTTATTGGGGTTCAGTAACGTCAGCTGTTCCCCTGCTATGCGGACGGCAATTTCTCCTGCTTTGTCCACATCCACTGTACTACTGATTTAAAACCTCCTCCAAATACACCTCTGGCTCCTATGTTTTCAGTATTATCCCTGAGCTCCAACATCGCCAGTTGGCGCTCGGAAGTGCCGTCTTCACAGTCAACACTTGCTGCCATGTTATTGGGGTTCAGTAACGTCAGCTGTTCCCCTGCTGTGCGTACGGCAATTTCTCCTGCTCTGTCCACATTCTCACTACTACAGATTTTAAAGTTGCTCCAATTACACCTCTGGCTCCTCTGTTTTCAGTATTATCCCAGAGCTCCAACACCGCCAGTTGGCGCTCGGAAGTGCCGTCTGCACAGTCAACACTTGCTGCCGTGTCATTGGGGTTCAGTAACGTCAGCTGTTCCCCTGCTGTGCGGACGGCAATTTCTCCTGCTCTGTCCACATTCTCACTACTACGGATTTTAAAGTTGCTCCAATTACACCTCTGGCTCCTCTGTTTTCAGTATTATCCCTGAGCTCCAACACCGCCAATTGGCGCTCGGAAGTGTCGTCTGCACAGTCAACACTTGCTGCCATGTTATTGAGGTTCAGTAACGTCAGCTGTTCCCCTGCTGTGCGGACGGCAATTTCTCCTGCTCTGTCCACATCCACTGTACTACTGATTTAAAACCTCCTCCAAATACACCTCTGGCTCCTCTGTTTTCTGTATTATCCCTGAGCTCCAACATCGCCAGTTGGCGCTCGGAAGTGCCGTCTGCACAGTCAACACTTGCTGCCAAGTTATTGGGGTTCAGTAACGTCAGCTGTTCCCCTGCTGTGCGGACGGCAATTTCTCCTGCTCTGTCCACATTCTCACTACTACAGATTTTAAAGTTGCTCCAATTACACCTCTGGCTCCTCTGTTTTCAGTATTATCCCTGAGCTCCAACACCGCCAGTTGGCGCTCGGAAGTGCCGTCTGCACAGTCAACACTTGCTGCCGTGTCACTGGGGTTCAGTAACGTCAACTGTTCCCCTGCTGTGCGGACGGCAATTTCTCCTGCTCTGTCCACATTCTCACTACTACAGATTTTAGAGTTGCTCCAATTACACCTCTGGCTCCTCTGTTTTCAGTATTATCCCTGAGCTCCAACACCGCCAATTGGCGCTCGGAAGTGCCGTCTGCACAGTCAACACTTGCTGCCGTGTCATTGGGGTTCAGTAACGTCAGCTGTTCCCCTGTTGTGCGGACGGCAATTTCTCCTGCTCGGTCCACATCCACTGTACTACTGATTTAAAACCTCCTCCAAATACACCTCTGGCTCCTCTGTTTTCTGTATTATCCCTGAGCTCCAACATCACCAGTTGGCGCTCGGAAGTGCCGTCTGCACAGTCAACACTTGCTGCCAAGTTATTGGGGTTCAGTAAAGTCAGCTGTTCGCCTGCTGTGCGGACGGCAATTTCTCCTGCTCTGTCCACATTCTCACTACTACAGATTTTAAAGTTGCTCCAATTACACCTCTGGCTCCTCTGTTTTCAGTATTATCCCTGAGCTCCAAGACCGCCAGTTGGCGCTCGGAAGTGCCGTCTGCACAGTCAACACTTGCTGCCGTGTCATTGGGGTTCAGTAACGTCAGCTGTTCCCCTGCTGTGCGGACGGCAATTTCTCCTGCTCTGTCCACATTCTCACTACTACAGATTTTAGAGTTGCTCCAATTACACCTCTGGCTCCTCTGTTTTCAGTATTATCCCTGAGCTCCAACACCGCCAGTTGGCGCTCGGAAGTGCCGTCTGCACAGTCAACACTTGCTGCCGTGTCATTGGGGTTCAGTAACGTCAGCTGTTCCCCTGCTGTGCGGACAGCAATTTCTCCTGCTCTGTCCACATTCTCATTACTACAGATTTTAAAGTTGCTCCAATTACACCTCTGGCTCCTCTGTTTTCAGTATTATCCCTGAGCTCCAACACCGCCAGTTGGCACTCGGAAGTGCCGTCTGCACAGTCAACACTTGCTGCCATGTCATTGGGGTTCAGTAACGTCAGCTGTTCCCCTGCTGTGCGGACGGGAATTTCTCCTGCTCTGTCCACATTCTCACTACTACAGATTTTAGAGCTGCTCCAATTACACCTCTGGCTCCTCTGTTTTCAGTATTATCCCTGAGCTCCAACACCGCCAGTTGGCGCTCGGAAGTGCCGTCTGCACAGTCAACACTTGCTGCCGTGTCATTGGGGTTCAGTAACGTCAGCTGTTCCCCTGCTGTGCGGACGGCAATTTCTCCTGCTCTGTCCACATTCTCATTACTACAGATTTTAAAGTTGCTCCAATTACACCTCTGGCTCCTCTGTTTTCAGTATTATCCCTGAGCTCCAACACCGCCAGTTGGCACTCGGAAGTGCCGTCTGCACAGTCAACACTTGCTGCCATGTCATTGGGGTTCAGTAACGTCAGCTGTTCCCCTGCTGTGCGGACGGGAATTTCTCCTGCTCTGTCCACATTCTCACTACTACAGATTTTAGAGCTGCTCCAATTACACCTCTGGCTCCTCTGTTTTCAGTATTATCCCTGAGCTCCAACACCGCCAGTTGGCGCTCGGAAGTGCCGTCTGCACAGTCAACACTTGCTGCCGTGTCATTGGGGTTCAGTAACGTCAGCTGTTCCCCTGCTGTGCGGACGGCAATTTCTCCTGCTCTGTCCACATTCTCATAACTACAGATTTTAAAGTTGCTCCAATTACACCTCTGGCTCCTCTGTTTTCAGTATTATCCCTAAGCTCCAACACCGCCAGTTGGCACTCGGAAGTGCCGTCTGCACAGTCAACACTTGCTGCCATGTCATTGGGGTTCAGTAACGTCAGCTGTTCCCCTGCTGTGCGGACGGGAATTTCTCCTGCTCTGTCCACATTCTCACTACTACAGATTTTAGAGCTGCTCCAATTACACCTCTGGCTCCTCTGTTTTCAGTATTATCCCTGAGCTCCAACACCACCAGTTGGCGCTCGGAAGTGCCGTCTGCACAGTCAACACTTGCTGACGTGTCATTGGGGTTCAGTAACGTCAGCTGTTCCCCTTCTGTGCGGACGGCAATTTCTCCTGCTCTGTCCACATTCTCACTACTTCAGATTTTAAAGTTGCTCCAATTACACCTCTGGCTCCTTTGTTTTCAGTATTATCCCTGAGCTCCAACACCGCCAGTTGGCGCTCGGAAGTGCCGTCTGCACAGTCAACACTTGCTGCCATGTCATTGGGGTTCAGTAATGTCAGCTGTTCCCCTGCTGTGGGGACGGCAATTTCTCCTGCTCTGTCCACATTCTCACTACTACAGATTTTAAAGTTGCTCCAATTACACCTCTGGCTCCTCTGTTTTCAGTATTATCCCTGAGCTCCAACACCGCCAGTTGGTGCTCGGAAGTGCCGTCTGCACAGTCAACACTTGCTGCCGTGTTATTGGGGTTCAGTAACGTCAGCTGTTCCCCTGCTGTGCGGACGGCAATTTCTCTTGCTCTGTCCACATTCTCACTACTACTGATTTTAAAGTTGCTCCATTTACACCTCTGGCTCCTCTGTTTTCAGTATTATCCCTGAGCTCCAACACCGCCAGTTGGCGCTCGGAAGTGCCGTCTGCACAGTCAACACTTGCTGCCGTGTTATTGGGGTTCAGTAACGTCAGCTGTTCCCCTGCTGTGCGGACGGCACTTTCTCCTGCTCTGTCCACATCCACTGTACTACTGATTTAAAACCTCCTCCAAATACACCTCTGGCTCCTCTGTTTTCAGTATTATCCCTGAGCTCCAACATCGCCAGTTGGTGCTCGGAAGTGCCGTCTGCACAGTCAACACTTGCTGCCATGTTATTGGGGTTCAGTAACGTCAGCTGTTCCCCTGCTGTGCGGACGGCAATTTCTCCTGCTTTGTCCACATCCACTGTACTACTGATTTAAAACCTCCTCCAAATACACCTCTGGCTCCTCTGTTTTCAGTATTATCCCTGAGCTCCAACATCGCCAGTTGGCGCTCGGAAGTGCCGTCTGCACAGTCAACACTTGCTGCCATGTTATTGGGGTTCAGTAACGTCAGCTGTTCCCCTGCTGTGCGTACGGCAATTTCTCCTGCTCTGTCCACATTCTCACTACTACAGATTTTAAAGTTGCTCCAATTACACCTCTGGCTCCTCTGTTTTCAGTATTATCCCAGAGCTCCAACACCGCCAGTTGGCGCTCGGAAGTGCCGTCTGCACAGTCAACACTTGCTGCCGTGTCATTGGGGTTCAGTAACGTCAGCTGTTCCCCTGCTGTGCGGACGGCAATTTCTCCTGCTCTGTCCACATTCTCACTACTACAGATTTTAAAGTTGCTCCAATTACACCTCTGGCTCCTCTGTTTTCAGTATTATCCCTGAGCTCCAACACCGCCAGTTGGCGCTCGGAAGTGCCGTCTGCACAGTCAACACTTGCTGCCGTGTTATTGGGGTTCAGTAACGTCAGCTGTTCCCCTGCTGTGCGGACGGCAATTTCTCCTGCTCTGTCCACATCCACTGTACTACTGATTTAAAACCTCCTCCAAATACACCTCTGGCTCCTCTGTTTTCAGTATTATCCCTGATCTTCAACATCGCCAGTTGGCGCTCGGAAGTGCCGTCTGCACAGTCAACACTTGCTGCCATGTGATTGGGGTTCAGTAACGTCAGCTGTTCCCCTGCTGTGCGTACGGCAATTTCTCCTGCTCTGTCCACATTCTCACTACTACAGATTTTAAAGTTGCTCCAATTACACCTCTGGCTCCTCTGTTTTCAGTATTATCCCAGAGCTCCAACACCGCCAGTTGGTGCTCGGAAGTGCTGTCTGCACAGTCAACACTTGCTGCCGTGTCATTGGGGTTCAGTAACGTCAGCTGTTCCCCTGCTGTGCGGACGGCAATTTCTCCTGCTCTGTCCACATTCTCACTACTACGGATTTTAAAGTTGCTCCAATTACACCTCTGGCTCCTCTGTTTTCAGTATTATCCCTGAGCTCCAACACCGCCAATTGGCGCTCGGAAGTGTCGTCTGCACAGTCAACACTTGCTGCCATGTTATTGAGGTTCAGTAACGTCAGCTGTTCCCCTGCTGTGCGGACGGCAATTTCTCCTGCTCTGTCCACATCCACTGTACTACTGATTTAAAACCTCCTCCAAATACACCTCTGGCTCCTCTGTTTTCTGTATTATCCCTGAGCTCCAACATCGCCAGTTGGCGCTCGGAAGTGCCGTCTGCACAGTCAACACTTGCTGCCAAGTTATTGGGGTTCAGTAACGTCAGCTGTTCCCCTGCTGTGCGGACGGCAATTTCTCCTGCTCTGTCCACATTCTCACTACTACAGATTTTAAAGTTGCTCCAATTACACCTCTGGCTCCTCTGTTTTCAGTATTATCCCTGAGCTCCAACACCGCCAGTTGGCGCTCGGAAGTGCCGTCTGCACAGTCAACACTTGCTGCCGTGTCACTGGGGTTCAGTAACGTCAGCTGTTCCCCTGCTGTGCGGACGGCAATTTCTCCTGCTCTGTCCACATTCTCACTACTACAGATTTTAGAGTTGCTCCAATTACACCTCTGGCTCCTCTGTTTTCAGTATTATCCCTGAGCTCCAACACCGCCAATTGGCGCTCGGAAGTGCCGTCTGCACAGTCAACACTTGCTGCCATGTCATTGGGGTTCAGTGACGTCAGCTGTTCCCCTGCTGTGCGGACGGCAATTTCTCCTGCTCTGTCCACATTCTCATTACTACAGATTTTAAAGTTGCTCCAATTACACCTCTGGCTCCTCTGTTTTCAGTATTATCCCTGAGCTCCAACACCGCCAGTTGGCGCTCGGAAGTGCCGTCTGCACAGTCAACACTTGCTGCCGTGTCATTGGGGTTCAGTAACGTCAGCTGTTCCCCTGTTGTGTGGACGGCAATTTCTCCTGCTCGGTCCACATCCACTGTACTACTGATTTAAAACCTCCTCCAAATACACTTCTGGCTCCTCTGTTTTCTGTATTATCCCTGAGCTCCAACATCGCCAGTTGGCACTCGGAAGTGCCGTCTGCACAGTCAACACTTGCTGCCATGTCATTGGGGTTCAGTAACGTCAGCTGTTCCCCTGCTGTGCGGACGGGAATTTCTCCTGCTCTGTCCACATTCTCACTACTACAGATTTTAGAGTTGCTCCAATTACACCTCTGGCTCCTCTGTTTTCAGTATTATCCCTGAGCTCCAACACCGCCAGTTGGCGCTCGGAAGTGCCGTCTGCACAGTCAACACTTGCTGCCGTGTCATTGGGGTTCAGTAACGTCAGCTGTTCCCCTGCTGTGCGGACGGCAATTTCTCCTGCTCTGTCCACATTCTCATTACTACAGATTTTAAAGTTGCTCCAATTACACCTCTGGCTCCTCTGTTTTCAGTATTATCCCTGAGCTCCAACACCGCCAGTTGGCACTCGGAAGTGCCGTCTGCACAGTCAACACTTGCTGCCATGTCATTGGGGTTCAGTAACGTCAGCTGTTCCCCTGCTGTGCGGACGGGAATTTCTCCTGCTCTGTCCACATTCTCACTACTACAGATTTTAGAGCTGCTCCAATTACACCTCTGGCTCCTCTGTTTTCAGTATTATCCCTGAGCTCCAACACCGCCAGTTGGCGCTCGGAAGTGCCGTCTGCACAGTCAACACTTGCTGCCGTGTCATTGGGGTTCAGTAACGTCAGCTGTTCCCCTGCTGTGCGGACGGCAATTTCTCCTGCTCTGTCCACATTCTCATTACTACAGATTTTAAAGTTGCTCCAATTACACCTCTGGCTCCTCTGTTTTCAGTATTATCCCTAAGCTCCAACACCGCCAGTTGGCACTCGGAAGTGCCGTCTGCACAGTCAACACTTGCTGCCATGTCATTGGGGTTCAGTAACGTCAGCTGTTCCCCTGCTGTGCGGACGGGAATTTCTCCTGCTCTGTCCACATTCTCACTACTACAGATTTTAGAGCTGCTCCAATTACACCTCTGGCTCCTCTGTTTTCAGTATTATCCCTGAGCTCCAACACCGCCAGTTGGCGCTCGGAAGTGCCGTCTGCACAGTCAACACTTGCTGACGTGTCATTGGGGTTCAGTAACGTCAGCTGTTCCCCTTCTGTGCGGACGGCAATTTCTCCTGCTCTGTCCACATTCTCACTACTTCAGATTTTAAAGTTGCTCCAATTACACCTCTGGCTCCTTTGTTTTCAGTATTATCCCTGAGCTCCAACACCGCCAGTTGGCGCTCGGAAGTGCCGTCTGCACAGTCAACACTTGCTGCCATGTCATTGGGGTTCAGTAATGTCAGCTGTTCCCCTGCTGTGGGGACGGCAATTTCTCCTGCTCTGTCCACATTCTCACTACTACAGATTTTAAAGTTGCTCCAATTACACCTCTGGCTCCTCTGTTTTCAGTATTATCCCTGAGCTCCAACACCGCCAGTTGGTGCTCGGAAGTGCCGTCTGCACAGTCAACACTTGCTGCCGTGTTATTGGGGTTCAGTAACGTCAGCTGTTCCCCTGCTGTGCGGACGGCAATTTCTCTTGCTCTGTCCACATTCTCACTACTACTGATTTTAAAGTTGCTCCATTTACACCTCTGGCTCCTCTGTTTTCAGTATTATCCCTGAGCTCCAACACCGCCAGTTGGCGCTCGGAAGTGCCGTCTGCACAGTCAACACTTGCTGCCGTGTTATTGGGGTTCAGTAACGTCAGCTGTTCCCCTGCTGTGCGGACGGCACTTTCTCCTGCTCTGTCCACATCCACTGTACTACTGATTTAAAACCTCCTCCAAATACACCTCTGGCTCCTCTGTTTTCAGTATTATCCCTGAGCTCCAACATCGCCAGTTGGTGCTCGGAAGTGCCGTCTGCACAGTCAACACTTGCTGCCATGTTATTGGGGTTCAGTAACGTCAGCTGTTCCCCTGCTGTGCGGACGGCAATTTCTCCTGCTTTGTCCACATCCACTGTACTACTGATTTAAAACCTCCTCCAAATACACCTCTGGCTCCTCTGTTTTCAGTATTATCCCTGAGCTCCAACATCGCCAGTTGGCGCTCGGAAGTGCCGTCTGCACAGTCAACACTTGCTGCCATGTTATTGGGGTTCAGTAACGTCAGCTGTTCCCCTGCTGTGCGTACGGCAATTTCTCCTGCTCTGTCCACATTCTCACTACTACAGATTTTAAAGTTGCTCCAATTACACCTCTGGCTCCTCTGTTTTCAGTATTATCCCAGAGCTCCAACACCGCCAGTTGGCGCTCGGAAGTGCCGTCTGCACAGTCAACACTTGCTGCCGTGTCATTGGGGTTCAGTAACGTCAGCTGTTCCCCTGCTGTGCGGACGGCAATTTCTCCTGCTCTGTCCACATTCTCACTACTACAGATTTTAAAGTTGCTCCAATTACACCTCTGGCTCCTCTGTTTTCAGTATTATCCCTGAGCTCCAACACCGCCAGTTGGCGCTCGGAAGTGCCGTCTGCACAGTCAACACTTGCTGCCGTGTTATTGGGGTTCAGTAACGTCAGCTGTTCCCCTGCTGTGCGGACGGCAATTTCTCCTGCTCTGTCCACATCCACTGTACTACTGATTTAAAACCTCCTCCAAATACACCTCTGGCTCCTCTGTTTTCAGTATTATCCCTGATCTTCAACATCGCCAGTTGGCGCTCGGAAGTGCCGTCTGCACAGTCAACACTTGCTGCCATGTGATTGGGGTTCAGTAACGTCAGCTGTTCCCCTGCTGTGCGTACGGCAATTTCTCCTGCTCTGTCCACATTCTCACTACTACAGATTTTAAAGTTGCTCCAATTACACCTCTGGCTCCTCTGTTTTCAGTATTATCCCAGAGCTCCAACACCGCCAGTTGGCGCTCGGAAGTGCTGTCTGCACAGTCAACACTTGCTGCCGTGTCATTGGGGTTCAGTAACGTCAGCTGTTCCCCTGCTGTGCGGACGGCAATTTCTCCTGCTCTGTCCACATTCTCACTACTACGGATTTTAAAGTTGCTCCAATTACACCTCTGGCTCCTCTGTTTTCAGTATTATCCCTGAGCTCCAACACCGCCAATTGGCGCTCGGAAGTGTCGTCTGCACAGTCAACACTTGCTGCCATGTTATTGAGGTTCAGTAACGTCAGCTGTTCCCCTGCTGTGCGGACGGCAATTTCTCCTGCTCTGTCCACATCCACTGTACTACTGATTTAAAACCTCCTCCAAATACACCTCTGGCTCCTCTGTTTTCTGTATTATCCCTGAGCTCCAACATCGCCAGTTGGCGCTCGGAAGTGCCGTCTGCACAGTCAACACTTGCTGCCAAGTTATTGGGGTTCAGTAACGTCAGCTGTTCCCCTGCTGTGCGGACGGCAATTTCTCCTGCTCTGTCCACATTCTCACTACTACAGATTTTAAAGTTGCTCCAATTACACCTCTGGCTCCTCTGTTTTCAGTATTATCCCTGAGCTCCAACACCGCCAGTTGGCGCTCGGAAGTGCCGTCTGCACAGTCAACACTTGCTGCCGTGTCACTGGGGTTCAGTAACGTCAGCTGTTCCCCTGCTGTGCGGACGGCAATTTCTCCTGCTCTGTCCACATTCTCACTACTACAGATTTTAGAGTTGCTCCAATTACACCTCTGGCTCCTCTGTTTTCAGTATTATCCCTGAGCTCCAACACCGCCAATTGGCGCTCGGAAGTGCCGTCTGCACAGTCAACACTTGCTGCCATGTCATTGGGGTTCAGTGACGTCAGCTGTTCCCCTGCTGTGCGGACGGCAATTTCTCCTGCTCTGTCCACATTCTCATTACTACAGATTTTAAAGTTGCTCCAATTACACCTCTGGCTCCTCTGTTTTCAGTATTATCCCTGAGCTCCAACACCGCCAGTTGGCGCTCGGAAGTGCCGTCTGCACAGTCAACACTTGCTGCCGTGTCATTGGGGTTCAGTAACGTCAGCTGTTCCCCTGTTGTGTGGACGGCAATTTCTCCTGCTCGGTCCACATCCACTGTACTACTGATTTAAAACCTCCTCCAAATACACTTCTGGCTCCTCTGTTTTCTGTATTATCCCTGAGCTCCAACATCGCCAGTTGGCGCTCGGAAGTGCCGTCTGCACAGTCAACACTTGCTGCCAAGTTATTGGGGTTCAGTAAAGTCAGCTGTTCGCCTGCTGTGCGGACGGCAATTTCTCCTGCTCTGTCCACATTCTCACTACTACAGATTTTAAAGTTGCTCCAATTACACCTCTGGCTCCTCTGTTTTCAGTATTATCCCTGAGCTCCAACACCGCCAGTTGGCGCTCGGAAGTGCCGTCTGCACAGTCAACACTTGCTGCCGTGTCATTGGGGTTCAGTAACGTCAGCTGATCCCCTGCTGTGCGGACGGCAATTTCTCCTGCTCTGTCCACATTCTCACTACTACAGATTTTAGAGTTGCTCCAATTATACCTCTGGCTCCTCTGTTTTCAGTATTATCCCTGAGCTCCAACACCGCCAGTTGGCGCTCGGAAGTGCCGTCTGCACAGTCAACACTTGCTGCCGTGTCATTGGGGTTCAGTAACGTCAGCTGTTCCCCTGCTGTGCGGACGGCAATTTCTCCTGCTCTGTCCACATTCTCATTACTACAGATTTTAAAGTTGCTCCAATTACACCTCTGGCTCCTCTGTTTTCAGTATTATCCCTGAGCTCCAACACTGCCAGTTGGCACTCGGAAGTGCCGTCTGCACAGTCAACACTTGCTGCCAAGTTATTGGGGTTCAGTAACGTCAGCTGTTCCCCTGCTGTGCGGACGGCAATTTCTCCTGCTTTGTCCACATTCTCACTACTACAGATTTTAAAGTTGCTCCAATTACACCTCTGGCTCCTCTGTTTTCAGTATTATCCCTGAGCTCCAACACCGCCAGTTGGCGCTCGGAAGTGCCGTCTGCACAGTCAACACTTGCTGCCGTGTCACTGGGGTTCAGTAACGTCAGCTGTTCCCCTGCTGTGCGGACGGCAATTTCTCCTGCTCTGTCCACATTCTCACTACTACAGATTTTAGAGTTGCTCCAATTACACCTCTGGCTCCTCTGTTTTCAGTATTATCCCTGAGCTCCAACACCGCCAATTGGCGCTCGGAATTGCCGTCTGCACAGTCAACACTTGCTGCCGTGTCATTGGGGTTCAGTGACGTCAGCTGTTCCCCTGCTGTGCGGACGGCAATTTCTCCTGCTCTGTCCACATTCTCATTACTACAGATTTTAAAGTTGCTCCAATTACACCTCTGGCTCCTCTGTTTTCAGTATTATCCCTGAGCTCCAACACCGCCAGTTGGCGCTCGGAAGTGCCGTCTGCACAGTCAACACTTGCTGCCGTGTCATTGGGGTTCAGTAACGTCAGCTGTTCCCCTGTTGTGCGGACGGCAATTTCTCCTGCTCGGTCCACATCCACTGTACTACTGATTTAAAACCTCCTCCAAATACACCTCTGGCTCCTCTGTTTTCTGTATTATCCCTGAGCTCCAACATCGCCAGTTGGCGCTCGGAAGTGCCGTCTGCACAGTCAACACTTGCTGCCAAGTTATTGGGGTTCAGTAAAGTCAGCTGTTCGCCTGCTGTGTGGACGGCAATTTCTCCTGCTCTGTCCACATTCTCACTACTACAGATTTTAAAGTTGCTCCAATTACACCTCTGGCTCCTCTGTTTTCAGTATTATCCCTGAGCTCCAACACCGCCAGTTGGCGCTCGGAAGTGCTGTCTGCACAGTCAACACTTGCTGCCGTGTCATTGGGGTTCAGTAATGTCAGCTGTTCCCCTGCTGTGCGGACGGCAATTTCTCCTGCTCTGTCCACATTCTCACTACTACAGATTTTAGAGTTGCTCCAATTACACCTCTGGCTCCTCTGTTTTCAGTATTATCCCTGAGCTCCAAGACCGCCAGTTGGCGCTCGCAAGTGCCGTCTGCACAGTCAACACTTGCTGCCGTGTCATTGGGGTTCAGTAACGTCAGCTGTTCCCCTGCTGTGCGGACGGCAATTTCTCCTGCTCTGTCCACATTCTCATTACTACAGATTTTAAAGTTGCTCCAATTACACCTCTGGCTCCTCTGTTTTCAGTATTATCCCTGAGCTCCAACACCACCAGTTGGCGCTCGGAAGTGCCGTCTGCACAGTCAACACTTGCTGCCGTGTTATTGGGGTTCAGTAACGTCAGCTGTTCCCCTGCTGTTCGGACGGCACTTTCTCCTGCTCTGTCCACATCCACTGTACTACTGATTTAAAACCTCCTCCAAATACACCTCTGGCTCCTCTGTTTTCAGTATTATCCCTGAGCTCCAACATCGCCAGTTGGTGCTCGGAAGTGCCGTCTGCACAGTCAACACTTGCTGCCAAGTTATTGGGGTTCAGTAAAGTCAGCTGTTCGCCTGCTGTGCGGACGGCAATTTCTCCTGCTCTGTCCACATTCTCACTACTACAGATTTTAAAGTTGCTCCAATTACACCTCTGGCTCCTCTGTTTTCAGTATTATCCCTGAGCTCCAACACCGCCAGTTGGCGCTCGGAAGTGCCGTCTGCACAGTCAACACTTGCTGCCATGTCATTGGGGTTCAGTAATGTCAGCTGTTCCCCTGCTGTGCGGACGGCAATTTCTCCTGCTCTGTCCACATTCTCACTACTACAGATTTTAAAGTTGCTCCAATTACACCTCTGGCTCCTCTGTTTCAGTATTATCCCTGAGCTCCAACACCGCCAGTTGGTGCTCGGAAGTGCCGTCTGCACAGTCAACACTTGCTGCCGTGTTATTGGGGTTCAGTAACGTCAGCTGTTCCCCTGCTGTGCGGACGGCACTTTCTCCTGCTCTGTCCACATCCACTGTACTACTGATTTAAAACCTCCTCCAAATACACCTCTGGCTCCTCTGTTTTCAGTATTATCCCCGAGCTCCAACATCGCCAGTTGGTGCTCGGAAGTGCCGTCTGCACAGTCAACACTTGCTGCCATGTTATTGGGGTTCAGTAACGTCAGCTGTTCCCCTGCTGTGCGGACGGCAATTTCTTCTGCTTTGTCCACATCCACTGTACTACTGATTTAAAACCTCCTCCAAATACACCTCTGGCTCCTCTGTTTTCAGTATTATTCCTGAGCTCCAACATCGCCAGTTGGCGCTCGGAAGTGCCGTCTGCACAGTCAACACTTGCTGCCATGTTATTGGGGTTCAGTAACGTCAGCTGTTCCCCTGCTGTGCGTACGGCAATTTCTCCTGCTCTGTCCACATTCTCACTACTACAGATTTTAAAGTTGCTCCAATTACACCTCTGGCTCCTCTGTTTTCAGTATTATCCCAGAGCTCCAACACCGCCAGTTGGCGCTCGGAAGTGCCGTCTGCACAGTCAACACTTGCTGCCGTGTCATTGGGGTTCAGTAACGTCAGCTGTTCCCCTGCTGTGCGGACGGCAATTTCTCCTGCTCTGTCCACATTCTCACTACTACAGATTTTAAAGTTGCTCCAATTACACCTCTGGCTCCTCTGTTTTCAGTATTATCCCTGAGCTCCAACACCGCCAGTTGGCGCTCGGAAGTGCCGTCTGCACAGTCAACACTTGCTGCCGTGTTATTGGGGTTCAGTAACGTCAGCTGTTCCCCTGCTGTGCGGACGGCAATTTCTCCTGCTCTGTCCACATCCACTGTACTACTGATTTAAAACCTCCTCCAAATACACCTCTGGCTCCTCTGTTTTCAGTATTATCCCTGAGCTCCAACATCGCCAGTTGGCGCTCGGAAGTGCCGTCTGCACAGTCAACACTTGCTGCCATGTGATTGGGGTTCAGTAACGTCAGCTGTTCCCCTGCTGTGCGGACGGCAATTTCTCCTGCTCTGTCCACATTCTCACTACTACAGATTTTAGAGTTGCTCCAATTACACCTCTGGCTCCTCTGTTTTCAGTATTATCCCTGAGCTCCAACACCGCCAGTTGGCGCTCGGAAGTGCCGTCTGCACAGTCAACACTTGCTGCCGTGTCATTGGGGTTCAGTAACGTCAGCTGTTCCCCTGCTGTGCGGACGGCAATTTCTCCTGCTCTGTCCACATTCTCACTACTACAGATTTTAAAGTTCCTCCAATTACACCTCTGGCTCCTCTGTTTTCAGTATTATCCCTGAGCTCCAACACCGCCAGTTGGCGCTCGGAAGTGCCGACTGCACAGTCAACACTTGCTGCCGTGTTATTGGGGTTCAGTAACATCAGCTGTTCCCCTGCTGTGCGTACGGCAATTTCTCCTGCTCTGTCCACATCCACTGTACTACTGATTTAAAACCTCCTCCAAATACACTTCTGGCTCCTCTGTTTTCAGTATTATCCCTGAGCTCCAACACCGCCAGTTGGCGCTCGGAAGTGCCGTCTGCACAGTCAACACTTGCTGCCATGTCATTGGGGTTCAGTAACGTCAGCTGTTCCCCTGCTGTGCGGACGGCAATTTCTCCTGCTCTGTCCACATTCTCACTACTACAGATTTTAAAGTTGCTTCAATTACACCTCTGGCTCCTCTGTTTTCAGTATTATCCCTGAGCTCCAACACCGCCAGTTGGCGCTTGGAAGTGCCGTCTGCACAGTCAACACTTGCTGCCATGTCATTGGGGTTCAGTAACATCAGCTGTTCCCCTGCTGTGCGGACGGCAATTTCTCCTGCTTTGTCCACATTCTCACTACTACAGATTTTAAAGTTGCTCCAATTACACCTCTGGCTCCTCTGTTTTCAGTATTATCCCTGAGCTCCAACACCGCCAGTTGGCGCTCGGAAGTGCCGTCTGCACAGTCAACACTTGCTGCCGTGTTATTGGGGTTCAGTAACGTCAGCTGTTCCCCTGCTGTGCGGACGGCAATTTCTCCTGCTCTGTCCACATCCACTGTACTACTGATTTAAAACCTCCTCCAAATACATCTCTGGCTCCTCTGTTTTTAGTATTTACCCTGGGCTCCAATACCGCTAGTTGCTGCTCAGAAGTGCCGTCTGCACAGTCAACGCTTGCTCCAGTGATATTGGGGTTCAGTAACGTCAGCTGTTCCCCTGCTGTGTGTCCGGCAAATTCTCCTGCTTTGTCCACATCCACTGTACTACTGATTTAAAACTTGCTCCAATTACACCTCTGGCTCCACTCTGTTTTTAGTATTTACCCTGGGTTCCAGCACCGCCAGCTGGTTCTCGGTAGTTCCATTTGCTCTTGTACCTTCTACTACCCATCCGGGTTCCAGTACCATCAGTTGGTTCTCGGTAGTGCCTTTGGATTAGGTGCCTCCTTCTCGGTATCCAAGTTCCACCAATGTATACTGGTTCTTGGTAGTGCTTTCTGGCACAGGTACCTCCTGCTTAGTAACCGAGTTCCAGTACCGTCAGCTGGTCTTCGGCAGTTCCATTGGCTCTTATACCTTCTGCTACCCATCCGGGTTCCAGTACCGTCAGCTGGTCCTCGGTAGTTCAATTTGCTCTTGTACCTTCGACTACCCATCCGGGTTCCAGTACCGTCAGCTGGTTCTCGGCAGTGACTTTGGCACGGGTACTCCCTCCTGCCCAGCCTGGTTCCAGCACGCCAGCTGTTTCCGGGTAGTGTCAACGTCACTTTGCCTCCAATGCGTTGTCCTGTCGTGTTGCGGTCGGGTTAGCCGACTCTATGGTGCCTGCAGTTTAGGTGACTCCTATGTGGGCTGCGGGTTCTGGCAATGAAGGCTGGTTCCATAGTGCCAATAGGACAAGCACCCCCTGTAGGACTGTGGGTTTTGGTAACTGCGGCCGGCTCGCGGCCTTGAACTGTTTTTTACATGGGTACCTTCTGCCACTCATCCGGGTTCCAGTACCGTCAGCTGGTTCTCGGCAGTGCATTTGGATTAGGTGCCTTCTTCTCGGTATCCAAGTTCCACCAACGTCTGCTGGTCCTTGGTAGTGCTTTCTGGCACAGGTACCTCCTGCTTAGCAACCGAGTTCTAGTACCGTCAGCTGGTCTTCGGCATTTCCATTGGCTCTTGTACCTTCTACTACCCATCCTGCTTCCAGTACCGTCAGCTGGTTCTCGGCAGTGTCTTTGGTACGGGTACTCCCTCCTGCCCAGCCTGGTTCCAGCACGCCAGCTGTTTCCGGGTAGTGTCAACGTCACTTTGCCTCCAATGCGTTGTCCTGTCGTGTTGCGGTCGGGTTAGCCGACTCTATGGTGCCTGCAGTTTAGGTGACTCCTATGTGGGCTGCGGGATCTGGCAATGAAGGCTGGTTCCATAGTGCCAATAGGACAAGCACCCCCTGTAGGACTGTTGGTTTTGGTAACTGCGGCCGGCTCGCGGCCTTGAACTTTTTTTTACATGGGTACCTTCTGCTACCCATCCGGGTTCCAGTACCGTCAGCTGGTTCACGGCAGTGCCTTTGGATTAGGTGCCTCCTTCTCGGTATCCAAGTTCCACCAACGTCTGCTGGTCCTTGTTAGTGCTTTCTGGCACAGGTACCTCCTGCTTAGTAACCGAGTTTCAGTACCGTCAGCTGGTCTTCGGCAGTTCCATTGGCTCTTGTACCTTCTGCTACCCATCCGGGTTCCAGTACCGTCAGCTGGTTCTCGGCAGTGACTTTGGCACGGGTACTCCCTCCTGCCCAGCCTGGTTCCAGCACGCCAGCTGTTTCCGGGTAGTGTCAACGTCACTTTGCCTCCAATGCGTTGTCCTGTCGTGTTGCGGTCGGGTTAGCCGACTCTATGGTGCCTGCAGTTTAGGTGACTCCTATGTGGGCTGCGGGATCAGGCAATGAAGGCTGGTTCCATAGTGCCAATAGGACAAGCACCCCCTGTAGGACTGTGGGTTTTGGTAACTGCGGCCGGCTCCCGGCCTTGAACTTTTTTTTACATGGGTACCTTCTGCTACCCATCCGGGTTCCAGTACCGTCAGCTGGTTCTCGGCAGTGCCTTTGGATTAGGTGCCTCCTTCTCGGTATCCAAGTTCCACCAACGTCTGCTGGTCCTTGGTAGTGCTTTCTGGCACAGGTACCTCCTGCTTAGTAACCGAGTTCCAGTACCGTCAGCTGGTCTTCGGCAGTTCCATTGGCTCTTGTACCTTCTACTACCCATCCGGATTCCAGTACCATCAGCTGGTTCTCGGCAGTGTCTTTGGCACGGGTACTCCCTCCTGCCCAGCCTGGTTCCAGCACGCCAGCTGTTTCCGGGTAGTGTCAACGTCACTTTGCCTCCAATGCGTTGTCCTGTCGTGTTGCGGTCGGGTTAGCCGACTCTATGGTGCCTGCAGTTTAGGTGACTCCTATGTGGGCTGCGGGATCCGGCAATGAAGGCTGTTTCCATAGTGCCTATAGGACAAGCACCCCCTGTAGGACTGTGGGTTTTGGTAATTGCGGCCGGCTCGCGGCCTTGAACTTTTTTTTACATGGGTGCCTTCTGCTACCCATCCGGGTTCCAGTACCGTCAGCTGGTTCTCGGCAGTGCATTTGGATTAGGTGCCTCCTTCTCGGTATCCAAGTTGCACCAACGTCTGCTGGTCCTTGGTAGTGCTTTCTGGCACAGGTACCTCCTGCTTAGTAACCGAGTTCCAGTACCGTCAGCTGGTCTTCGGCAGTTCCATTGGCTCTTGTACCTTCAGCTACCCATCCGGGTTCCAGTACCGTCAGCTGGTTCTAGGCAGTGTCTTTGGCACGGGTACTCCCTCCTGCCCAGCCTGGTTCCAGCACGCCAGCTGTCTCCGGGTAGTGTCAACGTCACTTTGCCTCCAATACGTTGTCCTGTCGTGTTGCGGTCGGGTTAGCCGACTCTATGGTGCCTGCAGTTTAGGTGACTCCTATGTGGGCTGCGGGATCTGGCAATGAAGGCTGGTTCCATAGTGCCTATAGGACAAGCACGCCCTGTAGGACTGTGGGTTTTGGTAACTGCGGCCGGCTCGCGGCCTTGAACTTTTTTTTACATGGGTACCTTCTGCTACCCATCCAGGTTCCAGTACCGTCAGCTGGTTCTCGGCAGTGCCTTTGGATTAGGTGCCTCCTTCTCGTTATTCAAGTTCCACCAATGGCTGCTGGTCCTTGGTAGTGCTTTCTGGCACAGGTACCTCCTGCTTAATAACCGAGTTCCAGTACCGTCAGCTGGTCTTCGGCAGTTCCATTGGCTCTTGTACCTTCTGCTACCCATCCGGGTTCCAGTACCGTCAGCTGGTCCTCGGTAGTTCCATTTGCTCTTGTACCTTCTACTAACCATCCGGGTTCCAGTACCGTCAGCTGGTTCTCGGCAGTGACTTTGGCACGTATACTCCCTCCTGCCCAGCCTGGTTCCAGCACGCCAGCTGTTTCCGGGTAGTTTCAACGTCACTTTGCCTCCAATGCGTTGTCCTGTCGTGTTGCGGTCGGGTTAGCCGACTCTATGGTGCCTGCAGTTTAGGTGACTCCTATGTGGGCTGCGGGATCAGGCAATGAAGGCTGGTTCCATAGTGCCAATAGGACAAGCACCCCCTGTAGGACTGTGGGTTTTGGTAACTGCGGCCGGCTCGCGGCTTTGAACTTTTTTTTACATGGGTACCTTCTGCTACCCATCCGGGTTCCAGTACCGTCAGCTGGTTCTCGGCAGTGCCTTTGGATTAGGTGCCTCCTTCTCGGTATCCAAGTTCCACCAACGTCTGCTGGTCCTTGGTAGTGCTTTCTGGCACAGGTACCTCCTGCTTAGTAACCGAGTTCCAGTACCGTCAGCTGGTCTTCGGCAGTTCCATTGGCTCTTGTACCTTCTGCTACCCATCCGGGTTCCAGTACCGTCAGCTGTTCCTCGGTAGTTCCATTTGCTCTTGTACCTTCTACTACCCATCCGGGTTCCAGTACCGTCAGCTGGTTCTCGGCAGTGACTTTGGCACGGGTACTCCCTCCTGCCCAGCCTGGTTCCAGCACCCCAGCTGTTTCCGGGTAGTTTCAACGTCACTTTGCCTCCAATGCGTTGTCCTGTCGTGTTGCGGTCGGGTTAGCCGACTCTATGGTGCCTGCAGTTTAGGTGACTCCTATGTGGGCTGCGGGATCAGGCAATGAAGGCTGGTTCCATAGTGCCAATAGGACAAGCACCCCCTGTAGGACTGTGGGTTTTGGTAACTGCGGCCGGCTCGCGGCCTTGAACTTTTTTTTACATGGGTACCTTCTGCTACCCATCCGGGTTCCAGTACCGTTAGCTGGTTCTTGTCAGTGCCTTTGGATTAGGTGCCTCCTTCTCGGTATCCAAGTTCCACCAACGTCTGCTGGTCCTTGGTAGTGCTTTCTGGCACAGGTACCTCCTGCTTAGTAACCGAGTTCCAGTACCGTCAGCTGGTCTTCGGCAGTTCCATTGGCTCTTGTACCTTCTGCTACCTATCCGGGTTCCAGTACCGTCAGCTGGTCCTCGGTAGATCCATTTGCTCTTGTACCTTCTACTACCCATCTGGGTTCCAGTACCGTCAGCTGGTTCTCGGCAGTGACTTTGGCACGGGTACTCCCTCCTGCCCAGCCTGGTTCCAGCACGCCAGCTGTTTCCGGGTAGTTTCAACGTCACTTTGCCTCCAATGCGTTGTCCTGTTGTGTTGCGGTCGGGTTAGCCGACTCTATGGTGCCTGCAGTTTAGGTGACTCCTATGTGGGCTGCGGGATCAGGCAATGAAGGCTGGCTCCATAGTGCCAATAGGACAAGCACCCCCTGTAGGACTGTGCGTTTTGGTAACTGCGGCCGGCTCGCGGCCTTGAACTTTTTTTTACATGGGTACCTTCTGCTACCCATCCGGGTTCCAGTACCGTCAGCTGGTTCTCGGCAGTGCCTTTGGATTAGGTGCCTCCTTCTCGGTATCCAAGTTCCACCAACGTCTTCTGGTCCTTGGTAGTGCTTTCTGGCACAGGTACCTCCTGCTTAGTAACCGAGTTCCAGTACCGTCAGCTGGTCTTCGGCAGTTCCATTGGCTCTTGTACCTTCTGCTACCCATCCGGGTTCCAGTACCCTCAGCTGGTTCTCGGTAGTTCCTCAGCTTTCTTGTACCTTCTGCTACATTTCCAAGTTCAAGCATTTTGAAATGGTTCTTGGTAATCACTCTTGATCTCCCTGACGAGGACCCTGAAGACGAGGACCCTGAAGACCAACCCTAAGAAGACGAGGACCCCGAAGACAACGACCCTGAAGACGAGGACCCTGAAGACCACCCCGAAGAAGACGAGGACCCTGAAGACCACCCCGAAGAAGACGAGGACCCTGAAGACCACCCTGATGAAGACGAGGACCCCGAAGACGAGGACCTGGAAGACCAACCCGAAGAAGACGAGGACCCCGAAGACGAGGACCCCCGAAGACGACGACCCGGAAGACCACCCCGAAGAAGACCAAGAAGATGACCTTGAAGAAGTTGACCAAGAGGACAAAGAAGAGAAGACAAGCACCAAGATACAGAAGAACAAGAGACAGAAAACCAAGAAGCAGAAATACAAGAAGCTGCAGAACAAAAAGCGGAAGAACATTAAGCATAAGACTAAAAATCAGAGCAAAAGATAATATCTAAATTATAATCAGAAGATGACTAAGCAGTGTATGGGGGTGAAGCCGTTCCTCCTCGTGGTGCCCCTGGAAAAGCCCTGCTGCTGCAGGCCAAACTGAACGCGGATAAATCCTGTTGTAAATCTTTTGTGACGGGCAGAACGAAAGGTGTAATGTCCAACCTTTTATAGATAACAACTACAGGAATGCCTGTCACAAATAAGAATATGATGAAGAAGAATATGAAGAAGATGAAGAAGTAGAATATGAAGAATGTAAAAAAAAAGAATAATACGAAGAAGGTGAAGAAGAAGAAGATGAAGAAGGTGAAGAAGAAGAGGATGAAAAAGATGCTGAGGATGATGAAGGAGAAAGTGTGGGAGAAGTAATAAAGAAGGTGAAGAGCATGGAAGTAGTGAAACATAAATATCTGACAAAATATAAAAATACTTAACATAGTCAATATTTCCGTAACTCAGAACGTCTTAAAAAAAATATTAATTCCTGCTATTCCATTTGATTGGGCTAAACCTCTATGCCTTTATTGTCTCCCCCACCTCCCCCAATACATTCTACATTATTCTTAGTTGTTTTCCTTCATGTAGAATTAACCTACAAGGAAAGAAAGGGTTTATTTTCATTCCGATATTTCTGTCCCATTGACTTGCATTGGTTTCCGGTATCGGAATCGGCGATATCCGATACTTTTTGGGTATCGGTCCGATCCAATCCTATCCGATATTTCCCGATATCGGAAGGTATCGCTCAACACTAGTGACTGTATTAATATACTCACCTACCGCTGTTCTCTACAGTGTCCAGCGCTGTTCTTCTCCTTTTCTAAGTGAAGTGACCTCTCTGCAGACTCTCCAGGTCACACAGAGCACAGCATGACCTGAAAATGACTTTTACAATGTAAGTCTATGGAGTGGCAGGACAAGGCTCCATAGACTTAGCTTGTAAAGAGACTTCTGGCTCGCATATGGCATAGAGTCATCTGGCTGGTCGCAATTGTGGTGAAGTCACTCAGAAATGGAGCAGAACAGCGCTGGATCTTGGAGAGAGCAGAGTAAGTGAGTACATTAACACAGTCACACTATACTACATGCATATACACATGCATGTGTATATGAATGAATAAAAAACGTATTTCGAGTACTTGTTTAAGTTTTTTTTGTTTGTACTATTATTATGAGGCAAGTAGTAAGTGACTAGTTAATATCTTGTCTTTTTCACATCAAAAAAATATTACTTTAAAAAATTTGGCTTTTTACTGTATACATGAAAAAAGATCAATCTTCAACAGTGCGCTAGATGAGGTTTTCATCAGTGTTTCATCAATGTTTAATCTAAGATTTTACAAATTGTGTTTCATCAGTTATTTTTTCATCCAAGCTTCTCTTGGATGACACATGAATGGCATCTGTATAAAGTATTTTTCTTTTCATGGATCCATTGATTTGAATGGGCAAGTTTGATTCATAACTTGAACCAAAAATGAACATGTCACTATTGTTTTCCTTCTCCTTCAGTCTCAGTCCACACACCAAAAAAACACTGGCAAGTGAACAGCTTCATAAGCTAGAATGAATACATGTTTTATCCTTGAAAAACACCAATATCTGAAAGGCCTCAATAGAAGTGTACTAATCACTAAAATAAGATTGGTCTTTAAACAAGAAATGAAGGCAAGCCAGCTCACCTCCTTCTCCTTCGGCTTAGTACCGAAAAGGTCTTCTCCTCTCATCTCCTGGAGTGGATGGACCAGCCGTATGAGCAATAGAAAATGTAGAGTGAAGAAACCCCAGCAGTGAAGAGCCATAAGGAAACCAGACCATACAAGCTACTGTTTCTTCCCTTTCCATTTGGTTTCTGTTGTTTCTTGACACTTAGAACAGTGTGATCAGCTGCACTATTTTTGCTATGAAAAAAAAAATGGAAACCCAACAGATATCTAAAAGACCCATTATAAAGTCAATGTTGTCTAGACAGAAGCCATAGCACTAATGTGAACTGAGCCTAAAAGTTGTAATTTTATTTGTGTAGAAAAACAAAACAGAGCTTCATTTTAGATATAAACTATGAGATTTATTTTTTTCCATTTCCAAATTGTAGTTATTCTAACTGGATTTTTTAAAATTATTCAGCGACTCCAGGTCCCTAAGGGAAATCTCGAAACTTATGGAAAAATTTATCTCATCTCTGGTAAATAGAAACCACCCTTTGTCAACAGATATTCCTTGTGTACAATAAACACAGCCAAGCATAGGAAACCACATGTGAGCACAAACAGTAATAAAATACCATCTTGTGGCATCGTACAGTGGAATAAGAGTAATATACAGTATAACATTTGAGAACATTAGCTGGGAATTTATTTTATTGATTTATTATACTCACTTGTATGGCACCAACATATTCCGCAGCGCTTTACATATATTATCATCACTGTCCCCATTGGGGCTCACAATCTACATTCCCTATCAGTATGTCTTTGGAGTGTGGAAGGAAGCCGGAGAACCCGGAGGAAACCCACGCAAACACAGGGAGAACAAACTCCTTGCAGATGTTGTCCTTGGTGGGATTTGAACCCAGGACCCCAGCGCTGCAGTGCTAGCCAAAATTGCCAAGCACTGAGTCACCGTGCTGCCCAATAATAATTTTATAATAATAATTTTTCAGTCTATACTATGCGCTTTTTATTTCTCTATTTTCTACAATTTTGAAATAAAATTCTTTAGAATATACAGTGGTGTGAAAAAGTGTTTGCCATCTTCCTCATTTCTTATTCTTTTGCATGTTTGTCACACATAAATGTTTCAGATCACAAAACAAATTTAAATATTAGACAAAGAGAACACAAGTAAACAAAACATGCAGTTTTTAAATGAAGGTCACTGACACTGACCTTAGCTGAGGCAAGTGAGGCCGGCAGTTCGTTGGATGTTGTTGTGGGGTCTTTTGTGCCTTCTTGGATGAGTAGTCTCTGCGCTCTTAGGGTAATTTTGATTGGTCGGCCACTTCTGGGAAGGTTCACCACTGTTCCATGTTTTCGCCATTTGTGGATAATGGCTCTCACTGTGGTTCACTGGAGTCCCAAAGTTTTAGCTTTATAACCTTTTTCAGACTGATAGATCTTAATTACTTTGTTTCTCATTTGTTCCTGAATTTCTTTGGATCGCAGTATGATGTCTAGCTTTTGAGGACCCTTTGCTCTACTTCACTTTGTCAGGCAGGTCCTATTTAAGTGATTTCTTGATTGAGAACAGGTGTAGAAGTAATCAGGCCTGTGTGTGTCTAGGGAAATTGAACTCAGCTTCCTAAAGATGTGATGAATCACAGTTAATTTATGTTTTAAGGGGGGGGGGGGAATTCTTTTTCACACAGGGCCCTTTAGGTTTGGATTTCTTTTTCCTGCAATAACAAAGACCTTCATTTAAAAGCTGCATTTTTATGTTTCCTTGTGTTATCTTTGTCTAATATTTAAATTTGTTTTGTGATCTGAAACATTTAAGTGTGACAAACATGCAAAAGAATAAGAAATCAGGAAGGGCACAAACACTTTTTTACACCACTGTATAATGTAATTGTTATTAGAAATGATAGCACATCATCTCCAAATCTAGAATGTACAGTAGTAGTAATATTATACCAATGGTATGATGCAACAGTGCGTTTATATGCATTTTCAGCCATTCCCCTGTAGAAATCACCAGTATTACGAGGATGGGGAAAGTGGCGCACCAAGCATTGCTCTTATTTTTTGCCTGGCCAGTGATGCAGCAGTGACTGCTCACATGTGTAATCAATTTATATAATTTTAAAATAAGCAGTTTAAAAATGACAATCTAGATAACTGTTTCACTTAAAAAAATGTAGCTTTATCACAGGTTTGCAAGAAAACCCCATTCACTTAGATGGAACTGTCAGTTGAGGCCCCATTGGTCAGTTCAACAACATTCATAATGTCATGGCATATACACCTTAAAATGGTTGAAAACTACTCGGACAACCCCTTCTCAATCACTTTGTTCCTCCCTTATAAAATAATTAAAGCTATTCTTACTTTCTGTGCAGGCACTGTTCCAGCCGTGTTGGCTCCACTGGAAAAGTTCCAACAGTGCTGGCTGTTGGTGTTAGCTCTCCCGGAAAGGTGGAAGTGCCCTTACCTCTTGGGCCACTGTGCAGCTGGACGGGTTGTACCAATTGTATGTCCGCACCCAAATTCTCATATTCTCAGACACAAACTTATTTACTTTCTGCCTTCCAGACCCTTTTATACTCTGTTACTAGCTCCAGTGACAGCAGACAATATTGCAGTCATAAACACAATATACAGAATTACTTCCACCAGAATAAATAGAGAACATATATACATTGGCATAAATTGCATTATCCTGAAAATGGAGACACATTACTCTTCTGGATGTTCAGCTTGGGTTGAGGCAATGTATGAGGTATGATGATGGGTGTGCAGTTTCTATGCTGTGCCATCACTATGCTGTATCTGCTCTGCACTTTGTGCTAAGGTACTGATGTCTGTTCCAGACATTCACGTCACAGTTTTGGAAGGTATTAAGAATTATGTCTTGTAAGGATTTTTTAAATCCATAACTTTTGCGTTTTATTAAATTTGATAATATAAAACAGATATAAATATAATATTAAATTGACAAAGGAAAAAATGATGATACATAACTTGCAGATGGTGAGTATCAAAATCAGTGGACAAAAGCTGATAATAGAATGTATTTCACCTGTCTGCATACCAGTGACTAATGAATGAGAAGAGAGAGGATCTAGTTATGTTGCTGACAGTGTCCAGATTTTTTACGAAATATCCATTTTCAATATTCATGGTTAAACAGCTCGGTCTAAGCATTTTTGAGCTGAAATGTGAATCCAGTCATATTTATCCTCTCATATTAAAAAGAAATATGTATAGATTTGATGTATTAGACTGCATTGTACATCTTCCTAGATGAGGAATGATTATGGACGTAGCTCTGAAACGCGTTTGCCACTTTTAAGCCATGTATGATTTATTCCAAGATGTTTTACTGATCTACAATAAAGAAGATGCATTTTAACAAGGCATGAGTCCTACTGCTGGAACTTATCTCTTCCAGCACTAGAAAAGTTTTGTTGAAATGCGAATAAGAAGTTCAAATTATGGAGTATCATCTGCTCCATATGAAAAAGATGATGGATCATCCCAATTCAGAATAAACCCAATTAATGTGGCTATTCCTTGTGCAGATTTGTAACACATCAAAAGCATATCCTCAAAAGAAAAGTGAAAATTAGATTTCTTCCACCAATTCTTTAGTACATAAATACATGCGGGATTTTCCTTAGGTGAACATACCCTTATAATTTATAATACCAAACAGCAGAATTGTTCATTCAGCAATGGACTATCATGCAAGACGTAACAGAGGGTCAGTGCAAAAAAAAGCAATGTACTGTGAATAACAAGTTGCTAAAGTCTTTTGTCCACTGTCAGGTGCAGACCTTTTGACCTTATATACTCGAATGTGGCCATAAATACAGTGCGTTTCTAGCATTACTACACTTTTATGTACAACCCCAATGCCAAAAAGTTGGTATGTTTTATAACATGTAAAGAAAACAAGAATGCAATTATTTGGAAATCTCTTAAAGCCATATTTTATTCACAACAGAACATAGAACACATATTAGAAGGTGAAAGACATGTTTGCATTTCATTTGAAAAAAATTAGCTCCTTTAGAAATTGTTGTCAGCAACACATCTCAAAAAAGGTTAGAATAGAGTTAACAAAAGGCTGGAAAAATAAGTGGTACTCATTTAAGATTAGTGGATTAATCGGATTGAATTTGAGTAAAATTTCCTGAAATTCATGATTTCACGCAAATTCGAACATTTTGAGATTCAATTTTCACGTTTCACAAAAAATAACTTGCCGAGCACTACTTCTCACATTGCTGAAGCACCAGAAAGTGAACTAATGTTATTTAACGTTGCCATGCAGTAATGACATTTTACAGATTATTATAGCATGTAAAATGGTCATCAGTATCTAGGTCATCACAGATCAGGGTGCCCAGTGGATCACAGTTTGTACAGAAGAGTAATTTTCCATCTCCAGAGTCACTGGGTAAGCCTCTACTGTAGAATGTAGGCTCTTAAGTTTAACAGGGTCCTCTTTTTCTCCTTCCTGTAGAGTGTAAGCTCTTATGGTCAGCGGGGTCTTCTCTCTCCTGTAGAGTGTAAGCTCTTATGGTCAGCAGTGCCCTCTTTCATCTTTAGAGTGTAAGCTCTCATGGTCAATGAAGTCCTCTCTCTGTCCTGTGGAGTGTATGCTGTTATGGTCAGCGGGATCTTCTCTGTCCTGTACAGTGTAACCTCTTATGGTCAGTGGGATCCTCTCTCTCCTGTAGAGTGTAAGCTCTTATGGTCAGCAAGGTCCTTTCTCTCTTCTGTACAGTGTAAGCTCTCTTGGTCAGCTGGAAAGATTTAGGGAGATTTGTGTAAGTCAAATCACACATTGTTTGAGTTCAAAGCGAAAACACCAAGAATATATATATGGAGGACAGGTGTCCAGAAGACTCAAAACCAAAAAGAAATACCCCCTAAAAACAATAATACTTAAATAATACTTAAATTAGTACATTTAATTTCCGTCAGCCACTGGGACGCATTTGCATTCCACTCGCCTGCAGCATATTACTCAAGGTCAGGGGTTGATTGTTGCCACCTCCTTCGATGGTGGAGCGCATTTGCGTTCCACTTAACAGTAACAGATATTTTGAGGGAAAGTATTGATTGCTACAACCCGCAAACTATTTAAGAGAATTAGACCAGCTCCCTAGTGCTCACAGCATTGACTCTGCAGTCCTGGGAATTTCAAAGTGATGGTACCTGTGTCTACAGCCCTGAATTTTTGATCACCTTAAGTCTCCTGGTGAACCCCAACAATCAGTGGGGAGAAATACTTTGGGACTGGAAAGTGCCCTGTGATGAGATAAGTGACATTTACTATTATGTGTAACATTTTTTAGCATGTACAGGGTGGGCCATTTATATGGATACAACTAAATTAAATGGGAATGGTTGGTGATATCAACTTCCTGTTTGTGGCACATTAGTATATGGGAGTGAGAATACTTTTCCAGATGGGTGGTGACCATGGCGGCCATTTTGAAGTTGGCCATTTTGGATCCAACTTTATTTTTTTCAATGGGAAGAGGGTCATGTGACACATCAAACTTAACCAATTACATTTATTAGTCTGAGCACATATGGGGAGATTTGCTAAAATAAAACATACAGTGCACTTGTAGATTCATCTGTTTATCTGCATCTGTAACTCCATTTTATGCCTTTTTAAACATTTGAAAATGTAGCAAACAGTAATTGCATAATGATTAGTGTTGAGCGATCATGCTCGACATTGCTCGTAACTCGCCCGAGCATCACGCTACTCGGGATGTTCGGCGAGCACCGAGCATTTCCGGGTTACTCGGGCGGGAGCTCGGGTCTCCGCCCTGCACGTTTGGCGCTCTTTACAGAGCCAATGAACATGCAGGGATTGCCAGCCAGTCACTGTAATGCAGCAGCCATGTTGTTTGTGGGCATTACAGTGATTGGCTGGCCGCACAGCGTCACCTCGAGTATTTAAAACCGGGCGCCGCCATCTTGGACACAGTCGCTCCGGATGAGACGGTGTAGGGAGAGTGCTGCTGAGTTAGGGAGAGATATATAGTGCGAAATAGGTAGTGTAGGGTCTCTAAAGCCTGCCAAATCAAACAAACAGTCCTTCTCAGGATTAATATCCATCCCAGATATCAGGCAAGCAGGCAAGCAGGCAGTATAGGAGACGCAATGGTTATACCAGCAAATGCTGCATTACAGTCCTGTGTGCTCCTGTTGGTCAAATTGCTAGACTTATCACTCAGGGGCCAGGAAATTTTTTTTTTTTTTTCATCTAAATCCTGTATTTTTTTTTTTCCTCAGTCAGACTGCCAAATACGCGTCTTATTAACCTTTTGGTATTTCCCCCCCCCAAAAAAAAAAAATTAGTGTGTCTGTGACTGTTCAGACACCAATATATCTGTTTAAAAGAGTCTGGTGTAGGCCAGAAAAATATAACTGTGGTTTTGCAGTTCCATGGGTCAAATCTATGTATTATCCTGGTTTTGGCTTTTTTTGCCGTAAAAAAAACCTGTAATAGTGTCTCCCTGACTGGTCAGACACCAATATATCTGTTTAAAAGATTCTGGTGTATGCCACATAACTATAACTGTGGTTTTGCAGTTCCACTGGTCAAATCTCTGTATTATCCTGCTTTTGGAGGAGGAGAGCATGGTCAGTCGTCATCTTGGTGAGGACACGGAAGTCTTGCCCGTTACCAGTCTGGCACGCATGGCTGACTTCATGTTACGCTGCCTTAACTGTGACCCTCGCGTTGTCAAAATGTTGGGTGACAAGGAGAACTCTCACTCTCTTATTCCTGAGGTGGAGAGGTCTACAAAAATGCGGCAGTACCAGAAGGCCCTTGCTGCAGAACTGATAAAAAAATTCCCATCTGAACACGCTAGCAGCAGAGGTCACAGTTTGTTGACCAACCAAGGCGTACAGGTGAGAGAGATGCAACTCAAATCCAGCAGAGGCAGGGGAACACTGTCAACATTCTGGGAATGTTTTCTGAGACCCGCCCAGCTTACAGGCCCTGAGGTGCGGGGTACTCTCACAAGGAGTGAAAAGTTTCAAAAGATGGTGAGGGAGTACCTTACCCACCATACCAGCGTCCTCCGTGATTCCTCTGTGCCTTTTAATTTTTAGGTATCCAAGCTGGACACTTGGAATGAACTCGCTCTCTACGCCTTGGAGGTCCTGGCCTGCCCTGCCGCTAGCGTGTTATCGGAGCGTGTTTTTAGTGCCGCTGGGGGAATTATAACAGATAAGCGCACTCGCCTGTCAACTGACAATGCTGACAAGCTGACCCTTATCAAAATGAACAAGGGCTGGATTGGGCCAGAATTCTCATCACCACCAAATGACAGCAGAGTAACATAAAGTCAAATCCACTGTGTTATTTCGGGAGGTGTATTCCCATGCACCGCTTCACACCCACACATGGGTATATGCTTCCTCATTTCGGCTGTATTTTGCTCTTCTCCTTATCCTCAGCCTCCACCACCACTATACCACCAGGGTGACCTTGGTCCGTGTTGCCAGAATTGTAAGATCCACCGTCCTAATTTTTGGCAGCTTTTGCTTGGAAGGCATAGGCAAAGACTATGGGAGACCCACTCCCCAATAATCGAAATAATGTTTTTAAGATGCTGTTCTGCATGACTCTTCCAAGTGCCATTTAAACCGTCTTGTTAAGCTACTGCAACCTCCACGTCTCTTCCAAAGGGCATTAAAACCGTCTTGTTAAGCTACTGCAACCTCCACCACTTTCCCCAGGGGCACTGATATTGTCTTTTTATTCCACTGCAACCTCCACCACTCTTCCAAGGGGCATTAAAACCGTCTTGTTAAACTACTGCGACCTCCCCCACATTTCCAAGGGGCATTAAAACCGTCTTGTTAAGCCACTGCGACCTCCACGTCTCATCCAAGGGGCATTAAAATCGTCTTGTTAAGCTACTGCGACCTCCACCACTTTTCCAAAGGGCATTAAAACCGTCTTGTTAAGCTACTGCGACCTCCACGTCTCTTCCAAGGAGCATTAAAACCGTCTTGTTAAGCTACTGCGACCTCCACCACTTTTCCCAGGGGCATTGATATTGTCATTTTATTCCACTGCGACCTCCACCACTATTCCAAGGGGCATTAAAACCGTCTTGTTAAGCTACTGCGACCTCCACGTCTCTTCCAAGGGGCATTAAAACCGTCTTATTAAGCTACTGCGACCTCCACCACTTTTCCCAGGGGCATTGATATTGTCTTTTTAATCCACTGCGACCTCCATGTCTCTTCCAAGGGCACTAAAACTGTCTTGTTAAGCTACTGCGACCTCCAAAACTTTTCCCAGGGGCATTGATATTGTCTTTTTATTCCACTGCGACCTCCACTACTTTTCCAAGGGGCATTGATATTGTCTTTTTATTCCACTGCGACCTCCACCACTTTTCCCAGGGGCATTGATATTGCCTTTTTAATCCACTGCGACCTCCACGTCTCTTCCAAGGGGTATTAAAACCGTCTTGTTAAGCTACTGCAACCTCCACGTCTCTTCCAAGGGGCATTACAACTGTCTTGTTAAGCTACTGCGACCTTCACCACTTTTCCAAGGGGCATTAAAACCATCTTGTTAAGCTACTGTGACCTCCACGTCTCTTCCAAGGGGCATTAAAACCGTCTTGTTAAGCTATTGCGACCTCCACCACTTTTCCAAGGGGCATTGATATTGCCTTTTTAATCCACTGCGACCTCCACGTCTCTTCCAAGGGGTATTAAAACCGTCTTGTTAAGCTACTGCAACCTCCACGTCTCTTCCAAGGGGCATTAAAACCATCTTGTTAAGCTACTGTGACCTCCACGTCTCTTCCAAGGGGCATTAAAACCATCTTATTAAGCTACTGCGACCTCCACCACTTTTCCAAGGGGCATTGATATTGTCTTTTTATTCCACTGCGACCTCCACCATTCTTCCAACGGGCATTGCATTTCCTCCTAATTTTAGTTAGCTTTTGCTTTTCAATGCATAGGCGAACACTAAGGGAGACTCTCTCCCCAATAATGGGTACAAGGTTTTTAGTATGCTGTAATCCACGTCTGTTTCAAGGGGCATTGCAGTTCCTCATAATTGTTGGAAAGCCTTCCATTCACTGCTTAGGCCAACAGTGCACAGGAGACCGAGTTGCTATAAGTGGAAAAAACGTTTTAGTTAAGGCCCTCTGACCTCCATGTCACTTCCAAGGGGCATTGGAGTGCCTCAAAATTTTTGTTAGGCATTGCACTAACTACATGCCCTATAAGTGTGTAGCCGAACCGCTCCTTTTGGTACAGAAACATATCCTACAAGACATGTGTGGTTGACTGGCCAGATATTGATGTGAATGGTCCCTGTTCCTCCTGCTCTTTCTTTTAACGGGAGTCATAGAACTGGGATAGTAGCAGCAAAACATCCAGCAATCCTCGGAGGAGATAGGATATGCGCCAAAACGCTGACCACCTCAGGCCTAGCCGCTACTACATACATGCGCTTGCATTCCAAGAAAACAAAGCAGATGCTAACTTCTATCATCATCATCATGCTCCTCACCTTGGCACTCTCAACTCCCCTGATGGAGAAGCCAGGGCCCACCGGAGGAGTCTGGTTCTCTGGCGGACTCGTCCAATGCTGCCCTAAAGCAGGCCGGGCTAAGAAAAGTGTGGGGGAAGTTTCAAGGAGAAATAGGGGTGGCTGGGGACCGTTTATGGACACCCGGCTGCCCCCTGGCGGCTGGGGACCGAGCATGGACACCCGACCGCCGGGCGGCTGAGGAATGAGTATGGATACCTCGCTGCCGAAGCAGCCATGAGGTAGTGGCCAGCTTTGGCCTCCTGCAAACTAAAAGGCCCCATTTCAAGTGCAAGCTAGCAGTATGGTATTGCAGCCTGGGGATGGGTGGGTGGCAGGTTGCACACTTACGCTTGCATTCCAAGAAAACAAAGCAGATGCTAACTTCTATCATCATCGTTATGCTACTCTCCTTGGCACTCTCAACTCCCCTGATGGAGAAGCCAGTGCCCAACGGAGGAGTCTGGTTCTCTGGTGGGCTGGTCCAATGCTGCCCTAAAGCAGGCCAGGCTAAGAAAAGTGTGGGGGAAGTTTCAAGGAGAAATAGGGGCGGCTGGGGACCGTGTGTGGACACCCGGCCGTGGGGCGACTGGGGACCGAGTATGGACACTCGGCCGCCCCCTGGCGGCTGGGGACCGAGCGTGGACACTCGACCGCCGGGCGGCTGGGGACTGAGTATGGATACCTCGCTGCTGAAGCAGCCATGAGGTAGTGGCCAGCTTTGGCCTCCTGCAAACTAAAGGCCCCATTTCAAGTGCAAGCTAGCAGTATGGTATTGCAGCCTGGGGGTGGGTGGGTGGCAGGTTGCACACTTACCCTTGCATTCCAAGAAAACAAAGCAGATGCTAACTTCTATCATCATCATCATGCTCCTCACCTTGGCACTCTCAACTCCCCTGATGGAGAAGCCAGGGCCCACCAGAGGAGTCTGGTTCTCTCGTGGGCTCGTCCAATGCTGCCCTAAAGCAGGCCGGGCTAAGAAAAGTGTGGGGGAAGTTTCAAGGAGAAATAGGGGTGGCTGGGGACCATTTATGGACGTCCGGCTGCCTCCTGGCGGCTGGGTTACCAAGCATGGACACCCGGCCGCCGGGCGGCTGGGGACTGAGTATGGATACCTCGCTGCCGAAGCAGCCATGAGGTAGTGGCCAGCTTCAACCTCCTGCAAACTAAAAGGCACAATTTCAAGTGCAAGCTAGCAGTATGGTATTGCAGCCTGGGGGTGGGTTGGTGGCAGGTTGCACACTTACGCTTGCATTCCAAGAAAACAAAGCAGATGCTAACTTCTATCATCATCATCATGCTCCTCACTTTGGCACTCTCAACTCCCCTGATGGAGAAGCCAGGGCCCACCGGAGGAGTCTGGTTCTCTGGTGGGCTCGTACAGTGCTGCCCTGAAGCAGGCCAGGCTAAGAAAAGTGTGGGGGAAGTTTCAAGGAGAAATAGGGGCGGCTGGGGACCATGTGTGGACACCCGACCGCCCCCTGGCGGCTGGGGACCGAGCATGGACACCCGGACGCCCGGCGGCTGGGGACTGAGTATGGATACCTCGCTACCGAAGCAGCCATGAGGTAGTGGCCAGCTTTGGCCTCCTGCAAACTAAAAGGCCCCATTTCAAGTGCAAGCTAGCAGTATGGTATTGCAGCCTGGGGGTGGGTGGGTGGCAGGTTGCACACTTACGCTTGCATTCCAAGAAAACAAAGCAGATCCTAACTTCTATCATCATCATTATGCTCCTCTCCTTGGCACTCTCAACTCCCCTGATGGAGAAGCCAGGGCCCACCGGAGGAGTCTGGTTCTCTGGTGGGCTCGTCCAATGCTGCCCTAAAGCAGGCCAGGCTAAGAAATGTGTGGGGGAAGTTTCAAGGAGAAATAGGGGCGGCTGTGGACCGAGTATGGACACCTGGCCGCCCCCTGGCGGCTGGGGACCGAGCATGGACACCCGGCCGCTGGGCGGCTGGGGACTGAGGATGGATACCTCGCTGCCGAAGCAGCCATGAGGTAGTGGCCAGCTTCGGCCTCCTCCAAACTAAAAGGCCCCATTTCAAGTGCAAGCAAGCTAGCAGTATTGTATTGCAGCCTGGGGGTGGGTGGGTGGCAGGCTGCATACTTGCGCTTGCATTGCAACGAATGAGGGAGGTACAATTAAACACTGCCCTGGGACAAGGACTTGCACGGGGATAGTTGCAAGTCTGCATCTTCTGATGCAGAAAGGATCACTTCAGATGGGCACACTTTTAGGCAGTGACCTGGGTGTCAGAGATGCTTCCAGGGGTCTTCCCCATGCTGTTCCCATGTCTTTTCAGCACTGTATGCATGTGTCACACAGCACATGGCCAGATAAGATTGTAAAATGTTAAAATGACATTTCCCGGTGAATGCATTTGTCACGGTTGAAAGCAATACAAAAGTGCAAAAACACATAAAAAATGCTACTTGTGAACATAGCCCAAGGTGTGGAGGAGTATTTTTGTTTTTGGTTATTTATTTTACCTTATACACAAGTCTTTACCCTGGAAAGGAAGTTCCTTAACATATTTCCCAGGAAAACCGTTTCCGTTTCGTTTTTGAACGTTTTATTGTGAGCCCGTTAAAGTGGCTTAATACCTCTGACCACGTTGTTGACAGCAGTGACCTGGGGGTCAGAAATGCTTCCTGGGGCGATGCCCATGCTGTCCCCATGTCTTTTGAGCACTGTCACTATCTTTTTGGGCACTTTTTAATCTTTCTACAGACTGCCGGGGGTGCCGCCGCAAAAATGCTCGGGTCTCCCATAGACTAACATTAGGCTTGTTGCTCGGGTCGAGCACCCGAGCATTTTAGTGCTCGCTCAACACTAATAATGATAAAAATGTCTTAACAAATTGTGGCAAACAAAAAATGTCTAACAAGTTAATTTAATTAATCTTTTAATGAGCTTCATTTTAATGTATTTTAAAAAGTATTTGAAGTTTTCTTTTCAAGTTTGGCTTTTATCCTAAGTCATATTGCACGACTCGTTAAAGGGTTGATTGTGACTTGTAGGATTGCTGCTTCCAACAGGTGACACTATAGAGTTCAAGTCCTCTTTTTCTCTGAAGAGGCAATTTGCATATTAAATTTCCCTGAGGAGCATTGCACGGCAAATAAGCCTCCTTACTTTGGCATGCCAGAGCCGGTGTGTCACTCTCCACAAGGAGAAACGTTACCCCTTAGACCTCAGTTCAGAGCCTCTCACCTAGACATATCAGTTCTCATACTTTGCACTGACGAGGGCCAACAGCCCAAAACACGTGTCTGCAAATTGAGATTCTGATTTGGCTATTATCCTAAGTCATATTGCAAGACTCGTTAAAGGGTTTATTGTGACTTGTAGGATTTCTGTTTCCAATAGGTGGCGCTATAGAGTTCAAGTCCTCTTTTTCTCTGAAGAGTCAATTTGCATATCTTTTTAAGCAATAATAACCCTTCTGGTTTACTACATGTGCATGAAGAAGGTGTAGCATAGTAGGTGAGTTTCTTTCATACAAGAGTCAATAATATAGTGTTACTACATATTATATATGAGAAAAATGTGATTTTAACAATGCTAAACTAAAATAAAACAGAGAAGACCATCTGATAAAAGACTTTACCGTCCATTGGTAAATTTCCAGGGCATAAGTTGGCAAGCCTCAAACAGATGATGCTGCAAGATGAATGTTTCTCATCAAACATATTAAGACAATGCTGATGAACCAGTAAATGCAACTAAATTAAGCCAAAATGGTATCCTTAACTTGATTTATTGTAGTTGGAACCTGGCTGTGGAGATACAGGAATTAGAAAGGACAAAAACAATAACATATCATTTAACCACAAGATATTTAGCACAAATATATCTTCGAATGTATAACTGCGTTTGACAGGTAGACGGTAACACTGCTGGTTCAACATGATCATGTGATAAGCTGGAAGATGGTGTCAGCATGGAAAAAATGGAATAAAGACCAAAAGACATCCCAGTGAAGTCAACGGTAGGTTGGTTATGAGAGCACATATTTTTATATATTATTTGTTTACTTATTGCAATTCACGGAGCTGTCATGTAAAACATCTATATCCTTATTCTAAGGCTGTATCTATTACATCTATCAATGTGGTGATGTTTGGTGCACTTTCTTAAAACTGTATATAAAATGTCTCATATTTTTCTGAATAGAGAAGAGCGGATCGATTTACAGAGGATCGAGTTGAAGTTGAATTTCCTGAAATTCGTAGTTTTAAGTGAATTCAAATACTTTGAGATTCAATTCCTGGATCACCAAAAAAAAGCTTGTTTCGCACCATTTCCCACAGTGGGCTAATGTCTTTATAGCATGGTCGTGTGCGTTTTCTATATTGGTTTGGCGGTCTACCAACCAATTAGAATGTGTATAGTCAGAAAGGTAGATAGAAACATATAAAATATAACATTTAATTCTAATCTTAAAATGGGCTCATGAGAAAACATAAAAAGACAAACACATATAAAAACAGCGGCCTAAATGGTCTCAGAATTGGTGTGAATAATTAATATGGTATATATGAAAGGAACAATTTCACCAAGTGGTTGTCCTATAGAAGTAGGTGGCGTTTTTCATGCTCCAGCCCCAGCGGCTGTTATGGCATTCACCCCATCTCCCCTGATGAGTACTTAACGAAATGCTTCGGGACTTCTAAGGGGCATCCATATTCCGTGAGCTATGGGAGATTTTGGGGAAATGTGTGGTGGTTTGGTAAAAATGCCCCCCCTCTCTCCTCCGGGCCAGGCTTTTGAAAATTGCTTTACCCGGAGCAGATCTGGATTTATTTCTACAGGACAATCACTTGGTGAGATTGTTCCTTTCATATATACAATATTAATTATTCACACCAATTGTGAGACCATTTAGGTCGCTGTTTTAATATGTATTAGTCTTTTTATGTTTTCTGATGAGACCATTTTAAGATTAAAATTAAAGTTATATTTTATATGTTACTATCCACCTTGCTGACTAAACATATTCTCGTGTGGGTTTTCCCATAATGCCCTGTAGCTATGACATCTTATTAATTATCATATCTTGTACAGTGGTGGTCAGTATCTGAGGCCATCACAGATCAGTTGTCCCCAGTGGAGCACAGTTTGTATGGTAGAGTCATTTTCCATTTCCAGGGTAACTGAGTAGGTCTCTCTCCTCTAGAGTGTAAGCGGGTTCCTCTCTCTTTCCCTGTCTCTCTCTCCTGTAAAGTATAAACTCTTATTGTCAACTGGGTTCTCTCTCCTGTGGAGTGTCAACTCTTATGGCCAGTGGGGTCTTCTTTCTCTCTCCTGTAAAATGTAAGCTCTTATGGTCAGCAGGGCTCTCTCTCCTGGAGTGTCAACTCTTATGGCCAGTAGGGTCTTTTTTTTTCTTGCCTGTAATGTACAATACAAAGTTATGTTGTAGTACCGTGTTAGCCAGAAAAATCGATGTAAATACTTTTATGCCAAAAAATGCCAAAAGTATTCTCAGAGTGATACCTTTATTGGCTAACCAGAAAAATATATATATGTGCAAGCTTTCAGAGCACAGAGGCTCCTTCTTCAGCAATATTACAAATGTTGTAATTACAATTTTGGAATATTGCCTGAAGAAGGAGCCTCTGTGCTCTGAAAGCTTGCATGTGTATATTTTTTTCTGGTTAGCCAATAAAGGTATCACTCCGAGAATACTTTTGTCATTTTTAGTCATAAAAGTATTTACATCGATTTTTCTTGCCTGTAAAATGTAAGCTATTACATTTAGTGGGGTCCCCTCACTCCTGTTGAGTGTAAGCTCTTATAGTCTGTAGGGTCCATTCTCTCTCTCTCTCTCTTCTGTAGAGTGTAAGCCCTTATGATCAATAGAGTTCTCTCTCCCCTCTCCTCCACGTTTATTTAAGGCTTAGTGCCCATGATGCAGAAATGAAGCAGAAATGTTCCTGAGCATTTCTGCATCTCCTTGGCAGAAAAACACATGCGTTTTTTACATGCGTATTTAACGCGTATTTGCATGCGTATTTGCCATGCGTTTTTCCAATGCATTGTATAGGCAAATATGCATGCAGAAACGCACAAGAATTGGTCATGTCCGTATTTTTTCTGTGAGTAAAATCTGTGCAGAAAAAATCCTGACCATGTGCACAGAACTTGCAGAATGTCATAGGAAGTCATGGGATAAGGTATGCAATGCGTTTCTGGAGCATTTATGTACTGAAAATGCGCACCAAATTACGCACCAAAAACGCATCGTGGGCACACAGCCGTATAAGCAATTTCAATCTTGCCAATATTGAAATTTGCACTAATTTATTTGCCACTAGATGGTTGCCCGATTCTAACGCATCGGGTATTCTAGAATATGCCCCATGCAGGATGTGACTCCCCCCCCCCCCATATAATGCGCCATGCAGGATGTCACATCCCCCGTCCGTTATAATGCCCCATGCTGGATGTGACATCCCCCCTCCCTTATAATGCCCCATGCAGGATGTCACATCCCCCCTATATAATACCCCATGCAGGATGTCACATCCCCCCCATTGTGCCCCATGGAGGATGTCACATCCCCCTTCCCTTATAATGGCCACTCTACGATGTCACACTTCCTAACCCCACCATTTAATGCCCTATGGCCCCATACAATAAAAAAAAAAAAAAAATCCAATACTCACCTCACTTGTCAGCTGCTCCTCTGGACTCCAGCGTAGCCCGCATGTTCCCGCTGTGCACTGTGACCGGTCAGGAGAGCGCGGTGTAAAGACGTCACCGCGCTCTCTGACCTGACACGTCACACAGCAGCAGCGGAAGACACAGGAGCTGCTGTGCACGCATGGGGAGGGGTAAGTATGGTGCTGGGTGCCGGGGTCCTGAGCGAGCGGGGGGAGGGAGGGGAGAGGAGGAGGGGGAGGGGTAAGAATAGCGCCGGGTGCCGGGGTCCTGAGCGAGCAGGGGGAGGGACAGGAGGAGAGGGGAGGAGAGGAGGGGAGGAGAGAGTAGAGGAGGGGAGGAGAGGGGAGGGGCATCACTTTTACTGTCCGGAGATAAGTGGCCGTAGCCGCTGATCTCCCAACAGTAGCCGCATGGGGGTCAGTGGCGCCTCCGATCGGGGGACGTATGCTGCGAGCAGCCGGCTTCATCTCCCAGCTGCATCGCCGCTCACCTCCGTGCGGCAGATCAGCCGCTAACGGCCGCCATCTTTTTGTGAAATGCCACGTCGCTGATTGGCCGCGGCCGGACCAATCAGTGACGCGGGATTTCCTGGACAGACAGACAGACAGAAAGACAGACAGACGGGATAAGACAATTATATAGATAGATGGTGGTGAATTTGAATTTCAAAATATTTGCTCATCTCTGTTGCTGACATAGAAAGATCTTAACAGTGAGTCTGATGAAGGTCCATAGACTGAAATGCTGTGGTCTTCATTGTCGATTTATAAAAATCTAAAATTAATCATTGAGGAGCTTGGTGCTTTAAATTGTTGTTTTGTTTAGAAAACTATTTTCATACACACCATTAGGGATTTTTGAAATTTAAAGGAGTGGAAGAGTCTTGGGACGGTATTAACTTTATGATTTTTTTCAACTTTTACTCAGAGTAGGTAGTGGTTTTAAGAATAGTCTCTCACTCGCTTCAGGATCAGTGCTATCTTGCATTACATGGACAACCAATTTGAATGGGCATTGTGTAATCCTTTATTTCTACTGTAGTGGCACTGCAGGGAATCTACCATTACTAACAGACTTCTTGACTAGAGATGAGCGTTGTTCGACTCGAACTGTTCGCCAATCTCAAATTCGAGCTGTTTTGGGCGGTGTTCGAGCCGCTCGGTGAACACAAACGATTTGAGAAAAATTTGGCTGTTCGAGGCTATGTTCGATAACTGTTCGTGCACCAAAATCATAACTGGATTTTTTCTCAGTAATGATGAAAATTAATGTTAATAAGCAGTTTGAGTGTACAGCGGGGCGGGGGGAGGGGCAGGGGATGGATCTCTGCAGGAATAATGAAGATCTCCATTTTTTTTTCTCTTTCCCGCATTTACAGTGGGGAGGTGCAATCTGTCAGCCTATCAGCAGCGCACACACGGAGCGAAGTGCTTTTTTTCACACAAGCAAGGGCATGTGTCATTGGCAGTGTATGTCACATGTCCTTGCCCTATAAGACCCAGCCATTTTCCCCATCGCCACCATTTTCTCACTGCTGCAGCTGCGTGTTAGACGGCACCGCTGTTGCTGTGTGCGCTATACCTTGTTAATTTCAAGCCAATTTTCGCACAAATCTACAGATAGCTTGGGAGTAGGGAATAGTTGTGATTGCAGTCCTTTAAAGGACTAGGTTACAGCATTTCCTACGACTTTTATCAGGCAGGTCTGTGCTCTTAAATAGATAGGTTGTGGGAGTAAAGACTAATTGTAATTGCAGTCCTTTTCAGGACTAGGTTACATCAGTTCCTATCAGTTTTTGCCAGGCAGGTCTGTGCCAGTGCTGTGCAAGTTTTTTTCACAGCATTTGGCTGAATCTAGCAAAGCTAATCCTTTTTGGCCTATTGCAAAGTGTGTTAGTCAGTGGAGTAGCCTATCTGTGTTGCAAGATATACCACCTGTGTATAGAATACCAATTTTTTTACTGCACCTAGTGAAGTAAAATCTTTTGGGCATAGCATCATTCTATTAGTCCATCTATACTGACCTCCATCACGTTGCAAATTGAATATAATTTTTTTCTGCATCTAGCTCTGAAAAAATATTTGGCCTTCTAGCAGTGTGTAGGACTTTCTCTTTAGTCCATTTATACTGACCTCCATCAGGTTGCAAATTAAAAATATTTTTTTGTCTGCATCTAGCTCTGAAAAAATATTTGGCCTTCTAGCAGTGTGTGAGACTTTCTCTATTAGTCCATCTATACTGACCTCCATCAGGTTGCAAACTGAATATATTTTTTTTCTGCATCTACCTCTGAAAAAATATCTGGGCTTCTAGCTGTGTGTGGGACTTGTTCTATTAGTCCATCTATACTGACCTCCATCAGGTTGCAAACTGAATATAATTTTTTTCTGCATCTACCTCTGAAAAAATATTTGGGCTTCTAGCTGTGTGTGGGACTTGTTCTATTAGTCCATCTATACTGACCTCCATCAGGTTGCAAACTGAATATAATTTTTTTCTGCATCTAGCTCTGAAAAATTATTTGGCCTTCTAGCAGTGTGTGGGACTTGTTCTATTAGTCCACCTATACTGACCTCCATCAGGTTGCAAATTCAAAATAATTTTTTGTCTGCATCTAGCTCTGAAAAAATATTTGGCCTTCTAGCAGTGTGTGGGACTTTCTCTATTAGTCCATCTATACTGACCTCCATCAGGTTGCAAATTAAAAATAATTTTTATCTGCATCTACCTCTGAAAAAATATTTGGGCTTCTAGCTGTGTGTGGGACTTGTTCTATTAGTCCATCTATACTGACCTCCATCAGGTTGCAAACTGAATATAATTTTTTTCTGCATCTAGCTCTGAAAAAATATTTGGCCTTCTAGCAGTGTGTGGGACTTTCTCTATTAGTCCATCTATACTGACCTCCATCAGGTTGCAAATTGAATATAATTTTTTTCTGCATCTAACCCAGCCAATAGTTTTGGCCTAATACCACAGTTTGGCCACTCAGCTCTGCTCGGTTCCCATCCATTGTTTTTTTGTGCAAACAACTCCAGAGTTGTGAATTAGTTAACCACCAAAATGAGTGGAAAAAGGCCTGCTGCTGGTGGAAAGGGGAATAGGCGTGTTGGGAAGGGGAACAAAGGTTGTGTCCGTGGGGTAGGTGTTAAAGCAACAGTAACATCTGCAGAAGAAAGACCATCTTCCAGCCAAACTAAAATGTCTACTTCTTTTAGCGGACAATGTGATAAGATCCCTTTCTTACGGCCACGCCAATCGCTACAAATTCCAGATGAGGCACAAAAACAGCAGGTGCTTCAACGGATATCAAGTGTTCCTTTAAGTGGGCTCTCCTCCACATCAACTTCAAAATCACAAATAATCCAGTCCTCAGAGCTGTCAACCCAATCGCACTTGACCAGACGCAGAAGGTTCTGACCATAATGTAGACCCTCATTCCCAAACTGTAACTCCTGTTGGTGGAGACAATGAGGAAGACGATGATGAGACTCAAATACCTGATTGGAGCGACAACTTTAGTTTTTTGTCAGGGCAGGAACAGGTTGGCTCTGAGGACGACGGGTGTGATAACGCACAGGGTGATGATGATGAGGTTGGAGATCCCACTTACTGTCAACCCACAGTCAGCCAAGAGATGAGGTCAGCAGAGGAGGTGGAGGAGGATGCTAGTGACGACGAGGTCAGGTTGCGCCTTCCTGGACAGAGACGTAGTACTGGAAGCACGTCAACAACTGCATCCTCAAACACAACTCTGCCTCTCACCACAAGTCGTGGTGGCTCTTCAGGTCATATGGGTGCTAAGCCTTGCATAGCCTGGGCATTTTTTCAGATCGATAAAGATGACCCAACTCATGTTATCTGTAACATTTGTCAGAAAAAGCTAAGTAGAGGCCAAAAAATACATAGTTTGAGTACTTCATGCATGAACCGGCACATGGACATGAAGCATAAGTTGCAGTGGGAAGCTCACTGTGCTACAATGTGGCCTAGCCGGCCGGGCCAACCACCGTCTGCCATATCTTGTGCATCCGCGGCCTCTTCATCCTCTGTGACTGGGGGGACAGCAGTCACACCTGTTTTGGGGCGCAGACCTGCCACCTCTTTACCCGCAACAGCCAGTGTGATTGGGAGGTCATCATTTTCTTTGGAGGTGGTAACACCAGCTGGTGTTGAGCGCTGTCCGACATCGATAGCACCACCTTTGGATCAAGGCAACCTAACATGTCCGCCTGTATCTTCCTCACAGACCGGCAGTTTGCCGGGGACACCATTATCAACCCCATCTAAGCACAATAGCCAGCCCTCGGTCCCTCAGATGTGGACAAGTAAAAGACCATTTCCTCCTAGCCATGAGAAAGCTAAGAGGTTGAATTTCACCATCTGCAAGCTCTTGGCTACAGAAATGCTGCCTTTCCGCCTGGTGGACACAGAGGATTTTCGAGACCTTATGTCCGTCGCAGTGCCCCAGTACCAGATGCCCAGTCGGCGCTACTTCTCAAAGAAAGGTGTGCCTGCGCTCCACCAGCATGTCGCACACAACATCACCGCTTCTTTGAGAAACTCTGTGTGTGACAGGGTGCATTTCACCACAGACACTTGGACGAGTAGGCATGGACAGGGGCGTTACATGTCGCTGACTGGGCACTGGGTAACTATGGTCACAGCAGGACAAGGGGCCGCTGTCCAAGTCTTGCCGTCCCCACGAGTTGTGCGTCAATCCTCTTTATCTCAAAGTTCCTCCACTGCTTCTGCCTCCTCAACCTCCTCTCGGTCCTCCACCTGCACCCAAAGCCTGTCTGGTCATGCCACAAGCTTTCTAACTGCGCAGAAGGGATCCTGCACACCTCCTTACTATGCTGGCAGTAGGGCTCAACGTCATCAGGCGGTTTTTACTTTGAAATGTCTGGGAAATGTGAGTCACACAGCTGAGGAGTTGTGGTCAGCTCTGGAGAACCAATTTCATGAATGGTTGTCTCCACTGGACCTGAAACCAGGGAAGGCCGTGTGCGACAATGCTGCAAACCTGGGTGCGGCCCTTTGCCGGGGCAATGTCACACACGTGCCTTGTATGGCTCACGTGTTGAACCTGGTTGTCCAGCAATTTTTAGCCCACTATCCCGAACTAGATGGCCTTCTGCAGAGGGCACGGTCGCTGTGTGCTCACTTCCGCCGTTCGCATCCCGCAACTCAGCGACTTACATCTCTACAGAAGTCGTTGGGCCTGCCACTTCACCGGCTAAAATGCGATGTGCCTACCCGGTGGAATTCAACTCTGCACATGTTGCAGCGACTGTGGCAGCACCGACAAGCCCTGGTGCAATACGTTCTGACGTATAGCCTGGGCCAACGAGATCCAGAGGTGGGGCAAATCACGCTGGAGGAGTGGTCTCAGATCAGGGACCTATGCACCCTTCTGCACAGTTTTGAAATGGCGACGAAGATGTTTAGTGCTGACGATGCCATTATCAGCATGACTATTCTGGTGATTTACATGCTGGAGCACATGTTAAACAGAATTCGGAGTCAGGTGGTGGCACAAGAGGAGGTGGAGGAAGTAGAGGAGGAGGAGTTGTATGCGGAAGGGCTAACATCTGCAAGGTCCAGACGGTCGGCAGCACCAAGGCGGCAGGCATGTGAGGGTGGGGGAGATGGTTTTACCAGGGCGCATGGTAGCAGCCAAACTAGTGAGGAAGGTGCAGGAGCCCAGGAAGGAGTGGAGGACGAACTGATGGAAGACTCATCAGATGAGGGAGACCTTGATCACATTTCTGTTGTGCGCGGTTGGGGGGAGAGGACAGAGGAAGGAAGCATGATTGTTACCTCGCCACCAACACAACAGGGACTTGGTGCTCCTGGATGCGCAACACACATGAGTGTCTTCTTGCTGCACTACCTGCAACATGACCCTCGAATTGTGAGAATTAGAAATAATCCTGACTACTCGGTTGCCACACTGTTAGATCCCCGGTACAAAAGTAAATTTGCAGAAATTATTCCTGCCATAGAAAGGGATGCACGCATGCAGGAGTATCAGCAGATACTGTTGCAGAATCTTACATGTGCTTTTCCACAAAACACCAGTGGTGCACGTAGTGAATCTCACAGTTCCAACTTGCCAACCGTGGAACCGTCGAGTGTTCAGCACTCAAACCGTAACAGAACCACAGTATCTGCTGGTAACATCAATTTTGCGGAATCATTTCACCACTTTTTTAGCCCATCCTTTGCAAGGCCACAGGAGACAAGAAGTCTGACACATAGTCAACGCCTAGAGACGATGGTACAGGAGTATCTCTAAGTAAACATTGAAGCCATGACTGTGTCACTGGACCCTTACTCTTTTTGGGCTTCCAATCTGGATAAATGGCCGGAGCTAGCCACTTACGCCTTGGAGATCTTGTCATGCCCCTCAGCCAGCGTTCTGTCTGAACGTGTGTTCAGCGCTGCTGGTGGTGTGCTGACAGATAAGCGCACGCGGCTCTCCACTGATAATGTAGACAGACTCACGTTCATAAAGATGAACAAATCATGGATCCGAATCGACTTTTCTACCCCTGTGTCATCCTGGGGAGAGTAAAAGCTTGATGATTGGTTAAAATCAATCACCTCACCAACCGTTTTAAGCTTTCAAATTACTAATCATGTTTATCTGTACCTTGGCTGGAAAATAATTTGGGCTTTGTAGCAGTGTGCAGCACTGATTCTATTAGGCCATCTATACTAAGCTCCACCAGATTTAAAATTAATAATAATTTTTAGCTGCATCTAGCCCGAAAAATAATTTTGGGGCTCCGAGATGCGCAAGACACATAAGTGCCTTCTTGCTGCACTACCTGCAACATGACCCTCATATTGTCAGAATTCGAAGTAATCCTGACTACTGGGTTGCCACACTCTTAGATCCCCCAAACTTTTCGATCAACCTTTTCATTTTAATAAAGACCATAAAAATGTTCATTTTTGTAATTATAAGCATTAGCAGGTTATTAGAAACTGAAATCAAACAGTTTTCAACTCCAAACTTTATTCTAGGTGATGTTACATTTTCACATAGGACCCCTTGTTCGAAAGGAGCTTCTGAACTCTCTCGTCCATTGAATTTGTCAGGTTTTGGATGGTTTCTGCTTCAGTTGTTTTGCATGAGGACAGAATACCCTCCCAGAGCTGTTGCTTAGATGTAAACTGCCTCCCGCCATCATAGACACTCCTTTTGATGATGCTCCAGAGGTTCTGAATGGGGTAGAGGTCAGGGGACCATGGGGGTCACACCATAAGTTTGTCCCCTTTTATGCCCATATCAGCCAGAGATGCAGATGTTTTATGCGCAGCATGAGATGGTGCATTATCATCCATAAAAATGATCTTGCTGTGGAATACAGGGTTCTTCTTCTTGAACCATGGCAGGAAGTGCTGTTTGAGAAACTCCACATACATTATGGAGTTCATCTTTACCCCTTCAGGGATCCTAAAGGGGCCGACAATCTCTCTCCCCATGATTCCAGCCCAAAACATTACTCCACCTCCTCCTTGTTGGCGCTGTAGCCGTGTTTGCGTGGGGTGTCCATCAACCTCCACTCCATCCATCTGGACCATCGAGCGTTGCACGGCACTCATCCGTGAACAAAACAGTTTTGAAATCAGTCTTCATGTAATGTTTGGCCCACTGGAGCCGTTTCTGCTTGTGTGAAGTGGATAGAGGAGGTCGACAGGATGGCGTATGCACAGATGCAAACCTCTGAAGGACCCTGCATCTTGTTGTTCGGGGTACGTTGGAGGCACCAGCAGCTTCAAAAACTTGTCTGCTGCTATGACAAGGCTTTTTTGCCGCTGCTCTGTTAACCTGACGTAATTGCCTGTAGGAAAGAGTCCTCAATTTGCCCTTATCAGCACGCACACGTGTGTACTGTGAATCAGCTACATACTTCTTGATTGCCAAGACACTTCATCCTGATCATCGCACAATGTTGATTGTAGTCATGCCTTGACCTAAACACTCCACAATTTGTTGCTTCTCAGCAGCCGACACATCCTTTTTCTTTCCCATTTTGGCAGAAAATGTAGGCTGCTTAATAATGTGGGACAGCCTTCTTAAGTAGTCTTGCCTTTCATTGGCACACCTGCCAAACTAATTAGCACAGGTGTCTGCAATTGCTTACAGTGATATAAAGAGCCCTGACACACATCACCATCAATGAGTTTAACTGCCAAACAAACAAATTCTTCCCTTATCACTCCTAAACACTTTTTGCATAATAATTTGGAACACAGTGTACATGTGCTTTTCCACAAAACACCAGTGGTTCACGTAGTGAATCTTACAGTTCTAACTTGCCAACCGTGGTCTGTATGGAGTTGTTCAATAAAGGGCCCAAAATTAAGATAACATAGATGGGAGAGGTCTCTATGAATAGGAATTCCTAAGTATTTGATACCCTGTGAGGGCCAGGCAAAGGGAAAGTTGGACTGGATGGAATCCTGTATTGATTTGGGGAGGGAGACACCGAGGGCCTCAGACTTTGCTGCATTGATTTTAAAATTTGACCATGTAACAAAGTGATCTATTTCAGCCATAACAGCATGGATGGATATATGTGATTGAGTGATATATACTAGGACATCATCAGCAAATAGAGAGCACTTGTACTCGGTGCCTCCCACCTCAATCCACCTAATATTGGGGTTATGGCGAATTGATGAGAGCAGGTGCTCCGTCACTAGGATGTATAAGAGAGGGGACAGAGGACATCCCTGCCTTGTCCCATTGGTGATTGTGAAAGGTGATGAAAATGTTCTGATGCACCCCCTGGGCCTTGGGACACCCGGAGCCGGACCCTTTTTGGTGGATGCTGGTGGTTGTAGTTGTTAAAACCTTGCTCTTAGGTTTTTTTTCCTTTGCTGGTCACATGACCTTGTTGGCCTATTTAAGCCTGCTCCGCCCTTCTGGCTTTGCTGGACTTCATTGTATATCTACTTTCTAGCTAGCCTGTGCTCTGTGTCTTGCTCTGTTAGTTTGCTTGGTCTACTGACCTCTATGTTCTATATATTTTGTTTGTTCGTCTGTCTGCTACTATTTCTGTTAGGAGGTGTCCCATATTCCTCCCAGTCCTTAGTACTTGTAGGGATTCCTTCCCCACATCTATAGGTCTCCGTACAGACTAGCTTAGGACTTTGGCGGGTCTGATCGCGGGATCGGGTCCCCTGTTACATCGTAGGGATTAAGCTGAGTTCTATCGTAGGGACAGATCTCCTCTCTTTCCTTAGCTCTGGTAGCAGAACATAACAGTAAGTCCAGCCAGCAAATTCTCTAAGGAAATATTTTTCTGTTCCATCATGGTGTCGGTTCAGGATTTGGTTCATCGCCTGCAGGGACTCTCTCTGGAGGTGGCCGAGCTCCGTCAGCACGTGAGTAACTGTCCTGGAGCACATTTCTTGGAGCCTAAGGTATGTTTGCCGGATTTATTTTTTGGTGAACACCGAGAATTTTTTTCATTTAAAAATGCTTGCTTATTGTATTTTCGTTTGAGACCTAAGTCTTCTGGGGATGAATCCCAGCGCGTAGGGTTCATAATGTCACTTTTGCGCAAAGAGCCTCAGGAGTGGGCCTTTTCTTTGCAACCTAATGATACATGCTTCAGATCAGTGGATAGTTTTTTTTCTGCTTTGGGACTATTATATGATGATCCTGACCGTGTCGCATCAGCTGAGACTGAGTTGAGACGTTTAAAACAGAGATCAGGTAATGTGGAAAAATATTATACTCATTTCCGTCGTTGGTCTACTCAAACAGGGTGGAACGATTCTGCTCTGAAAAGTCTATTTCTTGCTGGGCTCAGTGAAAGGGTTAAAGACCTGCTAATTGCTTATCCTACACCTGAAGATTTGCAACAGGCTATGCAATTAGCTATACGGGTGGATAGAAGACTGCGTGCAAGGGTTAATGAGAGAAAATCCTCTGCTATGTCAGTTTCTGGTTATGAGAATGTGTGTACTAACAGTGGTGAACCGATTGAGATTGGATCGGTGGCACCTCGCTCTCAAGAAAAAGACCGTCGATTTTCTGAAGGCTTGTGTTTCTATTGCGGAAAATCTGGTCATTTGATTAAAGGTTGTGAGCTTCGTATGAAGAAAGAAAAAAAAATGGTCAGTCACGCCCGTATTGCCTGTTTAAATTCCAAGGGTATATTTTTAGCTGCTTCCACGATTGCTCAGAAAAAATTAATGGAATTTCGGGTGTTTGTTGATTGCGGGTCTACTCTGAATGTAATTGATGGGGGATTCGTGGAAAGACTCAATTTAAAACCTGAACCTTTATCATCCCCCATTGCTGTGGTTTCTGTGGATGGTTCCCCTTTGAAGAATATTACTCTCAAGGTCTGTGAATTTCCTCTCACTATTAATGGTGTTCACCATGAGAAATTGGATTTGGTAGTGTTGAATAACTTGCCTTCTCCAGTAATATTGGGATTGCCCTGGTTAAAATTTCACAATCCTGTACTGGATTGGTCTACCAGTGAAATTAAATCCTGGAGCCATAAATGTTATGACAAGTGTTGTAACGGGCGTATTGCAGCTTTGGATAGGGGAGAATTGCCTGTTCCTATTCAGGATTTTTGGAGAGTTTTTTCTGAGAAGGAATCGCAGGTTTTGCCTCCCCATAGAGACTATGATTGTTCTATTGAATTTGTCCCTGGAGCGACTCTTCCTAAAAGTCGTTTATTTAACCTTACTATTCCTGAGAGGAAGGCTTTGGAGGAATACATACAGACAAGTTTGGCCGCCGGTCACATTAGGCCCTCTAAGTCTCCTGTGGCGGTTGGATTTTTTTTTGTAAAAAAAAAGGACGGCGGTTTACGTCCTTGTCTGGATTTTCGTGAGATTAACAAAATTACTGTACGCAATCCTTACCCACTGCCATTGATTCCTGATCTGTTTAACCAGTTAATGGGGGCCAAGTGGTTCTCTAAAATTGACCTTAAGGGGGCATACAATCTGTTGCGCATGAAGGAGGGTGACGAGTGGAAGACTGCTTTTAACACTCCTGTGGGTCATTTTGAGAATCTGGTTATGCCTTTTGGTCTTACTAATGCTCCTGCATTTTCTCAGAATCTGATTAATGACATCCTTAGACCTTTGATCGGCAAAAATGTGGTTGTGTATTTGGATGACATTTTGATTTATTCGCCGGATCTGGAGTCTCATTGGCGGAGCGTGCGTGAGGTATTACAGTTATTAATGGACAATTCGCTTTTTGCTAAGCTGGAGAAATGTGAGTTCGCAGTCCAGAGAATTAGTTTTTTGGGCTACATTATCTCCAGCAAAGGTTTTGAGATGGATCCGGTTAAGGTTCAGGCTGTGCAGGAATGGCCTAGGCCTATTGGTTTGAAATCGATACAGAGGTTTTTGGGTTTCGCCAATTACTACAGAAAATTCATTAAAAAATTTTCTAGTATTGTCAAACCTCTGACTGATCTCACCAGGAAAGGTGCTGATGCGGTTCAGTGGTCTTCTGAGGCCATTGAAGCTTTTGTATATCTCAAGGAGAGGTTCACCTCTGCTCCCATCCTTATGCAGCCTGATGTTACTAGGCCGTTTTTGGTTGAGGTTGATGCTTCCTCTGTGGGGGTTGGCGCAGTATTGTCTCAGGATAACGGGGATGGATTACATCCCTGTGCCTTTTTTTCAAAAAAATTTTCGGAGACTGAACTGAATTACGATATTGGTAATCGGGAATTATTGGCTATTAAACTCGCATTTGAACACTGGCGCCACTTCTTGGAAGGTGCGGAATTTCCCGTTCAGGTTCTTACGGATCATAAAAATCTGATATATCTTGATGCTGCCAAGCGCCTGAATGCCCGTCAGGCTAGGTGGGCACTGTTTTTCTCGCGGTTTAATTTCTCCGTTACTTACATCCCTGGTACTAAGAATGTTAAGGCGGATGCCTTGTCTCGCAGTTTTTCTCCCATAGTCGGTGCTGAGAAAGAGGAGAACATTTTACAAGAAGGTGTTGTGATAGCTGCTTTGGACTCCGTTTTGGAAAATGAGATTCTTAAAGCATAGGAGAATGCCCCTTCTAACACTCCTCATGGGAGGTTGTTTGTGCCTGGGACCTTTAGGAGAGATTTGTTTGTTGAGTGTCACGAATCTCGGTTGGCAGGTCATCCCGGAATCTCTGAGACCAAGAGACTGGTGGGTCGCAGTTTTTGGTGGCCTGGATGGCAGAAGGAAGTCATTAAGTGGGTGCGTCAATGTACTATATGTGCTAGATCTAAGTCCTCACATACTCCTGCTGCGGGGTTGCTTTGTCCTTTGGAGGTTCCCAGTGCTCCTTGGACACATTTGGCTATGGACTTTATAACTGACCTTCCTCCCTCTGAGGGTTTTACTGTCATCTGGGTGGTCGTGGACCGTTTTAGCAAGATGTGTCACTTGGTTCCCTTTGTCAAACTGCCCTGCGCTAAAACTCTCGCTAAGGCCTTTGTCAAGGAAATTGTCAGACTTCATGGCGTTCCTACTGACATTGTTTCTGATAGGGGTCCTCAGTTCGTGGCTCGTTTTTGGCGTGCCTTTTGTGACAGGTTGGGAGTTCATTTATCGTTCTCGTCCGGATATCATCCTGAATCTAATGGCCAGACAGAAAGGAAAAACCAGGATGTTGAGCAGTTCTTGCGTTGTTTTGTGGCAGACAATCAAGAGGGGTGGTCTGAGTTTCTGCCACTTGCTGAATTTGCTCTGAACAATCATACATCTTCTTCTGCTGGTTGTTCGCCTTTTTTTTGTTGTTCTGGGAGACATCCGTCATTTGGGTCGTTCTCCAAGTTGGGATCTGCCGTGCCTGAGGAGGAGAATTTTTCCGGTGATTTGGAGAGAGTTTGGACGGATGTGCGTGGTAATCTTCAGGAGGCCAACAGAAAATCTAAGGACTACTTTGATAGGAAACGACAGGAGATTTTGTTCGCTGTTGGTGACATGGTTTGGTTGTCCTCTAGGAATCTGCGGTTGAGGATTCCTTCTAAGAAATTGGGTCCCAAGTTTGTAGGGCCCTTTAAGGTGCTTCAGGTTGTCAACCAATCTGCTGTTAGGTTGGAGGTTCCTACCTCCTGGAGAATTAATCCGGTATTTCATGTCTCTCTGTTGAAAAAAGCTGTTGTATCGGATTGTGACGCCTCTGCCTCTGTTCCTCCGGTGGTGGAGGACGGGGAATATGAAAATTCTCGCATCCTTAACTCTAGACTGTATAGAGGTAGTTTGCAGTATCTTGTGGCCTGGAAAGGTTTCGGACCCGAGGATAACTCTTGGGTGAGGTCGGATGATGTTTCCGCGTCCAGACTTATCAGAGCGTTTCACAGGAGATTTCCTGATAAGACTGGTCCTAGGGGATCCGGAGGATCCTCTTAGAAGGGGGGGTACTGTTAGAACCTTGCTCTTAGGTTTTTTTTCCTTTGCTGGTCACATGACCTTGTTGGCCTATTTAAGCCTGCTCCGCCCTTCTGGCTTTGCTGGACTTCATTGTATATCTACTTTCTAGCTAGCCTGTGCTCTGTGTCTTGCTCTGTTAGTTTGCTTGGTCTACTGACCTCTATGTTCTATATATTTTGTTTGTTCGTCTGTCTGCTACTATTTCTGTTAGGAGGTGTCCCATATTCCTCCCAGTCCTTAGTACTTGTAGGGATTCCTTCCCCACATCTATAGGTCTCCGTACAGACTAGCTTAGGACTTTGGCAGGTCTGATCGCGGGATCGGGTCCCCTGTTACATCGTAGGGATTAAGCTGAGTTCTATCGTAGGGACAGATCTCCTCTCTTTCCTTAGCTCTGGTAGCAGAACATAACAGTAGTCTCCGTGGCGGCGACCCGGTTCCGTGGCTCAGGGCGGTCAAACCAGTGGCGGAACTATTTATGTGGTTTTGATGTTTAAATGTCCGACTACGCCACCCGTGGATTGCGGTCAGAGTGAACCGCCGCTGCAGGGCAGACCGCTGAGGCTGGTGTTGTGGGTGCAGCAGAGCGTAGCATAACTCCCCACGGGAGGAGTATAGCCTCAGGGCAGTGTATGCGGAGGATGGGGGTGATGGTGCAGGGCAGCAGCAGTAACGACACGGAGTCAGTGATGCAGTCCAGGGCCTTTACTCACAGTTCTTATTATCCAGACCACGTCTGCAGGTAACGGCTGCCCATGTCGTACTGTGCTCACCAGGTGAGGGGCTCAGACAACTCCCAGATAACTTTGGAGCGCTTCACAGGACCCCCTTTGTGTGTCCTTTGTCTGGCCTTTCTTACCAACCCTTCTGTCCGGCTGCCTCGGGCCTCCTCTTGGTAAACTTGGCGCTATTTTCCCTGACCCTATGTGGTGCCTTCCTAGCGGGTGTAGCGAGGGGCTGCGCCACATAAAATGTCACAGCCTCCGGTTTTTAGCTGAGGGTCTTTTCCTGCCTCCACTAGTTTCGGGGACCGGTCTCCCCCTTTGGCCTGACCCCTCCACGCAGGTGGATTCGGGCGTGCGGTGGCGACTCGCCCGTCCGCACCCCTGGGATCCCTTTGTTCCTCGGTCCTGGTGCCTTCTCCGCTCCTCTTCCTTCCTTCTCCCTCTTCCAGGCCTGGGCCTCTGTTACAAGGCCCGCCTCCGGAGCAGAGCCCATGCAGAGCCCCTGCTCCCTGTCACTTCTGCTCAGACTTCTCTGCACTGAACTAAGATGGTGCCCACCTTTTATACTCCCTTCTCAATGCACCCAGGAACTGCTTCCTCCCTGCTCCTGCACTACAGGGTTCCCCTTCCTCAGTGTTCCCTCCCCCCACTCCAGCCAGGGACAGGGACTGTCGTACCCATCTCAGGGGCATATTGGTCGCCCTGCCCCACGGCAATGTGGTGTAATGCATGCAGGTGTCGGGTCCTGATCCACACTCCATCCTTACCTGAGAGTGAGATATCACACCTCTGGGTGAGGTGCAATACCTCTGTAGCAACCGAGCCCTCAGCGTGCTACAGTTCCATTTATCTTCAGCCTAGGTGACGTATTGCGATACAGGGCCGTGATTTTGGCTATAAAAGGGTCCCCTAGACCCCTACCCCAAGCTTTTTAAGAGAATCATATATGGCGTGCCAGGAGACTCTATGGAATGCTTTCTCAGCATCCAACGAGAGTATCTAATTACAAATTTTTAACTGCATCTAGCCCAGGAAATACTTTGTGCCTAGTAGCAGTGTCTGCTAGTCAGCGGATTATCCCGGCTGTTAAGCAAGCTACACCACCTGTAGTTTGGACACTTAATTTTTTCAAAGGAAATGCTTCGGGACCACGGGATACTCAGTGAAGAGCATCAGGAGGCACCCCAAGGCATAGGGGCTGGGACTGGCAGTAGGATGCCTTGCGGTGGACAGCTGAGCTCGATCCTTATAAAAGCTTTTTAACTGCAGCAGCTTTAGTGGACGCTACTGGAGCTGGAATTACGCGTCTGCTGGCATGAGACTTGCCCTCCAATAGATCCTTGTAAATGGATTTAAAGTGTATTCATTCAAATTAGAGAGACAATTTAAATTAAAAAGCTTAGAGCTGCCTCCACAACAGGGGGGCTCGCTCGACCCACCAGCGGACAGGCACCAGTATTGGGAGAGGGGGGCTGGCCGTCAGGGTTCACCGCGGCTCTGGCACAAACCCGGCGACACGGAGGTGGCACGGGCAGGAGCGGACTGGCCGTGTCGGCTTCTCACTTTTTGGATTTTAGAAGGGCATGACATGCCTATATCTGTGTCTCCCCCTCCTTTTACTCCTCCACCTCTTTTCTTTTCACATGACTATATGTACTTGTCACTTTTCCATGTGTTAGTTGTGTCTTCTGAGCAGTTTGTCAGCTTTTGGACACCTTTGAAGGTGTTTTCTATGTGTTTCTATGTGTTTTTGTTTGCCTGCCATTGGTTTTAACGGTGTTCGAAGGTGTTCGACGAACAGTTCGACGAACAGTTCGGCGAACACACGGGTGTTCGACGAACCGAACCGAGCTCGAACACTACGGGGGGTGGCTCAACACTATTCTTGACTACCAAGGACAGATCTCTTGGGGGGCCAGCTTAGAAGCACTTTGAGTTTAGCTACTTGTCAAGGGATCCTTCTAACAAGAAGAGATAATCCAAATCATAAATACATAAAAGAGATAAGTTACCTTTCAATCTGCTATTTCATGCCTGCATCATATTGTATAACAGCCCATTTTTTGTTTCAATGTTTTCGAACTTGTTTTTTGTTAACAATATGAATTACCAATTAAATACTTTCAGAAACTTGATGCAAATTGAATAACATCAGTCCCCTAATTGTAAGACTGGTGGATATTCAGGGGCTACAACATCCTCTAGATTTTGTCAGACATCTCATCAATACTCTAACATTAGCAACTGTTTAATTCACACCACTAAGGATGACGGAATTGAGATCTAGAACAATGTTCTTAAACTGGTTGTCCCATTAGTGTAACACCTTTTTAGGGCATCTACCCTCACTGAGGGGATTTTCTCAGAAGCTCTCAGTTTGGTGAACTTGGGATGTCCATTAAATATATTTACTTCAATTAATCTAAATAGCTGTCATGTAAATTATTTTTACGTCCAAAAAAACAAAAGTATTCTAAGAATGATACCTTTGTTGACTAACCAGAAAAATATTTGCAAGCTTTCAGAGCACAGAGGCTCCTTCATCAGGCGCGATTACAAATTAATTACTGAGACAAGAACACATTTAGGCTATGTGCCCACGATGCAGAAATGCTCCGGATTTTTCCTGAGCGTTTCTGCATCTTCCTGGCAGAAAAAACGCATGCGGATTGTACATGCGGATTGTACATGCGGATTGTGCATGTGGATTGTACATGCGGATTGTACATGCGTTTTTCCTGCCAAGGACAAGCAGATGTGAAGCGTTCTTCACATGCATTTCCCCATGCGGGTTGTCAAGCACTTTCCAAGCGACTTGCATGGATTTATATAGTGTGACCCAACAATGGTAAAAAATAAAAAATAAATATATACTTACCTTCTGATGTCCCCCGGAGTCCTTGCCTCTGCTTGCCGGCAGCTCTCGGTAGATTTAAGGACCTGCCGATGTCAGCGTCGCGTGACCCGTCACATGACTAAATGACGTCAGCGCAGGTCCTTTAGTCCACCGCGAGCTGCCGGCAAGCAGAGACAAGGATACCGGGGACATCAGAAGGTAAATATAATATTTATTTTTTATTTTATTCTTTTTTTTACAGGTTCTATGGTACCCGGGTCCGGAGGAGAGTCTCCTCTTCTCTAGACCTGGGTACCATCCACACATTGAAACGCATGGATTCCGCATGTACAGATGCAGTGATGCGGATTCCATGTGTTCCAATGCAAGTCAATGGCAGCGAAAACGCCGCATTTATGCACAATTAATGGTAGTGCTGCGAATTTTTCCGCAATGATAATCCGCAGCGGAAATTTCCACAGCATGTGCACAGCACATGCGGATTATCATTGGGGAACATGGCAAACCTTCTACCAAGCATTTTTTAAGCGTTTCTGCAGCGGAATTGCCGCTGCAGAAACGCTTAAAAAACGCATAGTCACCACACAGCCTTAAGAGATATTACACAGGACATTTGTGCATGTGGTAGATGGGGTAATGCCTCCTAAAGATAAGCCAAGTTTATATAATGAAGGGTTTTTTTTTTTTTACGAATGGAGAGGTAGTGGGAATGATGGGTCAGGAGTTTGGTGATCTGGAGTCTGGTGGAGGTGTGAAGTTTGTCCATGTAGGGAGTCATAGAGGTGTGCTGTGTGCCCACTATACGTTTTTTAAGCATTTCCGCAGCGGCAATTCCGCTGCAGAAATGCTTAAAAAACGCTTGGTAGAAGGTCCGCAATGTTCCCCAATAACAATCCGCATGTGCTGTGCACATGCTGTGGATTATCATTGCATAAAAATCCGCAGCACTACCATTAATTTTGCGTAAACGCGGCGTTTTCGCCACCATTGACTTGCATTGGAATGCTTGGATTCCGCATCACTGCATCTGTACATGCGCATTCCATGCATTTCAATGTGCGGATGGTACCCAGGTTTGGAGAAGAGGAGACTCTCCTCCGGACCCAGGTACCAAAGTACCTGTGAAAAAGGAATAAAATAAAAAATAAATATTATACTTACCTTCTGATGGCACCCGGTGTCTCTGCTTGCCGGCAACTCGCGGTAGACTAAAGGACCTGCGCTGACGTCATTTAGTCATGTGACGAGTCATGCGACGCTGATGTCGGCAGGTCCTTAAATCTACTGCGAGCTGTCAGCAAGCCAAGACAAAGACTCCGGGGGCCATCAGAAGGTAAGTATAATATTTATTTTTTATTTTTTACCATTCTTTTACGGTCACACTATATAAATCCATGCCGGTTGCATGGATTTATATAGTGTGACCAAGTTGTCAAGCACTTTCCAAGTGATGCTAAAATCGCTTGGAAAGCGCTTGTCAACCCGCATGCGGAAATGCAAGTGAAGAACGCTTCACTTCCGCATGTCCCTCGCAGGAAAACGCATGTACAATCCGCATGTACAATCCGCATGTACAATCTGTATGCGTTATTTCTGCCAGGGAGATGAAAAACGCTCAGGAAAAATCCGGAGCATTTCTGCATCGTGGGCACACAGCCTTACACTACTCTTTCTGGGGATCTGAGAGTATTGATGAAATGACCCTTTTAATACATAGATCCTAATAACAACTAGTAGGTGTGAGATGTCATCATTAGAGCACCTCTAAAATATTGATTATGTAATTGAAGCTTCTTCTTACTCTAGCTGCAACTGCTAATTGAGTCTTCATCGATGCCTCTTCAATCCTTGACAGCATATTTCACGAGACAACATGATGAATGCCAGTGATTGGATCAGTGCTGTTTATATTGCTATTGATAATTTTTCATCATGCACATGGCAGGCCTGTTTATAATAATAGCAGCAATGTTTATGTTACTATGATTAGTTTTAGACCACTTTAATAGTGCTCATAGAAAACATATAAATGCTAAGCTGATGTAATGTGTTTGACATAAATATGAAGGTTGCTAAGTATTGTTATTGTAGATGGAGTTAAAAAACACAAGGAAACCAGGCAAAAAATGAAACATATGGAACACATTTTATTTTGTGTGTGATTAGTGAGAAGAACAGTAGGGTTTTTTGTGATTCAGTTGGACGTAATATATTATACTCTGGCAATTCTTTTTTTTCTACATGAAGATCAGCATGCAAGAACATCAAGCTATGATCATTTCTGATATACAATGTTTAACATAATTTACCATTTAATTACATTATTGTATTATGGCAGTCAATGCTTTACAGGGAACTGCTGATATAATAAATCACTGGCTTGTAAACCGTCAAATATATACTTGCAATAAACAGACAAATAGGTCTGATACATGATTGCCTGTTTTTTGGTTATACCCAATTAATTATTCTATTTGTGCCTTTGTTATGTCTATTTTCTGTTTGCTCTCCTGTTATCTTTCTTTTTTTTCTCGCCTTGTCTAGCAATTCCTGATGATTTGGCTTGATTCATCAATTACTACTTTTTAAAAATTCACAAACTGTGGCACAAGTACACTCCACTCCCTCTTGGTGTATATTTAAGTATACCTGTATTTTGTCGCATTTTTTTGTGCTATTCCGTGAAACGTGCGACTTTTGTTGCATAAACAATTCAAGACAAAAAAACGTGACGAGTTGCTGAGAACAATAATTTTTGTTCCAGTATAAACAATCTAATCACGTCATGAATGAGCATCATGAACTCTCATCTGGGTTGCTGGTATTTATAAATGTGAATACTATATACATACCCAGTATGTGACACAAACATTGTATGTTACATACACATCTACTCACACTGAATGTTACATATGTACTGTATATACACATAGCACACACACACATGTATACACACAGCACATACACACACATATATGTATACTCAGAGTACATACATACAGACATATACAGTACAGACCAAAAGATTAGACACACCTTCTCATTTAAAGATTTTTCTGTATTTTCATGACTATGAAAATTGTACATTCACACTGAAGGCATCAAACTATGAATTAACACATGTGGAATTATATACTTAACAAAAAAGTGTGAAACAACTGAAAATATGTCTTATATTCTAGGTTCTTCAAAGTAGCCACCTTTTGCTTTGATGACTGCTTTGCACACTCTTGGCATTCTCTTGATGAGCTTCAAGAGGTAGTCAGCGGACATGGTTTTCACTTCACAGGTGTGCCCTGTCAGGTTTAATAAGTGGGATTTCTTGCCTTATAAATGGGGTTGGGACCTCAGTTGTGTTGTGCAGAAGTCTGGTGGATACACAGCTGATAGTCCTACTGAATAGACTGTTAGAATTTGTATTATGGCAAGAAAAAAGCAGCTAAGTAAAGAAAAATGAGTAGCCATCATTACTTTAAGAAATGAAGGTCAGTCAGTGCGAAAAATTGGGAAAATTTTGAAAGTGTCCCCAAGTGCAGTTGCAAAAACCATAAAGCGCTACAAAGAAACTAGCTCACATGAGGACCGCCCCAGGAAAGGAAGACCAAGAGTCATCTCTGCTTCTGAGGATTAGTTTATCCGAGTCACCAGCCTCAGAAATCGCAGGTTAACAGCAGCTCATATTAGAGACCAGGTCAATGCCACACAGAGTTCTAGCAGAAGTCACATCTCTTCAACAACTGTTAAGAGGAGACTTTGTGCAGCAGGCCTTCATGGTAAAATAGCTGCTAGGAAACTACTGCTAAGGACAGGCAACAAGCAGAAGAGACTTGTTTGGGCTAAAGAACACAAGGAATGGACATTAGACCAGTGGAAATCTGTGCTTTGGTCTGATGAGTCCAAATTTGAGATCTTTGGTTCCAACCACCGTGTCTTTGTGCGACGCAGAAAAGGTGAACGGATGGACTCTACATGCCTGGTTCCCACCATGAAGCATGGAGGAGGAGGTGTGATGCTGTGGGGGTGCTTTGCTGTTGATACTGTTGGTGATTTACTCAAAATTGAAGGCATACTGAACCAGCATGGCTACCACAGCATCTTGCAGCGGCATGCTATTCCATCCGGTTTGCGTTTAGTTGGACCATCATTTATTTTTCAACAGGATAATGACCCCAAACACACCTCCAGGCTGTGTAAGGGCTATTTGACAAAGAAGGAGAGTGATGGGGTGCTACGCCAGATGACCTGGCCTCCACAGTCACCAGACCTGAACCCAATCGAGATGGTTTGGGGTGAGCTGGACAGCAGAGTGAAGGCAAAAGGGCCAACAAGTACTAAGCATCTCTGGGAACGCCTTCAAAATTGTTGGAACACCATTTCCGGTGACTACCTCTTGAAGCTCATCAAGAGAATGCCTAGCGTGTGCAAAGCAGTCATCAAAGCAAAAGGTGGCTACTTTGAAGAACCTAGAATATGAGACATATTTTCAGTTGTTTCACATGTTTTTGTTAAGTATATAATTCCACATGTGTTAATTCATAGTTTTGATGCCTTCAGTGTGAATGTACAATTTTCAAAGTCATGAAAATACAGAAAAATCTTTAAATGAGAAGGTTTGTCCAAACTTTTGGTCTGTACTGTATGTGTACACAGAGAACATGCAAACATACACGGTCTGTACTGTATGTGTACACAGAGCAAATATACCATGATAAATGTATACATAGAGCACTTATATAAAGACACATGTATACACAGAGCACATATACACAAAGCACATACATACAGACACTTAAAAACACAGAGCACATACATATAGACATATATATATATACACAGAGCACATACACATACATAAAGACATGAATACACAGAGAACATACATACATGTATACAGACACATGTATATACAGAGCACATGCATAGATAGAGACATGTGTTATGCACACGCCCGGACTGACTGGCGTGTGCGGATGTTGTGGTTCCACTGGACCATGAACCGGAGAGTGCCTGGAGGGGCGTGACTAAGTATCTGGCCGATCCGACCAAGATGGCACGACGGCATACGACGCCAGTGCACAAGGGAGAAACCGGGCAGAGGGACCAGGTGCTACTCCAGGTCAAACTCCGGACACGGGGGTTGACCCACACAGGGATTACTGGAACAGGCTGGTTAGGCTGGCGTACAGACTGGAGGGTATAGGCAGGCACGACTGGTATGCAGGCAGGCGGGTAAAGGCAAGCGCAGCTAGAGTGCAGACAGGGAGGCACTAGCAGGTAGGAACACAGGCGGGATAGGACCCAGTACACACTGGGACTCAGGAACAATACAGGCAGAGGGGTACAGGCAAGCACAGCTAGAGTGCAGACAGGGAGGCACTAGCAGGTAGGAACACAGGCGGGATAGGACCCAGTACACACTGGGACTCAGAAACAGGCAGGTTAGGCTGGCACAGACTGGTGGATGTAAGCAAACACGGCAGGTATGCAGATGGGTGGATACAGGCGAGTATGCAGGCAGGGAGGTACTGGCCGAAAGGACGGGCTGGAGCACAGAAAGGTTAATACCCAGTACAGACTGGGTCACAGAACCGCAGATGCGGTAGACAACCACAGCAGAGAGGGAACGCCCGAAGCGGTGGGCAAGAACAGAGCAGGACGGGGCTGCAGGAGCAGCGGGCAGAAGCAGGGCAGGACAGGACTGCCGGAGCAGCGGGCAGAAGCAGGGCAGGACAGGACTGCCGGAGCAGCGGGCAGAAGCAGGGCAGGACAGGACTGCCGGAGCAGCGGGCAGAAGCAGGGCAGGACAGGACTGCCGGAGCAGCGGGCAGAAGCAGGGCAGGACAGGACTGCCGGAGCAGTGAGCAAAAGGGTCAGAGCGGAGCAAGGCTGCGGAGCAGTGAGCAAGGAGTCAGAGCAGGCTAGAACCGCCGGAGCGGTAAGCAAAGGAGTCAGAGCAGACTAGAACCGCCGGAGCGGTGAGCAAAGGAGTCAGAGCAGGCTAGAACCGCCGGAGCGGTGAGCAAAGGAGTCAGAGCAGGCTAGAACCGCCGGAGCGGTGAGCAAAGGAGTCAGAGCAGGCTAGGCTGAGTAGGGGGGACAGGGCTCTGTTCACACGGAACAGACAGGAAGGGAAAGGCAGAGCCAGACACCCACAGGGTACTAGCAGAGAAGTAGCGAGTGGACCACAAACTCACAAACGGGAGTACAGAGACAACAAGCAGGAGTTAGGTACGAGTTCAGACTCTGCAGAAAAAGGAAGGGAACGGACATAGAGGCAAAACAGGTAAAGGATAGGAGAGAGTTCAGACTGGAACTGAGTGTACGGAGGAGACCGACACTGCAGCGGAATACAGGAGCGGGTCTGGGAATACGGCCCCCAGAGAGGCAGGACGAACAGGCAAGGAGCGTGTTCAGACAGGACAGACAAGATACAGGAGCGGGTCTAGGTAATCAGCCCCTAGAAGGCGGGAGGAACAGGCTAGGAGCGTGTTCAGACAGGTCAGACAAGATACAGGAACGGGTCTAGGTAATCGGCCCCTAGAAGGCAGGAGGAACAGGCTAGGAGAGTGTTCAGACAGGCCTGGAAATACAGCCTCCAGGATAGGCAGACAAGAGAACACAGAACGGGACCTGGCACCTTCAGAGTGCAAGCACACACTGAATGAAACACTATGCTCAGGCAGGAATAGATGGGAGCAGCTGAGCTATATACCAGGTGACAGACAGCAATAGGCTGAGGACGCACAAGGGGTGTGACCCACAGCAGGTACAAAAAGCAGGAAGTGATCGGGCGCCGCCCTTAAGCAGCAGAAACAGACACAAACAGACAGCATGGAGGGAAGCCAGAGAGACATTCTGGACTGGAGATCAAGTGCGCGCTCTTGCACAGTAGGAGATGGACCACCATGCAAGGACGCCGCCAGGTATTTTACAGTACCCCCCCCCTTACGCCCCCTCTTCTTCAGGCCTGCCAGAATCTTCCGCAGGGAATTCGAGGACCAGTCGTTCACTTCAAGGAGATCACTTCCACTGTCCACAGGAAAAACTGATCTCATCTGGTTAGCTAGGATGCTACCTCCTATCCAGCCATCCTCAGCAACAGACGAAACGGGTGGAGTACCAGGAACAGCACACAAGGAAGTCTCTCTCCACATATTTTCAGGTGGCACCCCAGAGGGTACAGGAGACAACTGGAAGTCCTTCACCGGGTTGGAGGGGGACAGAGACTTGGGGGTAATCTCTGCTTCGAGGTACATCTTGTCAAGCTCACAGGAAGAAATAGACGGGTTATCAGGTACATAATGAGGAAAAGTCACTGTCTCTTTGTTATCTGGTGGTACCCCGGAGGATTCAGGAAACAACTGGAGGTCCTCCGCCGGGTCAGAAGAGTGCAGAGGCTCAGAGAAAACATCTGCTTCAGAGTACACTAGGTTGGACTCACTGGACGAAGCAAGCGAGGTATCGGGTACCGAGTATAGGAAAGTCTCTGTCCATTCACCACCAGGTGGCACCCCGAAGGGTTCTGGAGACAACTGGCGGTCCTCCGCCTGGTCAGAAGGGTGTAGAGACTCACGGGTAACCTCTGCTTCAGAGTACACTAGGTTGGACTCACTGGACGAAGCGAGCGAGGTATCAGGTACAGAGTAAAGGAGAGTCTCTGTCCTTTCGCTACCAGGTAGCACCCCGAAGGGTTCTGGAGACAACTGGAGGTCCTCCGCCTGGTCGGAAGGGTGTAGAGACTCGGGAGTAACCTCTGCTTCGGAGTACACTAGGTTGGACTCACTGGACGAAGCGAGCGAGGTATCAGGTACAGAGTATAGGAGAGTCTCTGTCCTTTCGCTACCAGGTAGCACCCCGAAGGGTTCTGGAGACAACTGGAGGTCCTCCGCCTGGTCGGAGGGGTGTAGAGACTCGGGGGTAACTACCACTTTGGGGTACCGATTGTCAGGCTCACAGGACGAAGCGGACAAAGTATCGAGTACCGAGTGTAGAGAAGTCTCTCTCCATTTGTCATCGAGTGGTATCCCGGAGGATTCAGGAGGCAACAGGGGGTCCTCCGCCAGGTAGTAGAGGTGCACAGACTCAGAGGTAACCACAGCTTTGGAGCATCCTTGGACATGCACACCGGTTAAAGTGGGTGAAGCATCTGATGCCGGGTGCAGGAAGTTCTCCTGTGTGGAGTCTGGATGGGCAGAAGTCTCTTCGGGCAGGAGAACCGGAGCACTACCCACGCACATTACCCGTTGGGGCTTCTCCGGGATACAGGGAGATGAAGCTTCAGTAGGGACTTCAAGGTTGGGGTCAGGAGGTCTCAGGGAGGACAGACCCTGGCGTGACGGCTTGCCTCTACGTCTAGCACGTCTGGACTGCCTCTTGAGGTTGGGAGATGTATTCCGGAAAGCGTAGTCACCCTGTGAAGATTCTGGGTGGACAGTAGTCTCATTGGGCTGGAGGACTATTGCGCTACCCACACACATTACCCATCGGGGCTGCTCCGGGATATTGGGAGGTGAAGCTTCAGCAGGAGCCTCCGGGTTAGGATCATCGAAGACCATTAGAAAGGCCACCAGGAAGGCCATTAGGTCCAGGAGGATCGGATCCTGTGTTTCATATAGGGGGTTGATCCATTCTAAGGCATCACCCGCCAGGTAAGACATAATGAATGCCACCTTAACCCGATCGGTGGGAAAACATAGAGGGTAGAACTTGAAGTGTAGCATGCATTGCTCCACAAATGCACGACTTTGTCTTGGATCCCCATAGTAACGTGGCGGATCCGCAGGAACGAGAGCAGATAGATCCATCTGGACGGGTGCGTAATTCGCCTGGAACTCAGCTGAGAAAAAAAAAAAAAAAATTTTATTTATTTATTTTTAATGCATGTATTCGCTGGAAAACTTCTCAGAGAGCGAAGGCCGTGGGGCTCAACGGGAACCATGGCCTGAGCATGCTGTTATGCACACGCCCGGACTGACTGGCGTGTGCGGGTGTTGTGGTTCCACTGGACCATGAACCGGAGAGTGCCTGGAGGGGCGTGACTAAGTATCTGGCCGATCCGACCAAGATGGCACGACGGCATACGACGCCAGTGCACCAGGGAGAAACCGGGCAGAGGGACCAGGTGCTACTCCAGGTCAAACTCCGGACACGGGGGTTGACCCACACAGGGATTACTGGAACAGGCTGGTTAGGCTGGCGCACAGACTGGAGGGTATAGGCAGGCACGACTGGTATGCAGGCAGGCGGGTAAAGGCAAGCGCAGCTAGAGTGCAGACAGGGAGGCACTAGCAGGTAGGAACACAGGCGGGATAGGACCCAGTACACACTGGGACTCAGGAACAATACAGGCAGAGGGGTACAGGCAAGCACAGCTAGAGTGCAGACAGGGAGGCACTAGCAGGTAGGAACACAGGCGGGATAGGACCCAGTACACACTGGGACTCAGGAACAGGCAGGTTAGGCTGGCACAGACTGGTGGATGTAAGCAAACACGGCAGGTATGCAGATGGGTGGATACAGGCGAGTATGCAGGCAGGGAGGTACTGGCCGAAAGGACGGGCTGGAGCACAGAAAGGTTAAGACCCAGTACAGACTGGGTCACAGAACCGCAGATGCGGTAGACAACCACAGCAGAGAGGGAACGCCCGAAGCGGTGGGCAAGAACAGAGCAGGACGGGGCTGCAGGAGCAGCGGGCAGAAGCAGGGCAGGACAGGACTGCCGGAGCAGCGGGCAGAAGCAGGGCAGGACAGGACTGCCGGAGCAGCGGGCAGAAGCAGGGCAGGACAGGACTGCCGGAGCAGCGGGCAGAAGCAGGGCAGGACAGGACTGCCGGAGCAGCGGGCAGAAGCAGGGCAGGACAGGACTGCCGGAGCAGTGAGCAAAAGGGTCAGAGCGGAGCAAGGCTGCGGAGCAGTGAGCAAGGAGTCAGAGCAGGCTAGAACCGCCGGAGCGGTAAGCAAAGGAGTCAGAGCAGACTAGAACCGCCGGAGCGGTGAGCAAAGGAGTCAGAGCAGGCTAGAACCGCCGGAGCGGTGAGCAAAGGAGTCAGAGCAGGCTAGAACCGCCGGAGCGGTGAGCAAAGGAGTCAGAGCAGGCTAGGCTGAGTAGGGGGGACAGGGCTCTGTTCACACGGAACAGACAGGAAGGGAAAGGCAGAGCCAGACACCCACAGGGTACTAGCAGAGAAGTAGCGAGTGGACCACAAACTCACAAACGGGAGTACAGAGACAACAAGCAGGAGTTAGGTATGAGTTCAGACTCTGCAGAAAAAGGAAGGGAACGGACATAGAGGCAAAACAGGTAAAGGATAGGAGAGAGTTCAGACTGGAACTGAGTGTACGGAGGAGACCGACACTGCAGCGGAATACAGGAGCGGGTCTGGGAATACGGCCCCCAGAGAGGCAGGACGAACAGGCAAGGAGCGTGTTCAGACAGGACAGACAAGATACAGGAGCGGGTCTAGGTAATCAGCCCCTAGAAGGCGGGAGGAACAGGCTAGGAGCGTGTTCAGACAGGTCAGACAAGATACAGGAACGGGTCTAGGTAATCGGCCCCTAGAAGGCAGGAGGAACAGGCTAGGAGAGTGTTCAGACAGGCCTGGAAATACAGCCTCCAGGATAGGCAGACAAGAGAACACAGAACGGGACCTGGCACCTTCAGAGTGCAAGCACACACTGAATGAAACACTATGCTCAGGCAGGAATAGATGGGAGCAGCTGAGCTATATACCAGGTGACAGACAGCAATAGGCTGAGGACGCACAAGGGGTGTGACCCACAGCAGGTACAAAAAGCAGGAAGTGATCGGGCGCCGCCCTTAAGCAGCAGAAACAGACACAAACAGACAGCATGGAGGGAAGCCAGAGAGACATTCTGGACTGGAGATCAAGTGCGCGCTCTTGCACAGTGGGAGATGGACCACCATGCAAGGACGCCGCCAGGTATGTTACAACATGTATACAAAAAGCACATACATACATGTATAGACAGAGCATATATACACATACATAAACATGTTTACATGTACGCATAGAGGACATATATACAGAGACATGCATACACAGAGCACAACCATACAGAAACATGTATGCACAGAGCACATACATATAGAGACTTGTATACACATAGCACATACTTATAGAGATGCATACACAGCACATACATAGAGATATGCATACATTGCTCATATATAAAAATACATGTACAGTATATACAGAGCACATACATAGAAATATATGTATAAACAGAGCAGCCTGTTCCATCTTTCTAAATTTTTCTCAGAATTTGGTCCCTCTTACTTATCTGTCCCCTCATCTTCCATGCACCCAATAGCACTTGGTAACTGTACTCAGACAGATGCTGGTTGATGACTTGATCATGCAGCTTATTTGAAATGCCCTATCCTCCTTATTATGCTCTGCTCTATCTTGCTCAAGGATACAGCTCTCTCTTGGTTCACCTACTACCTCCCTGACTGCTCCTTCGCTGTATCTTTTGCTGGCTCCTCTTTCTTTCCTCTTTCCCCTTTTGTTGGGGTTCCTCAAGGTTCTGTTGTAGGTCCCCTCCTCTTCTCCCTAGATACTGCCCCAATTGGAGAAACCATCAGTACATTCGGTTTTTATTACCATCTCTATGCTGATGACACCCAATTATACATGTCATCACCTAACATCACCCCTGCATTATTACAAAATATCAGTGTTTGTCTTTTTGCTGTCTTTAACATCATGTCCTCACTCTATCTAAAACTTAATCTGTCAAAACCTGAACTCCTTGTGTTTACTCCCTCTACTAACCTACCCAAACCCAATACTGCCATTTGCATGTGTGGTTCTACCATTACTCCCCAGCAGTATGCTCGCTGTCTTGGAGTTATATTTGACTCAGATCTTCCCGACATCCAATTACCCACTCGCTCATGTCACCTACACCTCCTCAAAAACATCTCTAGAATTTGACCTTTTCTTACCTTTGACTCTGCAAAATCTCTTACTGTTGCTTATTTGTTTATTCATTCTCATCTGGACTATTGCAACTCTCTACTAAATGGTCTCCTTCTTATTAAACTCTCCCCTCTCCAATCCATCCTGAATGCAGCAACCGGAATTATATTCCTCTCCAACCGCTACACCGATGCCTCCACCCTGTCCCAGTCATTGTACTGGTTGCCCATCCTCTACAGAGTCCAATATAAACTTATCACTCTCACATACAAAGTTCTCACAGTTTTGCAACACCCTACATCTCTTCCTTCATCTCTGTCTATCACCCTACCCATATTCTGAGTTCAGCTAATGACCTAAGACTAACATCATCAATAATCCGAACCTCCATATCCCGTCTCCCAGACTTCTTGCGAGTTGTGCCAATACTCTAGAATGCACAGGACAATTCGATTAATTCCCAATACCCTCACTTAAGAGTATTCCAGTTTTGCCCTTTAAACATTTTTTTCCAAATTTGGTTCCTTGCAGCATCTGTTTACACAGCCTCCATGCACTTAATATCACTTTGTACTTATACAGATACTGGCTGGTGACAGTTTCCTGCAGCATTATGTGAATACCTTATTTATAATATTGATGGCTGGACCTTACAATACAAGCACTTTTTACCATTTACCTTTCGTGTCTCCCCTATTTCCTCTTAGATTGTAAGCTTTCGAGCAGGGCCCTCTACCTACTCCTGTAACTGTTGCACTATGTGTTACTTTGTAATGTGTAATGTCTTTACATGTCCCCGCTTAATTGTAAAGTGCTGCAAAATATGATGGTGCTATGTAAATAAAATTATTATTATTTATTATTATTTATTATTATTGTAATAGCCGAAAAATCTAAACAGTATTTTGATGTCTTTGTAGGTGTGTGTTTAGATATGTTCAGTATATAGGTCTGTATTAAAAACCAAGACAAGCAAATAAACATTGTTTAACATCAATGAGTCCAATAGTATTTCCATGTTTTTATCGTCAAACAGCATACAATTGAAGACTATAATCAAATATGACACATAGGAGGCTTTAAGCCAATATTGTTAAGAGGATGGCCTAGAGAAAGAGAGACCTTAAGTGATCTTTGCTTTAGCATTTTCCCAGAAACAGTCAACATTCTGTACATTCTGCATCCTTGGCAGCAAACCTAGAAAGAGCTTATAATAAGAGACAAATGCATCTACATGTATTATTGGGTGACAAATTATAAACAATGAAAAATCCCTTAAATATGATGTGGGAAATGTAAAAGAATTATGAGAATCATATAAAATTTACAGTCATTCAGCGCAGTGCTGTAATAAGTTGTTATGAACAGGATCTATATAAGACACTAAAAATGTTATTAAAAGACAAATTCTGAAGGGAAGTGACCCTGCCACATATATCATTGATGTTCAAAGTATCATTTCTTGCATATAGTTTGCTTATATGTTTAACATAAAAGATAAAAGCAAACATGGCACACAATGAGAGAACCAAGTGTGAGAGCAGATGTTAAGAACTAGTCATTTTTACTGTTCTACATAAATGAATGCTACAGACCTGACTGAAATGATTAAATATTTTTATAAGCATATTGTTCAATATGGTCTTCATTAGCCTTGGATAAAACATTAACAGCAGGGGTGGGCTATTGGGGCCACGGGGATAAAGTTAATCTACAAGATCTTCATGAAGCTGCTGGAGAATGATGACACTTATGGAATAATTCCTAAATGAATAAATCAATGGCCAGGCATGTTTTGCTAAGTATATATATATACAGCAATGAGGTTTCAAATTCTTCATGATTTCAGCAACTGAACATCAGATGCTGGTTGCCAATTGTCAGTTAAAATGCATAATAAACAATGTCCATGGTGTGCAAAGTAGATTGTAAAAAAACAAGACAGGGGTTTCAAGAAATGAAGGTAATATACTACGTCATTGTGTAGGCAGGCAACAAAAAAATGGAAGTGGTCTTCAAATGTAACAGTTGTTACATCAATAAGAAGCTTTGTAATATAGCAAAGAGATTTGCTTCTTTCTCATTCTAGACTAATCAATCACACTCAATTCACTGATGAAAAATACAGATTTTTCAATTCACTGATGGATCAGATTACAGTTGCTGTTTTTAAAATTCTATGGTGAGGAGAGGGGAAAGAGGAGGGCAGAGCTGGAAAGAAATAGAAGCAAGTTCATTTGAAACAACAGTTACACATTACAAAAAAACCATGCCATAGAGGTTGTTTCTACCATACAGTGGAATAATAAAGTTTGCCATTGGAGTGCTGATATTCATTCAGTGTGTCATTTCTGGAGCTGACCCATCAAGGAGCCAGATTAGCAAACTCTTCATTTTGCATTTTTTGATCTGCTCATCAGTCTTGCAGTGGAAACTGTTGAACTGATAGTAGAAGGAGCTGAAACATGCAGTCTGAAAAAGGCACCCCTGAAATCTGAGGTGGCGCAAGCCACTTGTCAGATGCACTGAATTTATTAAGAGGCATATCTTAATTAATCAAGAGCCTCTGACTTCAAGACCGGTGTGAACATCGCCAGTCTTGATGAATCGCGACCATTGTGCATAAAAATCCACGATGCTCTTCTGACTCAAAAACTGCAGGCCGAGAGCTTCATTTCATAGGTTTTATGGAGGAGCAGCTGCATACATGCCTTTCATCACCAAGCACAGTCCTAAATATCAGATGGAGTGCTGTAAGGCATGTCATCAGTAAACTTTTGGAGCAATGAGTAATGGGTGGAGTGACAAATCGTATTGGCCCATTCCCCTTATTTCCATTGAAAGGAAATCTTAGTATTTCATCATACCAAGACATATGACATATGGACAATTATATGCTTCCAATTTTGAGAAAAAAGTTAAAGTCCGTTTTCTGTTCCAGCATACCTGTCTAAAGGCATGCTCAGGTGATTTTAGTATGGGAGAACTTGATTAGCCTGCTCTGAGCCCTGAACTCAACTCCATCAAACACTTCTGGGATTAAATATAAATTGACCTCACAACCTGACAAATGCTCTCCTGGATAAATGGACAAAAATTCCCACATACACAATCTAAAATCTTGTAGAAAGTGTCTCTCTCTCTCATCTCTCATTACTAATGGTTTAAAAGGCGTGTGATTTGATTTTTTTTTCATACATTTTTTTAAAAATATTCATTATTTTTAACTGTATTTATTAGTCCCCTTAAGGGACCTGAAACTGCAATCATTCGATCGCTTGTACTATACATAGCAGTGCTTCAAAGTGCTATGTATAGTGAAAATCACGATCTCCTATGAACACCAGCTAAGCGCTGGCTTTCACAGGAGTATTATAATGACCAGCAAGGGGGTCTTCAGCAGACCTTCGGCTGTCATAGCAACCCATCAGAACCCCGAGATCACGTCATGGAATGATGACTCGCTCCCCTGATGGCGCATGTTAAATGCCTCTGTCAGAGATTGAAAGCGGCATTTAACAGCCTAATACCAGCGCGCGGAGCTCAATACAAATGCACATCACAATTTTCACATTTATATTTTTTAAATAATTAGAAAACCATGTATTTCCTTTACACTTCAAAAATACTTTCTACTTTCAAGTGCTATATTACATAAAATCCCTTTAAAATAAATTTAAGTTTGTGGCTGTAACGTGAAAAAATGTGGAAAAGTTCATGAGTTTGAATATGTTTTCAAGTTTCAAGACACTGTACATACAAATAAATATATATATAGTTAGATATATAGTTATCTATATATCCATATATACAGTATATATAAATATCATTCATAAATATCATATATACAGTAGTTTGGACACACCTTCTAATTTAAAGATTTTTCTGTATTTTTCTGACTATGAAAATTGTACATTCACACTGAAGGCATCAAAACTATGAATTAGCACATGTGGAATTATATACTTAACAAAAAAGTGTGAAACAACTGAAAATATGTCTTATATTCTAGGTTCTTCAAAGTAGCCACTTTTTGCTTTGATGACTGCTTTGCACGCTCTTGGCATTCTCTTGATGAGCTTCAAGAGGTAGTCACCGGAAATGGTTTTCACTTCACAGGTGTGCCCTGTCAGGTTTAATAAGTGGGATTTCTTGCCTTATAAATGGGGTTGGGACCATCAGTTGTGTTGTGCAGAAGTCTGGTGGATACACAGCTGATAGTCCTACTGAATAGACTGTTAGAATTTGTATCATGGCAAGAAAAAAGCAGCTAAGTAAAGAAAAATGAGTGGCCATCATTATTTAAGAAATGAAGGTCAGTCAGTCCGAAAAATTGGGAAAACTTTGAAAGTGTCCCCAAGTGCAGTTGCAAAAACCATCAAGTGCTACAAAGAAACTGGCTCACATGAGGACCGCCCCAGGAAAAGAAAACCAAGAGTCACCTCTGCTTCTGAGGATTAGTTTATCCGAGTCACCAGCCTCATAAATCGCAGTGTAACAGCAGCTCAGATTAAAGACCAGGTCAATGCCACACAGAGTTCTAGCAGCAGACACATCTCTACAACAACTGTTAAGAGGAGACTTTGTGCAGCAGGCCTTCATGGTAGAATAGCTGCTAGGAAACCACTGCTAAGGGCAGGCAACAAGCAGAAGAGACTTGTTTGGGCTAAAGAACACAAGGAATGGACATTAGACCAGTGGAAATCTGTGCTTTGGTCTGATGAGTCCAAATTTGAGATCTTTGGTTCCAACCACCGTGTCTTTGTGCGACGCAGAAAAGGTGAACAGATGGACTCTACATGCCTGGTTCCCACCGTGAAGCATGGAGGAGGAGGTGTGATGGTGTGGGGGTGCTTTGCTGGTAACACTGTTGGGGATTTATTCAAAATTGAAGGCATACTGAACCAGCATGGCTACCACAGCATCTTGCAGCAGCATGCTATTCCATCCGGTTTGCGTTTAGTTGGACCATCATTTATTTTTCAACAGGACAATGACCCCAAACACACCTCCAGGCTGTGTAAGGGCTATTTGACCAAGAAGGAGAGTGATGGGGTGCTACGCCAGATGACCTGGCCTCCACAGTCATCAGACCTGAACCCAATCGAGATGGTTTGGGGTGAGCTGGACCGCAGAGTGAAGGCAAAAGGGCCAAAAAGTGCTAAGCAACTCTGGGAAATCCTTCAAAATTGTTGGAAGACCATTTCCGGTGACTACCTCTTGAAACTCATCAAGAGAATGCCAACAGTGTGCAAAGCAGTCATCAAAGCAAAAGGTGGCTACTTTGAAGAGCCTAAAATATAAGACATATTTTCAGTTGTTTCACGTGTTTTTGTTAAGTATATAATTCCACATGTGTTAATTCATAGTTTTGATGCCTTCAGTGTGAATGTACAATTTTCATAGTTATGAAAATGCAGAAAAATCTTTAAATGAGGTGTGTCCAAACTTTTGGTCTGTACTGTATATGTATATATAAACAGTATATATATATGTATATATATATATATATATATATATATACACTGCTGAAAAAAATAAAGGGAACACTTAAACAACAGAATATAACTCCAAGTAGATTAAACTTCTGTGAAATCAAACTGTCCACTTAGGAAGCAACACTGATTGACAATCAATTTCACATGCTGTTGTGCAAATGGAATAGAGAATAGGTGGAAGTTATTGGCAATTTTCAAAACACCCTCAATAAAGGAGTGGTTCTGCAGGTGGGGACCACAGAACACATCTCAGCACCAATGCTTTCTGGCTGATGTTTTGGTCACTTTTCAATGTTGGTTGTGCAGCTCATCCAGGATGGCACATCAATGCGAGCTGTGGCAAGAAGGTTTGCTGTGTCATGTTGAGGTGCAGCTCATCCAGGATGGCACATCAATGCGAGCTGTGGCAAGAAGGTTTGCTGTGTCTGTCAGCGTAGTGTCTAGAGGCTGGAAGCGCTACCAGGAGACAGGCCAGTGCACCAGGAGACATGGAGGGGGCCACAACCCAGCAGCAGGACCGCTTCCTCCGCCTTTGTGCAAGGCAGAACAAGAGGAGCACTGCCAGAGCCCTTCAAAATGACCTCCAGCAGGCCACAAACATGCATGTGTCTGCACAAACGGTTAGAAACCGACTACATGAGGGTGTTATGAGGGCCCCACATCCACAGATGGGGGCTGTGCTCACGCCCAACACTGTGCAGGACGCTTGGCATTTGCCACAGAACACCAGGATTGGCAAAGTTGCCACTGGCGCCCTGTGCTCTTCACAGATGAAAGCAGGTTCACACTGAGCACATGTGACAGACGTGACAGAGTCTGGAGACGCCGTGGAGAGCAATCTGCTGCCTGCAACATCCTTCAGCATTACCGTTTTGTCAGTGGGTCAGTAATGGTGTGGGATGGCATTTCTTTGGAGGGCCGCACAGCCCTCCATGTGCTCGCCAGAGGTAGCCTGACTGCCATTAGGTACCGAGATGAGATCCTCAGAAACCTTGTGAGACCATATGCTGGTGTGGTTGGCCCTGGGTTCCTTCTAAAGCAGGACAATGCCAGACCTCATGTGGCTGGAGTGTGTCAGCAGTTCCTGCAAGATGAAGGCATTGAAGCTATGGACTGGCCCGCCTGTTCTCCAGACCTGAATCCGATTGAGCACATCTGGGACATCATTTCTTGCTCCATCCACCAACGTCACGTTGCACCACAGACTGTCCAGGAGTTGGCGGATGGTTTAGTCCAGGTCTGGGAGGAGATCCCATAGGAGACCATCCGCAACCTCATCAGGAGCATGCCCAGTTGTAGGGAGGTCATACAGGCACGTGGAGGCCACACACAATACTGAGACTCATTTTGACTTGTTTTAAGGACATTACATCAAAGTTGGATCAGCCTGTAGTGTGTTTTTCTCCACTTTAATTTTGGGGGTGACTCCAAATCCAGGCCTCCATTGGTTAATAAATTTGATTTCCATTGATGATTTTTTTGTGATTTTGTTGTCAGCACATTCAACCTTGTACAGAACAAAGTATTCAATGAGAATATTTCATTCATTCAGATCTAGGATGTGTTATTTGAGTGTTCCCTTTATTTTTTTGAGCAGTGTATATATTCTGTATACATGTATTAAGTGTTCTGACAATCAGTTCAATTTGAAAGATTATTCTGTAGTTATAGTCATGGGGCAGGTAAATACATGTACCCACTGTTTTTATACATTATTATTATATTATACAATAGAAATGTAGCTGCTGCTTCTATAATTCTCTATCATTTAATTCATAAGGCTTCAAGTCTTTAGCATTTGTTCTAGTTAGATAGCTAGAAGTTTCTATTGTCCATAAACCTGTTTGATGGAATTGCAGGACCAGTCCCACACCTTAATGTTCTGCTCTCTTTTACAAAGACTATTCATTTGTTTGGAATGTTCCATTATTAAGTTTGATGTTATAAAATCTGTGATGCTTTCATTTAAAGAATGGCAATTATGACTTATACCTCCTACTCCCATGAGCACCTAATAAGTCTTTCTATAAAAGGTTTTTCATCTTACCAAATAAGTTTTATGCACTTCATCTGTTTATTCAGAAACGAACATTACAAATAGCAAAACAGTAAAAACATGACACTGTTCCAACTCTCCTCAATAAAACGTTACTAATGTAATGTAGTCCTTTTAGGTACTCTTAGCTTTAGAGGTTAGACTTCTACTTTCCAGACAGTTTTATTATAGCATTACTCTTGCCTGAACGCATTCTGTTCTTCTAAACTACATGGAAGAAAGAGACAAAAAAAAGTTTTTTCATTAATAATAATACTAATAATAATAAAATGTTCAAAGGATTGTTTGGCTGTCTGTAAACATGTCTGGTTCAGAAAACTAGCCAGCTTATAATATACAGATCCTAGGATAAAAGCAAAATGAGCAAATACATTGCAGTAAGTAAATAGTAGTTATACATGCACAGCGGGGAAATAAGTATTGAACACGTCACCAATTTTCTAAGTAAATATATTTCCAAAGGTGCTATTGACTTGAAATTCTCACCAGATGTCGGTAATAACCCATCCAATCCACACAGGCAAAAAAATATATTATGTAAATAAATTAAGTTATGTGTAATAATGAGAAATGACACAGGGAAAAGGTATTGCACACATGAAGAAAGAGATGTGCAATAAGCCTTGGAAAATTATAACACCAACTGAAATCTATCAGTAATTAGAGAGTAATCCTGTCACTTTCTGAAATATAATATTAGCTGGTTCAATTGAAGGCCTATAAAAAGGTGTCTCATTACCAAGGTACCACACAAGAAACATCTCATGATGGGTAAAACCAGTGAGTTGCCTTAAGACTTTCACAACCTTATTGTTGCAAAACATACTGATAGCATTGATTACAGAAGAATTTATAAACTACTAAAGGTTCTAGTGAGCACTGTTGGGGCCATAATCTGTAAATGTAAAGAACATAATTTCACCATAAACCGGACACGACCAGGTGCTCCCCACAAGGTTTCAGAAAGAGGAGTTAAAATAATTATCAAAAGAATTGTCCAAGAACCAAGGACCACCTGTGGAGAGCTGCAGCAAGACCTGGAATGAGCAGGGTGTTTCAAAGAAAACTATAAATAATGCAGTCACCCTCCATGACTTATATGCACGTTTACCACGCAAGACTCCATTACTGAACAAAACGCATGTTCAAGTGCATTTACAGATTGCTCAACCACATTTAGACAAGCATGTGAAATACTGGGAAATATAGTCAAAATTGAACTCTTTGGGTGCCATAATACACACCATGTTTGGAGGCCAAAATGCACTGCATATCACCCCAAAACAACATACCAAGAGTGACATTTGGAGGTGGGAACTTAATGATGTGGGGATGTTTTTCAGCATACAGCACTGGCATACCTCAATATATATAATTGAAGGAAAGATGAATGGACTGAAAATTCATGCTCCTTAATGGCAGCACACAGTGTAGCCGCAGAGTGGCTCCTGCTGCTGCCAGAATCGCCTGTGGCCGCTGTTAAAGGGCATGAATAATCAACCTCTCTCCACGCTCTTGGGTGTGGGGAGGGGTGAATATTCATGCCCTTTAATAGCGGGCACATGCGATCGCCCGGCAGCAGCAGTAGCCGCGCTGCGGCTACGGTGTGTGCCGGCAATTATGGAGCATGATGTCAGTGCTCCCCGCGCACACAGTCCCGGCGTGGGGAGCAGTGACTTCCAGCAGCTGATCTCTCCTTGTGAGCCGCGCATGGTAGTGACGCTATGCACGGCTCACATGGAGAGATCAGTGCAGGCAAACAGGATGGAGGAGGTGAGAAGAAAGGTGAGTAGGAGTGTTTATTTTTTTTATGTGCAGCATGATGGGGATTAGGGGGACCATGCATACCAGGATAAGGATGAGGGGGCCATACATACCAGGATAAAGATGAGGGGGCCATACATACCAGGATAAGGATGAGGGGCCAAACAAACCAGGATAAGGATAAGGGGTGCCATGCATACCAGGATAAAGATGAAGGGGTCATACATACCAGGATAAGGATGAGGGGCCAAACATACCAGGATAAGGATGAGGGGCCAAACATAGCAGGATAAGGATGAGGGGTGCCATGCATACCAGGATAAGGATGAGGGGTGCCATGCACACCAGGATAGGGATTAGGGGTACCATGCATACCAGGATAGGGATGAGGGGTGCCATGCATACCAGAATAGGGATGAGGGATGCCATGCATACCAGGACAGGGATGAGGGGTGCCATGCATGCCAGGATAGGGATGAGGGGTGCCATGTATACCAGGATAGGGATGAGGAGTGCCATGCATACCAGGATAGGGATGAGGGGTGCCATGTATACCAGGATAGGGATGAGGGGTGCCATGCATGCCAGGATAGGGATGAGGGGTGCCATGTATACCAGGACAGGGATGAGGGATGCCATGCATACCAGGATAGGGATGAGGGGTGCCATGCATACCAGGTTGGAGGGATGCCAGGCATGCCAGGATTGGGATGGGGGCCACGTATAAAAGGAAGGGGGGCATATATACCAGGATGGGGGATATGGTCAGAATTGGGGGACATTACCCCTATACCAGTGTCAGGAGAAGACCCCTCCCCCTTAAAAGTGTATCGTGAACACATTTTTTGCTTAAATTTTTTTTTCTATTTTCCTCCTCTAAAACCTAGGTGCCTCTTATGGTCCGGTGCGTCTTATAGTCCGAAAAATACAGTTAATTACCTTTCAGTAAGCGTGCTCAATACTTTTTCCCAGTGCTATTTCTCGTTATTACACATAATTTATGGACATCTATGGTTTGGTTTCTTCACCTGTGTGAATTGGATGAGTTGTTACAGAGATCTGGTGAAAATTTCATGTTAATAGCACCTTTAGAAGTACATTTACTTAGAAAATTGGTGACATGTTCAATACTTATTTCACCCACTGTAAATAACATAGGGTACTTAGTTTACACAATTTTGATCAAAAGAGCATAAAAGTCATCCCACCAAAATCAGGATGGTTTCTAACTCTAGAAGTTCACCTCGCTACGTGCTAGCAGACTTCAAAATAGACGGGGGGCAAAGCAGGACTCAGACCCTACTTTTCAGACACCTGTATATCTATATAGACAAAATGTACAGCCCAAAAAGGGGGAGCTATGCCACTGTATGTACAAAGTGAAAAAAATAAAAATAAAAAACAAAGAAATGAGCCAAAACACATGTTGGTGTAAGTGCAATGTGTAGGTACACATTTTCACACTGTGGCTATTAACATACAGACCCTGGGATAAAAACAAAATGAGCAGATACCCTACAGAAAGAAAATAAAAAATAATAATAGTACCTATAAATAATATATAATATAACTCTATTAGATCAGCTTATAATATAGTTAACTGTTTCCATAATACTTATCCATTTGTTCCTCTCGGAGATGTCTTACTCCCAACACCATGTAGTACTGTAGGTGGAAGACACTGTGTATTTGGCTTCAAGTGATTGAGCTTGGCTTTGTGGTTCAATGCAATATAGCTTTACTCTTTATAATCCGCCATTCCGAGAATAAAAATTTTCTGCACTGCTCTATATTAAATTCAATTTTTAAGCCACAAGATGGTGAATAGAATTAATTATCCTGTGCTAATCTAACTATGGTTTATAGGGCCTGAGGCTATACAAAGACACATGAGGTCCTTGTAAAGGCATAGACATTCTATATGCCACCATATGGTTCCTCATTTCTGTGCTTTATTACAGCGATATTCTCATCTACAAGCATAGACCAATTTAGCACAATTTTAATCAAATTTATATAAAAATCTGAAAAAAAAACTTTTTCATTGAAAATTAGAGGCATATGCTGTTATACTAGAGCTCCACAATAGTCTACGCAGGATCATAACAGGGTATCATGCTTGAAGACTTACTCCTTTGTCTATTCATTCAATGGTATCATCATACATAGTAGGAGCTGCTCACAATGTGATCTGAATGTTGCATTTCTTAATGTAAGATTGATTGTAAGTATATTAACAGCCCAGAACTCACAAATGAAACTTTCATCACACATCTCAGTTGAGGTAAGTCTCCGTTAAACAATTTTATAAGCCTGTAAATAGTTTGTGAAAGTCACTACATTTTTCCTCGTAAAGACTACTGAAATTTCTGTTAAGATAAGGAGTTGTTGACTTTTCCCTCTAATGAAGCCCATTTTTATTGCTGCATTTTTCAGACCAATGTCTGTGTTCTTATTCAACCTTGCATACCAGGCTAATGCTGTAGAATAAACAAAAAGATTTTATAATAGTATATATAGACTAGTAACAGTGTCATTATCCAAATATGACATCATTTATTTTGGAAACATGTATTACTTTAATTAGGAAGGTACCATCATGTTAAACAGGTCTGTTGTCTGCTTTGTACTTTCCTTTTATATTAGAAGGGTCCCACAAAAATAGTTATTTTCATTTTTCTGCTGCTTTTAGAGGAAATAAAGTGATACAGAGTTCCTATTTAAATTTATAGGCTGTCCATGTACTTGGCTATGACTAAGGGTCCGTTCAGACATCAGTTTTTCACATTTGTGTTCCGTCAGTTTTTTTCGCGGATAGAACACATACTCATTATGGTATATAGGGCTATGAACGTCTTGGTGGGCATAAAAGCTTTGCAATTTCTTAGGTTTTTTTTGATGATGAGAAAATCACTGATGGTAAACGTTTTTTTTACGTGTGAGAAAAACAGAGCTCTTAATGAGGCCTAATGTTTACGCTCTTACAGTAGTCACACAATAAATTATATTTTAGATAATTCGAAGCTGCTACTTTCTTTGGGAAAAAGAGTAATGCACCTGTAAACGTATGTTGTTGGCATCAATCAACATCAATACAATTTTTCAATTGTCCTTTATTGCTCCATATATATATATATATATATACATATATATATATATATATATATATATATATTTATATATATATACAGTACAGACCAGAAGTTTGGACACACCTTCTCATTTAAAGATTTTTCTGTATTTTCATGACTATGAAAATTGTACATTCACACTGAAGGCATCAAAACTATGAATCAACACATGTGGAATTATATACTTAACAAAAAAGTGTGAAACAACTGAAAATATGTCTTATATTCTAGGTTCTTCAAAGTAGCCACCTTTTGCTTTGATGACTGCTTTGCACACTCTTGGCATTCTCTTGATGAGCTTCAAGAGGTAGTCACCGGAAATGGTTTTCACTTCACAGGTGTGCCCTGTCAGGTTTAATAAGTGGGATTTCTTGCCTTATAAATGGGGTTGGGACCATCAGTTGTGTTGGGCAGAAGTCTGGTGGATACACAGCTGATAGTCCTACTGAATAGACTGTTAGAATTTGTATTATGGCAAGAAAAAAGCAGCTAAGTAAAGAAAAATGAGTGGCCATCATTACTTTAAGAAAGGAAGGTCAGTCAGTCCGAAAAATTGGGAAAACTTTAAAAGTTTATCTGAGTCACCAGCCTCAGAAATTGCAGGTTAACAGCAGCTCAGATTAGAGACCAGAGAATTAGAGAATGCCAAGAGTGTGCAAAGCAGTCATCAAAGCAAAAGGTGGCTACTTTGAAGAACCTAGAACATAAGACATATTTTCAGTTGTTTCACACTTTTTTGTTATATGTGTTAATTCATAGTTTTGATGCCTTCAGTGTGAATGTACAATTTTCATAGTCATGAAAATACAGAAAAATCTATAAATGAGAAGGTGTGTCCAAACTTTTGGTCTGTACTGTATATGAGCTGAATCCATGAATACTTAAGCAGTACTAATGTAATCAGCATGATGTATAGATGAAAAATAAAAGAAACTTAAGCTAAGCTTTGATTGGTTGTTATGGTCAGCAATGATATTGTTACTATAAAAAGAAAGTATAATAAATGATGCCCAAAAAATTTATTAATATTCAATTTAAGGTTGAATTTTATCACTATTTTTGCATTATTTATTATCTTTAGCTATGTTACTTATGACTGTTGAATATGAACCTCTGAATTGTAAAGTGCTGCGGAATATGTTGGCGCTATATAAATAAAGAGTATTATTATTATTATAATTCTGCAATTTTTTTTTATCTCCAGACATCTGTGATATTGTCCAATTTTTTACTTCTACCTTTTCAGGTTAGGATCTCAGAAAAGTTGAAAATGTTGTAAGTGAATGAGAACCGGTTGTCAGAATTAGTACCGTAGCTATAGAGTGTGTAGAGTTAGTGGTAGCACTCAAGCCCCGGTGCTTGAAAGGCCCTAAAAGCCTTTCTGAAGCATAAGAAGACATCGGTATTAAAACGGCACGTGGAAGATGTGGGATGCTGTTACAGATTTTGCAATGAGGCCAATCTGACTAGATTAAGGGGCTTTGTTGTTTCCATATCTAGAATGATCTGCAACTTAAATGTTGATGTTTTTTCCCAAAATTTAAATGTGTCTGCAAAACACCAAAGAAAACCTCTTATGTATTCATACCTCTAAAATAGTTAAATGAGGTTGTCTTAGCATCTAATAATGATGACCGATCCTTTGAAAAGATCATCGATATCAAAAATTGAGGGTCAAACACAACACCCCAATGATAAGCTTTTAGTAGCTCCGGTGGTGATCGGCTGTGAACACTGAATGGAGCTGGTTAGCATAGCTCCTTTATATCTGTAGTACACCCTGTGGAGAACGCCATAAAAGCTCCTATTTTCTTGTATGTACAACAGCCTTTCTTGAAAATTGTAAAAAAAATACAATAGAAATGTGCAGAATTTTTATCAAACAAGCATTGTAGCAAAAAAACTTCAATTTCAATCACTGAATTTTGTCTCTAATCTTATTTCACTTGTGTTTCTTATAATGAAAACAAAAATGGACACAAAAATGGAAACCCTAAAAAAGGTTAATATCAGCTCACCAGTAAAATCACACAGTGTAACACTTTACGCTGTCCCATTTTTTATATTTAACTACATGTATAAAACTCAACGCTGCTTTACACCAGAATTTCTGGTTTGAACCTCTGGTAAGTAAATATTGACTAGTGACAAAGGCCAATAGTTTGAAAGGTTAATGTAATTTATGCTGTATTCATAAAGCTAATTTGAATAAGAAAGTGTTTGTATTTCTAAATTTAAAGGTCACTGTGGAAATTGTGCTGTCACACTGCAAAGAAATATAAGGTAATTAAATGCTTTACGAAAATGAATGTTTACACATTTAAGAAAATTAATAATAATTTACAACTAAATGAAGAAAGAAAAACTGCTACCCATGTAATATGGACATGTACAAATATATTCATCCCTTGGGAAAAAGGGCAATATGGGACTTGAGGATATGAAAAATATTTGACTTAGCATTGTCTATTCGAGGCATGAACTCCCCAGACATCGGAAGTTTTCTCGTAGCATCTGTCATTAAGATGTTAACAACAAATCATTTAAGTTCTGTAAGTTTTGAGGTAGAGCCTTTATGGAAAAGCATTATTTTTTATTGGATTTATTTTTGATTGGATATTGGGCATTAGCAACCATTGCTGAAAATTTTTTGCAGTGTGGAAGAGTGTATTATCCTGATGAATTTGGTCTACAACTTCAGATCAGTAGGAGGCCTAAAGCTGAGATCTCCTTTTATCTCTAGAAAGTGGGTCCCATGCGATGAGGAGAAGTTTAGATGGAGCTGTAGTTGTTTTTCAAACAGTGCCAATACTTTTGTCCACCCCCTTTTTTAGGTTTGGTGTGGAATTGTATCCAATTTGGCTTTAGGACAATTCTTTTTGTGTTTTTTTCATTGAAGACAAATTAAATGAAGATAATAATACCAAAGAATTTGTGATTGCAATCATTTTCAGGAAGAAACTGAGTATTATCTTACAGAATTGCAGGGGTGCCAATACTTTTGGCCACCACTGTATGTGCAGTGCCAATTAAGTCAAAGTCAATGAGACTTAAAGACAAACAAGTTAGTACGTCAGTCAAAGGCCACAGGATCAAAAAGGCTACCTTGGACAGACTTGGCACAAGCCAGTCCATTTGGCAGATTTCAGAGGATCTTCACTCTTTAACCCCTGCACGGGGATATGGTCTTACAACAGGGTAAGGTGGATTGCTTTCACAGAAAGGCTGCCATCCGGAAGAGCAAATCAGAGGCAGGAAGAGTCACCAAGCAAGGTTAAGTACGAGCAGTCACGTCAAGGACAAAATCAGGAGACAAGCAGGTGATCAAAATTCAAGTCAGATTCAGAACCTGGGAGATACAAAAACAGAACACAGGAACCAAGAAACAGAGAGCCTAGGTCACTAGCAGAACACTAATTACTAGCAGCATTAGACTATATGCTGGGGTTAAAATAGAAACGAGTTCCACCCATATCTCCCAGCAATGCGCTAATTACTTTCCAGCTCACTGCGGTAAAACATAGATGGACAAGAAGGGACAACTAGTCTCAGCAATTTAAAAGCTAAATTGGCACACACTAACATCATCCAGCAGTAACTGTAGTGTTAGTGCGGCGCCGCCTTGTGACCAGGGCAGGGGTTGCAACAGTAAACTCAGACAAGAAGTGTGACACAAGTACAGTGGCTAATTGTTTCCAACAACCCCATGGACACTAAATAGAACAGCAGGGCTTATACCCAAGTGTCACTCTGGTCATGCAGTAAGATAGAATGAAGGACATAGTACCCCCTACATTCTATTGATCAGTTGAGGTAGAGTCCTAATTTCCCAGTGATTTGATGTTTCAATAATACAGTGTATAGGTGGTAAATTGCCATTGTGTGATAATTCTTACTATTATTATTTATTTATATTGCGGCATTGATTCCATAGTGCTGTACATAAGAAGGGGTTACATACCAAATAGAGATATCACTTACAGTAACCAAACTAACAATGATAGACTGGTATGGAGGGAAGAGGACCCTGCCCTTGCAGACTTACATACTACAGGAATGGGGAGCTCTGGTGTTGTTGAGGTGGCAGCAGGCAAGGTCATGGCAGGCTGTAAGCTTGTCTGAAAAGATGGGTTTTCAGGTTCCGTCTGAAAGATCCAAGTTTGGCGGATACTCAGGTGTGACTGTTGAGGCACAAAATTCCATAGGACGGGGGATATTCGGGAGAAATTTTGGAGGCGATTGCATGAGGAACGAATAAGTGTGGAGGAGAGAAGGAGGTCTTGGGAGGACTGGAGATTACGTGAGGGAATATATCGGGAGATTAGTTCAGAGATGTACGGAGGAGAGAGGTTATGGATGGCTTTGTAGGTCAGTGTTAGTAGTTTTAACTGGATACGCTGGGCAATTGGTAGCCAGTGAAGGGATTTGCAAAGGGGGGTAGCAGAGGAGTAGCGAGGTGAGAGATGGATCAGTCGCGCAGCAGAGTTAAGGATGGACTGGAGGGGTGTGAGAGTGTTAGCAGGTAGGCCACAGAGGAGGATGTTGCAGTAGTCGAGCCGGGAGATTATGAGGGCACGCACAAGCAGTTTAGTAGATTGAGGGTTGAGTAAAGGATGGATTCTGGAAATATTTTTGAGCTGGAGGCGACAGGAGGTGTCAAGAGCTTGGGTGTGGAGTTTGAAGGACAGGGCAGAGTCAAGGGTTACTCCGAGGCAGCGGATTGTCAATACAGGGGAAAGAGTGATGTCATTTATTGTGATAGAAAGATCAGGTGGGAAAGATATGCAAAATGGGGGAAAGATGATGAGTTCAGTTTTGTCCACATTGAGCTTGAGGAAGTGGAAGGAGAAGAAGGAGGATATGGCTCCTAGACATGCTGGGATTCTGGACAGCAGAGAGGTGACATCTGGGCCAGAGAGGTAGATCTGGGTGTCATCGTACAGATGGTACTGGAAGCCATGGGATTTTATGAGCTGTCCCAGGCCAAGGGTATAGATTGAGAATAGTAGGGGTCCTAGGACAGAACCTGGAGGGACTTCAACAGAGAGGGGGCAGGCTAAGGAGGTAATGTGGGAGTGAGAGACGCTAAATATGCGGTTAGAAAAGTATAAGGAGATCCAAGATAGGACAAGGTCTTTGACGCCAAAGGAAGAGAGGATCTGTAGTAGGAGGCAGTGGTCAACTGTATCGAAAGCAGAGGACAGGTCAAGAAGAAGGAGTACAGAGAATTGTCTGTTAGCTTTGGCTGTAATTAAGTCATTGGTGATTTTGGTAAAAACAGTTTAGGTGGAAAGGTGGGGGCGAAACCCGGATTGTCGGTTGTCGAAGAGAGAGTTAGATGAGAAGTGGGAGGAAAGTTCAGCGTGAACGTGTTGCTCAAGGAGTTTGGAGGCAAATGGGAGCAGCGATATGGGGCGATAGCTGGACAAGGCGGTTGGGTCGAGGGATGGCTTTTTGAGGATGGGCGTGATTGTGGAATGTTTGAAAGCAGCGGCGAAGGTACCAGAAGATAGTGATAGGTTGAAGAGATGGGTTAGGGATGGGATGAGTGTGGGGGTGAGGTTGGGGAGGAGGTGGGGTGGGATGGGGTCGAGTGCACAAGTGGTGAGGTGTGATTTGGAGAGGAGACGAGTAAGGTCTCTTTCTGTGATGTTGGGAAGGAAGGTTATGGGGGTAGGTGTGGAAAACAAAGGGGTTGTGGTGGTCGGACAGTAAAGACTTGTCGTGTTTGGTTAATCTTGTTTTTGGAGTGTGAAGCAAACTCCTCAGCAGAGATGACAGAAGTTGGAGGTGACAGTGGAGGGTGGAGGAGAGAGTTAAAAGTATTGAATAGCTGTTTGGGGTTGTAGGATAGGGAAGATATGAGGGTTGAGCAGAAGGCCTGTTTAGCAGAGGTGAGTGTTGATTTGAATGCGAGTGTTGCTTGTTTGAATGCAGTGAAGTCATCTTGAGAATGTGTTTTCTTTCAACGCCACTCCTCAACCCTGGACGCTTGTTGAAGCTGTTTAGTGAGGTTGTTGTGTTAGGGTTGCCTGTTGACTCGTCGCGCTCTGCCATGCATAAGAGGAGCGACCGAGTCAATAGTTGATGTGAGAGTGGCATTGTAGAAAGCAGTGGCGCTGTCTGTGTCATGAAGTAAAGATATGGATGTCAGTGGTAGAATAGAGTCAGAGAGTGTGTGGGTGTCTAGATGTGCAAGGTTTCTGCGTGGGTGTGCTAGCGTGGATGTGCTAGTTGTTGGACATGGGTGACAGGTGAGGAGAACCGGGATGAGAAAGTGAGTAGATGGTGGTCAGATAGGGGTAGGGGGGAGGTTGTGAGGTTTGATGGGGAGCAGAGTCGGGTGAAGATAAGGTCTAGTGTGTGTCTGTCTGTGTGGGTGGCTGAGGAGGACCACTGAGTAAGTCCAAAAGATGAAGTAAGCGACAGGAGTTTGGATGCTGCTGACTGGCGAGTGTCAGTGGGGATGTTGTAATCGCCCATGATAATTGTGGGAATGTCAGCAGAGAGAAAGTAAAGAAGACAGGTGGAGAATTGGTTACTAAAGGCAGTGACCGGGCCTGGAGGTCGGTATATGACAGCCACTTGGAGGTTGGAGGGAGAGTAGATGCGGACAGAGTGGACTTCAAAAGAAGGGAGAATAAGAGAGGGTAGAGGAGGAGTAGGGCTAAAGGTGCAGTTGTTAGAGAGGAGAAGACCCACTCCTCCACCATGTCTGTTACCAGGGCGAGGAGTGTGGGTGAAGTGCAAGCCACCGTAACACAGTGCAGCAGGGGAGGCAGTGTCGGAGGGTGTCAACCATGTCTCTGTGATGCCCAGGAAGGACAGATAATACCTTTAGGGATACAAGACATTAGGGAAAGAAACAAGAAAGATTCAGATACTCTGTATGTATACAAATAAAGTACAGCATGCTGTAAAATCAAATATTGTATGAAGGGAAAGGTTGGAACTAGAGGTGACAGGTACAGAAATCAACAAACAATAGTATTTACACCAAACATTAATGTCCTCGGTGTACATATCGGAGTACAGAGAAAAATGATATTGTGAATTTAAAGCAGAAGAAGACATCCATGATACATATAGTATATACACCTAATCCATACCTTATAAATGCGTAGCTCTCACAATCACGTATGAGGAATTGTTAGCTGAGATAGTGTTTTCACCGAAACCAAAACACTGAATGAAACAAAATTATAAAGCAAATAGGAACCTAAACAAACATTGACTTGGTTTGCTTACTTCAATATTTGCCACTTTCTATTGGCATTACATCAAATTGAATAATCTCGTCAATATTTACAAATGCTAAGGCACGTAAGGACAGTGTGATAAGGCATATTAAAAAAAGATTTTAATAATACAACCTGCAGAAAAAATTGGGAAAATCTGTAATATGGTTTAAAGGGAAACTTACAGTATAGTGTTTCGTTACTATAATTCACAAAGGAGTCTTACCTGATGAATCAAATAGCAGATTACGCAGATCAGTCTCCATAGCATAACAGTCATCCCAAAGTTATACAGTAAAAATACACCACAAGCTCTGATGTTCTCGGTGCTGAAAACAAGGTGGCTGTCTGTCCATAGCACTAGGATGTTGTGGTGTTTTCGTTTTTGGGGGGGGGGTTTATGACATTTTTAAGGGAGAATAGCAAGGATTATGTGTCCCCTTTGCAAAAATCCTTTTCTTGCATGTTCTATTTTTTATTTTAAGCCTTATAATTAAATCAAATTTCTGTCCTTTAACATCATATTTAAAGGTACTGATTGATTTATTAATGTACCTTTTATAGTGGTCAGAGCTTAGTTTTTCTAATACAGAAATCCAAATTCCCTGCATAGACCTACAGTTACATAATAGCATGTTTGCTGCCTATAGCCACTACATAGGGAACATTAGAGGTTTACTGCATGCTGCCTTATTGATCAGTTCAACGCTTTGTTTTTTTTGTAATTTCCATAGATTTCTATGAAAGCAGTAGTACAGCCTTCAATCCATTGAATTCTGTGAGAAGCGAGTCCCAAATATGGGATATCTTGAGGCTATAATGACGTACACTGTATAAGGCTATGTGCCCATGATGCAGAAATGCTCCGGATTTTTCCTGAGCGTTTCTGCATCTCCCTGGCAGAAAAAACGCATGCGGATTGTACATGCGGATTGTACATGTGGATTGTACATGCGGATTGTACATGCGGATTGTACATGCGGATTGTACATGCGTTTTTCCTGCCAGGGACATGCGGAAGTGAAGCGTTCTTCACATGCATTTCCACATGCTGGTTGTCAAGCGCTTTCCAAGAGATTTTAGCATCACTTGGAAAGTGCTTGACAACTTGGTCACACTCCATAAATCCATGCAACCGGCATGGATTTATATAGTGTGACCTAAAGAATGGTTAAAAATAAAAAAATAAATCTATACTTACCTTCTGATGGCCCCCGGAGTCTTGCTTTGCTCCGTCCTGGCTGCCGGCAGATCGCGGTACACTGAAGGACCTGCCGTCACATGACTATGACGTCAGCGCAGGTCCTTCAGTCCACCGCGATCTGCCAGCAAGGGAGGACGAGTGCAGCGGGGGCCATCAGAAGGTAAATATAATATTTATTTTTTATTTTATTCTTTTTTTTTACAGTTTCTATGGTACCCGGGTGCGGAGGAGAGTCTCCTGTCCTCTAGACCTGGGTACCATCCGCACATTGAACGCATGTATTCCGCATATGCTTATCTAGTGAAGCGGAATCCATGCGTTCTAATGCAAGTCAATGGCGGCGAAAACGCAGCGCTTCTGCAAAATAATTGGTAGTGCTGCGTTTTTTTCCGCAATGATGATCCGCAGCGGAAATTTCCGCAGCATGTGCACAGCACATGCGGATTATTATTGGAGGACATGGTAGGCCTTCTACCATGCGTTTTTTAAGCGTTTCTGCAGCGCTTTTGCCGCTGCGGAAATGCTTAAAAAACGCATCGTAGGCACACAGCCTAAAAATCAGACTTGATAGATTCCGTGTCAATTATGAAGCATAAGCATAGAAAACTGTGGATAGATAGAATCTTTGTGGAAAAGAATACATTGCATATAATCAACTATTGATGAGATTTCTCAAACTCATCTTAACCCCTCCTTATATGTTATTTCACCAAACACTGTTTTCCTCTGCACTGCTAGAATATATACAGTGGGGAAAATAAGCATTTGATACACTGCCGATTTTCTCAAGTTTTCCCACCTACAAAAAATGGAGAGGTCTGTAATTTTTATCTTAGGTACACTTCAACTGTGAGAGAAAGAATTTAGAAAAAAATCCAAAAATCGCATTGTATAATTTTTACATAATTAATTTGCATTTTATTGCATGAAATAAGTATTTGATCACCTACCAAACAGCAAGAATTCTGGCTCTCACAGACCTGTTAGTTTTTCTTTAAGAAGCCATCCTTCTTAAAGAAAGGGCCAAAAAACTGCTGCACTGTGAGCAAACTTGGTCAAGAACTACACTGTGTTCCAAATTATTATGCAAATAATATTTTCTCAGATTTTCCCAAATTACCTATATGAATTGCAGTCATTGTAATTTTCCAGTCAAATAACTATTAGAGTACAATTGAAAGGTTTTTGTACAAACTGCCTATGATAACAGTATATTTAAAAAAAAAATAAAAACTCAAACTGCACTCAAAATGCATGTTCCAAATTATTATGCACAGCAGAGTTTTCAACCTTTTCATTTTAATAAAGAACAAAAAAATGGTCATTTTTGAAATTATAAGCATTAGCAGGTTTTTACAAACTGAAATCAAACAGTTTTCAACTCAAAACTTTATTCTAGGTGATGTTACATTTGCACATAGGACCCCTTGTTTGAAAGGAGCTTCTGAACTCTCTCGTCCATTGAATTTGTCAGGTTTTGGATGGTTTCTGCTTCAATTGTTTTGCATGAGGACAGAATACCCTCCCAGAGCTGTTGCTTAGATGTGAACTGCATTATCATGCATGAAATGATCTCGATGGTCCAGATGGATGGAGTGGAGGATGGCTGGTTGATGGACACCCCATGCAAACACGGCTGCGGCGCTAACAAGAAGGAGGTGGAGTAATGTTTTGGGCTGGAATCATGGGGAGAGAGATTGTCGGCACTTTTAGGATCCCTGAAGGGGTAAAGATGAACTCCATGTATGTTGAGTTTCTCAAACAGCACTTCCTTCCATGGTTCAAGAATAAGAACCGTGCATTCCGCAGCAAGATCATTTTCATGCATGATAATGCCCCGTCTCATGCTGCACATAACACATCTGCATCTCTGGCTGCTATGGACATAAAAGGGGAAAAACTTATGGTGTGGCCCCCATGCTCCCCTGACCTCAACCCCATTCAGAACCTCTGGAGCATCATCAAAAGAAGTGTCTATGATGGCGGGAGGCAGTTCACATCTAAGCAACAGCTCTGGGAGGGTATTCTGTCCTCATGCAAAACAATTGAAGCAGAAACCATCCAAAACCTGACAAATTCAATGGACGAGAGATTTCAGAAGCTCCTTTCGAACAAGGGGTCCTATGTGCAAATGTAACATCACCTAGAATAAAGTTTTGAGTTGAAAACTGTTTGATTTCAGTTTGTAATAACCTGCTAATGCTTATAATTTCAAAAATGGCCATTTTTTTTTATTCTTTATTAAAATGAAAAGGTTGAAAACTCTGCTGTGCATAATAATTTGGAACATGCATTTTGAGTGCAGTTTGAGTTTTTTATTTTTTTAAAAATATACTGTTATCATAGGCAGTTTGTACAAAAACCTTTCAATTGTACTCTAATAGTTATTTGACTGGAAAATTACAATGACTGCAATTCATATAGGTAATTTGGGAAAATCTGAGAAAATATTATTTGCATAATAATTTGGAACACAGTGTATAGGAAATATCTGACCTCTGTAATTGCAAACTAAGGTTTTTGTACCAAATATTAAGTTCTGTTTCTCTATTATATCAAATACTTAGTTCATGCAATAAAATGCATATTAATTATGTGAAACTCATACAATGTGATTTTCTGGATTATTTTTTTAGATTCTGTCTCTTACAGTTGAAGTGTACCTAAGATAAAAATTACAGACCTCTCCGTGCTTTGTAGGTGGGAAAACTTGCAAAATCAGTAGTGTTTCAAATACTTGTTTTCCCCACTGTATATCAAGCAATTAAAACTTGCGATAACTATCACAATGAAGTAGCAATGTCATGGGTCGACTTTGTAAGACTCACCTTGTGAAGTGGATCCGCTAAGCTCCTTGTCCTGAGTTGGGCACACAGATTCCGGGCATTGGTGCAACTTTCCAGAGTATGCGTGGAATCAAAGACTTGTAATATCTGAAAACTCAGGAGCAGTCAGATTGAGTGAAACCCAGCAGAGATGGATGCAAGTTGAAAACACAGCAAGTACAGGTACTGGAGCAAACCAAACATGAAACACTATAGTCTCAATTCTAAGATAAAGGTGTGTGTCCTAAAGGGCCTTAAGTAGGAGTAGGGAAATTACTAAACTGAACCAAGCCAGGCAACTTGAACAACCCAACGTGGAGCACAAGAGAGGGCAGCAGACCGAGGTGAAGGAAACAGAGCCTGGGACTAATATATTCTATAGAAAATTGTTCAACTCTCCTTTAGAAGTATCCAGTTATCAAAATCATCCAACAGTTAAACGGGCCTTGTTGCCGATGAACTTTTTGATTGGCTAAATGTGTTTTTTATTCGATGATGGGAAACAAAGTCAGACTTTTTCTCTGATAGACAATTTAACCCCTTCACAACATCCGCCATACATGTACGGTGCTGTGGGAAGTGTGTTCCCGCAAACCGTCATACATGTTACGCTCCACTATTTCCAGTCACTGCGCTGTAGTGAACGAGTTAAGAAGGCTGCTGTTTCTGACAGCAGACAATCCCTGCACGTCACCCTGGCTGGCTGTACCGCCTCCCTCCCACATCAGCGTTCGCTTTGATTAGCCGACCAATTTTGACCAGCCAATGACAGCGATGTGAAAATAAAGTAAAAAAAATCAATGTGACATGCTGTGATTGGTGCATTCTGAGACTGTACCAATCACAGCAGTCACAATGGATGGGGTGATCATGACGTCATCTCGGTTGATTAACCCTTTTGGCGCTGATTGGCTGAACAATAGTTACTGACTAGTGATGAGCGAGCATACTCGCAAGTACTCGGTACTCGCCTGAGGATCTCAGTAGTCGAGATGCTCGGAGCTCGTCGAGTACTTGTGAGATGCTCCGGCGGATGCTCGGGTCCCATCCCTGCATGTTTGGCGCTCTTTAGAGCGCCACTCAACATGCAGGGATTGCCTGGCTCTCACTGTAATGCCGCAGCCATGTTGGTTGTGGCATTACAGTGATTGGCTGCACAGCGTCATCGGGTCTATATCAGATCTGGCGCCCCTGTGCTCGTCAGTCTACTCTGCAATCAAGCAGTGTAGGGAGAGGTGCTGCTGAGCTAGGGAGAGATTTGGTTGTGTATTAGGTAGTGTAGAGAGAAAACAAGTACATTAAACATATCCATCTCAACAAACAGTCCTTCTGAGGACTAATCCATCTGCAGAGATATCAGGCAGGCAGTGTATATAGGCAAGCAGGCAGGGTATATAGCAGACTGCAGTGCATATAGCACAAGAGGCTCCATTCCAGTTCTGCCTTCTGCTGCTGTTAGACATTTCTAGACAAAGGCCGAGGTCTCAGGGGCCAGGAATAATTTTTTTGGATCTTAAACCTCATTATTTGCTTAAAAATCATTCCAGAGAAAACTGTTGTTCTGCACCATTTGCTTGTTGGCACTGCAGAATACAGCCAGGTCCTTTCCATATTACAGCGCTAAAAATCCAGCTATTTAAAAAAGTGGTTTGTCCGTCACACGGATCACATATAATTGCGCTGAAAATACTGCCATTTTTGGCCTCCATTCAAATTTTTTTCAGTGTGTCAGCAAAGTTTTTGATACCGGTTTGCTGTTCAAAACAGTTACCTACAGGCCAGGTATTTAAAACTGTGGTTTCTCCGTCACACGGATCACATATAATTGCGCTGAAAATACTGCCATTCCTGGCCTCCATTCTAATTTTTTTGCAGTGTGTCAGCAAAGTTTTCAAAGCTGGTTTGCGGTTAAAAATAGTTACCTACAGGCCAGTAATTTAAAACTGTGGTTTCTCCATGACACAGATACATATAATTTTGCTCCAAATTCAGCCATTTGTAGTGAGCGTGGAAGATATTGTCCTCCATTTAAAATGGGCAAGGAGCATGGCAAGGGACGGGGAACTGGACGTGATGGTGATGGTGCATGCAGAGGCCAAGGCCGAGGCCGTGGGCAAGCTGAAATTGTGCTACAACATCTTCTCGCCGGACCTTCCTGTCCCAATTCCTAGGGGACCGCAGCACATCACTATTGAACCCAGAGCAGTGTCAAAAGGTTGTTGGTTGGATAGCGGGTAATACTTCCAGTCACTTAGACACCACCACCACCCTGTCTTCCACACGGTCAAGTCTCAGTTAGTGTTGAGCCACCCCCGTAGTGTTCGGGTTCGGTTCGGTTCGTCGAACACCGGGATGTTCGAGGAACTGTTCGTCGAACACCTTAGAACACCATCGAACACCGTCGAACACCGTTAAAACCAATGGCAGGCAAACAAAAACACTTAGAAACACATAGAAAACACCTTCAATGGTGTCCAAAAGCTGACAAACTGCTCAGAAGACACTCTCTTTAAAAAAGCCGGCCGGCAATTCAGCAGCGGCATACACCGGTACCCGACAATTTAGACAAGAAGGAATAGAGCATCACACATAGATTAGATAGATAGAAACATGTCAGTCACATATATAAGAAGTACAGTGACAGTGTTTGTTACTGTACTTGTCATTTAGTTTTAAACGATTTATTAAAAAAAATATTTGTGCTTTCATGCACCGTCTCTTTAAAAAAGCCGGCCGGCAATTCAGCATCTGTACCCGACAATTTATAACAGAAAGAATAGAGCATCACACATAGATTAGATAGATAGAAACATGTCAGTCACATTTATAAGTACAGTGATAGTGTTGATTACTGTACTTGTCGTTTAGTGTTAAAATAAAGGATTTATTTAAAAAAAAGTTCTGCTGCGGTCCAGCCTGTCATGTGAATGTAGCAGAGCTGAAGCTGTCGTGGGAACCATGGAAAGGTAAGGATGATGTTGCTTTATTATTTTACTTTTATTGCAGGAGATCGTTGGCTTCAGCTGGAATGGGCATGACGCTAAGTATGGTTTAATTTAGAACAATAAAGAATTGTGTCTTTATTTCAATTAAATGACTTTATTCTGGGTGTTTGAGTTTTTTTGTAACTTTGACTATGGGGTTAGTAATGGGGGTGTCTTATAGACGCCTCTCCATTACTAACCTGGGCTTGATGTCAGCTGGCATTATAAGCTGACATCAACCCCAACCCTATTACCCCACTGCCACCGCTACAGGGCAGTCGGAAGAGCGAGGCTAAGTGCCAGAAATGCGCCATTTCTGGGGCGGCTGACGGCTGGTGTTTCTAGCCTGGGAGGGGGCCAATATTCATGGCACCCTTCCTGGGCTATTAATATCAGCCCCCAGCTGTCTGCCTAGCCTTTGTTAGCTATTAAAATAGGGGGGACCCCACGTCATTTTTTTTGGGGTCCCCCATTTTAATAGCTAGTAAAGGCTAGGTATTCAGCTGGGGGCTGATATTAGTAGCCTGGGAAGCTCCGTGGGTATTACCCCCTTCCCAGTCTTCAAACATCTGCCCCAGCAGTCTGCTTAACCTCTGCTAGAGACTAAAATTACGGGGAACCCCACGCCAATTTTTTTTTTTAATAAATCCTTTATTTTGACACTAAATGACAAGTACAGTAATCAACACTATCACTGTACTTCTTATATATGTGACTGACATGTTTCTATCTATCTAATCTATGTGTGATGCTCTATTCTTTCTGTTATAAATTGTCGGGTACCGATGCAGAATTGCCAGCGGCTTTTTTAAAGATAAGGTGCATGAAAACACTAATATTTTTTTTAATAAATCCTTAACACTAAATGACAAGTACAGTAACCAACACTGTCACTGTACTTCTTATATATGTGACTGACATGTTCCTATCTATCTAATCTATGTGTGATACTCTATTCTTTCGGTTCTAAATTGTCGGGTACCGGTGTATGCCGCTGCTGAATTGCCGGTTTTTCATGTTTCACTGTGAGCACTGTTCCCATCGATTTGGGCAAACACTGTAATGCCACAATCACCATGGCTGTGGCATTACAGTGAGTGGCAGACAATCCCTGCATGATTGGTGATCTGAATAGCGCCAGACATTCAGGACACGCATTTGGTGCACGAACAGTTATCGAACATAACCTCGAACAGCCGAATTTTTTGCAAATCGTTCGCGTTCGTCGAACGACTCGAACACCGCCCAAAACAGCTCGAATTTGAGAGAATTTGGGAAAGAAATTCGGCTGTTCGAGGTTATGTTCGATAACTGTTCATGCACCAAAATCATAACTGGATTTTTTCTCAGTAATGATGAAAATTAATGTTAATACGCAGTTTGAGTGTACAGTGGGGCAGGGGGAGGGGCAGGGGATGGATCTCTGCAGGAATAATGAAGATCTCCATTTTTTTTTCTCTTTCCCGCATTTACAGTGGGGAGGTGCAATCTGTCAGCCTATCAGCAGCGCACACACGGAGCGAAGTGCTTTTTTTCACACAAGGAAGGGCATGTGTCATTGGCAGTGTATGTCACATGTCCTTGCCCTATAAGACCCAGCCATTTTCCCCGTCGCCACCATTTTCTCACTGCTGCAGCTGCGTGTTAGACGGCACCGCTGTTGCTGTGTGCGCTATACCTTGTTAATTTGAAGCCAATTTTCGCACAAATCTACAGATAGCTTGGGAGTAGGGAATAGTTGTGATTGCAGTCCTTTTAAGGACTAGGTTACAGCATTTCCTATGACTTTTATCAGGCAGGTCTGTGCTCATAAATAGATAGGTTGGGAGTAAAGACTAATTGTAATTGCAGTCCTTTTCAGGACTAAGTTACATCAGTTCCTATCAGTTTTTGCCAGGCAGGTCTGTGCCAGTGCTGTGCACGTTTTTTTCACAGCATTTGGCTAAATCTAGCAAAGCTAATCCTTTTTGGCCTATTGCAGAGTGTGTTAGTCAGTGGAGTAGCCAATCTGTGTTGCAAGCTACACCACCTGTGTATAGAATACCAATTTTTTTACTGCACCTAGTGAAGTAAAACCTTTTGGGCATAGCATCATTATATTAGTCCATCTATACTGACCTCCATTAGGTTGCAAATTAAAAATAATTTTTATCTGCATCTAGCTCTGAAAAAATATTTGGGCTTCTAGCAGTGTGTGGGACTTGGTCTATTAGTCCATCTATACTGACGTCCATCAGGTTGCAAATTAAAAATAATTTTTATCTGCATCTAGCTCTGAAAAAATATTTGGGCTCCTAGCAGTGTGTGGGACTTGTTCTATTAGTCCATCTATACTGACCTCCACCAGGTTGCAAATTAAATATAATTTTTTTCTGCATCTAGCTCTGAAAAAATATTTGGGCTTCTAGCAGTGAGTGGGACTTGGTCTACTAGTCCATCTATACTGATCTCCAACAGGTTGCAAATTCAATATAATTTTTTTCTGCATCTAGCTCTGAAAAAATATTTGGGCTTCTAGCAGTGTGTGGGACTTGGTCTATTAGTCCATCTATACTGACCTCCATCAGGTTGCAAATTAAAAATAATTTTAATCTGCTTCTAGCTGTGAAAAAATATTTGGGCTTCTAGCAGTGTGTGGGACTTGGTCTATTAGTCCATCTATACTGACCTCCATCAGGTTGCAAATTGAATATAATTTTTTTCTGCATCTAACCCAGCCAATAGTTTTGGCCTAATACCACAGTTTGGCCACTCAGCTCTGCTCGGTTCCCATCCATTGTTTTTTTGTGCAAACAACTCCAGAGTTGTGAATTAGTTAACCACCAAAATGAGTGGAAAAAGGCCTGCTGCTGGTGGAAAGGGGAATAGGCGTGTTGGGAAGGGGAAAAAAGGTTGTGTCCGTGGGGTAGGTGTTAAAGCAACAGTAACATCTGCAGAAGAAAGACCATCTTCCAGCCAAACTAAAATGTCTACTTCTTTTAGCGGACAATGTGATAAGATCCCCTTCTTACGGCCACGCCAATCGCTACAAATTCCAGATGAGGCACAAAAACAGCAGGTGCTTCAATGGATATCAAGTGCTTCTTTAAGTGGGCTCTCCTCCACATCAACTTCAACATCACAAATACTCCAGTCCTCAGAGGTGTCACCCCAATCGCACTTGCTTCCTCACAGCTCCCAAATCTCCAGCTGCCCGTCTGAGTATGAGGTAGAACAGATGGTTGAGTCTGCAGAGCTGTTTACTCATACTATAGCCTGGGAATCAGAGGTCGGCTCCAGCGCTTCTGTGAATCCAGACGAGGAAATGATCTGCACTGATGCCCAGAATCTTTATGAGTCGGATCCAGGACCAGACGCAGAAGGTTCTGACCATAATGTAGACCCTCATTCCCAAACTGTAACTCCTGTTGGTGGAGACAATGAGGAAGACAATGATGAGACTCAAATACCTGATTGGAGTGACAACTTTAGTTTTTGTCAGGGCAGGAACAAGTTGGCTCTGAGGACGACGGGTGTGATAACACACAGGGTGATGATGATGAGGTTGGAGACCCCACTTACTGTCAACCCACAGTCAGCCAAGAGATGAGGTCAGCAGAGGAGGTGGAGGAGAATGCTAGTGACGACGTGGTCAGGTTGCGCCTTCCTGGACAGAGACGTAGTACTGGAAGCACGTCAACAACTGCATCCTCAAACACAACTCTGCCTCTCACCACAAGTCGCCGTGGCTCTTCAGGTCGCGTGGGTGCTAAGCCTTGCATAGCCTGGGCATTTTTTCAGATCGATAAAGATGACCCAACTCGTGTTATCTGTAACATTTGTCAGTAAAAGCTAAGTAGAGGCCAAAAAATACATAGTTTGAGTACTTCATGCATGAACCGGCACATGGACATGAAGCATAAGTTGCAGTGGGAAGCTCACTGTGCTACAATGCGGCCTAGCCGGCCGGGCCAACCACCGTCTGCCACATCTTGTGCATCCGCAGCCTCTTCATCCTCTGTGACTGGGGGGACAGCAGTCACATCTGTTTTGGGACACAGACCTGCCACCTCTTTACTCGCAACAGCCAGCGTGATTGGCAGGTCATCATTTTCTTTAGAGGTGGTAACACCAGCTGGTGTTGAGCGCTGTCCGACATCGATAGCACCACCTTTGGATCAAGGCAACCTAACATGTCCGCCTGCATCTTCCTCACAGACCGGCAGTTTGCTGGGGCACCCTTATCAACCCCGTCTAAGCACAACAGCCAGCCCTCGGTCCCTCAGATGTGGACAAGTAAAAGACCATTTCCTCCTAACCATGAGAAAGATAAGAGGTTGAATTTCACCATCTGCAAGCTCTTGGCTACAGAAATGCTGCCTTTCCGCCTGGTGGACACAGAGGATTTTCGAGACCTTATGTCCGTCGCAGTGCCCCAGTACCAGATGCCCAGTCGGCACTACTTCTCAAAGAAAGGTGTGCCTGCGCTCCACCAGCATGTCGCACACAACATCACCGCTTCTTTGAGAAACTCTGTGTGTGACAGGGTGCATTTCACCACAGACACTTGGACGAGTAGGCATGGACAGGGGCGTTACATGTCGCTGACTGGGCACTGGGTAACTATGGTGACAGCAGGACAAGGGGCTGCTGTCCAAGTCTTGCCGTCCCCACGAGTTGTGCGTCAATCCCTCCTCAACCTCCTCTCGGTCCTCCACCTGCACCCAAAGCCTGTCTGGTCATGCCACAAGCTTTCTAACTGTGCAGAAGGAATCCTGCACACCTCCTTACTATGCTGGCAGTAGGGCTCAACGTCATCAGGCGGTTTTTACTTTGAAATGTCTGGGAAATGTGAGTCACACAGCTGAGGAGTTGTGGTCTGCTCTGGAGAACCAATTTCATGAATGGTTGTCTCCACTGGACCTGAAACCAGGGAAGGCCGTGTGCGACAATGCTGCAAACCTGGGTGCGGCCCTTCGCCGGGGCAATGTCACACACGTGCCTTGTATGGCTCACGTGTTGAACCTGGTTGTCCAGCAATTTTTAGCCCGCTATCCCAGACTAGATGGCCTTCTGCAGAGGGCACGGTCGCTGTGTGCTCACTTCCGCCGTTCGCATCCCGCAGCTCAGCGACTTACATCTCTACAGAAGTCGTTGGGCCTGCCACTTCACCGGCTAAAATGCGATGTGCAAACCCGGTGGAATTCAACTCTGCACATGTTGCAGCGACTGTGGCAGCACCGACAAGCCCTGGTGCAATACGTTCTGACGTATAGCCTGGGCCAACGAGATCCAGAGGTGGGGCAAATCACGCTGGAGGAGTGGTCTCAGATCAGGAACCTATGCACCCTTCTGCACAGTTTTGAAATGGCGACGAAGATGTTTAGTGCTGACGATGCCATTATCAGCATGACTATTCCGGTGATTTACATGCTGGAGCACATGTTAAACAGAATTCGGAGTCAGGTGGTGGCACAAGAGGAGGTGGAGGAAGTAGAGGAGGAGGAGTTGTATGCGGAAGGGCTAACATCTACAAGGTCCAGACGGTCGGCAGCACCAAGGCGGCAGGCATGTGAGGGTGGGGGAGATGGTTTTACCAGGGCGCATGATAGCAGCCAAACTAGTGAGGAAGGTGCAGGAGCCCAGGAAGAAGTGGAGGACAAACTGATGGAAGACTCATCAGATGAGGGAGACCTTGATCACATTTCTGTTGTGCGAGGTTGGGGGGAGAGGACAGAGGAAGGAAGCATGATTGTTACCTCGCCACCAACACAACAGGGACTTGGTGCTCCTGGATGCGCAAGACACATGAGTGCCTTCTTGCTGCACTACCTGCAACATGACCCTCGAATTGTGAGAATTAGAAATAATCCTGACTACTGGGTTGCCACACTGTTAGATCCCCGGTACAAAAGTAAATTTGCAGAAATTATTCCTGCCATAGAAAGGGATGCACGCATGCAGGAGTATCAGCAGAGACTGTTGCAGAATCTTACATGTGCTTTTCCACAAAACACCAGTGGTGCACGTAGTGAATCTCACAGTTCCAACTTGCCAACCGTGGGACCGTCGAGTGTTCAGCACTCAAACTGTAACAGAAACACAGTATCTGCTGGTAACATCAATTTTGCGGAATCATTTCACCACTTTTTTAGCCCATCCTTTGCAAGGCCACAGGAGACAAGAAGTCTGACACATAGTCAACGCCTAGAGACGATGGTACAGGAGTATCTCCAAGTAAACATTGAAGCCATGACTGTGTCACTGGACCCTTGCTCTTTTTGGGCTTCCAATCTGGATAAATGGCCGGAGCTAGCCACTTACGCGTTGGAGATCTTGTCATGCCCCGCAGCCAGCGTTCTGTCTGAACATGTGTTCAGCGCTGCTGGTGGTGTGCTGACAGATAAGCGCACGCGGCTCTCCACTGATCATGTAGACAGACTCACGTTCATAAACATGAACAAATCATGGATCCGAAACGACTTTTCTACCCCTGTGTCATCCTGGGGAGAGTAAAAGCTTGACGATTGGTTAAAATCACCTCACCAACCGTTTAAAGCTTTCAAATTACTAATCATGTTTATCTGTATCTTGGCTGGAAAATAATTTGGGCTTTGTAGCAGTGTGCAGTACTGATTCTATTAGACCATCTATACTAAGCTCCACCAGATTTAAAATTACTAATCATGTTTATCTGTATCTTGGCTGGAAAATAATTTGGGCTTTGTAGCAGTGTGCAGTACTGATTCTATTAGGCCATCTATACTAAGCTCCACCAGATTTAAAATGAATAATAATTTTTAGCTGCATCTAGCCCGGAAAATAATTTTGGGGCTCCGAGATGCGCAAGACACATAAGTGCCTTCTTGCTGCACTACCTGCAACATGACCCTCAGATTGTCAGAATTCGAAGTAATCCTAACTACTGGGTTGCCACACTCTTAGATCCCCCACACTCTTCGATCAACCTTTTAATTTTAATAAAGACCAAAAAAATGGTCATTTTTGAAATTATAAGCATTAGCAGGTTATTAGAAACTGAAATCAAACAGTTTTCAACTCAAAACTTTATTCTAGGTGATGTTACATTTGCACATAGGACCCCTTGTTCGAAAGGAGCTTCTGAACTCTCTCGTCCATTGAATTTGTCAGGTTTTGGATGGTTTCTGCTTCAATTGTTTTGCATGAGGACTAGTGTTGAGCGAACATGCTCGACACTGCTCGGTACTCACCCGAGCATCACGCTACTCGGGATGTTCGGCGAGCACAGAGCATTTCCGGGTTACTCGGGCGGGAGCTCGGGTCTCCGCCCTGCATGTTTGGCGCTCTTTACAGAGCCAATGAACATGCAGGGATTGCCAGCCAGTCACTGTAATGCTGCAGCCATGTTGGTTGTGGGCATTACAGTGATTGGCTGGCCGCACAGCGTCACCTCGAGTATTTAAAACCGGGCGCCGCCATCTTGGACACAGTCGCTCCGGATTAGACAGTGTAGGGACAGCGCTGCTGATTTAGGGAGAGATATAAACTGCAAAATAGTTAGTGTAGGGTCTGTAAAGGCTACCAGAACAAACAAACAGTCCTTTTCAGGACTAATATCCATCCCAGATACCAGTCAGGCTGTATAGGAGACACCGTGGTTATACCAGCAAACGCTGCATTACAGTCCTGTGTGCTCCTGTTGCTGAAATTGCTGGACTTAGCACCAGATGTCGGGGGCCAGGAAAAATCCTTTTTTTTCATCTAAATCCTCCTTTTTTTTTCCTCCTTCACACTTATTAACCTTTTGGTGTGCCCCCCCCCCCCCACAAAAAAAAAGCGTGTCTATGATTTTTCAGACACAAATATAGCTGTTGAAAATAGTCTGGTGTAGGCTAGAGAAACAGAAGTGTTGTTTTGCACTTCCACGGTTCAAACCTCTGTATTATTCATTTTGGGCCATTTGTATCTAAAAAAAAAAAACAGTTTGAGTGTGACGCTCACTGTTCAGCCGCAAATCTATATATTTAAAAAAGTCTGGTATACCCCAGTAAACAATAACTGTGGTTTTGCCATCCCACGGTAAAAAATCTCTATTATTCAGGTTTTGGTATATTTTCCGTAAAGAAAAACAGTAGTGTCTCCTGACTGTTGTGACACAAAAATATATCTGTTGAAAATAGTCTTGTGTAGGCCCGACATCCCAGTGTGGTTTTGCAGTTCCATGGGTCAAATCGCTGTACTATCCAGTTTGGGGCCTTTGGTATCTAAAAAAAAAGCAGTTTGAGTGTGTCGCTCACTGTTCAGCCGCAAATATCTCCATTTAAAAAAGTGTGGTATACCCCAGTAAACAATAACTATGGTTTTGCCATCCCACGGTAAAAAATCTCTATTATCCAGGTTTTGGTATATTTTCCGTAAAGAAAAACAGTAGTATCTCCTGACTGTTGTGACACAAAAATATATCTGTTGAAAATAGTCTTGTGTAGGCCCGACATCCCAGTGAGGTTTCGCAGTTCCACGGGTCAAATCGCTGTACTATCCAGTTTTGGGCCTTTGGTATCTAAAAAAAAATCAGTTTGAGTGTGTCGCTCACTGTTCAGCCGCAAATATCTCTATTTAAAAAAGTGTGGTATACCCCAGTAAACAATAACTGTGGTTTTGCCATCCCACGGTAAAAAATCTCTATTATTCAGGTTTTGGTAGTTTTTTCCGTAAAGAAAAACAGTAGTGTCTCCTGACTGTTGTGACACAAAAATATATCTGTTGAAAATAGTCTTGTGTAGGCCCGACATCCCAGTGTGGTTTCGCAGTTCCACGGGTCAAATCATTGTACTATCCAGTTTTGGGCCTTTGGTATCTAAAAAAAAAGCAGTTTGAGTGTGTCGCTCACTGTTCAGCCGCAAATATCTCTATTTAAAAAAGTGTGGTATACCCCAGCAAACAATAACTGTGGTTTTGCCATCCCACGGTAAAAAATCTCTATTATTCAGCTTTTGGTAGTTTTTTTCCGTAAAGAAAAACAGTAGTGTCTCCTGACTGTTGTGGCACAAAAATATATCTGTTGAAAATAGTCTTGTGTAGGCCCGACATCCCAGTGTGGTTTCGCAGTTCCACGGGTCAAATCGCTGTACTATCCAGTTTTGGGCCTTTGGTATCTAAAAAAAAAGCAGTTTGAGTGTGTCGCTCACTGTTCAGCCGCAAATATCTCTATTTAAAAAAGTGTGGTATACCCCAGTAAACAATAACTGTGGTTTTGCCATCCCACGGTAAAAAATCTCTATTATTCAGCTTTTGGTAGTTTTTTCCATAAAGAAAAACAGTAGTGTCTCCTGACTGTTGTGGCACAAATATATATCTGTTGAAAATAGTCTTGTGTAGGCCCGACATCCCAGTGTGGTTTCGCAGTTCCACGGGTCAAATCAATGTACTATCCAGTTTTGGGCCTTTGGTATCTCAAAATAAAGCAGTTTGAGTGTGTCGCTCACTGTTCAGCCGCAAATATCTCTATTTAAAAAAGTGTGGTATACCCCAGTAAACAATAACTGTGGTTTTGCCATCCCACGGTAAAAAATCTCTATTATTCAGGTTTTGGTATATTTTCCGTAAAGAAAAACAGTAGTGTCTCCTGACTGTTGTGACACAAAAATATATCTGTTGAAAATAGTCTTGTGTAGGTCCGACATCCCAGTGTGGTTTCGCATTTCCACGGGTCAAATCGCTGTACTATCCAGTTTTGGGCCTTTGGTATCTAAAAAAAAAGCAGTTTGAGTGTGTCGCTCACTGTTCAGCCACAAATATCTCTATTTAAAAAAGTGTGGTATACCCCAGTAAACAATAACTGTGGTTTTCCTCTTCCATGGTTCTAATCTACTCTTTATTACCCTTTTTCCATTCAAGTGTAAACTATTTTACTTCATTTACAATGGGCAAGGCGCGTGGCAAGGGACGTGGAAGTGGACTTTCTGGTGATGGTTCGTGCAGAGGACGGGGCCGTGGCCTAGGTGAAAATGTGCCACAACGAACAGCCACATCTTCTCGCTCCCACTTCTTGACCGAATTACTAGGGAAGCACAGAACAACACCAGTAATGAGAACTGATCAGTGTGAACAGGTTATTAATTGGATAGCAGATAATACTTCCAGTTACCTGGGCACCACCACCTCCGGTCTGTTTTCCACACGGTCAACTCTTAGTAGCCGTGAGTCTCGATCGCATACTCCTCCTCACCTTGATGCTCCTTCCTCCCACCATGCCGAGTGTCGTCAGACAGCAAGTGATCCCACACGTGGACACTCTGAAGAGCTGTTCACTGGTCCATTTCCATATTTGGGCCCCTCGCCTGATACGCTTGAAGTGGTGGAAGAGGAGATCCCATGTTGCGATGCCCAAATATTTGAACAGCCACGGCCACAGGAAGTCGACGTTGGCAACCTGTCACAAGAGGTGGACGATGACGAGACACAATTGCCAGGAAGTGAGGAGGAGGATCGTGGTGCGCAAGTGGAAGAGGAGGAGGTGGTGGATGATCTAGTAACTGACCCAACGTGGAAGAAGGACATGCAGAGTGAGGCCAGCAGCACACAGGGGGAGGGAGGCAGAGTACCCCATCAGGCAGGAAGAAGCAGTGTGGTGGCCGCAGACAGAAGGCAGGCAACCGTTCCCAGTAACACCAACACGAGGGATGTTGCCAGTACAAGCGGTAGGTCTTCCAGAGTCTGGAATTTTTTTAAAGACTCTGCTGATAACCCCAAAAAGGCCATATGTTCCACCTGCCATGCCAGCATCAGCAGGGGTGACAAAACTACCAGCCTGACCACCAACAGCATGATCAGGCACATGGCAGCAAAGCACCCGACTTTGTGGGGCGAAACCCAGGGTCCACGACCAGTGTCAGCGGGTGTCACCACTGCTTCTTCCACTGTTGTGCATGCAATAAAACCCCCTGTTGTGTGTGCAAGGCAATCCCCTGTCCATACTGCATGTAAAGATGCTCCCTCCTCTCAGTCTTCATTTGTTATGGCAGTATCACAAGAAACAGCATCAACGTCCACGTCCACATCCCACCGCAGCGTTCAATTGTCCATATCCCAGACCTTTGAACGAAAGCGGAAATTCTCAGCTAACGCCCCACAGGCCACAGTCCTAAATTCGCACATTTCACGACTGCTTGCGTTGGAAATGCTGCCTTTTAGGCTGGTGGAGACTGAATCCTTCCGCAATCTTATGGCGGTGTCCGTCCCTCGGTACTCGGTCCCCAGCCGACACTATTTTGCCCGGTGTGCCATCCCCGCACTACACAGGCACGTGTCCCAAAGCATCTGCCGTGCCCTCAACAACGCAGTTACTGGGAGAGTCCACCTGACAACGGACACGTGGACAAGTGCTTGAGGCCAGGGACGGTACATCTCTCTGACAGCACACTGGGTAAACATAGTGGAAGCCGGGACCCAGTCGGACCTTGGGACGGAACACATCCTCCCCACACCAAGGACTGCGGGCCCTATGTCAGTCAGAGTTGCCCCCACAGTGTACAGCTCCTGCGCATCCTCCTTCTCCTCCTCCTCCTCCTCATGTTCAGCCTCCATCTCAGATATCACCACATCAGTTACAAGCTGGAAGCATTGCAGTACTGCCTCCGCCAAGCGGCAACAGGCTGTGCTGAAACTCATAAGCTTAGGTGATAAACCTCACACTGCTTGTGAGTTGTGGACAGCTGTGAAAGAGCAGGCAGATCTGTGGCTTAGTCCGCTGAACCTACATCCCGGCATGGTCGTGTGTGACAATGGCCGTAACCTGGTGGCGTCTCTGAGGCGGGGTGAGATCACACACGTACCATGCCTGGCTCATGTGCTTAACCTCGTGGTTCAGCGGTTTCTTAAATCTTACCCCGAGTTACCAGATCTGCTCGTGAAAGTACGCCGCCTGTCAGCTCATTTTCGCAAGTCGGCTACAGCTTCCGCCGCCCTTGTTGTGTTGCAGCAGCGTTTGCAGCTTCGGGCACACCGACTGGTGTGTGATGTCCCCACACGTTGGAACTCTACCCTCCACATGTTGCAAAGGATTTGTGAGCAGAAGAGAGCAGTTGTGGAGTACTAGCTGCAACAAGGCCGTCGATATTCAGGTCAGACTCCACACTTAAGACCACAGGAGTGGACCTGGATGTCTGACATACGTACCATCCTGACAAACTTTGAGGAGGCCACCAAGATGGTGAGTGGCGATGACGCCATAATTAGTGTCAGCATCCCACTTGTCTGTCTTTTGCAACGCTCTCTGCAGAGAATTAAAGAGGAGGCATTGCAGCCAGAGTATGATGAGATGGATCAAGAAGCCGTAGCGGGCGATTACACACAGCTCAGCCTCATCTCATCCCAATGTGCATTGGGGGACAATGAGGGAGAGGAGGAGTAGGAGGAGGAGGAGGAAGAACAGGAGCTGCTATCATGCGTTGTAGACGGTAGTACCTGTACAAGTGTCATACCGTCGGTTCAGCGTGGGTGGCCTGAGGACAGGGGGGAGGAGGAAGAGGAGGAGGAGAAAGAGGAGGAGAAGGAGGAGGAGAGCATGGTCAGTCGTCATCTTGGTGAGGTCACGGAAATCTTGCCCGTTACCAGTCTGGCACGCATGGCTGACTTTATGTTACGCTGCCTTAACCGTGACCCTCGCATTGTCAAAATGTTGGGTGACAGTTATTACTGGTTGGTGACACTTGTAGACCCCCGCTACAAGGAGAACTTTCACTCTCTTATTCCTGAGGTGGAGAGGTCTACAAAAATGGGGCAGTACCAGAAGGCCCTTCCTGCAGAACTCTTAAAAAAATTCCCATCTGAACACGCTAGCGGCAGAGGTCACAGTTCATTGCCCAACCAAGGCGTACAGGCGAGAGAGATGCAACTCCAATCCAGCAGAGGCAGGGGAACACTGTCAATGTTCTGGGACAGTTTTCTGACACCCGCCCAGCTTACAGGCCCTGAGGCGCTGGGTACTCTCACAAGGAGTGGAAAGTTTCAAAAGATGGTGAGGGAGTACCTTGCCGACCGTACCAGCTTCCTCTGTGATTCCTCTGTGCCTTTTAATTATTGGGTATCCAAGCTGGACACTTGGAATGAACTCGCTCTGTACGCCTTGGAGGTCCTGGCCTGCCCTGCCGCTAGCGTGTTATCGGAGCGTGTTTTTAGTGCCGCTGGGGGAATTATAACTGATAAGCGCACTCGCCTGTCAACTGACAATGCTGACAAGCTGACCCTTATCAAAATGAACAAGGGCTGGATTGGGCCAGACTTCTCATCACCACCAAATGACAGCAGAGTAACATAAAGTCAAATCCACTGTGTTATTTCGGGAGGAGTATTCACATGCACCGCTTCACACCCACACATGGGTATACGCTTCCTCGTTTCGGCTGTTTTATCTTCTTCTCCTTATCCTCAGCCTCCACCACCACTATACCACCAGGGTGCCAGCATTGTAAGTTCCTCCGTCCTTATTTTTGGCAGCTTTTGTTGCAAGGCATAAGCAAATACTATGGTACACCGACTCCCCAATAATGGGACTTATGTTTGTAATATGCTGTACTGCATGGCTCTTGTAAGGGGCATTGCAAGTTGCTCCGTCCTAATTTTTGGCAGCTTTTGCTTGGAAAGCATAAGCAAATACTATGGGAGACCCACTCCCCAATAATGAAACTTATGTTTGTAATGTGCTGTACTGCATGGCTCTTGTAAGGGGCATTGCATGTTGCTCCGTCCTAATTTTTGGCAGCTTTTGCTTGCAAGGCATAAGCAAATACTATGGGACACCCACTCCCCAATAATGGGACTTATGTTTGTAATATGCTGTACTGCATGGCTCTTGTAAGGGGCATTGCAAGTTGCTCCATCCTAATTTTTGGCAGCTTTTGCTTGCAAGGCATAAGCAAATACTATGGGACACCCACTCCCCAATAATGGGACTTATGTTTGTAATATGCTGTACTGCATGGCTCTTGTAAGGGGCATTGCAAGTTGCTCCGTCCTAATTTTTGGCAGCTTTTGCTTGGAAAGCATAAGCAAATACTATGGGAGACCCACTCCCCCATAATGGGACTTATGTTTGTAATATGCTGTACTGCGTGGCTCTTGTAAGGGGCATTGCAAGTTGCTCCGTCCTAATTTTTGGCAGCTTTTGCTTGCAAGGCATAAGCAAATACTATGGGAGACCCACTCTCCAATAATGGGACTTATGTTTACAATATGCTGTACTGCATGTGACGCGCCCCCTGGGCCGTGTGTACACGTGTGTGGGATACCCGGTGCCGGGTCTCTGGGGTCTGTAGTCTCCGTGGCGGTGACCCGGTCCCGTGGCTCAGGCTGGTCAAACCAGTGGCAGTCTTTCTTAGGTTTTGAGGTTAATTGTCCTACTGCGCCACCCGTGGATTGCGGTCAGGGAGTACCACCGCTGCGAGGCAGACCGCTGAGGCTGGTGTTGTGTGTGCAGCAGAGAATGGGATAACTCCCCACGGGAGGAGTATAGCCACAGGGCAGTGAGTGTGGATGATGGGGGTGATGGTGCACGAGCGCAGCAGGAACGACTCAGAATCTTTGCAGTGCAGTTCAGGGTCTTTACTGATGATTATAAGGCAGACCCTCCCAGGAGTACTGGCTAGCATAAGAGGCCTGGTCAGTCTGTGAGCAAGCAGGAGTTCCCCTGGCCAGGTGGAGTTGTAGGCCTCCCCGTCTGTCTGCACTCTTCCTGGCTACCTTGCTGTAAGCGGGTAGAAGTAGCCCACATCCCTGAGTGTACCGTGTAGTGCTCACCCATATGGCTGGTGACTTGGGGCCTTCTGTTAGCCTCCGCTCCACGACGGCGGTGCTGGTACCTTGCTTGTGACTGAGCCTCCGGGCTTCTATGGCCAGAGGACCTGAAATCCCCTGCCGGCTGGTTTCTGCTGCTGGATATATAAGTCCTCACAGCCTCAGACTCCTGTGTCCGGTTCCTATTGTCTTCTGCCAGGGCGAGCTCTGCTCAGCTTCCAGCCCCTGGTCTTTAGCTCCTACCTCCTACAGAGCTCCTTGCTGTTACTTTCCCTTGCTCTCACTCTGACTCTGACTGTTCTCTGTTCTCTGACTCACTCATCCCCGCCCCAGATCCAGTTTATAAGGGCAGAATTCTCCCCTCCCAGGACTGGGGCAGGAGGATGTTGCATGTTTAAGGGATCCTGACCCGGAAACCTCCCACTTGCTCTCTGACGTAATATCTCTATTACTGTGGTGACCAGACCCCTGGGGTGCCACACATGGCTCTTGTAAGGGGCATTGCAGTTCCTCATAATTTTTGGAAAGCCTTCCATTCACTGCTTAGGCCAACAGTGCACAGGAGACCCAGTTGCTATAAATGGAAAAAAAGGTTTAGTTAACGCCCTCTGACCTCCATGTCATTTCCAAGGGGCATTGGAGTGCCTCGAAATTTTTGGTAGGCATTGCACTCACTGTATGCCGTATAACTGTGTAGCCGAACCGCTCCTTTTGTTACAGAAATATATCCTACAAGACATATCTGGTTGACTGGCCTGATATTGCTGTGAATGGTCCCTGTTCCTCCTGCTCTTTGCCACTACCTCATCCATCATTTATCACCTGAAGCTTTGTTTTAATGGGAGTCATAGAACTTGGATAGTAGCAGGAAAACATCCAGCAATCCTCGGAGGAGGTAGGATATGCGCCAAAATGCTGACCACCTCAGGCCTAGTCGCTACTACATACATGCGCTTGCATTGCAACAAACCAAAGCAGATGCTAACTTCTATCATCCTCATCATGCTCCTCACCTTGGCACTCTCAACTCCCCTGATGGAGAAGCCAGGGCCCACCGGAGGAGTCTGATAGTCCGGTGGGCTCGGCCAATGCTGCCCTAAAGCAGGCAAGGCTAAGAAAAGTGTGGGAAAGGTTACCGGGACAAATAGGGGTGGCTGGGGACCGAGTATGGACACCCGGCCACCCCCTGGAGGCTGGGGAGCAAGCGGGGACACCCGGCCACCAGGCGGCTGGGGACTGAGTATGGATACCTGGCCGCCGACACAGCCATGGCGTGGTGGCCAGATTCCACCTCCACATGCCTAAAAGGCCCAATTTAAAGTGCAAGCAAGCAAGCAGTATGGTATTGCAGCCTGGGGGTGGGTGGGTGTCAGGCTGCATAATTGAGCTTGCATTGCAAGGAATGGGAGAGGTACAATTGAACACTGCCCTGGGACAAGGACTTGAATGGGGATAGTTGCAAGTCTGCAACGACAGGTGCAAGGTGGGAGGCATCTTCGCATGTACCATGAACAGGGGTTTGGCATGCACACACTACAGCGGAATAGGCTCTCCTTCCCACTAAATGCACTGGGGAGGGCACAGGTAATGTTTTGGTATACGCGCTTAATCTTATGTATAAGGCACACCAGGACAAATAGGGGCGGCTGGGGACTGAGTATGGATACCTCGCTGCCGAAGCAGCCATGAGGTAGTGGCCAGCTTCGGCCTCCTCCAAACTAAAAGGCCCGATTTCAAGTGCAAGCTAGCAGTATGGAATTGCAGTCTGGGGGTGGGTGGGTGGCAGGCTGCACACTTACACTTGCATTAAAAGAAAACATAGCAGATGCTAACTTCTGTCATCATCGTCATGCTCCTCACCTTGGCACTCTCAACTCCACCGATGGAGAAGTCAGGGCCCACCGGAGGAGTCTGGTTCTCTGGTGGGCTCGTCCAATGCTGCCTAAAGCAGGCCAGGCTAAGAAAAGTGTGTGGGGGGATGTTCCAAGGAGAAATAGGGGCGGCTGGGGACCGTTTATGGACACCCGGCTGCCCCCAGGCGGCTGGGGACCGTGTGTGGACACCCGGCCGCGGGGCGGCTGCGGACCAAGTATGGACGCCCGGCCGCCGGGCGGCTGGGGACTGAGTATGGTTTCCAGGCCGCCAACACAGCCATGACGTGGTGGCCAGATTCCGCCTCCACATGCCTAAAAGGCCCAATTTCAAGTTCAAGCAAGGAAGCAGTATGGTATTGCAGCCTGGGGGTGGGTGGGTGACAGGCTGCATACTTGCGCTTGTATTGCAAGGAATGGGGGAGGTACAATTGAACACTGCCCTGGGACTAGAACTTGCATGGGGATAGTTGCAAGTCTGCATCTTCTGATGCGGCAAGGATCACTTATGATGGGCACACTTTTAGACAGTGACCTGGGAGTCAGAGATGCTTCCAGGGGTCTTCCCCATGCTGTTCCCATGTCTTTTCAGCACTTTATGCATGTGTCACACAGCACATGGCCAGATAAGGTTGTAAAATGTTAAAATGACATTTCCCGGTGAATGCATTTGTCATAGTTGAAAGCAATACAAAAGTGCAAAAAAGCATAAAAAATGCTACTTGTGAACATAGCTGAAGGGGGGGAGGAGTATTTTTGCTTTTGGTCATTTATTTTAACTTATACACAAGTCTTTTCCCTGGAAAGGATGTTCCTTAACATATTTCACAGGAAAAAAGATTCACTTTCGTTTTTGAACGCTTTATTGTGAGCCCGTAAAAGTGGCTTAATACCTCTGACCACGTTGTTGACAGAAGTGACCTGGGGGTCAGAAATGCTTCCTGGGGCGATCCCCATGCTGTCCCCATGTCATTTGAGCCCTGTCACTATTGTTTTGGGCACTTGTTAGGCTTTTAAAAGACTGCCAGGGGTGCCACCGCAAAAATGCTCGAGTCTCCATTGACTAACATTGGGCTCGTTGCTCGGGTCGAGCACCCGAGTATCACAGCGAGCTCGGCCCGAGCTTCGAGCACCCGAGCATTTTAGTGCTCACTCAACACTAATGAGGACAGAATACCCTCCCAGAGCTGTTGCTTAGTTGTGAACTGCCTCCCGCCATCATAGACACTCCTTTTGATGATGCTCCAGAGGTTCTGAATGGGGTAGAGGTCAGGGGAGCATGGGGGTCACACCATAAGTTTGTCCCCTTTTATGCCCATATCAGCCAGAGATGCAGATGTGTTATGTGCAGCATGAGACGGTGCATTATCATGCATGAAAATGATCTTGCTGTGGAATACACGGTTCTTCTTTTTGAATCATGGCAGGAAGTGCTGTTTGAGAAACTCCACATACATTATAGAGTTCATCGTTACCCCTTCAGGGATCCTAAAGGGGCCGACAATCTCTCTCCCCATGATTCCAGCCCAAAACATTACTCCACCTCCTCCTTGTTGGCGCTGTAGCCGTGTTTGCGTGGGGTGTCCATCAACCAGCCATCCTCCACTCCATCCATCTGGACCATCGAGCGTTGCACGGCACTCATCCGTGAACAAAACAGTTTTGAAATCAGTCTTCATGTATTGTTTGGCCCACTGGAGCCGTTTCTGCTTGTGTGCAGTGGATAGAGGAGGTCAACAGGATGGCGTACGCACAGCTGCAAACCACTGAAGGACCCTGCATCTTGTTGTTCGGGGGACGTTGGAGGCACCAGCAGCTTCAAAAACTTGTCTGCTGCTATGACAAGGCTTTTTTACCGCTGCTCTTTTAACCTGATGTAATTGCCTGTAGGAAAGAGTCCTCAATTTGCCCTTATCAGCACGCACACGTGTGTACTGTGAATCAGCTACATGCTTCTTGATTGCCAAGACACTTCATCCTGATCATCGCACAATGTTGATTGTAGTCATGCCTTGACCTAAACACTCCACAATTTGTTGCTTCTCAGCAGTCGACACATCCTTTTTCTTTCCCATTTTGGCAGAAAATGTAGGCTGCTTAATAATGTGCGACAGCCTTCTTAAGTAGTCTTGCCTTTCATTGGACACACCTGCCAAATTAATTAGCACAGGTGTCTGCAATTGCTTACAGTGATATAAAGAGCCCTGACACACAACACCATCAATGAGTTTAACTGACAAACAAACAAATTCTTCCCTTATCACTCCTAAACACTTTTTGCATAATAATTTGGAACACAGTGTACATGTGCTTTTCCACAAAACACCAGTGGTTCACGTAGTGAATCTTACAGTTCTAACTTGCCAACCATGGTCTGTATGGAGTTGTTCAATAAAGGGCCCAAAATTAAGATAACATAGACGGGAGAGGTCTCTATGACTAGGAATTCCTAAGTATTTGATACCCTGTGAGGGCCAGGCAAAGGGAAAGTTGGACTGGATGGAATCCTGTATGGATTTGGGGAGGGAGACATCGAGGGCCTCAGACTTCGCTGCATTGATTTTAAAATTTGACCATGTAACAAAGTGATCTATTTCAGCCATAACAGCAGGGATGGATATATGTGATTGAGTGATATATACTAGGACATCATCAGCAAATAGAGAGCACTTGTACTCGGTGCCTCCCACCTCAATCCACCTAATATTGGGGTTATGGCGAATTGATGATAGCAGGTGCTCCGTCACTAGGATGTATAAGAGAGGGGACAGAGGACATCCCTGCCTTGTCCCATTGGTGATTATGAAAGGTGATGAAAATGTTCTGACGCGCCCCCTGGGCCTTGGGACACCCGGAGCCGGACCCTTTTTGGTGGATGCTGGTGGTTGTAGTCTCCGTGGCGGCGACCCGGTTCCGTGGCTCAGGGCGGTCAAACCAGTGGTGGAATTATTTATGTGGTTTTGATGTTTAAATGTCCGACTACGCCACCCGTGGATTGCGGTCAGAGTGAACCGCCGCTGCAGGGCAGACCGCTGAGGCTGGTGTTGTGGGTGCAGCAGAGCGTAGCATAACTCCCCACGGGAGGAGTATAGCCTCAGGGCAGTGTATGCGGAGGATGGGGGTGATGGTGCAGGGCAGCAGCAGTAACGACACGGAGTGAGTGATGCAGTCCAGGGCCTTTACTCACAGTTCTTATTATGCAGACCACTTCTGCAGGTAACGGCTGCCCAAGTTGTACTGTGCTCTCCAGGTGAGGGGCTCAGACAACTCCCAGATAACTTTGGAGCGCTTCACAGGACCGCCTTTGTGTGTCCTTTGTCTGGCCTTTCTTACCAACCCTTCTGTCCGGCTTCCTCGGGCCTCCTCTTGGTACACTTGGCGCCAGTTTCCCTGACCCTATGTGGTGCCTTCCTAGCGGGTGTAGCGAGGGGCTGCGCCACATAAAATGTCACAGCCTCCGGTTTCTAGCTGAGGGTCGTTTCCCGCCTCCACTAGTTTCGGGGACCGGTCTCCCCCTTTGGCCTGACCCCTCCACGCAGGTGGATTCGGGCGTGCGGTGGCGACTCGCCCGTCCGCTCCCCTGGGATCCCTTCGTTCCTCGTTCCTGGAGCCTTCTCCGCTCCTCTTCCTTCCTTCTCCCTCTTCCAGGCCTGGGCCTCTGTTACTAGGCCCGCCTCCGGAGCAGAGCTCATGCAGAGCCCCTGCTCCCTGTCACTTCTGCTCAGACTTCTCTGCACTGAACAAAGATGGTGCTCACCTTTTATACTCCCTTCTCAATGCACCCAGGAACTGCTTCCTCCTTGCTCCTGCACTACAGGGTTCCCCTTCCTCAGTGTTCCCTCCCCCCACTCCAGCCAGGGACAGGGACTGTCGTGCCCATCTCAGGGGCATATTGGTCGCCCTGCCCCACGGCAATGTGGTGTAATGCATGCAGGTGTCGGGTCCTGATCCACACTCCATCCTTACCTGAGAGTGAGATATCACACCTCTGGGTGAGGTGCAATACCTCTGTAGCAACCGAGCCCTCAGGGTGCTACAGTTCCATTTATTTTCAGCCTAGGTGACGTATTGCGATACAGGGCCGTGATTTTGGCTATAAAAGGGTCCCCTAGACCCCTACCTCAAGCTTTTTAAGAGAATAATATATGGCATGTCAGGAGACACTATGGAATGCTTTCTCAGCATCCAACGAGAGTATCTAATTACAAATTTTTAACTGCATCTAGCCCAGGAAATACTTTGTGCCTAGTAGCAGTGTCTGCTAGTCAGCGGATTATCCCGGCTGTTAAGCAAGCTACACCACCTGTAGTTTGGACACTTAATTTTTTCAAAGGAAATGCTTTGGGACCACGGGATACTCAGTGAAGAGCATCAGGAGGCACCCCAAGGCATAGGGGCTGGGACTGGCGGTAGGATGCCTTGAGGTGGACAGCTGAGCTCGATCCTTATAAAAGCTTTTGAACGGCAGCAGCTTTAGTGGACGCTACTGGAGCTGGAATTACGTGGCTGCTGGCATGAGACTTGCCCTCCAATAGATCCTTGTAAAAGGATTTAAAGTGTATTCATTCAAATTAGAGAGACAATTTAAATTAAAAAGCTTAGAGCTGCCTCCACCACAGGGGGGCTCGCTCGACCCACCAGCGGACAGGCACCAGTATTGGGAGAGGGGGGCTGGCCGTCAGGGTCCACCACGGCTCTGGCACAAACCCGGCGACACAGAGGTGGCACGGGCAGGAATGGACTGGCCGTGTCGGCTTCTCACTGTGTCTTCCCCTCCTTTTACTCCTCCACCTCTTTTCTTTTCGCATGACTATATGTACTTGTCACTTTTCCATGTGTTACTTATGTCTTCTGAGCAGTTTGTCAGCTTTTGGACACCTTTGAAGGTGTTTTCTATGTGTTTCTATGTGTTTTTGTTTGCCTGCCATTGGTTTTAACGGTGTTCGAAGGTGTTCGACGAACAGTTCGACGAACAGTTCGGCGAACACATGGGTGTTCGACGAACCGAACCGAACTCGAGCACTACGGGTGTGGCTCAACACTAGTTTTTAGTACCGCTGGTGGAATTCTAACTGAAAAGCGCATCCGCCTGTCAACTGAAAATGCTGACAGGCTGACTTTTATAAAAATGAACATGGGCTGGATTGGGCCAGACTTCTCAACACCACCGAATGATAGCAGCATAACATAAACTCAAATCCAGTGTCTTTTTGTGGGAGGTGTATTCCCATGCACCTCTTCACACCCACACATGCGTATATACGCTTCCTGATTTTGGCTATTTGCTCTTGTCCTCCTCCTTCTCTTCATCCTCATCCTCCACCACCATATCACCAGGGTGACCGTGGTCCGTGATGCAACACCCATAATAATTTTTTTAAAGAGTGTTTATGATGCCCGTAAAAAAAATTTTTTATACAGTATGTTAATGTACACCCCCCAGGGGTAAATGTTTGTTAGCCCATACACTTAGTTCATGGGCATTACAAGTATAGGAGACCCGCTCCTTTCTAATAGAAACATTTTTTATGAGGCCCTTCTCCACGTCTCTTCCAAGGGACATTCGAGTACCTCCCAATTTTTGGCAACCCTTGCATTCACTGCAAAGGCAAACACTATGGGAGACCCACTTCCTAATAATGGGAACATTGTTTTCAGGAGGCCCTCCTCTAAGTCTCTTCAAAGGAGTATTTGGGTGCGTTCAAATTTTTAAAGTGCTATTGGGGCGCGTCCAAATTTTGGGCAGTCCTGCCACTCACTGCATACGCAATAACAGTATAGGAGACCCACTCTTTACTAAGGGGAATAATAAAAGATAGCCGGCTGATGGCTCTCTAAGAATAGTGAGGGCCGACTGCTGGCCCTTTAAAAATAGTAAAGGCCACCTGATGGCCCCATAAAAATAGGCTTTGTGACTTTCAGAGTCCCTCCTTCATGAATGAAATGCGATGTGTCTGATGATATCTCACACACCACATGGCCAGTTAAGGTTGTACAATGTTAAAATGACATTTCCTGGTGAATGCATTTGTCATGGTTGAAAGCAATACAAAAGTGCAAAAACGCATCAAAAACGCTGTATGAAAGTGTGAACATAGCCCAAGGTGTGGAGGAGTATTTTTGTTTTTGGTTATTTATTTTGCTTCATATACAAGTCATTAACCTGGAAAGGATGTTCCTTAACATATTTCCCAGGAAAATCCATTTTGTTTTCTTTTTTGTATGTTTTATTGTGAGTCTGTAAAAGTGGCGTAATACCTCTGATAATGTTGTTGACAGAAGTGACCTGGGAGTCAGAGATGCTTCCAGGGGTCTTCCCAATGCTGTTCCCATGTCATTTGAGCACTGTTCCCATTGATTTGGGCAATTTTTCGGCCCTCTGCAGACCGCCGGGGAGAGCCGCCTGAAAAATGCTTGTGCTTCCCATAGACTTACATTTGGCTTGTTGCTCAGGTCGAGCACCCGAGTATTCCAATGTGCTCGACCCGAGCATCGAGCACCCGAGCATTTTAGTGCTCGCCCATCACTATTCCTGAGTCCAATCGGCACCAAAAAGGTGGATTTAAAAAAGCTATTGACGCGCCCCCTGGGCCATGTTGTTAGGGATACCCGGAGCCGGATCAGATGGGGGTTGTAGTCTCCGAGTGGCTGTGACCCGGTCCGTGCCCAGGGTGTCAAACTCAGTGTGCGGCAGTCCTTGCAGATGTTCTTAGTGTCGACTACGCCACCCGTTGATTTGCGGTCAAAAGGCCGCCGCTGCAGGATGGTCCGCTGAGGCTGGTGGTGTGTGTGCAGCTGTGGTAGTATAACCCCCAACGGGAGGGGTATAGCCTCAGGGGGTCAGACGTGGAGGATGGTGGTTGTGAAGGTGCAGCAAGGAGACTCAGAGGCATGAAATGCAGTTTCAGGGTTTTTACTCACTGGTGTTGCTCGGGTCACTCTGTACAGCAGTGACCACCCAAGCCGTGCTGCGTCCACCAGGTGCGGGACTCGGTCAACTCCCGGGCAATTCTGGAGCGTGGTCCTGAGCTCCCTTCTGACTCTCCCTTCCTCTGGCCGTTCCCACCAGGGATCCACTTATGTCCGGCTCCCTCGGGTCTCTTGTTGGTCAAGCCTCCTCTGGGCTCCCTGACCCTATGCTCGGTGTGCCTTTCTGGTGGATTTGGTGAGGGTCGTGGCAGATCCTGCCCACAACCTCCGGTTCCTGGCTAAGGTTTACTTTGGCCTCCGCCAGCTTGGGATCCGGTACCCTTTTGCCGACCCTTCACCCTTTTGTCCTTATTCTGGGATCTTGGGGTCCCCTCTCGTCCTGCGCCTCTGGGTCCCTCTTCCTTCTTCTCTCCTGGAGTTACTGCTGACTCCCTGATTGACTGACTGACTGACTCTGTCCTAAGATGGTGCCCACCTTATATACTCCCTCTATGTGTGAGCTCAGGTGACCAGCACCCAATGAGCTCCTACATTTACCCAGACTACTCCCCCTATCTGCCCCTACACTACTGGGATGTTCCACCCCCCTCCCACTCCAGCCAGGGACAGACGCTGTCGTACCTGCACATATACTGGTGGGAGTACCGTAGATCTGTCCCCCGGAAATGGGATGTATGTAGTGCATGCAGCTAACTGAGCTCAGTTCCACACTCCATCCTTACCCGGGAGTGGAATACCACACCTCTGGCTTGAGGTGTAATACCCCTGTAGCAGCCGAGTCCTCAGGGTGCTACATTCCCCCCTGGTAAATCACAGCACGTCCTCGGGCTGTAAAAGAATAAAAACATCACAAACATACAAATTTTTTTCAAAACATCATAAACATATAAAACATTATATATACTATCAGCATAAAACCTTTTCATATAAAACATTCTTGCTTCTCCGGCCACGGTGCAACTTGTGACCGGGTAAAGTGCAACAGTCTCTTCAAGAAAAACAGTTTCCTATAAAACCGGTAGGGGGCGCTTTAAGAAGCGCAACTATCTACAAAGGGGATATGGCCGCTCTCAGTCCTCGGCCAGTGGGGAAAAGGGATGGCTGTTCACAGTCCTCAGCCTGTTAAGGGATATGGGACACACTAGAACAGTTCACTGGTCCCAGCGGGGACTACACTTTTGTAGCAACAGTCTCTGTACCCACACGGGTAATTATTTACATGTTCTATTTACAGTTCATCAGTGGCGGTGTGCTCTTGGCTGAGGGTAATCTTTAGACCCGTCCGGGTCCTCTTGATCCTCCTCACCCCGTAGCTCCTTCTCAGTAAGTCTATGCACGTGCAGGGCATACGGACCCTTGGCGCACTGATGCCGGGTGAAGGTGACCTCATCACCCAGGTATAGGTCACGACCTCTGTGTCCCTCCGGCAGATGACTTTCAACGTCTCTGCGGGTGATAAAGACATCGCCGGGGGTCTTGTGGTCCCGGATGAAACCCCACCCGTGCTCCAACTGGAATTTTATTACAGTCCCGGTGGCACGGGGACCGTGGGCTGCACGGGGGTTCCTCCTGGTCCGGCTCTTCTGCTCTGCGCTCTGTATCTGCAGCCGCTGCTCACGGACCCGCCTCTCTCTCCGTTCCCGGTCGAAGACCTCTAACTGCTGCCGGCAGCACTCCGCACGCTCAGCTGCGGCCGCCCGAGTTTCTTGGGTGAACCCCATGAGATCTCCTCCAGTGGGGTCCCACTCAAACTGTAACGAGAGCGGGGTCCTCTTGACGGGCTTCGGAGCCGGAATCAGGGGCTCGCACAGGGGCCTTTCCTTTTGGAGCTCAAGTTGGTAATACTCCGGTGGCCATATAAAGGGCTGCCCATCCGGGCATGTGTGCTGGGCAAATAGATCTTCACCCAGGTGTGGCGCTGTGGACGTTGAGGGCGCTGTTTTGGTGGCGGCGCCCGGGTTCACCAGGCCTTGCGACCAGGCCTGGGGCGCCCTGAATGTAAAGGGCACCGTGAAGACGGCGGCGCCCGGGGTTACTTGGCCCAGTGACCAGGCCGGTGGCTCAGTGGAGGTAGAGGGCGCTGTTGGCACTGCGGCGCCCGGGGGCACTCGGCCTTGCGACCAGGCCGGTGGCGTCCCCTGCTTGGCCGCGCTCTGGATCGAGGCGCGTGACGTCACAGGGGGCGTGGTCGCGGCTCCGGCCGCTTGAGGCCTAGCTTGGAGCGATGACGCAGCGGCTACGGGAACGGTGAGTGGGGCTTCGGGCTCTGCGACGGGGAGCTGGGGCAGGTTTACGGCTTCTGGGCACGGGATATTGTCGTCCCCATTACCTGCCTTCATCTCTTCGGCTCCCTCCGCGGCGTCGTCTCCGGCCGTCGTCCCTCCTTCGCCGTCCTCAGAGGTGGACTTGCTCCTCGCTGCGGGTGGCATGCTCCGCTGGCAGGCTCCAGCCTGCAGGGCCATCTCTCGGGTCCACTCCGCCAGTGTTTCCTGCTGCATCCGGGCCATCCTTCGTGCGAGGCCCTCCAACGCGGTCTGTGCACGCTCCCGGTCTCGGGGGAGCTGTGCCAGGATCTCCAGCAGGCCTTCTGGAGTGGCGGCCTGCAACAGGCTCCTGACCACAGGGTCGGTGCTGCCTGACTCTCCCTCCATCTCCGGGTGTGTTCTCTCTGGACTCCTCTCCAGACTCCTCATCTCCGGGTGCGCTCTCTCCAGACTCCTCCAGGCTGCACCCATCTTCGCTCTTTTGTTCTGTATCCGCCCACATTGAGGGTGGTCCTGGGGCAACTTTGTGATTGCCAGTTCCAGGGGCAGTTCCTTCACGCTGATGGACATATCAATCATCACAGCCTCTGCTGGTGGGGGCGGTTTCCACTTTTGGCGCCATTTCCGATCCTGGCCCACGATGGGAGGTGGCCTCTTGCCATCCTCTGGCACGCCCATAATGGCGTCCGTTCTGCCAAGGCGGGAAATCTTCTCAGATGGCGGGAACCGCTTCCCAGTGGCGGGAAACTCTGCAGATGGCGGGAAAAGACTGCAGATGACAAGCAAATGGCGGGAACTGATCCGAGATGGCGTCCGATGGCGGGGACCCTCTGGAATTGGCGGGAGACTTCGTTTTGAGGAAAATGCGAATTTTTCTTCAGGCACGCAGTACCCGGTTGTTGCGGGCACGTGATCCTGCCGACTACGCCAAAGTTGACGCACCCCCTGGGCCATGTTGTTAGGGATACCCGGAGCCGGATCAGATGGGGGTTGTAGTCTCCGAGTGGCTGTGACCCGGTCCGTGCCCAGGGTGTCAAACTCAGTGTGCGGCAGTCCTTGCAGATGTTCTTAGTGTCGACTACGCCACCCGTTGATTTGCGGTCAAAAGGCCGCCGCTGCAGGATGGTCCGCTGAGGCTGGTGGTGTGTGTGCAGCTGTGGTAGTATAACCCCCAACGGGAGGGGTATAGCCTCAGGGGGTCAGACGTGGAGGATGGTGGTTGTGAAGGTGCAGCAAGGAGACTCAGAGGCATGAAATGCAGTTTCAGGGTTTTTACTCACTGGTGTTGCTCAGGTCACTCTGTACAGCAGTGACCACCCAAGCCGTGCTGCGTCCACCAGGTGCGGGACTCGGTCAACTCCCGGGCAATTCTGGAGCGTGGTCCTGAGCTCCCTTCTGACTCTCCCTTCCTCTGGCCGTTCCCACCAGGGATCCACTTATGTCCGGCTCCCTCGGGTCTCTTGTTGGTCAAGCCTCCTCTGGGCTCCCTGACCCTATGCTCGGTGTGCCTTTCTGGTGGATTTGGTGAGGGTCGTGGCAGATCCTGCCCACAACCTCCGGTTCCTGGCTAAGGTTTACTTTGGCCTCCGCCAGCTTGGGATCCGGTACCCTTTTGCCGACCCTTCACCCTTTTGTCCTTATTCTGGGATCTTGGGGTCCCCTCTCATCCTGCGCCTCTGGGTCCCTCTTCCTTCTTCTCTCCTGGAGTTACTGCTGACTCCCTGATTGACTGACTGACTGACTCTGTCCTAAGATGGTGCCCACCTTATATACTCCCTCTATGTGTGAGCTCAGGTGACCAGCACCCAATGAGCTCCTACATTTACCCAGACTACTCCCCCTATCTGCCCCTACACTACTGGGATGTTCCACCCCCCTCCCACTCCAGCCAGGGACAGACGCTGTCGTACCTGCACATATACTGGTGGGAGTACCGTAGATCTGTCCCCCGGAAATGGGATGTATGTAGTGCATGCAGCTAACTGAGCTCAGTTCCACACTCCATCCTTACCCGGGAGTGGAATACCACACCTCTGGCTTGAGGTGTAATACCCCTGTAGCAGCCGAGTCCTCAGGGTGCTACACTATCACTGCTCTGCAAACCATATTTTCCTCAGAGCTGGCATGCAGAGTGGTTGTGTAGATCCTCTGTTAATTGAGAAAAAGAATTTGCATTAGTGGCCAGTGTGATCTGTTTCCTGCGATCTCCTGTTTCCTGTGCTGCGTGCTATTCTGTGTGACCGATCTGTGATCACAGCAGCAGCAGTTCCCAAATTCCTGTTTCCTCTCCCCTTCCCCAACCCCAAGCTCCCCAAACTCCCAATAGTATTTTTTGCATACTTTTTTGCGCCTTTTCCATGTTCGCAGCGTCTTGAGCTGAGCATTCGTACTCTTCCAGTGGCCGCAGCGCTCTAATCAGTATTACTGCTTTTTCGAATCTGCACCAAGGGACTTTTTCTTTTTTTTTTTTAGCTCTAGGTAGAGTAGTGGACTTCTCAGTGTACAGTACTGTTCAAAATAATAGCAGTCCAATATGACTAACCAGATTAATCACTGTTTTTGGTATAAATTATATTACCACATGTCAAACAATTTACCAGTTGGTGCAGTAGATTCTAAGAAAACCAACAGACTCAGCATTCATGATCTGCATGTTTTTGAGTCTGTGTATTTGAATAATTAATTGAAAGGGGTGTGTTCAAAATAATAGCAGTTTGGAGTTCAATTAGTGAGGTCAAGAAACAGGTTTGAATCAGGTGGCCCTTATTTAAGGGTGAAGCCTGCTCATGTTGTATATGCATTTCTCTTTTAACCACTTCGTGCCAGAGCCTGTTTTCGCCTTGGTGACCAGGCCAATTTTTTCAATTCTGACCACTGTCACTTTATAAAGTAATTACTCTGGATCGCTTCAACGGATTCCCCTGATTCTGAGAATGTTTTTTCATGACATATTGTACCTCATGATAGTGGTAAAATTTGTTCGATATCACTTGCGTTTATTTGTGAAAAAAATCAGAAATTTGGGGAAAATTTTGAAAATTTTGCAATTTTCAAACTTTGAATTTTCATGCCCTTAAATCAGAGAGATATGCCACACAAAATAGTTAATAAATAACATTTCCAACATGTCTACTTTACATCAGCACAATTTTGGAGCCAACATTTTTTTTTGTTAGGAAGTTCTAAGTGTTAAAAGTTGACCAGCGATTTCTCATTTTTCCAACAAAATTTACAAAAACATTTTTTTAGGGACCACATCTTATTTGAAGTGACTTTGAGGGGCCTTTATGACAGAAAATACCCAAAAGTGACACCATTCTAAAAACTGCACCCATCAAGGTGCTCAAAACCACATTCAAGAAGTTTATTAACCCTTCAGGTGTTTCACGGGAAATTTTGGAATGTGGAAGAAAACAATGAACATTTAACTTTTTTTCACAAAAATGTTATTTTAGACCCAATTTTTTTATTTTCACAAGGGTAACAGGAAAAAATGGACTACACAATTTGTAGTGCAATTTCTCATGAGCACACTGATGCCCCATATGTGAGGGAAAACCACTGTTTGGACGCACTGCAGGGTTCGGAAGGGAAGGAGCGCCATTAGACTTTTTGAATTTAAATTTGTTTGAATAATTAGCGGACACCATGTTGCGTTTGGAGAGCTCCTGATGTGCCTAAACAGTGGAAACCCCCCACAATTGACACTATTTTGGAAACTAGACCCCTTAGGGAACTTATCTAGATGTGTGGTGAGCACCTTGAACCCCCAGGTGCTTCATAGAAGTTTATAATATTGAGCTGTAAAAATAAAATTTTCACATTTTTCCCACAAAAACGTTATCATCCCTTAATTTTGCATTATCATAAGGGTAACAGGAGAAATTGCACCATGAAATTTGTTGTGCAATTTCTCCTGAACCCTCTGATACCCCACATGTGGAAGAAAACCACTGTTTGGGTGCACGGTAGGGTTTGGAAGGGAAGGAGCGCCATTTGACTTTTTCAATGTAAAATTTGCTTGAATAATTAGCGGACACTATGTTGCATTTGGGGAGCCCCTGATGTGCCTAAACAGTGGAAACCCCCCACAAGTGACACCATTTTGGAAACTAGACCCCTTAGAGAACTTATCTAGATGTGTGGTGAGCACCTTGCACCCCCAGGTGCTTCACAGAAGTTTATAATATTGAGCCATAAAAATAAAATTTTCACATTTTTCCCACAAAAAACTGTTTTTCATCCCCTAATTTTGCATTATCATAAGGCTAACAGGAGAAATTGCACCATGAAATTTGTTGTGCGATTTCTCCTGAGTACGCTGATACCCCATATGTGGGGGAAAACCGCTGCCTTGGTGTACGGCAGGGTTCAGAAGAGAAAGGAGTGCTATGTTGGCTGGGATAGGTTGCAGACACCATGTCACATTTGAAGAGTCACTGACATGCCGAAACAGCAGAAACCCTCACAAGTGACCCCATTTTGTAAACTACACCTCTCAAGGAATTCATCTAGGGAAGTAGTGAGTATTTTTTAATTTTTTAATTTATACCATTGGGCAGTGAAGAAAACAATTATATTTTTACCACAAAAAAATGTTTTACCATCAGATTTTACATTTTCACACAGGGCAATGGGTAAAAATGGTGCCGAAATGTGTCACACAATTTCTTCTAAACGTAGCAATACCCCATATGTGGCTGTACTGTACCGCTTAACCATACGGCGAGATCTGGGAGGGACGGAGCGCTATTTGACAATTGAAGAACAAATTATTGTAAAATAGGCATTTGGATTTGGGAGCACAAAATTTTCTGAATTTCTTTTGTGGGGCAAGGGCCATTTCGCTTTTCCAGAGCCTTTCTGCTACCAGTAATTTGGAAGTCCCTTATATTTTTAACAGATAACGGATCTGAGTGGGGACTAGTTTTTTTCGAGGACTGAGTTGAAGCTTTTATTTGGAACATTTTACATATTGTTTATCCAGCACGCTATGCTGAGCACTTACATCAGGGTTTCCATCTAAATTTCCAAGTGATGTAATTCAGATGAAACCCCTGCGGGATCCATTCACTCTAATGAGGCAGCAGAGTTACTCTTGACTCCGTCTGGCCTCTGTTTAGCGGTGTCCTTTTTTTCAGAAGTGCACAAAACTGTGGCCAATCGCACTTTTATGCACGCCTAAAAAAACTGACACCGTGGGATCACAGGCCAGACGGCATCCACAGTGGCCTATATCTGCCTCATTACAGGGAATCTTCCGTCATGGGTTTCGTCTGAATCACGTATTTCAGAGATTTACACGGAAACTCTGGTGTAAGTGCTCAGCGCAGAGCGCAGCGCAGGATAAATGTGAGCAGAGCCTTACTACGATCTTTGGGAGACATAATAAACAAATCAGTAGCAGGTGAAGAATTGGTTTTATTTATTTTTTACACCGTTTCTAGTGCAGTATAAGTGATGAGATTACTTTATTCTTCGGGTCGGTGCGATTACAGAGATACCAGATTTATATCGGGTTTTTATGACTGACAGCTGTCACACACTAAGAGATGCTTTTTTTTGCAAAATCTAGTTTTTCCATCGCCATATTTTGAGAGCTATAATTTTTCCATATTTCTGCCGACAGAGTCATGTGACTGTTTGTTTTTTGCGGGACGAGTTGACATTTTAATTGGTACCATTTTTGGGTACGTGACATATTTTGATCGCTTTCTATTCCTTTTTTTGGGAGGTAAAATTAACAAAAACCAACAATTCAGGAATTGTTTTTTGAGGGTTTTTTTATGCCGTTCTGCGTGTGGTAAAAGTGATAAGGCTGCATTATTCTTCGGGTCAGTACATTTAGAGCGATACTACACTTACCGTATATATTTTTTTTATGTTTTGGCGCTTTTACACAATAAAACAATTTTATAGAAAAAATATTTTTTTTGCATCGCTTTATTCTGAGAGCTATAACTTTTTTATTTTTCAGCTGATGGAGCTGTATGGCGGCTTTTTTTTTGCGGAACAAGATGACGTTTTCAGTGGTACCACTTTTATTTCCATTTTGCTTAAAGCATCTATAGGAAGATTTAACTGTTTTTTAAATATAAAATTCTTTTTATTACAGCAATCACTCCAATATTTCATCTAATAAGAAGATCTATTATTCCGTTCCTATTCTTCTCCTCATCTTCTAATAAGATCCTCCTGACATCCCAGGTAAACACATGCCCAGTAGTTCTACAGAGAATCAACTAACCTATACAGGTCAGTAACCATAGTCCTTATTTGTCCCAGTACAGGTCCCAAACAGCTCTGGATCCCTGGAGGAACTACCCAATGCACTATTTTTAACCCTTGTTTTAATGCTAATATGTATCCATAACATTTTTAATATTGGTTCACAATAAAAATAAAAATATTAATATTCATTAACACTTGTATATTCTTCCATTACTACCCCCAGTAATCCTCACTTACTCCTCCCAGTACATCAGCGCAGTGGTTTTATATATTTTTGGTTTTACTTTCTATAGTGGTCTATGGTGACACATACCATCTGCAGCAGATATACTGAGCTTACCTACCAGCGCCCCTGATTTTATATATCTTATTCTGAGAGCTATAACTTTTTTATTTTTCGGCTGATGGCGCTGTATGGCGGCTTTTTTTTTGCGGAACAAGATGACGTTTTCAGTGGTACCACTTTTATTTCCATTTTGCTTTTTGATCGCATTTTATTCCACTTTTTGTTTGGTGACATGATAAAAAAGCATAGTTTTTTGCTCCATTTTTTATTTATTTTTATTACGGTGTGCACAGAAGGAGTTATAGTGTTACAGTTTTATAGATCGGGTTGTTTCGGATGCGGCGATACCAAATATGTGTACTTTTTTGTTTTTGCATAAATATACGGATTTATTGGTTTAATATTTTATTTATTTATTTTTATTTATTTTGTGATTTTTTTTAACAGTTTGAAAACAATTTTAGACTTTTTTTTTACATTTTTACTTAGTCCATGTATGGGATATTAATTTTTATTTTTCTAATCACTGTTCTCATGCAATGCAATAGACATAGTATTGCATTGCATGAGAGCTTTGCTGACAGTTGATGACGCTGTGCGGCCAGCCAATCACTGTAATGCCCACAACCAACATGGCTACGGCATTACAGTGCATGGCAAGTAATCCCTACATGTTCATTGGCTCTCTAAAGAGCGCCAAACATTGAGGGCGGGGACCTGAGTTCCCGCCTGAGCAACCCGGAAATACTCACCGAGCGCCAAACTTTTCGCGCACAGTGAGGCTCAGGCGAGTACCGAGTAGTAGCGAGCAGGTTCGCTCATCACTACATGCTGCACTTCGAGCTCCTGGCTCATCAGTTCGTTTCTGACCGGGCTAAAGTGGCATTCATCATGTCTCATCTCACTGGAGAGGCGTTGACGTGGCTCAATCCTCTATGGGAGAGAGGGGATTCTTTGGTGTCCAACCTCCAGGCTTTCCTTGAGGCCTTCTGGAGGGTTTTCGATGAGCCTGGCCGCACATCCTCAACAGCCTCCTCTCTTCTTTGTGTATGCCAAGGGAACTTCACAGTGTTTCCGCACACTCTCGTCTGAACTCGCCTGGCCTTTCTGGGCGGATCAAAGACGAACTGGCCTGTTGTGACTTACCCACCTCTCTGGATGACCTAGTGTCTTTGGCCACACAGATTGACATCAGGTTCCAGGAGCATTCTAAGGAGGTGATCCGTGAGAGAAGACCTCTACGCCTTGCACCTACCTTCTAAAGACTGGCCTCGCAACAAGCCTCTGCCTCGGTATCCACCCCTGAATCTATGCAGGTAGACTAGGTGACGATGGTCAAGACTCGCCAGGAGGTCCGCCGCGCTGAGGGAAGATGCTTTTATTGCGGCAGTTCGGAGCATGTAATCCGCTCCTGTCCAGAGAGACCGGGAAACTCCAGAGCCTAGGATCGCTTGGAGAGGTCGTCCTGGGCAAGAATTCTTCCTCTCCATCCCTGACTCTGTCTGTATCAATATACTGTGGCAACATCCACTTTTTCGAGCCTACTAATCTGGATTCGGGTGCCACAGGGAATCTCATCCAACAAGCTATTGTAGAGACGTATCCAATTCCTATCCAATGTCTCCCGGATCCGTTGGCGGTTTCCTCGGTTCCTGGGAGGCCCATTTCTGGGTCCATCTTGTTCATCAACAAGCCTGTAGTTCTCCAGATAGGAATGCTACACTCAGAGAAAATATCCTTCTATGTGCTGTCCGGCCACTCTCGTCCCTTGGTAGGTCTGCCTTCGGTACAGAGACACGAGCCGGTCTTGAATTGGAGTTCGGGAAAAGTTCTACACTGGGGTCAGGAGTGTCACAAAACCTGCCTTGTTTCTGTTTTTCCTGCTCTACCTCCGCCCACTCCAGCTAATCTACCTGGCTTGCCGGCACCCTAATGGTTATGCACTGACTTCTTTGACAAGAAAGAGGCTGAGACACTACCTCCTCATAGGCCGTATGATTGTCCCATCGACCTCATTCCTGGTGCTTCACCTCCCCATGTTTAAATCTACCCCCTGTCATTGACTGAGTCCCGTGCCATGTCTGAATACATTGAGAAGAATCTTGCTAGGCGACTTATCTAGAAATCCACCTCTCCGGCTGGATCAGGATTCTTCTTTGTCAAGTAGAAGGACGGCTCTCTTTAGCCTTGTTTTGACTATAGGGGACTAAATCAAACAACTGTAAAAAACAAGTATCCTCTGCCTCTCATCTCCGAGTTGTTTGATCGAATAAAATGAGAAAAAATCTTCGCTAAGCTCGATCTCCGTGGCGCATACAATCTGATCCGGATTTGCCAGGGTGATGAGTGGAAGACAGCATTTAACACTTGGGATGGCCACTACGAGTACCGTGTGATGTCTTTCGGACTCAGCAATGCCCAGCAGTCTCTCAGGAGCTGGTGAATGACATCTTCCGGGATCTTCTATAAACATGCGTGGTGGTGTACCTGGACGATATCCTGGTGTTCTCTACAAATCTGCCGTCACATCGGAGAGACGTTCGACAGGTGTTGCAGAGACTTAGGAAGAATCGTCTGTATGCCAAATTCGAGAAATGCATTTTTGAGCAGACTTCTCTTCCATTCCTGGGAACCATAGTCTCAGAGACCAGCCTTAAGATGGATCCCGAAAAGGTGTCTGCCATTCTAAACTGGCCCAGACCTGAGGGGCTGAAGACTATTCAGCGGTTTCTAGGATTTGCGAACTATTACTGCCTGTTCATTCCTCATTTCTCTTCCTGGACTGCTCCCATCTCTGCCCTGACCCGCACAGGGGTAAATTCCAAGGAATGGACTCCCGACGCACAAAATGCCTTTGTGTCCTTGAAACAAGCCTTCTCTTCGGCTCTGGTGCTGCATTGTCCTGATTGTACAGTAACAAGCAGCTCTTCCTGGAGGTAGATGCTTCTTCTTCAGGGGACAGAGCGGTCCTCACCCAGAAATCCTCCAATTTCTCTTGCCAGTTTGATCTGTCCCGTCTTCCTCCTGGTAAGACCTTTGTGGTGACTCCAGATAGGAAGAGGGTCCTACTCTGCGGTCATTCGTCTAAACTGGCAGGCCATGCCGGACAGAAGAAGACAGTTCTGCTCATTCTCCGACATTATTGGTGGCCAACCCTGCGCAAGAACGTTGCAGATTTTGTCTCTGCCTGTGCCCAAAACAAGACTTCTAGGCAACTTCCGACTGGTCGACTACTTCCTCTACCTATGCCTTCCGCTGCATGGCAACACATTGCGATGGATTTCATCACAGATCTTCCCATGTCGACCAGTTGTACTGTCATTTGGGTGGTCGCTGACCGCTTCTCCAAGATGGCTCACTTCATTTCTTGCCGGGTCTTCCCTCTGTGCCAGTGCAGGATAAAGAGTTCATTCTTCACATCTTCCGTCTCCACGGCCTACCTCGTCATGTAATCTCGGATAGATGGATCTGTTATGTTGTTTTAAGGAGAACTTTGGAATAGACAGCAAAGGGTCTTCACATTGCCAGAGAGATTCAAATTAAAATTCTTCATCGATGAAGGGAGAGAGAGACAAAATACATGCGAATTGCATTGTCAGCAGATAGAGTCTTCTGGTGTGGCAACAAAGACTCACTGAACAGTAAACCAAAATAGACTATCAGTAATAAACACACTTCCCTTGGCCCAACGTAAAACCTTCTTATCAGGGAATTCACAGGAAAACAGTATCTTAGTCAGACATGCCACAATCTAAGTCTTAAGCAAGGCCTCATAGAATAGATTGATTTTCTAAATTAATAATTGAATCTAGATATAAAAAAAATTAACCATAACAGGTCCAGTTTACTTCACACTTCTGGAGAGCCACGTACAAGCTTTTGAATGTCGCATTGAATTTTTCATCGGCTTATCATCCACAGTCTAATGGCCAGGTTGAGCGTATCAATCAAATCCTTACTAGCTTCCTCTGGCACTTCATCGACGCCCACCATAGCAACTGGGTGGAATTCCTGCCTTGGCCCGCATTTTCCTACAACAATCATGTGAGTGAATCCTCAGCCAAATCTCCATTTTTAGTGGAGTATGGTCAGCATCCCAATATTCCGTTTCTACTTCTGTTGACAATCCTGCTGCGGAGTCTCTCGTTGAAACCTTTTCTGAGATCTGGGAGGACACAAAGTCTGTGTTTCTGCAATCCTCTGAGCGGAAGAAGAGACATGCAGACAAGAGACATCTGGATCCACCTTTATTCCGTCCGGGGGACAAGGTCTGGTTATCATCCAAGTATGTTCGTCTCAAGACACCTTCATACAAGTTGGGTCCGTGGTTCATTGGTCATTTCGAGATTTTGAGACAAATCAATTCAGTGGTGTACAAGCTGAAACTCCCTGACTCATTACGGATCCCCAATTCCTTTCATGTGTCTCTCCTCAAGCATGTCGTCCTCAATCCTTTCTCTGACGATCCAGGTACCACTCCAGCTTTAGTCTGCGCTAAAGATGTTTTTGAGGTAGAGAGCATTCTGGCTACCAAGAGGGTAAGAGGAAAGACCTTTTTTCTTGTGGGTTGGAAGGGATTTTGGTCCCGAGGAAAGGTCATGGGAGCCCATGGAGAACATTCATGCTCGTCTTCTTCTGGAAAAATTTCTGGCAGGCTTGAAGAAGAGGGGGCATAAAGGGGGGGTACTGTAGCGTTGCCATCTCTGTCTCCTGTCCAGCAGAGACACCAATCCCCTTACCGCCGCAGCTCCCAGCCGGTGTCTCCCGCACCACCGGCTGCCTCTCACACTGGCCATGCCTGGGGTGCATGCACCACGTGCAAACCTCCGGGCACTGTGCTTAGGCAATGGCCAGTGGACAGATATTATTTAAGGCACTTCCCCTAACATGGATGTGCCTGTGCAATGTGTTAGTTTGGTTCCTAACCTTCCAGTCACTTCTCTTGTCCCAGTGCTGCCTGCCAGCCTGTCTATCAGCCATGCCCACCAGCCTGTCTATCAGTTGTGCCCGCCAACCTATCAGCCGTGCCCACCTGCCTGTCTATCAGCCTTGCCCGCCTGCCTGTCTACCAGCTGAGCCCACCTGCCTGTCTACCAGCCGAGCCCCCTGCCTGCCAACCAGCCGAGCCCGACTGCCTGTCTTCCAGCTGTGCTCCTCTGCTCGCCTATCTGCCATGTCAGTCGGCGCCTTGTTTCAACAAGACAATGACCATAAACACACCAGTAAAAGAGCAAAATCTAACTTCCAGTCCAACAAAATTGAGGTTATGGAGTGGCCAGCCCAATCCTCGGACCTTAATCCGATAGAACACTTCTGGGGTGACATCAATAATGCTGTTTCAGAGGCAAAGCCAACAAATGACAAAAAATGGTGGGATGTAGTCAAAGCATCCTGGGCTGGAGTAACAGTTGACAGGTGCCAAAAGTTGGTTGACTCTATGCAACAAAGATGTGAAGCAGTTCTAAAAAAACCGTGGGTATACAACTAAACATTAGGTTAGTGATTCACAGGAATGCTAAAGCCTCAAAAAAAAGAGTACATATGGTGTGAGTGTGTAAAGATAAATGCAGACACTGCTATTTTTTTGAACAGCCCAATGTTCATTTTTTGTAATTTTCTATTAAGTAGTTATAAATTATATACATTTCTCTTCATTTTTTGAATTAGAAAACAGTGTGCAATGTCGCCAATGCATGGAAATAAAAACTATTATAAAGATTATTTTGAACACTACTGTAAGTGGTGCTCGATTTTCTTGTAGAAAAAAAAATTATAGTAGTTAGTACAGAGTAGCTCAAATCTTTATAGGGTCATCAGGTGGCCCTCCCTCAAAATCTTTGTAGGGTCATCAGGTGGCCCTTACTCAAAATGAACAAGGCCTGGATTGGCCCAGGCTTCTCAACCCCACCGGATGACAGCAGCAGAACATAAAGCCAATTCAAATGTAGGGTCATCAGGCGACCCGCACTCAAAATCTTTATAGGGTCATCATGCGACCCTCACTCAAAATGAACAAGGCCTGGATTGGCCAAGACTTCTCAACACCACCAGATGAAAGCAGCGGAACACAAAGCCCATTCAACTGTAGGGTCATCAGGCAGCCTTCTCTCAAAATCTTTATAGGGTCATCCGGCAGCCCTCATTCAAAATCTTTATAGGGTCATCATGCGGCCCTCACTCAAAATGAATAAGGCCTGGATTGGCCCAGACTTCTCAACCCCATCGGTTGACAGCAGCAGAACATAAATCCAATTCAAATGTACGGTAATCAGGCAGCCCTCACTCAAACTCTTTATAAGGTCATGAGGCGGCCCTCACGCAAAATCTTTAGAGGATCATCGGGTGGCTCTCGCTCCAAATTTTTAGAGGGTCATCATACGAACGTCGCTCTTAATTTTTCCAGGGTATGTATGATGCCCTCCTTCATAATTTTCACAGGATGTGTATGAGGTCTACCTCTACAATTCGCTTACATATATATACAGTACAGACCAAAAGTTTGGACACACCTTCTAATTTAAAGATTTTTCTATATTTTCATGACTATGAAAATTGTACATTCACACTGAAGGCATCAAACTATGAATTAACACATGTGGAATTATATACTTAACAAAAAAGTGTGAAACAACTGAAAATATGTCTTATATTCTAGGTTATTCAAAGTAGCCACCTTTTGCTTTGATGACTGCTTTGCACACTCTTGGCATTCTCTTGATGAGCTTCAAGAGGTAGTCACAGGAAATGGTTTTCACTTCACAGGTGTGCCCTGTCAGGTTTAAAAAGTGGTATTTCTTGCCTTATAAATGGTGTTGGGACCATCAGTTGTGTTGTGCAGAAGTCTGGTGGATACACAGCTGATAGTCCTACTGAATAGACTGTTAGAATTTGTATTATGGCAAGAAAAAAGCAGCTAAGCAAAGAAAAATAAGTGGCCATCATTTCTTTAAGAAATGAAGGTCAGTCAGTCCGAAAAATTGAGAAAACTTTGAAAGTGTCCCCAAGTGCAGTTGCAAAAACCATGAAGCGGTACGAAGAAACTGGGTCACATGAGGACCGCCCCAGGAAAGGAAGACCAAGAGTCACCCCTGCTTCTGAGGATAAGTTTATCCGAGTCACGAGCCTCAGAAATCGCAGGTTAACAGCAGCTCATATTAGAGACCAGGTCAATGCCACACAGAATTCTAGCAGCAGACACATCTCTTCAATAACTGTTAAGAGGAGACTTTGTGCAGCAGGCCTTCATGGTAAAATAGCTGCTAGGAAACCACTGCTAAGGACAGGAAACAAGCAGAAGAGACTTGTTTGGGCTAAAGAACACAAGGAATGGACATTAGACCAGTGGAAATCTGTGCTTTGGTCTGATGAGTCCAAATTTGAGATCTTTGGTTCCAACCACCTTGTCTTTGTGCGACGCAGAAAAGGTGAACGGAACGGATGGACTCTACATGCCTGGTTCCCACCGTGAAGCATGGAGGAGGAGGTGTGATGGTGTGGGGGTGCTTTGCTGGTGACACAGTTGGGGATTTATTCAAAATTGAAGGCATACTGAACTAGCATGGCTACCACAGCATCTTGCAGCGGCATGCTATTCCATCCGGTTTGCATTTAGTTGGACCATCATTTATTTTTCAACAGGACAATGACCCCAAACACACCTCCAGGCTGTGTAAGGGCTATTTGACCAAGAGGGAGAGTGATGGGGTGCTACGCCAGATGTCCTGGCCTCCACAGTCACCAGACCTGAACGCAATCGAGATGGTTTGGGTTGAGCTGGACCACAGAGTGAAGGCAAAAGGGCCAACAAGTGCTAAGCATCTCTGGGAACTCCTTCAAGATTGTTGGAAGACCATTTCCGGTGACTAACTCTTGAAGCTCATCAAGAGAATGCCAAGAGTGTGCAAAGCAGTCATCAAAGCAAAAGGTGGCTACTTTGAAGAACCTAGAATATAAGACATATTTTCAGTTGTTTCACATTTTTTTGTTAAGTATATAATTCCACATGTGTTAATTCATAGTTTTGATGCCTTCAGTGTGAATGTACAATTTTCATAGTCAAGAAAATACAGAAAAATCTTTAAATGAGAAGATGTGTCCAAACTTTTGGTCTGTACTGTATGTATATCCCCCGGAGGTAAATGTTTTTCAGTCCTTGAACCTAGTGCTTAGGCTTTACAAGTCTAGGAGTCCCACTCCTTAAAAATGGAAAAAAAATGTTTTCTGAAGCCCTCCTATATGTGTCTTCCAAGGTGTATTACTGTCTCTCCTTCTAATTTTTGGAAGTCCCACTACCTAACAATTTTAACAGAATGTGTATGAGGCGGTCCTTTATGTCTAATACAGGGTGTATTGAAGTCCCTCTTCCCTCTCATTTTTGGCAGTTCTTGCATTGTCCACATAGGCTTTGTGAGTTTCAGAGTCGCTCCTTCATAAATTAAACAGGATGTGTCTGACCATGTCACACACCACATGCCCAGATAAGGTAGTAAAATGTTAAAATGACATATAAAGATGACTACCGGTGGGTGTAGTTTTATTTCCCCCTCTACAATGTCATCTACTGTAGTCAAAGGCAACGTGGACATACAGAGAGAGATGATGGTGGTGGAGGCGAGGTTTTTTTGTTTGTTTTTTGCTCTTTTAATTCTGCCTTATATACAAGTCATTAAACTGGAAAGAATGTTTCCTAACATTTTGTCCAATCTTTTCCCCGGAAAGAGTCTGTCCAAGGAAAAAAATTTGCTGCATGCAAGATTTGCATGCGATATTCAGATTGCACACGGCCATGCAAGTCAATGAGTCCGTGGAAACATCGGACTGCAATCGGATGTCATCCGAGTGCAATGTGATTTTCACACACATTTTTTTTCCATCTTCTACACATCAGAGAAAATCGGATCAAACTATGCTCACACTATGATCAAATTCTAATCAGAGTCTAATCCGAGTGTGATTAGGATAATCGGACCTATTCTCTTGGATGAGAGAAAATATGGTGGTGTGACCCTAACTTGAGTCTGTCACTGCAACTGCTGGCACTTCTCCTATCTCCCTATCTTTACTGCTGCTGTGGTACAACTCATTACTGTCATTTCTGGAATATTTGTCCAGTGCTTTAGGGCTTTCTCTTCCTATTGCTGACGTGATAGCTCTTATGTCCTCTAACTATTCTAAATTATCCTAATATGACTGCTGCATTCCCCACCTAGGCTTTTATAAAGGCTATGATCCCTCTTAATAGGCTGCACTATACTAAGGGATATGATAACTGCAAGGCATTATGCGGAAGCCGGTGCATTCGCACTTGTGGTCATGTCAGCATAATGTGGCTCATAAAATCTTCTATAATATGTTAAAAGCCAGGGGGCATTTTTTCGGTGATTTGTGTAAATCGGATCATAAATTTTTCAAAATTGCTGGGACTTGTGAGCTTTATTCAATTTTATTAGACTTTAATTTGCATTAAATTGATGTGCTCATTTCAAGTGGCCAGTAATCAAGATTTGTCACCCAATGTTATTTACTCATGATAGGGAGAAGTACAGCTGTATTTGGTAACTCGTAGACTCTCTTGTAACAAGGCAACTACTGTCCAATAAGTTTGACATCAGAGGTATATAAGATAATTGACGTTAATCTAAGAGAGCATATAGTAGTGAATACTTTAACAATTGATATCCAGGCTCATTTTCATATCTTGACTGCACAACTTGAAAATAAAGGTTACCTGACTGTCGTTGGTTGTATACAATAAAATGTGAAAGGGAGCAAATATTTCCCTTAAATTATTATCATTAAAGCTCGAGTCAGTATTAGAGATGAGCGTTGTTCTACTCGAACTGTTCGCCAATCTCAAATTCGAGCTGTTTTGGGCGGTGTTCGAGCCGTTCGGCGAACACGAACAATTTGAGAAAAATTCGGCTGTTCGAGGTTATGTTCGATAACTGTTCGTGCACCAAAATCATAACTGGATTTTTTCTCAGTAATGATGAAAATTAATGTTAATACGCAGTTTGAGTGTACAGCGGGGTGGGGGGAGGGGCAGGGGATGGATCTCTGCAGGAACAATGAAGATCTCCATTTTTTTTTCTCTTTCCCGCATTTACAGTGGGGAGGTGCAATCTGTCAGCCTATCAGCAGCGCACACACGGAGCGAAGTGCTTTTTTTCACACAAGCAAGGGCATGTGTCATTGGCAGTGTATGTCACATGTCCTTGCCCTATAAGACCAAGCCATTTTCCCCGTCGCCACCATTTTCTCACTGCTGCAGCTGCTGTTGCTGTGTGCGCTATACCTTGTTAATTTCAAGCCAATTTTGGCACAAATATACAGATAGCTTGGGAGTAGGGAATAGTTGTGATTGCAGTCCTTTTAAGGACTAGGTTACAGCATTTCCTACGACTTTTATCAGGGAGGTCTGTGCTCTTAAATAGATAGATTGTGGGAGTAAAGACTAATTGTAATTGCAGTCCTTTTCAGGACTAGGTTACATGAGTTCCTATCAGTTTTTGCCAGGCAGGTCTGTGCCAGTGCTGTGCAAGTTTTTTTCACAGCATTTGGCTGAATCTAGCAAAGCTAATCCTTTTTGGCCTATTGCAGAGTGTGTTAGTCAGTGGAGTAGCCTATCTGTGTTGCAAGATATACCACCTGTGTATAGAATACCAATTTTTTTACTGCACCTAGTGAAGTAAAATCTTTTGGGCATAGCATCATTCTATTAGTCCATCTATACTGACCTCCATCAGGTTGCAAACTGAATCTAATTTTTTTCTGCATATAGCTCTGAAAAAATATTTGGCCTTCTAGCAGTGTGTCGGACTTTCTCTATTAGTCCATCTATACTGACCTCCATCAGGTTGCAAATTCAAAATAATTTTTATCTGCATCTACAGTACCTCTGAAAAAATATTTGGGCTTCTAGCTGTGTGTGGGACTTGTTGTATTAGTCCATCTATACTGACCTCCATCAGGTTGCAAACTGAATATAATTTTTTTCTGCATCTAGCTCTGAAAAAATATTTGGCCTTCTAGTAGTGTGTCGGACTTTCTCTATTAGTCCATCTATACTGACCTCCATCAGGTTGCAAATTAAAAATAATTTTTATCTGCATCTACAGTACCTCTGAAAAAATATTTGGGCTTCTAGCTGTGTGTGGGACTTGTTGTATTAGTCCATCTATACTGACCTCCATCAGGTTGCAAACTGAATATATTTTTTTCTGCATCTACCTCTGAAAAAATATTGGGCTTCTAGCTGTGTGTGGGACTTGTTGTATTAGTCCATCTATACTGACCTCCATCAGGTTGCAAACTGAATATATTTTTTTCTGCATCTACCTCTGAAAAAATATTGGGCTTCTAGCTGTGTGTGGGACTTGTTGTATTAGTCCATCTATACTGACTTCCATCAGGTTGCAAACTGAATATAATTTTTTTCTGCATCTAGCTCTGAAAAAATATTTGGCCTTCTAGTAGTGTGTGGGACTTTCTCTGTTAGTCCATCTATACTGACCTCCATCAGGTTGCAAACTGAATATATTTTTTTCTGCATCTACCTCTGAAAAAATATTGGGCTTCTAGCTGTGTGTGGGTCTTGTTCTATTAATCCATCTATACTGACCTCCATCAGGTTGCAAACTGAATATAATTTTTTTCTGCATCTAGCTCTGAAAAAATATTTGGCCTTCTAGTAGTGTGTCGGACTTTCTCTATTAGTCCATCTATACTGACCTCCATCAGGTTGCAAATTCAAAATAATTTTTATCTGCATCTACAGTACCTCTGAAAAAATATTTGGGCTTCTAGCTGTGTGTTGGACTTGTTGTATTAGTCCATCTATACTGACCTCCATCAGGTTGCAAACTGAATATATTTTTTTCTGCATCTACCTCTGAAAAAATATTGGGCTTCTAGCTGTGTGTGGGACTTGTTGTATTAGTCCATCTATACTGACCTCCATCAGGTTGCAAATTGAATATAATTTTTTTCTGCATCTAACCCAGCCAATAGTTTTGGCCTAATACCACAGTTTGGCCACTCAGCTCTGCTCGGTTACCATCCATTGTTTTTTTGTGCAAACAACTCCAGAGTTGTGAATTAGTTAACCACCAAAATGAGTGGAAAAAGGCCTGCTGCTGGTGGAAAGGGGAATAGGCGTGTTGGGAAGGGGAAAAAAGGTTGTGTCCGTGGGGTAGGTGTTAAAGCAACAGTAACATCTGCAGAAGAAAGACCATCTTCCAGCCAAACTAAAATGTCTACTTCTTTTAGTGGACAATGTGATAAGATCCCTTTCTTACGGCCACGCCAATCGCTACAAATTCCAGATGAGGCACAAAAACAGCAGGTGCTTCAACGGATATCAAGTGCTCCTTTAAGTGGGCTCTCCTCCACATCAACTTCAACATCACAAATACTCCAGTCCTCAAAGGTGTCACCCAAATCGCACTTGCTTCCTCACAGCTCCCAAATCTCCAGCTGCCCGTCTGAGTATGAGGTAGAACAGATGGTTGAGTCTGCAGAGCTGTTTACTCATACTATAGCCTGGGAATCAGAGGTCGACTCCAGCGCTTCTGTGAATCCAGACGAGGAAATGATCTGCACTGATGCCCAGAATCTTTATGAGTCGGATCCAGGACCAGACGCAGAAGGTTCTGACCATAATGTAGACCCTCATTCCCAAACTGTAACTCCTGTTGGTGGAGACAATGAGGAAGACGATGATAAGACTCAAATACCTGATTGGAGCGACAACTTTAGTTTTTTGTCAGGGCAGGAACAGGTTGGCTCTGAGGACGACGGGTGTGATAACACACAGGGTGATGATGATGAGGTTGGAGATCCCACTTACTGTCAACCCACAGTCAGCCAAGAGATGAGGTCAGCAGAGGAGGTGGAGGAAGATGCTAGTGACGACGAGGTCAGGTTGCGCCTTCCTGGACAGAGACGTAGTACTGGAAGCACGTCAACAACTGCATCCTCAAACACAACTCTGCCTCTCACCACAAGTCGTGGTGGCTCTTCAGGTCGCATGGGTGCTAAGCCTTGCATAGCCTGGGCATTTTTTCAGATCGATAAAGATGACCCAACTCGTGTTATCTGTAACATTTGTCAGCAAAAGCTAAGTAGAGGCCAAAAAATACATAGTTTGAGTACTTCATGCATGAACCGGCACATGGACATGAAGCATAAGTTGCAGTGGGAAGCTCAGTGTGCTACAATGCGGCCTAGCCGGCCGGGCCAACCACCGTCTGCCATATCTTGTGCATCCGCGGCCTCTTCATCCTCTGTGACTGGGGGGACATCAGTCACACCTGTTTTGGGGCGCAGACCTGCCACCTCTTTACCCGCAACAGCCAGCGTGATTGGCAGGTCATCATTTTCTTTGGAGGTGGTAACACCAGCTGGTGTTGAGCGCTGTCCGACATCGATAGCACCACCTTTGGATCAAGGCAACCTAACATGTCCGCCTGCATCTTCCTCACAGACCGGCAGTTTGCCGGGGACACCCTTATCAACCCCGTCTAAGCACAATAGCCAGCCCTCGGTCCCTCAGATGTGGACAAGTAAAAGACCATTTCCTCCTAGCCATGAGAAAGCTAAGAGGTTGAATTTCACCATCTGCAAGCTCTTGGCTACAGAAATTCTGCCTTTCCGCCTGGTGGACACAGAGGATTTTCGAGACCTTATGTCCGTCGCAGTGCCCCAGTACCAGATGCCCAGTCGGCACTACTTCTCAAAGAAAGGTGTGCCTGCGCTCCACCAGCATGTCGCACACAACATCACCGCTTCTTTGAGAAACTCTGTGTGTGACAGGGTGCATTTCACCACAGACACTTGGACGAGTAGGCATGGACAGGGGCGTTACATGTCGCTGACTGGGCACTGGGTAACTATGGTGACAGCAGGACAAGGGGCTGCTGTCCAAGTCTTGCCGTCCCCACGAGTTGTGCGTCAATCCTCTTTATGTCAAAGTTCCTCCACTGCTTCTTCCTCCTCAACCTCCTCTCGGTCTTCCACCTGCACCCAAAGCCTGTCTGGTCATGCCACAAGCTTTCTAACTGCGCAGAAGGGATCCTGCACACCTCCTTTCTATGCTGGCAGTAGGGCTCAACGTCATCAGGCGGTTTTTACTTTGAAATGTCTGGGAAATGTGAGTCACACAGCTGAGGAGTTGTGGTCAGCTCTGGAGAACCAATTTCATGAATGGTTGTCTCCACTGGACCTGAAACCAGGGAAGGCCGTGTGCGACAATGCTGCAAACCTGGGTGCGGCCCTTCGCCGGGGCAATGTCACACACGTGCCTTGTATGGCTCACGTGTTGAACCTGGTTGTCCAGCAATTTTTAGCCCACTATCCCAGACTAGATGGCCTTCTGCAGAGGGCACGGTCGCTGTGTGCTCACTTCCGCTGTTCGCATCCCACAGCTCAGCGACTTACATCTCTACAGAAGTCGTTGGGCCTGCCACTTCACCGGCTAAAATGCGATGTGCCTACCCGGTGGAATTCAACTCTGCACATGTTGCAGCGACTGTGGCAGCACCGACAAGCCCTGGTGCAATACGTTCTGACGTATAGCCTGGGCCAACGAGATTCAGAGGTGGGGCAAATCACGCTGGAGGAGTGGTCTCAGATCAGGGACCTATGCACCCTTCTGCACAGTTTTGAAATGGCGACGAAGATGTTTAGTGCTGACGATGCCATTATCAGCATGACTATTCCGGTGATTTACATGCTGGAGCACATGTTAAACAGAATTCGGAGTCAGGTGGTGGCACAAGAGGAGGTGGAAGAAGTAGAGGAGGAGGAGTTGTATGCGGAAGGGCTAACATCTGCAAGGTCCAGACGGTCGGCAGCACCAAGGCGGCAGGCATGTGAGGGTGGGGGAGATGGTTTTACCAGGGCGCATGGTAGCAGCCAAACTAGTGAGGAAGGTGCAGGAGCCCAGGAAGTAGTGGAGGACGAACTGATGGAAGACTCATCAGATGAGGGAGACCTTGATCACATTTCTGTTGTGCGAGGTTGGGGGGAGAGGACAGAGGAAGGAAGCATGATTGTTACCTCGCCACCAACACAACAGGGACTTGGTGCTCCTGGATGCGCAACACAAATGAGTGCCTTCTTGCTGCACTACCTGCAACATGACCCTCGAATTGTGAGAATTAGAAATAATCCTGACTACTGGGTTGCCACACTGCTAGATCCCCGGTACAAAAGTAAATTTGCAGAAATTATTCCTGCCATAGAAAGGGATGCACGCATGCAGGAGTATCAGCAGAGACTGTTGCAGAATCTTACATGTGCTTTTCCACAAAATACCAGTGGTGCACGTAGTGAATCTCACAGTTCCAACTTGCCAACCGTGGGACCGTCAAGTGTTCAGCACTCAAACCGTAACAGAACCACAGTATCTGCTGGTAACATCAATTTTGCGGAATCATTTCACCACTTTTTAGCCCATCCTTTGCAAGGCCACAGGAGACAAGAAGTCTGACACATAGTCAACGCCTAGAGACGATGGTACAGGAGTGTCTCCAAGTAAACATTGAAGCCACGACTGTGTCACTGGACCCTTGCTCTTTTTGGGCTTCCAATCTGGATAAATGGCCGGAGCTAGCCACTTACGCCTTGGAGATCTTGTCATGCCCCGCAGCCAGCGTTCTGTCTGAACGTGTGTTCAGCGCTGCTGGTGGTGTGCTGACAGGTAAGCGCATGCGGCTCTCCACTGATAATGTAGACAGACTCACGTTCATAAAGATGAACAAATCATGGATCCGAAACGACTTTTCTACCCCTGTGTCATCCTGGGGAGAGTAAAAGCTTGATGATTGGTTAAAATCACCCTACCAACCGTTTTAAGCTTTCAAATTACTAATCATGTTTATTTGTATCTTGACTGGAAAATAATTTGGGCTTTGTAGCAGTGTGCAGCACTGATCCTATTAGGCCATCTATAATAAGCTCCACCAGATTTAAAATTAAAAATAATTTTTAGCTGCATCTAGCCCGGAAAATAATTTTGGGGCTCCGAGATGCGCAAGACACATAAGTGCCTTCTTGCTGCACTACCTGCAGCATGACCCTCATATTGTCAGAATTCGAAGTAATCATGACTACTGGGTTGCCACACTCTTAGATCCCCCAAACTTTTCGATCAACCTTTTCATTTTAATAAAGACCAAAAAAATGGTCATTTTTGAAATTATAAGCATTAGCAGGTTGTTAGAAACTGAAATCAAACAGTTTTCAACTCAAAACTTTATTGTAGGTGATGTTACATTTTCACATAGGACCCCTTGTTCGAAAGGAGCTTCTGAACTCTCTCGTCCATTGAATTTGTCAGGTTTTGGATGGTTTCTGCTTCAATTGTTTTGCATGAGGACAGAATACCCTCCCAGAGCTGTTGCTTAGATGTGAACTGCCTCCCGCCATCATAGACACTCCTTTTAATGATGCTCCAAAGGTTCTGAATGGGGTAGAGGTCAGGGGAGCATGGGGGTCACACCATAAGTTTGTCCCCTTTTATACCCATATCAGCCAGAGATGCAGATGTTTTATGTGCAGCATGAGATGGTGCATTATCATGCAGAAAAATGATCTTGCTGTGAAATACACGGTTCTTCTTCTTGAACCATGGCAGGAAGTGCTGTTTGAGAAAATCCACATACATTATGGAGTTCATCTTTAGCGCCTTCAGGGATCCTAAAGGGGCCGACAATCTCTCTCCCCATGATTCCAGCCCAAAACATTACTCCACCTCCTCCTTGTTGGCGCTGTAGCCGTGTTTGCGTGGGGTGTCCATCAACCAGCCATCCTCCACTCCATCCATCTGGACCATCGAGCGCTGCACGGCACTCATCCGTGAACAAAACAGTTTTGAAATCAGTCTTCATGTAATGTTTGGCCCACTGGAGCCGTTTCTGCTTGTGTGAAGTGGATAGAGGAGGTCGACAGGATGGCGTATGCACAGCTGCAAACCTCTGAAGGACCCTGCATCTTGTTGTTCGGGGGACGTTGGAGGCACCAGCAGCTTCAAAAACTTGTCTGCTGCTATGACAAGGCTTTCTTGCCGCTGCTCTTTTAACCTGACGTAATTGCCTGTAGGAAAGAGTCCTCAATTTGCCCTTATCAGCACGCACACGTGTGTACTGTGAATCAGCTACATACTTCTTGATTGCCAAGACACTTCATCCTGATCATCGCACAATGTTGATTGTAGTCATGCCTTGACCTAAACACTCCACAATTTGTTGCTTCTCAGCAGCCGACACATCCTTTTTCTTTCCCATTTTGGCAGAAAATGTAGGCTGCTTAATAATGTGAGAGAGCCTTCTTAAGTAGTCTTGCCTTTCATTGGACACACCTGCCAAACTAATTAGCACAGGTGTCTGCAATTGCTTACAGTGATATAAAGAGCCCTGACACACATCACCATCAATGAGTTTAACTGACAAACAAACAAATTCTTCCCTTATCACTCCTAAACACTTTTTGCATAATAATTTGGAACGCAGTGTACATATGCTTTTCCACAAAACACCAGTGGTTCACGTAGTGAATCTTACAGTTCTAACTTGCCAACCGTGGTCTGTATGGAATTGTTCAATAAAGGGCCCAAAATTAAGATAACATAGATGGGAGAGGTCTCTATGAATAGGAATTCCTAAGTATTTGATACCCTGTGAGGGCCAGGCAAAGGGAAAGTTGGACTGGATGGAATCCTATATGGATTTGGGGAGGGAGACATCGAGGGCCTCAGACTTCGCTGCATTGATTTTAAAATTTTACCATGTAACAAAGTGATCTATTTCAGCCATAACAGCAGGGATGGATATATGTGATTGAGTGATATATACTAGGACATCATCAGCAAATAGAGAGCACTTGTACTCGGTGCCTCCCACCTCAATCCACCTAATATTGGGGTTATGGCGAATTGATGAGAGCAGGTGCTCCGTCACTAGGATGTATAAGAGAGGGGACAGAGGACATCCCTGCCTTGTCCCATTGGTGATTGTGAAAGGTGATGAAAATGTTCTGACGCACCCCCTGGGCCTTGGGACACCCGGAGCCGGACCCTTTTTGGTGGATGCTGGTGGTTGTAGTCTTCGTGGCGGCGACCCGGTTCCGTGGCTCAGGGCGGTCAAACCAGTGGCGGAACTATTTATGTGGTTTTGATGTTTAAATGTCCGACTACGCCACCCGTGGATTGCGGTCAGAGTGAACCGCCGCTACAGGGCAGACCGCTGAGGCTGGTGTTGTGGGTGCAGCAGAGCGTAGCATAACTCCCCACGGGAGGAGTATAGCCTCAGGGCAGTGTATGCGGAGGATGGGGGTGATGGTGCAGGGCAGCAGCAGTAACGACACGGAGTCAGTGATGCAGTCCAGGGCCTTTACTCACAGTTCTTATTATCCAGACCACTGCAGGTAACGGCTGCCCATGTCGTACTGTGCTCACCAGGTGAGGGGCTCAGACAACTCCCAGATAACTTTGGAGCACTTCACAGGACCCCCTTTGTGTGTCCTTTGTCTGGCCTTTCTTACCAACACTTCTGTCCGGCTGCCTCGGGTCTCCTCTTGGTAAACTTGGCGCCAGTTTCCCTGACCCTATGTGGTGCCTTCCTAGCGGGTGTAGCGAGGGGCTGCGCCACATAAAATGTCAGAGCCTCCGGTTTCTAGCTGAGGGTCGTTTCCTGCCTCCACTAGTTCGGGGACTGGTCTCCCCCTTTGGCCTGACCCCTCCACGCAGGTGGATTCGGGCGTGCGTTGGCGACTCGCCCGTCCGCACCCCTGGGATCCCTTCATTCCTCGTTCCTGGAGCCTTCTCCGCTCCTCTTCCTTCTTTCTCCCTCTTCCAGGCCTGGGCCTCTGTTACTAGGCCCGCCTCCGGAGCAGAGCTCATGCAGAGCCCCTGCTCCCTGCCACTTCTGCTCAGACTTCTCTGCACTGAACTAAGATGGTGCCCACCTTTTATACTCCCTTCTCAATGCACCCAGGAACTGCTTCCTCCCTGCTCCTGCACTACAGGGTTCCCCTTCCTCAGTGTTCCCTCCCCCCACTCCAGCCAGGGACAGGGACTGTCGTGCCCATCTCAGGGGCATATTGGTCGCCCTGCCCCACGGCAATGTGGTGTAATGCATGCAGGTGTCGGGTCCTGATCCACACTCCATCCTTACCTGAGTGTGAGATATCACACCTCTGGGTGAGGTGCAATACGTCTGTAGCAACCGAGCCCTCAGGGTGCTACAGTTCCATTTATCTTCAGCCTAGGTGACGTATTGCGATACAGGGCCGTGATTTGGGCTATAAAAGGGTCCCCTAGACCCCTACCCCAAGCTTTTTAAGAGAATCATATATGGCGTGCCAGGAGACTCTATGGAATGCTTTCTCAGCATCCAACGAGAGTATCTAATTACAAATTTTTAACTGCATCTAGCCCAGGAAATACTTTGTGCCTAGTAGCAGTGCCTGCTAGTCAGCGGATTATCCCGGCTGTTAAGCAAGCTACACCACCTGTAGTTTAGACACTTAATTTTTTCAAAGGAAATGCTTCGGGACCATGGGATACTTAGTGAAGAGCATCAGGAGGCACCCCAAGGCATAGGGGCTGGGACTGGCAGTAGGATGCCTTGCGGTGGAAAGCCGAGCTCGATCCTTATAAAAGCTTTTTAACTGCAGCAGCTTTAGTGGACGCTACTGGAGCTGGAATTACCGCGGCTGCTGGCATGAGACTTGCCCTCCAATAGATCCTTGTAAATGGATTTAAAGTGTATTCATTCAAATTAGAGAGACAATTTAAATTAAAAAGCTTAGAGCTGCCTCCACCACAGGGGGGCTCGCTCGACCCACCAGCGGACAGCCACCAGTATTGGGAGAGGGGGGCTGGCCGTCAGGGTTCACCGCGGCTCTGGCACAAACCCGGCGACACGGAGGTGGCACGGGCAGGAGCGGACTGGCCGTGTCGGCTTCTCACTTTTTGGATTTTAGAAGGGCATGACATGCCTATATCTGTGTCTCCCCCTCCTTTTACTCCTCCACCTCTTTTATTTTCGCATGACTATATGTACTTGTCACTTTTCCATGTGTTAGTTATGTCTTCTGAGCAGTTTGTCAGCTTTTGGACACCTTTGAAGGTGTTTTCTATGTGTTTCTATGTGTTTTTGTTTGCCTGCCATTGGTTTTAACGGTGTTCGAAGGTGTTCGACGAACAGTTCGACGAACAGTTCGGCGAACACACGGGTGTTCGACGAACCGAACCGAACTCGAACACTACGGGGGTGGCTCAACACTAGTCAGTATAACAAACGCAGTATGATAATCATAATTATTGGGTAAATAAAATTGAAAGTTATATTGTATGGAATGAACTGTTCATTTGAAACCTCTATAAATATAAAAACAAGAACATTTTTCCAGGAAAAATTGAGAAACTTAAAGAATCATAATAGAGTCTAGTCTAGAGCTGTGTAAGAATATTGCACAAGAGAATCAGCTCACTATTCAGCACTTTTCCCTGTACCTTCTCTTCAGACTGTGACAGAAAGTAAGTATGAATCATCAAGCCTCCTTCCAGAGCAATGTTTGTCTTATGCCTCAGCTTTCCTGTGGAGACTTCTTTCTTTAGGGATGTGTTCTCTTTTCCTTTTGACCTAATTGAGGGCCTCCAAAAACACATGGAGATGAAAACATGTCCAACCCCACTCTACTTGTCACTGGAAAGTATGACACTCTCCTGATGAAGGTCAAGAATATGTGCTATGTTTTGACAAATGTCTGAAACCATTAACCAGCACTGCTCCAAATTCTTTAAGCAAGGAAGTAATGATTTCATAATTGCCCTATGCATCGATGTCAGTCATCTCAATGGAAAACAAGTGCTAGATTGTCCTTGGAGACATATAGCTGGACATAATTAGGATTTTAAAAAAATGTTATTTAAGAACAGTACATATAGATTTGTTTTTCATTTAATGTAGACACTCGCAAAATAATGAGGACCCTTAACGTGGGTTGCGAGCTTGTGTATTTTGGCCAAAATATTGACCAATACCTCTTGTATTATATACATCTTTTTGCACATGTTTTTATGCAGGGTGAAGACCAGACCCTTCAGTGTTGTCTGGGTAATGTGGGGTGTCTGTCCTGTGGGTGCACATATGTTGTAGGCACCCTATCTGATGCTCTAGTAGGAGTCATGCTATTACGCTGTTAAATGGACAGAGGTGCATCTCAGGTAATGGTGTGAATGGCACCCTATGCAGAACTGTGTGAAATTAGAATACTAGGCAGCCACCCCACAGATGTTTGGTAGGTTAGTAAGAGGTTGTTTTATTAGTATTTTGCTGCCGTGCTGCCCACACTTTTATCATGGGGAGCCTGTTACATCCTGTTGTGCATTTATGTCTGGACATGGTATTGCAAGTATGGCTTCTATTTCTTATTTAATGTCTTTTATTGATTTGTGTCCTTTTTGCAGTAATATGTTATATAGATGTGTCTAAAGAGAATAATAGAGAGTGAATGCAGAGTATGATGGCAGCAAAATAAGAACTATAATTTCTTCAATGATTCAAAAAGATCATGTGGGCAGCATGGTGGCTCAGGGGTTAGCACTGCAGCCTTGCCACGCTGGGGTCCTGGGTAGTGTTGAGCGAATTTGTTCGGCATTTCAAATTTGGGTTCGTGTTCGGAGTTCCGGCTTGTTCGCGCCAAAAAATCGGCTCCGCTCATGTACATCCCTGATTTGCCACACTGTCACGCAGATGTTATCTGCAGCAGGCAGAGTCTGTATCAGGAGTGCAGCAGGCAGAGTCTGTATCAGAGTGCAGCAGGCAGAGTCTGTTTCAGAGTGCAGCAGGAGAGTCTGTATCAGAGTGCAGCAGACAGAGTCTGATCGGAGTGCAGCAGATGTTATCTGCGCGACAGCATGGCAAATCAGGGATGTTCATGAACGGAGACGATTTCTTTGCGTGAACAAGCCGGAACCCCGAACACGAACCCGAATTTAAATTGCCGAACTAATTTGCTCAACACTAGTCCTGGGTTCAAATTCCACCAAGGACAACATCTGCAATGAGTTTATATGTTCTTCCCGTGTTTGCATGGGTTTCCTCCAGGTTCTACAGTTTCCTCCCACACTCCAAAGACATACTGATAGGGAATGTAGATTGTGAGCCCCAATGGGGACAGTGCCCATAATGTCTATAAAGCGCTGTGGAATTAATGGCGCTATATAAGTGTAAAATGAATGAATGCATTTACTGTTAATTAAAAGCATAAGGTTAATGTATTTAGCTAATGTCATTCTTCTGGATGTGAACCCTTAATTCTGTGGCCAGTGTCTCTTTTCGCTGAGTCACAACTAGGCATGAGCGAACATTTCAATGTTCAGCTCGGAAAAGTTTGCCGAACAAATTGATATTCGCCGAATTTATTCGCTGAATGTTCGTCGAACATTTCCGAATCCCATAGGAGTCAATGGGGGGACCAAAAAAATGCATAGACAACACCTAGAAACAGGACCAAAAGCTGTCAAAACACATCAAATTAGCTGTAGACACCAGGGAAGTGCCATCAATTGACCCAGAGTACAAGTACTATAATTATTATTACCATGACAGTGACATTTATTCAGTTGCGCTTTACATGTCAAAAGCGGTCACCGACTGGTACAACAGGAGAGAGGATCCTGCCTACGAGGGCGCACTGTCACGAACGTGGTTTGTGGAACCACTGTGCCACGGACCCCGGAGAACCTGGAGGGGCGTGACTAAACGAGCACCGGACTGTTCACTAGAGCCTCTGATGGTGAGGTTAGAGTTGGCTCCCGATGAACACCACGTGCCACTCCAGGACAGACCAACGGACGCGCAGCAGCTGGACCCAGTAGGACAGACAGCAGGCTGAGTCTGTATCAGGAGTGCAGCAGGCAGAGTCTGTATCAGAGTGCAGCAGGCAGAGTCTGTATCAGAGTGCAACAGGAGAGTCTGTACCAGGAGTGCAGCTGGCAGAGTCTGTATCAGAGTGCAGCAGGCAGAGTCTGTATCAGAGTGCAGCAGGCAGAGTCTGTACCAGGAGTGCAGCAGGCAGAGTCTGTATCAGAGGGCAGCAGGCAGAGTCTGTAACAGAGTGCAGCAGGCAGAGTCTGTATCAGAGTGCAGCAGGCAGAGTTTGTACCAGGAGTGCAGCAGGCAGAGTCTGAATCAGGAGTGCAGCAGGCAGAGTCTGTATCAGGAGTGCAGCAGGTAGAGTCTGAATCAGGAGTGCAGCAGGCAGAATCTGTATCAGAGTGCAGAAAGGCAGAGTCTGTATCAGGAGTGCAGCAGGCAGAGTCTGTATAAGAGTGCAGCAGGCAGAGTCTGAATCAGGATTGCAGCAGGCAGAGTCTGTTTAAGGAGGGAAGCAGGCAGAGTCTGTTTCAGGAGTGCAGCAGGCAGAGTCTGTATCAGAGTGCAGCGGGCAGAGTCTGTATCAGAGTGCAGCAGGCAGGGTGTGTATCAGAGTTCTGCATGCAGAGTCTGTATCAGGAGTGCAGCAGGCAGAGTCTGAATCAGAGTGCTGCAGGCAAAGTCTGTATCAGGAGTCCAGCAGGAAGAATCTGTATCAGAGTGCAGCAGTCAGAGTCTGTATCAGGATTGCAGCAGGCAGAGTCTGTATGAGGAGTGCAGCAGGCAGAGTCTGTATCAGAGTGCAGCAGGCAGAGTCTGTATCAGAGTGCAGCAGGCAGAATCTGAATCAGAGTGCAGCAGGTAGAGTATGTATCAGAGTGCAGCAGGCAGAGTCTGTATCAGAGTGCAACAGGCAGAGTCTGCACCAGAGTGCAGCAGGCAGAGTGTGTATCAGAGTGCAGCAGGCAGAGTCTGTTTCAGGAGTGCAGCAGGCATAGTCTGTATCAGGAGTGCAGCAGGCAGAGTCTGTATCAGGAGTGCAGCAGGCAGAGTCTGCATCAGGAGTGCAACAGGCAGAGTCTGTATCAGAGTGCAGCAGGCAGAGTCTGTATCAGGAGTGCAGCAAGGACTGGTACGCATCCTTACACATCTTAGACTGCAGAACAGGAAGGTTCCACTACAGCCAACCCAATAGATGGAGACCCAATCAGGATTCTCCACAATTAAAAAAATTAGTGGCAGATGCCAGCAAAGTGTCATCAATTTCACTAGTGTAGAAATAGTGTAAATAAGACCCACACCTCTTCAAGTACAGCCAATCCAGGAGATGAAGACCTAACCAGGAGTGTTCACATTGCCCTAAATGAGGGCCTAACACCACTGAAGTGGTATCAATGTCATCAGACTGCAAGTAGTTTAACGCAGACCCAAACCTGTCCCACTACAGCCAACCCAGGAGATGCAGACTCAATCAGGAAGTGCTTACATTTAAAAAAATAGGGCCTAAGACCACCATTTCCGTGGCCAACAGATTGGAGATGATGGAGTTCAACCTCTTAGCTTTGTCATGTGTAGGATGAAACAATCTTTTACGTGACCACAACAGCGGGATTGAGGGCTGGCTCCAGTGCTGAGAGAGGGCAGAGTATGGTGAAACGGACAAACCGATAGACCGTGAGTGAGGTGCAGGCGGAGATGTTATGGTGAATTGAGAAACGTGTGGTGTGCTCAGTGAAACTGTGGCACCCCAGGGGTCTGGTTTCCCACAGTAATGTAATGTTATGTCTGAGAGCAGGTGGGAGGTCCCTTGGTCAGGAATCCTATGCATGCCACACCTCCTGCCCAGTCCTGGGAGGGGAAGAACTTCCCCTGTATAAACCCGGGGCTGAGGCAGGGTTAGAAGTAGAGAAGAGAAGCAGCATAGGAAGAAACAGCAGAAGCTCAGTGGGAGCAATACTACTACGAGTCAGGGGCTGGCAGCTGCAGAGCTCGCCCTGACTGAGAAGCTTTCTTACCGGACCCGGCGTCCGAGGCTGTGGGGACTAACTCTTACCCAGCAGCAGAAGCCGACCGGCAGGGGATTTCAGGTCCTCAGGCCCAGGAACCCGAAGGCACGGTCACACGCGTGGGACCAGCACCGCCATCGTGGAGCGGAAGCCATAGAAGGCCCCGAGTCACCGGCCATACGGGTGAGCACCACACGGTACACTCAGGGACGTGGGCTACTTATATCCGCTTCTAGCAAGGTAGCCAGAAGAGTACAGTCAGTTTGGGAGGCCTACAACTCCGCCTGGCCAGGGGAGATCCCATCTGCTCAAGGACTGACCAGGCCCTAATCGCTAGCCAGTACTCCGGGAGGGTCTATCGTTGTTACCAGTAAAGACCCTGAATTACACCGCACCGTCTCTGAGTGGTTCCTGCTACCCCCATCTTCCATGTCGGCTGCCCTGAGGCCATACCCCTCCCGTTGGGGGTTATACTATCACGCTGCACAATTCTACACCGGCCTCAGCGGTCTGCCCTGCAGCGGTAGCTCCATAGCTGCAAATCAACGGGTGGCGTAGTCGACACTCAAATAACATCTATCAAGACTGCCACACACTAAGTTTGACTCCCTGGGCACGGACCGGGTCCCCGCCACTCGGAGACTACAACCCTCATCTGATGCGGTTCCGGGTAAGCCCCGTGCGCGAGACGCTGCGCGACACAGCAGGCCCAGGGGCGCGTCAACTTTGGCGTAGTCGGCAGGATTTCGTGCCCGCAACCACCGGGTACTGCGTGCCTGAAAAAGAGACTTTTAAAACTTACCATCCGTGAAGTTTTCCCGCCATCGGTGAAGATTCCCGCCATCCGGCGCCATTTTCAGCCTTCTTCCCGCCATTTGTGAAGATTCCCGCCATCCGGCGCCATCTTCAGCCTTCTTCCCGCCATCCGTGGAGTTTTCCCGCCGTTGGACGCCATCTTGAGGACGCCGCGCGGGAAGAAGAGGGGCGTGGACTCCGAAAAGCCCGTGAGAACTGAAGCCCCGCCTCATGTCCGGACGTTGCGTAAGGTCCTGGAAGGAGCCCAGCAGACGCCGACGTCACCGGAGCGCGACGGAAGGTCCTCAACCCTGACGATCCACTGCGGAGCCGCGGCCTACGGAAGAGGATCATCGCAAGGTAGGCCACGGTCCACTAGGGGGGAGAAGGATGTCGTATACGGAGGAGAGCTTCACCGCTTCAACCCCCGCCAGCGCCACCGCTGTCGCGGTCATGCCTTTCACCATGCCCTATATCCCGGGGGCAGCCTGGCTACCCCAGTACTCAGGGGAGTCACATACCCTGCAGGACTTTAGAGAAAGGCTGGATAGCCTCTTCCAGGTGTACCCCCTCACAGAGGAGCAAAAAGTGAGCATCCTGGTGGCCCAATTAACCGGAGCAGCCCGAAGGGAGGTAAAGTCCTGGCCACCTGGGGGGAGGACTGTCGAAGGGATACTAACCCGGCTGAGGGACACCTTTGAAACCCGCACCTCAGCCGAGATCAAGCTTAGATTCTACGGGTGCAAACAGCGGGCCCATGAGAGTATAAGGGACTATGCCCTGAACCTACAAGAGGCCCTGAGAGCCGTTAAGCAGACCGACCCTGACGGCGTGGGAGACGAGGACAGGCTGTTGACTGAACAATTTATAGAGGGTTTATATTGCAATGCCCACCGAACCCAGTTGCGGGCAATGGCCCTACAGGACCCTCATCTGGGATTTGCACAGTTCAAGGACAGAGCCATCCGGGTGCTCCGAGAACCGGCACCGGATGGCGTTGTGACCCACAGGCGCCCAGCTATCACTTACCACCAGGAGGCGGCGCCCTTGTCGGCAGGGCCTGTAGGGGCTGATGCGCAGGCTTTGAACAATGACCCGGCTCCAGACCTGCACCATCAGGTCCAAGAGCTAGCTAAAAGCGTTGCTGCGTTAACCCGAACTGTGCAGTCTTTACAGGCTTCCACTCCAGGGAAGATCCAGCTGGCATCCGGACCGGAGAACATCCCGTGGCGTCGACCAAGGAGGACCCCACCGGCCAGAGGAAGACCCAGTGACCGGTACAACGAGGACGGACGACCCATCTGCCGCCGCTGCAATCAACCCGGACATATGGCAAGGTACTGTCCTTTAAACTGGCACAACCTGGGGGTAGAGGGCCAACCCCCAGGAAAAAGATCACCAGGCCCATCGAACTGGCGCGACAAATATGTCGGAGGACGTCCAGTCTTGCCTGTGGTACTGGATGGCATCCCTATGAGTGCCCTACTGGACACCGGGTCACAGGTCACCACCATCCCGTACGTGCTCTTCAAGCAGTACTGGAATGACTCGGATATAACCCGCTACCCTGACGACGACTTGAGTATCATCGCCAGCAATGGTCAGCCCGTGCCACAGATCGGATTTAAAGAGGCGACCATTAAAATTGGTAGAGTCGAACTAGCAGCACAGGGACTGATTATTGTAGACATTGACAAACACGAGAGTCACCCAAAGATAACGCTAGGAACTAATGTAATTGAAAATTGTCTTGCAGAGGTGATATTCCTTTTACAGCAGGTTGCCAAGAACGCCAGCTCCGGCGAGCAGCGAGTGCTCCAGAAAGAGATCCGGGCACTGATGCGACGGCAACAGGTGGAACTCTCCGGCGGTGAGATTGGTAGCGTAAGAATGTGTGACCCTTTTCCTATTGCCATGCCCCCAAAAAGTGAAATGATGATTTGGTGCCGGGCAGCTATTGGTCTGAGAGGTAGAGATTACCAGGCAATGGTAGAACCAGTTTACTCAGACAGTAGGCCCACCATCTTGACAGCACGGGGGGTGGTTAATGTACGCCATGGGAGGGTGCCCGTTCGCATAATCAATATCGGGAAGAGGGAAGTGTACCTGCCCCGGTATGCCACGCTAGCCAAATTATATACCATTAACCAAAATGCTATACAATCTGTGGAACCCTTGCCTCCATCTCACCCGGAGGAAGGTAACGGCTCTAAGAAAACAATGGAGGACTGGTGTCAGCAACTACATTTGGGTACTGACTCCACTCCCTCACATCAGAAACTGGGAGTCTATCGGGTGGTTCGAGAGTACGAGAGAGTGTTTAGTAAACACCCGTTAGACTTCGGGCGAGTCAAGGGGGTAGAACACCACATCCCCACGGGAGACCATCCTCCCATAAAAGAGAGGTATCGACCCGTACCCCCTGCACACTACCAACACGCCAAGGGGATGCTTAGAGACATGAAGGAGGCTGGGGTGATCAGGGATAGCTGTAGCCCCTGGGCAGCTCCACTAGTCTTAGTCAGAAAAAAAGAAAGACAACACCATGAGGATGTGTGTAGATTACCGGAAAATCAACCGTATCACACACAAGGATGCGTACCCCTTACCAAGGATAGAGGAGTCATTGGCTGCTTTAAGATCTGCTAACTTCTTCTCTACCTTGGATCTCACTAGCGGGTACTGGCAGGTTCCTGTAGCAGAGGCGGACCGGGAGAAGACCGCATTCACCACCCCGATGGGACTTAGCGAGTTCACCTGCATGCCGTTCGGACTCTGCAACGCACCAGGAACCTTCCAACGACTAATGGAGTGTTGTCTGGGCCACAGAAACTTCGAGACGGTCCTGTTGTACCTGGACGATGTCATCGTATATTCCAAGACGTATGAGGACCACCTGAAACACCTGGCGGAAGTGTTCGAAGCTCTGGCGAGTTACGGCCTAAAGGTGAAACCCTCCAAGTGTCACCTCCTGAAACCAAAGGTGCAGTACCTGGGACACGTGGTGAGCGCTGACGGAGTGGCTCCCGACCCTGATAAGATCACCGCAATTAAGGAATGGCCAAGCCCCTCCAGCGTAAAAGAAGTGCGGCAGTTCCTCGGGTTGGTAGGCTACTACCGAAGGTTTATTCCCGGTTTCACCAAAAAGGCAGCACCTATGCAGGACCTCCTGATAGGCCAGTCCCGGAAGGCCAAGAACCAGAAGCCGCCCTTCAAATGGGAGGAGCTGGAAGAAGAGTCCTTCCGCCAGCTGAAGATGGCCCTCACGGGGGACGAAATCCTGGCGTACCCGGATTATAGCCAGCCCTTTATCCTCTACACCGACGCCAGTAACATCGGGCTAGGAGCCGTACTGTCCCAGATCCAGCAGGGGAAGGAACGAGTAATCGCCTACGCCAGCCGAAAGCTGCGACCCACCGAAAGGAACCCCGAGAATTACAGCTCATTTAAGCTAGAGTTCCTGGCCGTAGTATGGGCAGTCACCGAGCGCTTTAAGCATTACCTCGCTTCTTCCCGGTTCACTGTGTACACGGATAACAACCCGTTGACACACCTGGACACGGCAAGACTCGGTGCCCTGGAGCAGAGGTGGATGGCCCGTCTGTCCAACTACGAGTTCACAATCAAATACCGGGCCGGACGCTCCAATACCAACGCGGACGCCCTGTCCAGGATGCCCAACCTGCCGGACGAAGGAGAAGATCCGGAGGGACTGGAAGAAGTTGAACTCCCTGCGTTCCACCGTCATGGGACTATCCAGTATTCCCACCGGGTAAGGAGTAAGCAGGCTGCTACGTTGAACCCCTTACCTCACTACAACTGGGCGGAAACGCAAGACAGCGACCCTGCCGTCCGACTGGTGAAGGAGATGCTGACTCGCCCGGAGGCTTGCCTTGAACCAGACGCTCCGGAGGAAGCCAAACAACTATGGGCAGAGAGGAGTCGACTGTTCCTTTACAAGGGGAAGTTGTGCCGCAGAATGGTTAACTCCCGAACGCATGAACTACTCTGGCAAGTAGTGGTGCCACGAAGAGACGCAGCCATGGTGATGGAGGCATACCACGACGGAGCTGGACACTTCGGGTGGAAGAAGCTGGAGTTCCTGCTGCGCGAGCGATTCCACTGGGTAGGCATGAGGGGAACCATTGAGAAGTGGTGCAGAGACTGTGGCCCGTGCAACCTAAGAAGGAAGGACCGTGCCAGCCAGAAGACTCCCCTGCAGTCCATCGTCACCCGGCAGCCGTTGGAACTGGTAGCCTTGGATCATGTAAAACTGACCCCAAGCAGAAGTGGCTACGTCTACGCACTAACCATCGTGGATCACTACTCCCGGTTCTTGGTTGTCGTCCCCGTCAAGAACTTAACAGCTCGAACAGCAGCGAGAGCCTTCCAGCAGCATTTCTGCCGTCCACACGGGTACCCGGACCAAGTGTTGACAGACCAGGGACCTGCCTTTGAAGCGGAGGTCTTCCAAGAATTCTGCACTCTGTATGGCTGCCGGAAGATAAGGACGACACCCTATCATCTGCAAACTAATGGACTTTGTGAGAAAATGAACCAGGTGGTAATGGATCTTCTGAAAACGTTGCCCCTGGAAGAACGCAGTCTGTGGCCTGAGAAGCTGCCCGATCTGGTGGACCTATACAACCACGTCCCGGTAGGTTCCACCAACTGTACCCCGGCTTACCTAATGAGGGCAAGACCTGGTAAGTTACCTGTTGACCTGGAAATGGGAGTCCTGACACCCGAGGACACTTCACCAGAAGCAGACTGGGACACAGAGAGGCAGCAGCAGTACCGGAGAGTACAGGAGAGCGTGGAGCGAAGTCTCTGTCAGGCTAGGGAAAGACAAGAGAAAACTTACAACCAGTATGCTCCCGCTGTTCCCCTGGTACCCGGAGAGCAGGTCTTGAAGAGGAAGAGACGGCTCCACAAGTTGGACGACCAGTGGGAGAAGGACCCGTACACCGTACTGCCCTCAAGCCACGAGAACCCGAAGGTTTGTACCATCAGTAAAGACGGAGGGGAAACCACAGCCATTGTATCCCGGGACCACCTGAAAAAGTGTCCCGAACAACTGAGGAACCCTGAAGAGGAACAAGAAGACCATCGACCCGTAGAGGAAAGGGAAGATATGGTTAGTACTGTGCTCGGGGACTTCCCTCGGTCTTGGACTCAAGTCAATGGTGCAGTTGTGGTACCCGTACTCACCTTCCTCCAACCAGCATCCCAAGCACCTACGGAGCAACAGGTAGAGCTGGAAGAACAGCCGGTCCAGGAGGCAGAAGACCCCACACCAGCAGACCAGGAGGATCAACCCTCTGCTTGCAGTGAGCCTGCCATATCCCTAGTGAGCCAAAGAGCCGGTAGACAGCTGCCCAGTTTACCCTTGACAGCTCCTACACCCTGTAGTTCAGGGCTAGACAGTCAGCTCCGTAGGTCCACTAGGGCCACTAGAGGCCAGTTACCCGCACGTTGGAGGATTTGAAGTGTATAAATTGTTTTATTTATGTTTACCTGTGTATTGTTGCTTGTGTATAATTTTGTGTTTCTAGTTATTTGTAGGAGTCCTTGGTGGATTTACCGGGAATCCCTTGTACATAGTTGGAGCGTAACCCAGGATGGACTAAAGACTGTTAAGGACTCGGGGCAGGACAAACCCCTACCTGGTTACGTCTCCCTGTTTTGGTGAAATGGACACCTTGCTTTTCTTCAAAGACTGCACCCGGTTACGGACATGCCGTGACCACCTTTATGTGTTTCTTCTTATTGTACTGTTATTGTTGTTATATCTTGTTATGTTTTTCTAAAATATGTTGAGTACTAAATTTCACTAGGGGGGAATATCACGCTGCACAATTCTACACCGGCCTCAGCGGTCTGCCCTGCAGCGGTAGCTCCATAGCTGCAAATCAACGGGTGGCGTAGTCGACACTCAAATAACATCTATCAAGACTGCCACACACTAAGTTTGACTCCCTGGGCACGGACCGGGTCCCCGCCACTCGGAGACTACAACCCTCATCTGATCCGGTTCCGGGTAAGCCCCGTGCGCGAGACCCTGCGCGACACAGCAGGCCCAGGGGCGCGTCAAAACAAACACAGCAGGCATGTCCGCTTCCGTTACAGCTGATGGGCTATCACTCAGCCTGACTTGAGCGGGTAAAGAACCGGAGTTTCTGCGATGAGAGACCTGCGTGACAATACTTGGTACTGTAACAGAGGAAGAGGAAGAAGCAGCGGATGCGTTTGATGAGGCAGCTTATGGTTGTTGAGGTGCACTGGTCCACATTTCAGCGTGGTAAGATTCCCAGCGTAAAGAATGTTGTTTGAGCATGTGAATGTTCATGTAGTCAGTGTAGTAGTCAAATTATTGCAGTTTTTCCCTCTACTGAGTTTTTTATCGCAAAGTTTGCAAATAACGTAAGTTGGCTCATCCTTTGCAGTGACAAAAAAGGCCCATGCTAGGCAACCCTTGCTGCCCCTGCGAGCTGCAGACCCGTGACCGCTGCTGACGGTTGTGGATAAGGATGCAGTGCTCGTCATGCTTGCATCACTCCGTGTCTGCGCCGTAGGGCAAAATGTAACCTCCTCGTCTTCCTTCTCCGCCTCCTCAGATGAGCTACTTGGCTGCGTAATTCTGGGTTCACACCAAGTAGGATCTTCAACCTCGTCATCATCCCATGTGTTATCCCATTCTTCACCCTCAGAGTGACCCCTCTCTTCTTGTAGCCCTGACAGCACAGTACAGTCCGCATGAGCCTCAGGTATCTGAGTCTCATCAGGATCACCTCCCTCCACTGCGGTTAATGTCTGGTGATGAGGGTCAGGAACCTGCTCGGACCCTACTTCGCCCTGCTCCGAATCCAAGCTAAAAAAAATTGGGCATCGGTGCTTTCCTCCCCTTGACTCTGTGACTGTTTTGAGTACACTTTGATGCGCATGACCCAAGGGGGAGAGCGCCAGTGGGGGGCGTGGTCACATCCACTGTGGCTGTAAGTACATTGAAATACTCATGTCATATCTTCTATATCGCTGCCTTTAGATCGCTCTTTTCATATCTGGGTATTTTATCTAAACCCTAATAGGTGTTAGGATATATCTTTCTTATATAGTCCGATAGATGGGGATATTAATATGATATATTTCATATGATATATAAAAGGCATTGCTATCCTATAAACGGGTTATATATACTGATACCCTTTATACATAGATAGGGATATGAATGATCTAATTACCTCAGACCTACTTTATAAGCATTAGCACTTTTATTGAATGCATGAATACATACATTTTTCTTAAAAAATAAATTTCCAGCTTTTTGGCAGCCCAATTCTGTATCTATGTCAGAAAGAATTTTTGCTCCATGCTCCTTATTGGTGCTCTTCCATTATTTTATTATTAACTGTCTCTGTTTTTGTGATTCATAAATGTTTCCTGTATAAATTATGTGCAATAAAAACTGATATATTTTTTCACTACTATATAGGGCTTTGATCTGAAGTTTTTTCTCTTGTTTTTTTATATACTTTCTGCTTCATAAGTCTTGAAAATCTATTTATATGTCCTACATCAGGGTATTACCAAATAGGTTTAGACTTACTATGTACCGTATCTTTTTCCTGTATTGTATTATTTCTGATGCCTATGGTGTAGAATGGGTGAAGAGTTCTACAGACTCGCCCATCTGTGGTTCGCTACAGTCAGTTGGGCAGTTGGCCAGTTGTGATGCGGGGGGAAGCATGGGTAATTGGGGTCCCACCTCTGTGGATTATACTGCGTGTGATATTGAGGTGGAGGAAGAAGAGGAGAGGGCACTGGAAGCAGAGCTTGCCATCTACTGGAGAACCTCTTTCTGGGCCTTATCAACAAGGCGCATCGCTGTGCGGCTGCCAAAGGAAGGGAGTACAGTAGGCCATCCAGTAACATAAGTTGTCAGTTGTCTTTGGATAGGACGTGTTTGTGTTGGTTCACTAGTGCTTTCACTAACATTACCACGTACCCCACGTACACCTTGAACACCAAGCCTATTCCCCCTTCCACCGCGCCCTCTCTTTTTCCCACTCATGTTGGTCAGATACAGAGGTAGGAGCATGCAATTAACTAAAGAAAAATATTTTTTTTCCTGTGCAATAGCTCAGCACACACCTGAATTTCAGCGACACTAAATGACAAGGTAAGATATGGCCTGCCGTATAACGTTACTAACAGACAAAAGAAATTTGTTAGTGTGCATGAGGCCGATAAAACTTACGAGATATTCTCCAAACAATTTCAAACTGAGATGTCCCCTGCTGTATTACTTTAGGAACAGAAGAAATTTTTTTTTTTTTATGTGAATGAGGCCAGTATGACATAGAAAATATGCTCCAAAATATTTCAAACTCAGATCTAGCCAGCTGTATCGCTTTACTCAGAGCAAAAATATTTTTGGGTTACTCTGCATAAGCTCTGCGTCCAGCTGACTTTGACCGCCACTGACGTAGTAGCTGGCTTATAGCACTGTATGACTTTTAGCACAGGAAAAAATATTTTTTGGACTGAGCCTAGTAAGAGAAGTTTTGTTTTTTTTTACTGTGAAACCAGGACAAGTTCAATGCCACTAAAATAGGATCTGCCTTTTAGCAGACTGGATCAACTTTGCCACAGTTAAAAACCTTTGGTGGACTCTGCCTGCCAACCAAAAATATATATAGGTTTGACTGTGCGTACAAGCTGAATTTGACCGCCACTGACGTAGTAGCTGTCTTATAGCATTGTATGACTTTTGGCACAGGAAAAAATATTTTTTGGACTGGGCGTAGCAGGAGAAAAAATGTATTTTTTTACTCTGAAACCACCTGACGTTCAACTCCACTAAAATAGTATCTGACAATAAAAAAAACTTTACTGCACACAGCTTTCAATATCACAGTAGGAACAGAAAAAAAAAACAGATTTTGTGCTCTGCAATGAGAAGCTCTGCAGACTGTGCAGGGCACAATTTCAACCCCACAAAATGAAAAGGTCACTGCGCTTGCTTTATCACATTAGCAAGTGCAAAAAAAGATTCAAGGTATACTGAGACATGGAGCTCTATACCAGCGGTGCACAGCAATATTGTATGGCATGGGCCCTCTGTTTCTGCCAGAATCTCAGTACTTGCACAAGAATACCAAAAATGGGCTGCACCAGCGGTTGCAGAGGTAAACCGACCAGGAATTATCTACACTATCTGACTACCACACAAGCGCCCATCTATCTAGCTAATATCTCTCATTACACAGGAGAACACTGAGCTGCGTCTGTCTCCAGCAGTGACATGGATATAATGGCGCTGAGGGAACATGGACACTTTTTATATTGAGAGGACATGTTATTTCTGCAACCAATTACAGAAGCTCTTATGTCTGAACAGTGTAGATGCTTCCGGCGCTATGATTGGCTGGCCACCCTTTCCTCAGTTAAAGTTACCGCCCACAGGAAAAAAACAAAAACAGTGCGCCACTGATCTGACCTGTTCTAAGCTCTCCACATTCCCCACACTCACCTGGCACATGTCACCGCTCATCATACACTTGCACTATGCTAACAAAACTGTTCAAAACGCCGTAGTTGCCCTGTATTCGCGGTCCCGGCAAATTCGTCTAACTTTTCCGATTTTAAGAAAATTTGCTCGCCTTTGCGATCATGAATCTGAATGTGCCATATTCATGCCGAATTTGAAACTTTCGAACATTTGCCGAACAAATTTGCTCAACACTAGTCACAACAGATACACCTTTTCTTTGGGTGTTTTAGTACTTGTCATGCTAGATACTTGTATAGCAACGGGAAAAGGGGAGGGAGCCCTACAACTAGAGAAAGGGAGATTGGAGACTCCTAAACAGATCTAAAGACAAACCCTTGACTCTCCTATAGACCCTAATTGGGTTCTTCACTTATCGCCGAGCAGGAAACCTGGCCCTAGCTGACCCTAAGACTAGGCCCTGGGTAGGGAGCGGGTGGGGTGAGCACTAAGTCAGCCCCACTACAAACTAAAATACTCACAGAGAAAACAAACAGGGAAATACACTTACAAAATGACACCGGAGAATGCACGGCAACAATCCACGAAGGAACTCCAAGGACATTCTAGTCGACTACTAGATTCCCAGGCCTGAATAGGTATAACATGCTATCACCAGCAACTCTCTGAGGATCTGAGTGTATTTAAGGACACAGTAAGGAAGTGCTGATTAACAGCAGAATGGTGAGGATACCTCAGGGTCCTAAAGGGAAAGGTATAATCCCCAATCAAGGTGAGGATCAGCAGTGGGTCCTAAAGAGAGAGGAATCATAAAAGGATCAGGGATATGTTTGTAAGGCCAAACGCAGTGACCTTCTAGAGCTGGACACCGTATGACTGCCTATCACTCCTGGTACACTCATGACAGTATTGTTATCTTTGTTTCTGTCGGTTTTGGGTAACAGGTATTTTTTATTTACTCTGTTTGTCTGACCTATCATCTGTTAGGTGCAGCTTTAAATACTTTCCTCTACTGGTGTTTCCTGCTGGTGATCGACTTTGCTAGATTCATTCACTTTGCTGTAGTTTGTGTTGGTTGCAGTTGTTTTGTGTGCGATTCCTTTACTGCTTAGGGAACTGATTCTCTAGCGATCCTAGGATCTGATAAGGGCATTCAGGGTAATCTACCTTCGAGTAGGTGCACCATTGTATTATCTTTGGTTGCAAACCTCCGTGGTCAGACAGGGACAGACCAGGGTCGAAGAAAGGCATTTCCTAGTCTGAACAGAGACCTGTCAGATTCTGGTGTTTGTCTCCCTGGTTTATACATTGCTCGTATGAATGTGTTTTGGCAGTCATAACAGCTATAGAACAGTCAAAGTACTTGTGTTGGCCTATGTTGATGAATAAAAGCAACTACAATGAGCTCATATATACCAAAGCTGGAACAAGAAGCAATATAGGAAAATACTTAGACTCGTGGATACATGTGCATCACCTACCTGTGAACGAAATGGCACCAGCATGCATATTGTAAAGAAGAATGGTTGGTGGAGGCCGTGTGATGATCTGAACAATGTTTTGTTGGAAATCTATAGGACCTGGCACTCATGTGGATGTTACTTTGACATATATCACCAACCTAAATGTTAATGCAGATGAAATATACCCTTCAAGAAAATGGAATTTCCTCATGGCAGTAACCTCATTCATCAGCATTATATGCCCTACCACACTGCTAACAATATTCAGAAATGGCTTACTGAAGAACTGATAAAGTGATCAAGATGTTGCCTTGGCCTCCAAATTCTTCAGGTCTCATTTCTTAAGAAAATAATTCAGAGAAAACAAAGGAGAACATGTAAACGCCATATAAATTGTCATCGTTTCATCAATGTGGCCTAGTGATGCTATGAGTGACAACCCAGCCTCCCTATGGCATCTGGAGTGTGCTGGACTGTCAATATTGTGAGTGACAGTCCAGTCATCCAATCTGATGCTGGGGCATGCTTGGCTGTCAGCACTTTAACAGCCTCACTACTCAATCTGGTCTAGCCTGCGGGCGTTTCCCCAGGTGCCTCCCGTCATTATTTATTTGTTGGCTATTTAGCTGGCTAGCTGTGAGCAGTCCAGTGTCAGTTGTAACTTAACTTTGTTTGGTGTGTGGGCTTAGCATTGTGTCTGTTTCTCTGATCTTGTTGCCAGATCTATCATTTGTCATGACTATTCGTGTGGATTATCCCTTCGGCTCTTGAGCTTTCTGACTTCAGATAGCTGACCTCGGACTTGGCCTCTGATTACCCCTTTGTCTTACTCCCTTGTCTTGATGTACCCCCTGGCATTTGACTCCAAACTGTTACCTGACCATGCCTTGTCTTGCCCCTGTGTACTATGTGCCCATCTGGTATCTGACCTCCTGACTACCCTGTCTGACGGCTTGTCCATGATTAGTGACTCAGCATCACATAGATATTGTCCTTGGTCAAAATGAAACCAGGGACCAGTGTTACAGCCTGAACAGCATAAATGTTATCACTGAACCATTGACATGCCAGCAGTATCTCTTTTGGGGGACATAGTGGATAAAAAAAAGTTTTTTCTTTGATCAGTAAAAAGACTTTTATTTTTGTTTTTTATTTTTTAACTAGAAATAGAAACTTCGACATGAAGACACGACGGGTGTGTAACAAAATACATTTGTCACGGGTTTACCAGAAGACCGCAGAGCCTGCTTTCACATACTCCTGCACTGATCAGAAGCACTTCTCCTTCATATTAAATGGTGCAGGTTTCTGTTACCAGTGCAGGGGTTAAACTGTTCAGCTTAGAGTCGCTGAAGCGTTCCTGCTTGGATGATCTAAGCTGTTCAGTATTGGCCACTCCCCTATCCTATATATACTAACCTCTTGCAATATGGATTGCCACTGTTAGTATTTGCCAGTTTTAGTTGGTAGAGGCATTTAGAGTGTTGATCTGTGACTGTTGCTTGGTGTTTCAGCTGTGTGCAAATCCTTATCCTCTCCTATTTGGTTTCCCTCTGTTGTTCCTCTCTGTTGTCTGTGAGTGCATATTTGTATGATTGGTATTTTCATTTATCCCTGTACACCCTCCCTTGTTGTTTATATTCAGACACTATTACTCCCCACTAGTGATGAGCGAGCATGCTCGCTACTGCTCTGTGCTCGCCCCAGCATCGCACTGCTCGAGATGCTCGGCGCTCACCAAGTATTTCTCGGGTTGCTGGGTGGGAGCCAATGTACATGCAGGGATTGCCTGCCACTCACTGTAATGCCGCAGCCATGTTGGTTGTGGTATTACAGTGATTGGCTGGCCGCACAGCGTCATCAGGTCTATATCAGACCTGGCGCCGCCATGCTCGTCACAGTCACAATGGAATCAGACAGTGTAGGGAGAGGTGCTGCTGAGCTAGGGAGAGATTAGCTTGTTTCTAGTTAGTGTAGGTGTACCAAACTACAGTTGTGGCCAAAAGTATTGGCACCCCTGCAATTCTGTCAGATTATACTCAGTTTCTTCCTGAAAATGATTGCAATCACAAATTCTTTGGTATTATTATCTTCATTTAATTTGCTTGCAAGGAAAAAACACAAAAGAGAATGAAGCAAAAATCAAATCATTGATCCTTTCACACAAAACTCCAAAAATGGGCCAGACAAAAGTATTGCCACCCTCAGCCTAATACTTGGTGCACAACCTTTAGCCAAAATAACTGCGAACAACCGCTTCCGGTAACCATCAATGAGTTTCTTACAATGCTCTGCTGGAATTGTAGACCATTCTTCTTTGGCAAACTGCTCCAGGTCCCTGATATTTGAAGGGTGCCTTCTCCAAACTGCCATTTTGAGATCTCTCCACAGGTGTACTATGGGATTCAGGTCTGGACTCATTGCTGGCCACCTTAGAAGTCTCCAGTGCTTTCTCTCAAACCATTTTATAGTGCTTTTGGAAGTGTGTTTTGGGTCATTGTCCTGCTGGAAGACCCATGACCTCTGAGGGAGACCCAGCTTTCTCACACTGGGCCCTACATTATGCTGCTAAATTTGTTGGTAGTCTTCAGACTTCATAATGCCATGCACACGGTCAAGCAGTTCAGTGCCAGAGGCAGCAAAGCAACCCCAAAACATCAGGGAACCTCCGCCATGTTTGACTGTAGGGACCGTGTTCTTTTCTTTGAATTCCTCTTTTTTTTTCCTGTACACTCTATGTTGATGCTTTTTCCCAAAAAGCTCTACTTTTGTCTCATCTGACCAGAGAGCATTCTTCCAAAACGTTTTAGGCTTTCTCAGGTAAGTTTTGGCTTTTTTATGTTTCGGGGTAAGAAGTGGGGTCTTCCTGTGTATCCTACCATACAGTCCCTTTTCATTCAGACGCCGACGGATAGTACGGGTTGATACTGTGGTACCCTCGGACTGCAGGGCAGCTTGAACTTGTTTGGATGTTAGTGGAGGTCCTTTATCCACCATCCGCACAATCTTGCGTTGAAATCTCTCGTCAATTTTTCTTTTCCGTCCACATCTAGGGAGGTTAGCCACAGTGCCATGGGCTTTAAACTTCTTGATGACACTGCGCACGGAAGACACAGGAACATTCAGGTCTTTGGAGATGGACTTGTAGCCTTGAGATTGCTCATGCTTCCTCACAATTTGGTTTCTCAAGTCCTCAGACAGTTCTTTGGTCTTCTTTCTTTTCTCCATGCTCAATGTGGTACACACAAGGACACAGGACAGAGGTTGAGTCAACTTTAATCCATGTTAACTGGCTGCAAGTGTGATTTAGTTATTGACAACACCTGTTAGGTGCCACAGGTAAGTTACAGGTGCTGTTAATTACACGAATTAGAGAAGCATCACATGATTTTTCAAACAGTGCCAATACTTTTGTCCACCCCCTTTTTTAGGTTTGGTGTGGAATTGTATCCAATTTGGCTTTAGGACAATTCTTTTTGTGTTTTTTCATTGAAGACAAATTAAATGAAGATAATAATACCAAAGAATTTGTGATTGCAATCATTTTCAGGAAGAAACTGAGAATTATCTGACAGAATTGCAGGGGTGCCAATACTTTTGGCCACCACTGAATATTAGAGACACATATCCATCTCAACAAACAGTCCTTCTGAGTGCTAATCCATCTGCAGAGATATCAGGCAGGCAGTGTATATAGGCAGGCAGGGTATATAGCAGACTGCAGTGCACATAGCACAAGAGGCTCCATTCCAGTTTTGTCTGCTGCTGCTGCTGTTAGATACTGTATTTCTAGAAATAGGCCCAGGTCTCAGGGGCCAGGAATAATTTTTTTTTGGATCTTAATCCTCATTAATGCTTAAAAAGCATTCCAGAGAACACGGTTTTTCTGCGCCATTTGCTTGTTGGCACTGCAGAATTCAGCCAGGTCCTTTCCATATTACAGCGCTAAAAATCCAGCTATTTAAAACTGTGGTTTGTCCGTCACACGGATCACATATTATTGCGCTAAAAATACTGCCATTTCTGGCCTCCATTAAAAATTTGTTTCAATGGGTCAGTGAAGCGATTGACACCAGTTTGCTGTTCAAAATAGTTAACCTACAGGCCAGGTATTTAAAACTGTGTTTTCTCCATCACACGGATCACATATATGTTTTCAGAAAATACTGCCATTTCTGGCCTCCATTAAAAAAAATGTTCAGTGTGTCAGTGAAGCAATTGACACCAGTTTGCTGTTCAAAATAGTTACCTACAGGCCAGGTATTTAACACTGTGGTTTGTCCGTCACACGGAACACATATTAGTTCGCTCCAAATTCAGTAGTGACGGTGGAAGATATTGTCCTCCATTTAAAATGAGCAAGGCACTTGGCAAGGGACGGGAAACTGGACGTGATGGTGATGGTGTATGCAGAGGCCGAGGCCGTGGGCAAGCTGAAATTGTGCTACAACAAACACCCACATCTTCTCGCTCAATCTTCCTGTCCCAATTAATAGGGGACCGCAGAACACCATTATTGAACACAGAGCAGTGTGATAAGGTTATTGGTTGGATAGCAGATAATGCTTCTGTGGCACCCCAGGGGTCTGGTCTCCACAGTATAGCAATGTTATGTCTGAGAGCAGGTGGGAGGTCTCTTGGTCAGGAATCCTATGCATGCCACACCTCCTGCCCAGTCCTGGGAGGGGAAGAACTTCCCCTATATAAAGCTGGGGCTGAGGCAGGGTTAGTGAGAAGAGTAGAGAGAAGAAGAGGAGCAGCATAGGAAACAAAGATCAGGAGCTCAGTGGGAGCAGTGCTAAAAGGAATCAGGGGCTGGCAGCTGAAGAGCTCGCCCTGATTGAAGAGTTACCACCGGACCCGGAGTCCGAGGCTGTGGGGATTAACCCAGACCCAGCAGCAGAAACCGCCCGGCAGGGGATTTCAGGTCCTCTGGCCAAGAAACCCGAAGGCACGGTCACACGCGTGGGACCAGCACCGCTGTCGTGGAGCGGAAGCCACTAGAAGGCCCCGAGTCACCGGCCATACGGGTGAGCACCACACGGTACACTCAGGGACATGGGCTACCTTTACCCGCCTCTAGCAAGGAAGCCAGAAGAGTACAATTAGTTGGGGAGGCCTACAACTCCGCCTGGCCAAGGGGGATCCCATCTGCTCAAGGACTGACCAGGCCCCGACCGCTAGCCAGTACTCCGGGAGGGTCTATCTTTGTCACCAGTAAAGACCCTGAACTACACCGCATCGTCTCTGAGTGGTTCCTACTACCCCCATCATCCACGTCGGCTGCCCTGAGGCCATACCCCTCCCGTTGGGGGTTATACCATCCACGCTGCACCATCCTTCCACTGGCCTCAGCGGTCTGCCCTGCAGCGGCAGCTCCATAGCTGCATTCAACGGGTGGCGTAGTCGTCCTACATCTACTGCTAATATACCGCCACTTAGTCTGACTCCCTGGGCACGGACCGGGTCATCGCCACGAGACTACTACCCCTATCCGATCCGGCTCCGGGCAGGCTCCCGCGTGCGCAACGCTGCGCGACTCAGGCCCAGGGGCGCGTCAGCTTTTGGTGTAGCCGGCAGGATACCGTGCCCGCAACCACCGGGTACTGCGTGCCTGAAAAAAGAGACTTTTAAACTAACCTGTGGTGAAGTTTTCCCGCCATCCGGCGCCATTTTCAGCCTTCTTCCCGCCTTCCGTGGAGTTTTCCTGCCGTTGGACGCCATCTTGAAGACGCCGCGCGGGAAGAAGAGGGGCGTGGACTCCAAAAGCGCGCGAGAACAGACGCCCCGCCTCACGTCCAGACGTCGCGTAAGGTCCTGGAAGGAGCCCAGCAGACGCTGACGTCACAGGAGCGCGACGGAAGGTCCTCAACCCTGACGATCCACTGCAGAGCCGCGGCCTACGGAAGAGGATCATCGCAAGGTAGGCCACGGTCCACTAGTGGGGAGGAAGATGTCGGATACGGAGGAGAGCTTCACTGCCTCAACCCCCGCCAGCGCCAGCGCTGCTGCAGTCATGCCTTTTACCATGCCCTATATCCCGGGAGCAGCCTGGCTACCCCAATACTCAGGGGAGTCACATACCCTGAATGACTTTAGAGAAAAGCTGGATAGCCTCTTCCAGGTGTACCCCCTCACAGAAGAGCAAAAAGTGAGCATCCTGGTGGCCCAACTAACCGGGGCAGCCCAAAGGGAGGTAAAGTCCTGGCCACCTGGGAGGAGGACTGTCGCGGGGATACTAACCCGGCTGAGGGACACCTTTGATACCCGCACCTCAGCCGAGATTAAGCTTAAATTCTATGGGTGCAAGCAGCGAGCACATGAGAGTATAAGGGACTATGCACTAAACCTACAAGAGGCCCTGAGAGCCATTAAGCAGACCGACCCCGACAGCGTGGGAAACGAGGACAGGCTGTTGACCGAACAATTTATAGAGGGACTATATTGCAATGTCCACCGAACCCAGTTGCGGGCCATAGCCTTACAGGATCCTCATCTGGACTTTGCACAGTTCAAGGACAGAGCCATCCGGGTGCTCCGAGAACCGGCACCGGGTGGCGTTGTGACCCACAGGCGCCCAGCTATCACTTACCACCAGGAGGCGGCGCCCTTGTCGGCAGGGCCTGTGGGGGCTGATGCGCAGGCTTTGAACAATGACCCGGCTCCAGACCTGCACCATCAGGTCCAAGAGCTAGCTAAAAGCGTTGCTGCGCTAACCCGAACTGTGCAGTCTTTACAGGTTTCCACTCCAGGGAAGATCCAGCTGGCATCCGGACCGGAGGACATCCCGTGGCGTCGACCAAGGAGGACCCCACCGGCCAGAGGAAGACCCAGCGACCGATACAACGAGGACGGACAACCCATCTGCCGCCGCTGCAATCAACCCGGACATATGGCAAGGTACTGTCCTTTAAACTGGCACAACCTGGGGTAGAGGGCCAACCCCCAGGAAAAAGATCACCAGGCCCATCGAGCTGGCGCGACAAATATGTGGGAGGACGTCCAGTCTTGCCTGTGGTACTGGATGGCATTCCTATGAGTGCCCTACTGGACACCGGGTCACAGGTCACCACCATCCCGTACGTGCTCTTCAAGCAGTACTGGAATGACTCGGATATAACCCGCTACCCTGACGACGACTTGAGTATCATTGCCAGCAATGGTCAACCCATGCCGCAGATCGGATTTAAAGAGATGACCATTAAAATCGGTAGAGTCGAACTGGCAGCACAGGGACTGATCATTGTGGACATTGACAAGCGCGAGAGTCACCCAAAGATAACTCTAGGAACTAATGTGATTGAAAATTGTCTTGCAGAGGTGATTTTCATTTTACAGCAGGTTGCCAAGAACGCCAGCTCCGGCCAGCAGCGAGTGCTCCAGAAAGAGATCCGGGCACTGATGCGACGGCAACAAGTGGAACTCTCCGGCGGTGAGATTGGTAGCGTAAGAATGTGTGACCCTTTCCCTATTGCCATACCCCCGAAAAGTGAAATGATGATTTGGTGCCGGGCAGCTATTGGTCTGAGAGGTAGAGATTACCAGGCCATGGTAGAGCCAGTCTACTCAGACAGTAGGCCCACCATTTTGACAGCCCGGGGGGTAGTTGATGTACGCCATGGGAGGGTACCCGTTCGCATAATAAATATTGGGAATAGGGAAGTATACCTGCCCCGGTATGCTACGCTAGCCAAATTATATACTATCAACCAAAATTCTATACAGTCTGTGGAACCCTTGCCTCCATCTCATCCGGAGGAAGGTAACGGCTCTGAGAAAATAATGGAGGATTGGTGTCAGCAACTACATTTGGGTACTGACTCCACTCCCTCCCACCAGAAACAGGGAGTCTACCGGGTGGTTCAAGAGTACGAGAGAGTGTTTAGTAAACACCCGTTAGACTTCGGGCGAGTCAAGGGGGTAGAACACCACATCCCCACGGGAGACCATCCTCCCATAAAAGAGAGGTATCGGCCCGTACCCCCTGCACACTACCAACACGCCAAGGGGATGCTTAGAGACATGAAGGAGGCTGGGGTAATCAGGGATAGCTGTAGCCCCTGGGCAGCTCCACTAGTCTTGGTCAAAAAGAAAGACAACACCATGAGAATGTGTGTAGATTACCGGAAAATTAACCGTATCACACACAAAGATGCATACCCCTTACCAAGAATAGAGGAGTCTTTGGCTGCTTTAAAATCTGCTAACTTCTTCTCCACCTTGGATCTCACTAGCGGGTACTGGCAGGTTCCTGTAGCAGAGGCGGATCGGGAGAAGACCGCATTCACCACCCCGATGGGACTTAGCGAGTTTACCTGCATGCCGTTTGGACTCTGCAACGCACCAGGAACCTTCCAGCGATTGATGGAGTGCTATCTGGGACACCGGAACTTTGAGACGGTCCTGTTATACCTGGACGATGTCATCGTCTACTCCAAGACGTACGAGGACCACCTGAAGCACCTGGCGGAAGTGTTTGAAGCTCTGGCAAGTTACGGCCTAAAGGTGAAACCTTCCAAGTGTCACCTCCTGAAGCCAAAGAGTCCGTAGACGGCTGCCCAGTTTACCCTTGACAGCTCCTATACCCTGTAGCTCAGGACCAATCAACCAGCTCCGTAGGTCCACTAGGGTCACTAGAGGCCAGCTGCCCATACGGTGGAGGATCTAAATGTTCAAGCTATTTTATTAATGTTTACCTGTTTATTGTTGCTTGTGTATAATTATGTGTTTCTAGTTATTTATAGGAGTCTTTGGTGGATTTACCGGGAATCCTTTGTGCATATAGTTGGAGCGTAACCCAGGACGGACTGAAAGACTGTTAAGGACTCGGGGCAGGACAGACCCCTACCTGGTTACGTCTCCCTGTGTTGGTGAAATGGACACCCTTGTTTTCCTCAAAAGTTACACCCGGTTGCGGACACGCCGTGACCACCTTATGTGTTGTCTCTATTAGAATGTTGTTGTTTGCACCTTGTTATGTTTACAAAAGTATGTTTAGTCCCGGAGTACTAACTTTCACTAGGGGGGAATGTGGCACCCCAGGGGTCTGGTCTCCACAGTATAGCAATGTTATGTCTGAGAGCAGGTGGGAGGTCTCTTGGTCAGGAATCCTATGCATGCCACACCTCCTGCCCAGTCCTGGGAGGGGAAGAACTTCCCCTATATAAAGCTGGGGCTGAGGCAGGGTTAGTGAGAAGAGTAGAGAGAAGAAGAGGAGCAGCATAGGAAAGAAAGATCAGGAGCTCAGTGGGAGCAGTGCTAAAAGGAATCAGGGGCTGGCAGCTGAAGAGCTCGCCCTGATTGAAGAGTTACCACCGGACCCGGAGTCCGAGGCTGTGGGGATTAACCCAGACCCAGCAGCAGAAACCGCCCGGCAGGGGATTTCAGGTCCTCTGGCCAAGAAACCCGAAGGCACGGTCACACGCGTGGGACCAGCACCGCCGTCGTGGAGCGGAAGCCACTAGAAGGCCCCGAGTCACCGGCCATACGGGTGAGCACCACACGGTACACTCAGGGACGTGGGCTACCTTTACCCGCCTCTAGCAAGGAAGCCAGAAGAGTACAATTAGTTGGGGAGGCCTACAACTCCGCCTGGCCAAGGGGGATCCCATCTGCTCAAGGACTGACCAGGCCCCGACCGCTAGCCAGTACTCCGGGAGGGTCTATCTTTGTCACCAGTAAAGACCCTGAACTACACCGCATCGTCTCTGAGTGGTTCCTACTACCCCCATCATCCACGTCGGCTGCCCTGAGGCCATACCCCTCCTGTTGAGGGTTATACCATCCACGCTGCACCATCCTTCCACCGGCCTCAGCGGTCTGCCCTGCAGCGGCAGCTCCATAGCTGCATTCAACGGGTGGCGTAGTCGTCCTACATCTACTGCTAATATACCGCCACTTAGTCTGACTCCCTGGGCACGGACCGGGTCATCGCCACGAGACTACTACCCCTATCCGATCCGGCTCCGGGTAGGCTCCCGCGTGCGCAACGCTGCGCGACTCAGGCCCAGTGGCGCGTCACTTCCAGTCACTTAGCCACCACCACCACCTTGTCTTCCACAAGGTCAAGTCTCAGTAGCTGTGAGTCTGGACCGCATATTCCTCACCCTGAACCTCCCACCATGCCGAGTGACCAGAGACAACCGGTCCCACACTTGGACATTCGGAAGAGCTGTTCACTTTTCCATTTATAGATTCGGGCCTCTCGCCCAGTCCAATTGAAGCGGAGCAAGAGGAGAATGCATGTAGCGATGCCCAAATATTTGAGCAGCCACGGTCACATGAAGGCGATGGTGGGAAAGTGTCACAAAATGTGGACGATGATGAGACACAATTGCCAGAAAGTCAGGAGGAGAACCAGGGTGCGGAAGTGGAAGACGAGGTTGTGGATGATATAGTAACTTACACAACCTGGCAGGAGGACATGTGGAGTGAGGACAGCAGTACACAGGGGGGAGGGAGGCAGAGCACCCCAACAGGCAGGAAGAAGCAGTGCTGTGGCCGCAGAAAGAAGGCAGGCTACCGTTCCCCGTAACACCAACACGAAGGAAGTTGCCAGTACAACTGTTAGGTATTCCCGAGTCTGGTTGTTTTTTAAAGACTCGGCCAATAACCTCAAAAAGGCCATTTGCACCACCTGCCAGGCCAGAATCAGCAGGGGTAGCAAAACGACCAGCCTGACCACCACCAGTATGATGAGGCACATGGCAGCAAAGCACCCGACTTTGTGGGCCAAACCCCAGGGTCCAGGAACAGTGTCTGCAGGTGGCACCATTGCTTCTTCCGCTGTTGTGCATGCAAGCCAATCCCCTGTCCATGGTGCATGTGAAGAAGCCTCTTGCCCTGCACCTGTCATTGCACACTCTCAAGTAGCAGCATCAGAAAGCATGTCCACGTCCTTGTCCCAGCGCAGCGTTCAGTTGTCCATACCCCAGTCCTTGGAACGCAAGTGCAAATACGCAGCCAACGCCCCAGAGGCCACACTACTAAATTCCCACATTTCGCGACTGCTTGTAGTAGAAATGTTGCCTTTTAGGCTCGTGGAGGCGAAAGCATTCCACAACCTGATGGCGGCGGCCGTTCCTCGGTACTTGGTCCCCAGCCGCCACTATTTCTCCCGGTGTGCCTTCCCCGCTTTACAAAAACACGTGTCCCAAAACATTAGCCGTGCCCTCAACAACGCAGTTACCGGGAAAGTACACCTAACCACGGACACATCAACAAGTGCTTGTGGGCAGGGATGGTACATCTCACTGACGGCACACTGGGTTAACATAGTGGAAGCTGGGACCCAGTCAGACCTTGGGATGGAACACATCCTCTCGACGCCAATGATCGCAGGCCCTAGGTCAATCAGGGTTGCCCCCACAGTCTACAGCTCCTGCACCTCATCCTGCTCAGCCTCCTCCTCCTCTTCAGCCTCCATCTCCGAAATGACCACATCAGTCACAAGCTGGAAGCACTGCTGCACTGCCTTGGCCAACAGCAACAGGCTGTGTTGAAGCTAATATGCTTAGGTGACAAACCGCACAAATCTGAAGAGTTGTGGACAGCACTGAAAGAGCAGGCAGATCTGTGGCTCACACCTCTGAACCTACAGCCAGGCATGGTCGTATGTGACAATGGCTGGAACCTGGTGGCGGCTCTGAGGCGAGGCGAGCTCACACATGTACCATGCCTGGCCCATGTGCTTAACCTCGTGGTTCAGCAATTTCTCGAATCCTACCCGGAGCTGCCGGATCTGCTTGTTAAAGTACGCCGCCTGTGTGCCCATTTTAGAAAGTCACCTACAGCTTCCGCCACCCTTGCTGTGTATCAGCAGCGTTTGCAGCTTCCGGCTCACAGACTGGTGTGTGATGTTCCCACGCATTGGAACTCTACACTGCAGATGTTGGGAAGGATTTGTCAGCAGAAGAGGACAGTTGTTGAGTACCAGCATCAACGAGGCCATCAGTATTCAGTTCAGGCTCCACACATAAGACCTCAGGAGTGGACATGGATGTCAGACATCTGTACCATCCTCCAAAAGTTTGAGGACTCCACTAAGATGGTGAGCGGCGATGATGCCATAATTAGCGTCCCCATCCCGCTTCTCTGTCTTCTGAAATGCTCTCCGCTCACAATCAAAGAGGATGCATAGCAGGCGGAGCACGATGAGATGGTGCACTGAACCATACAGGGTGATTACACACAGCCCAGCCTCATCTCATCCCAACGTGGATTGGGTGACAATGAGGAAGAGGAGGTGGAGGAGGAAGAACAGGAGCTAGTTTCATGCGCTATAGTCGGTACTACCTGCACAACTGTCATACCGTCTATTCAGCGTGGATGGCTTGAGGACAGAGAGGAGGAGGAGGAGAGCATGGTTACTCGTTCTCTTGGTGAGGACATGGAAGTCTTGCCTGTTAGCAGTCTGGCACGCATGGCTGAGTTTATGTTACGCTGCCTTTCCCATGACTCTCATGTTCTCAAAATTTTGAGTGACAGTCATTACGTGTTGATGACACTTCTAGACCCACGCTACAAGGAGAACTTTATATCTCTTATTCCTGAGGCGGACAGGTCTACGAAAATGGGACAGTACCAGAAGGCCCTTGTTGCGGAACTATTAAAACAATTCCCATCTGAAAACGCTGGCGGCAGACGTGATAGTTCGTTGGAAAACCAAAGACTATAGTTGAGAGAGACACAACTCCAATCCAGCAGAAGCAGGGGAACACTGTCAAAGTTCTGGGAGAATTTTCTCAGCCCCTCCCATCGCACAAGCCCTGAGGCGTGGGGTACTCTCACAAGGAGTGCAAAGAGTGGGAAGATGCTGAGGGAGTACCTTATAGACCGTACCAATGTCCTCCGTGATTCCTCTATGCCTTAAAATTATTGGGTATCCAAGGTGGATACTGGAATGAACTGGCTCTCTACGCCTTGGAGGTCCTGGCCTGCCTTGCCGCTAGCGTTTTATCAGAGTGAGTTTTAAGTGCCGCTGGTGGAAGTATAACTGATTAGCGCATCCGCCTGTCAACTGAAAATGCTGACAGGCTGACCCTTATAAAAATGAACAAGGGCTGGATTGGGCCAGACTTCTCAACACCACTGAATGATAGCAGTGTAACATAAACTGAAATCCAGTGTCTTTTTTTCGTAGGTGTATTCCCATGCACCTTTTCACACCCACACATGGGTATACGCTTCCTGATTTTGGCTATTTACTCTTGTCCTCCTCCTTCTCTTCATCCTCATCCTCCACCACCATATTACCACGGTGACCGTGGTCCGTGATGCAACACCTACATCATTTTTTTAAAGGATGTTTATGATGCCCGTAAAAAAATTTTTTATACATTATGTTCATGTATACCCCTCAAGGGTAAATTTTTGTCAGCCCATACACTTAGTGCATGGACATTTCAAGTATAGGAGACCCGCTCCTTTCTAATGGGAATATTTTTATATGAGGCCCTCTAAGTCTGTTCCAAGGGGCATTGGAGTGCCTCCCAATTTTTGGCAGCCCTTGCATTCACTGCATAGGCCAACACTATGGGAGACCCTCTCCTTTCTAATGGGAATTTGTCGTTACTGTGGCCCTGCTCTATGTGTCTTTAAATTCTTAATGGGGTTTTTCCGAAATTTGGTCAGCCATTGGACTCACTGCATAGCCTATAACTGTATAGCAGACCCTCTCCTTTCTAATGGGAACATGTCGTTCTCGTTACTGTGACTCTGCTCTATGTGTCTTTAAATTTTTAGTGGGGTTTGTCCTAAATTTGGCCAGCCATTGGACTCACTGCATACCCTATAACTGTATAGCAGACCCTCTCCTTTCTAACGGGAATATGTCGTACTCGTTACTGTGGCCCTGCTCTATGTGTCTTTAAATTTTTGGTGGGGTTTTTCCTAAATTTGGTCAGCCGTTGGACTCACTTCATAGCCTATAACTGTATAGCAGACCCTCTCTTTTCTAATAGGAACATGTTGTACTCGTTACTGTGACCCTGCTCTATGTGTCTTTAAATTCTTAGTGGGGTTTGACCTAATTTTAGCCAGCCATTGGACTCACTGCATACCCTATAACTGTATAGCAGACCCTCTCCTTTCTAATGGGAATATGTCGTACTCGTTACTGTGGCCCTGCTCTATGTGCCTTTAAATTTTTAGTGGGGTTTTTCCTAAATTTGGTCAGTCGTTGGACTCACTGCATACCCTATAACTGTATAGCAGACCCTCTCGTTTCTAATGGGAACATGTCGTACTCGTTACTGTGGCCCTGCTCTATGTGTCTTTAAATTGTTAGTGGGGTTTTTCCCAAATTTCGGCGGCCCTTGCAGTCACAGCATTGGCATTACTACTATAGGAGACCCGCTCCTTTATAATGGGAACATTTTTTTTACTGATCCAATGTGCTGCTGTTCACCCTCTGATATCTAACAGGCTGGAGAAACTTGCACCTACTGCCACTCTATCTTCAGCTCCTTTGTGAGAAACTAATGTATTTGGGCAGCCACTCAGTCAACCAAATAAATTTCTTGAGAAGGAATTTGGGGATGGCTTCGCTACTGGTACTGGTGGCAGTGCTAATACCATGGCGTCGTACCATAGTTTACTGGAAATATTCCAGGCTGGTAGGTGGCAAGCATATTCCCACAGAAAAGTACCAGCAGTAATGTTTAGGGACCCGCGCTTGTAGAAGGCGGAGACAATACCGGGAGAAATAGTGGCGGCTGGGGACCGAGTATGGATACCCAGCCGCCACCAGCATGAGGTTGTAAAAAGCTTTCGGCTCCAAGAGCCTAAAGGGCCACATTTCAAGTGCAAGCAGCTTTAGAGGACTTCCTGGGAGAAATGACAGCTGGAGTAGATATGGTTTCCCAAGTCCCTTTCACCGAGCTAAAGAATATGGCTGTGGTGAAATACAACTCTCAGCAAAAAAAGCTGTGGACTGGCTCCATACCGTCCCTGGCCACATTCACTTGACCACGTGTTTGTGGTTAGGCGGTCCTTCACAGTAGGTACACTGGGGAGGGCACGGGTAATGTTGTGGGACCCGTGCTTGTGGAAGGCGGAGTCGATACCGGGAGAAATAGTGGTGATGGCACCCAGCCGCCTCCGGCATGAGGTTGTGAAAAGCTTCTGCCTCCACAAGCCTAAAAGGCTACATTTCAAGTGCAAGCAGCTGCCCAGAAATGTGGCAGTTTAGTTTTGCGGCCTGTGGGTGGGTGGGTGGCTGGCTGCATACTTACGCTTACATTCCAAGTAACAGAAAACTAAACAAATGGTGGCCTCTATCATCATCATGGCCTCACTTCGGCACTATGAACTCTCCTGAAAGAGAAGCCAGGGCCCACCGGAGGAGTCTCCAGTTCTCTGGTGGGCCTGTCCAACCCTGCCGAGAAGTAGCTCTGGCTAAGAAAAGTGTGTGGGAAGGTTCCCGGACACTCTATGGCTGCTTTTTTAATGTTGATTGGACATGCTTATGCATGTTATTTCTCAAACCGCATTGCAGATCAGGCTATTGTCTCTGTAGTCATGAAATTAAAGACGCAAAGAAAGATGTTTGTGTGTCAAAGCACCACGAAGTGCGAGCTGATGTTGGACGGGCTGCCATTGCTTCTGCAACTGACACGCCCCCTGGGCCGTGGGGTACTCGGTGCCGGGCCGGTCATTGCTAGGGGAGATGTCACAGTGGCGGTGACCCGGCCGTGACCCAGGGTGGTCAACAAAAGGGGTTATATTTACAGGGGATTTATAGTTTTTATACCCAATTCGTGACGCCACCTGTGGTTTGCGGCTATGTGGAGTTGCCGCTGCGGAGCAGGTCCTCTGGAGCTGGTGTAAATGCAGCAGAGTTGGTTTAGCTCTCCACAGGTAGAGCTTAGCTCCATGGCAGTGTAGATGTTGCTGTTATGAAGTAGCACTCGTGGTGCAGTGTAGTGCAGAGAGTGATGGCGCAGCAATAACTTGACAGAGACAGTGGGGTGCAGTCCTCAGAGTTTACTCACAGTTGTTAAGTTCCTCAGGTTGCACTGAACAGCTTACAGCCTCCCACGTTGCGCTGCGTTCACCAGGCAGGGGTTCAGCAATCCCTCAGGTATTTCAAGAGTGCCTGACAGGACCCCGTTCTATATGACCTCCTCAGCCGTCTTCCTGTGCTGGCTCTCACCCTCCTGCCCTGTGCCTCGTCAAACAATGTCCCAAGCCGGTATCCTCGGATCTTTCTGGGCAACCTGGAGTTCCCTGGATCCTCTGTGGTTACCTTTTTGGCGACTTGAGTGGGGATGTGGCAACTGCACCCAGAAAGTACAGAAGCCACCGGTTTCTAGCTGAGCCTTGTAGTTCTCCACTAGTTAGGGGCCGGTCCCCTCTGCAGCTTGATCCCTCCACCTCCTGGCAGACTTGGGCGTATGGAAGGCCTCCAGCACTGCCCGTACCCCTGGGATCCCTTCCACTTTCCTGGAGCCTTCCTCCTGCTCCTCTCTCCTTCTCAGTCTTGGGCCTCTCTCTCAGGCCCTCCTCCTAAGCAGAGCTCCTACAGAGCTCCTGCTCCCCTCAAACTCCACTGACTGACAGGCCACACTCTCTCAAGATGGCTCCCCTTTTTATACACCTACCGAAGTGCTCCTCTAAACTACGTTCTCCACCCACACTCACTACATGGTTCCACCCTTCAGCCAAGGACCAGGGACTGTGCTCTCCCTTCCCTGCCCCCACTGAAGTGGAATGTGTTGGATGCAGGTGTTAGGGTCCCCGGCAGCACTCTATCCTTACCTGAGAGTGAGACACCACACCTCTGGGTGTGATGCAGTACCTCTGTTGCGACTGAACCCGCAGGGGCGCCACACAACAAGCTGCATTAGAGGACTCCCTGGGAGAAATGACACGCAGAGTAGATCCGGTTTCCCTCTATGCCAGTCCTTTCACCGAGCTATAGAATATGGCTGTGGTGAAATACAACTCTCAGCAAAAATAGCTGTGGACTGGCTCTGTACAGTCCCTGGCCACATTCACCTGTCCACGTGTTTGTGCTTAGGTGGTCCTTCCAAGTAAGTGCACTGGGGAGGGCATGGGTAATGTTGTGGGACCCATGCTTGTGGAAAGTGGAGATGATACCGGGAGAAATAGTGACGGCTGGGCACCGAGTATGGACACCCGGCGCAGCCGGCATGAGGTTGTGAAAAGCTTCTGCCTCCACGAGCCTAAAAGTCCGCATTTCAAGTGAAAGCAGCTTTAGAGGACTTCCTGGGAGAAATGACGACTGGAGTAGATATGGTTTCCCAAGTCCTTTCATCAACCTAAAGAATATGGCTGTGCTGAAATGCAACTCTCAGCAAAAAAAAGCTGTGGACTGGCTCCGTACCGTCCCTGGCCACATTCACTTGACCACGTGTTTGTAGATAGGCGGTCCTTCCCAGTGAGTTCACTGGGGAGGGCACGGGTAAAGTTGTAGGGACCCATGCTTGTGGAAGGCAGAGACGACACCGGGACAAATAGTGGCGGCTGGGGACCGAGTATGGATACCCAGTTGCCGCCGCCATAAGATTGTGGACAGCTTCTGCCTCCACGAGCCTAAAAGGCCACATTTCAAGTGCAAGCAGCCGTCAAAAATTTGGCAGTATAGTATTGCAGCCTGTGCGTGGGTGGCTGGCTGTTTACTTGCGCTTGCATTCCAAGGGATGGGGTAGGGACAACTGAACGCTGCACTGGGACAAGAACATGGACGGTGATTGTTGTAAGTCTGCAACGACCGTTGCATGGTGGGAGGTATCTTCGCATGCGCCAAGGATCACTTATGATGGGCACACTTTTAGGCAGTGACCTGGGAGTCAGAGATGCTTCCAGGGGTCCTCCCCATTCTACTCCCATGTCTTTTCAGCACTGTATGCATGTGTTTGATGATGTGTCACACACCACATGGCCAGATAAGGTTATAAAATGTTAAAATGACATTTCCCAGTGAATGCATTTGTCTTGGTTAAAAGCAAAGCAAAGTGCAAAAACGCATAAAAAACGCTACGTGTGAACATAGCCCAAGGTGTGGAGGAGTATTTTTGGTTTTGTTCCCATGTAATTTGAGCACTGTTCCCATTGATTTGAGTATGTTTTAGGCCCTCTGCAGACCGCCAGGGGGAGCCGCCTGAAAAATTCTCGCATTTCTCATAGACTTACATTGGGCTCGTTGCTCGGGTCGAGCACTCGAGCATTCCAATTTGCTTGACCTGAGCATTGAGCACTCGAGCATTTTAGTGCTCGCCCATCACTACTCCCCACTTCACTGGGTGGGGGAGGATGACAGATATAGGGCTGATTCAGGAGTTTAGCTATGTGCGTGGCACTGGCATCTTCACAATCAAAAGTAATCCAAGGAGCAGGGATAGCTAAGGCACCCCTAGCGTTAGGGACAAGGATGGAGCCCCTAGCCCTGGGTAATCCAACAACAGAGTCGTGACAACACTGCTGCCTTCAAGGGGTTTTTCCACAAACAAAGTATATCTTAATTAATAGATCTTTGAATAAAAATAAGTTCCACAATTGGATGTGTTAAATAAAAATGTTCCTGTGTTGAGATAATCTTATAAATGTGCCCTTGTTATGTACTGTCTAATGGCCGTGTCTGACCGTGCTAGGCTGCACACACCACATATTCTGGGCAGGGGAAGCAAGTATACAGACATAGTTACATAGTTACATAGTTTATAAGGCCGAAAAAAGACAAGCGTCCATCCAGTTCAGCCTATTTCTTGTGCACTGCAGCTATTCCGCAGCGTTGATCCAGGGGAAGGCAAGAAACAACCATGCGGTATAGGCCAATTTACATCATTGAGGAAAAATTCACTTCCCGACACCAATCTGGCAGTCAGATTAAATCCTTGGATTAATTAACTATCACTAAGCATAAGATGTAATTTTATTGTTCTCAAGAAAGGCGTCCAGGCCTCTCTTGAACTCATTAAGTGAGCTGGACATCACCACTTCCTCTCCCAGAGAGTTCCAGAGTCTCACGGCTCTGACCGTAAAGAATCCCCTTCTATGCTGGTGCAGGAACCTCCTTTCCTCCAGACATTACAGCAGGGGATCGTAACTGATTCTTTTTGATGCAAAACATTTCCCTTCCTGTTTTTAAGCAATACAGTGGGTACGGAAAGTATTCAGACCCCTTTAAATTTTTCACTCTTTGTTTCATTGCAGCCATTTGTTAAATTCTAAAAAGTTCATTTTTTTCTCATTAAAGTACACTCTGTACCCCATCTTGACTGAAAAAAACAGAAATGTAGAAATTTTTGCAAATTTATTAAAAAAAAACTGAAATATCACATTGTCATAAATATTCAGACCCTTTGCTCAGACACTCATATTTAAGTCACATGCTGTCCATTTCCATGTGATCCTTCTTGAGATGTTCCTACTCCTTCATTGGAGTCCAGCTGTGTTTAATTAAACTGATAGGACTTGATTTGGAAAGGCACGCACTTGTCTATATAAGACCTCACAGCTCACAGTGCATGTCAGACCAAATGAGAATCATGAGCTCAAAGGAAATGCCCAAGGAGCTCAGAGACAGAATTGTGGCAAGGCACAGATCTGCCCAAGGTTATAAAAGAATTTCTGCATTACTCAAGGTTCCTAAGAGCACAGTAGCATCCATAATCCTTAAATGGATGAAGTTTGGGACCACCAGAAGTCTTCCTAGACCTGGCCGTCCAGCCAAACAGAGCAATAGTGGGAGAAGAGCCTTGGTGAGAGAGATAAAGAAGAACCCCAAGATCACTGTGACTGAGCTCCAGAGATGCAGTAGGGAGATGGGAGAAAGTTCCACAAAGTCAACTATCACTGCAGCCCTCCACCAGTAGGGCCTTTATGGCGGAAAGCCTCTCCTCAGTGCAAGACATATGAAAGTCCACATAGAGTTTGCTCAAAAACACATGAAGGACTCCCAGACTATGAGAAATAAGATTCCCTGGTCTGATGAGACAAATATAGAACTTTTTGGTGATAATTCTAAGCGGTATGTGTTGAGAAAACCAGGCACTGCTCATCACCTGCCCAATACAATCCCAACAGTGAAACATCGTTGTGGCAGCATCATGCTATGGGGGTGTTTTTCAGCTACTGGGAAGGGACAACTGGTTGCAATTGAAGGAAACATGAATGCGGCCAAGTACAGAGATATCCTGGATGAAAACCTCTCCCAGAGTGCTCTGGACCTCAGACTTGGCCGAAGGTTTACCTTCCAACAAGACAATGACCCTAAGCACACAGCTAAAATAACAAAGGAGTGGCTTCAGAACAACTCTGTGACCATTCTTGACTGGCCCAGCCAGAGCCCTGACTTAAACCCAATTGAGCATCTCTGGAGAGACCTGAAAATGACCATGTGATATTTCAGTTTTTCTTTTTTAATAAATTTGCAAAAATTTCTACATTTCTGTTTTTTTCAGTCAAGATGGGGTGAAGAGTGTAAATGAGAAAAAAATGAACTTTTTAGAATTTACCAAATGGCTGCAATGAATCAAAGAGTGAAAAATGTAAAGGGGTATGAATACTTTCCGTACCCACTGTATTTTACCTCAAAGAAAGAATCAGCTGTGATCCCATACTGTCCTGTCTGTTTACTCTTTTGCATCCTCCCCTGGCCAGGAGTTGTGGTATGATCAGACCATGTTCTAGCATGGTCAGACATGGACATTACACTGTACATAGCTGGGGAACAATTATAAGATTATCTCTGCACAGGAACTTTTTTTTTTAAACACATCTAATTGTAGAACTTATTATTATTCAAAGATCTTTTGATTAAAATGTTGATTAAAATTAGCTTTGGCCATGGGGAAACTCCTTTAATTGAGAAAATAAGTTCTAAAGTGTGCTTTAAAAAGTGCATACATCCAGATATGGAATATAGATGATGAGGGAGCAGAGTCTTCATAGTATATAGCAGTCACAGTGAGAGGAGTACAGGAGCTGGGTCTGCACAGTTCTCTGTGACTGTAGAGTATTCCTCTTTATACACTCTTATATAGGAGAGAACATGCTACAGTCACGCTTGTCACCAGGTCCATAGACTGCCTGCCTACTATCCTTGCAAATGTCCCAGGACACTCAGTCCTGCACAGCTTTCTCACACTCAATGTTACACTACAATCACAAAGACAGCATTGTGCAGGAGTGCAGATCCCTGAGAGCTTGTAAGGAAAGCAGGCAGTTGTCTGTGTCCCCAGCAGGGGCGTACATTAAAGTCATGGGGCCCCATAGCAGAAGCTCTAATTGCCCCCCCCCCCTACAAAAAATAAATATTTGTCTGTGTCACAGAAGAGCAGATCTCATAACTTTCCAGCCTTTACATAGTAATTTGCCTCCTTCTGAAGTCGTAGATTCCTCCTTCATTGCCCCCATAAAGTATGATGCCAACAAAAGTGCCCCCCAAACAGTATGATACCCCTATGGTGCATTCCTCCACATGCACAGTATAATGACCCTATTGTACCCCACTTCAACTCCCACGGCAAAGTATGGTGACTCTAACACAGTATAATCCCCCAACTGTGAACCCCACAGAGCCCTCCATACACTCTCATGGCCCCACACAGCCCTCCAAACAGTATAATGGCCCCACACAAACATTCACACTGTATAATTGCTTTCATACAGTATAATGGCCCCCCACATAGCCCTCAAAATATTATAATGGCCCCACATAGCCTTCCATATAGTATAATGCACCACCAATAATCTTCCATATAGTATAATGCGCCCCCATAATCCTCTATATAGTATAATGCTCCACCCATAAACCTCCATATAGTATAATGAACTTCCCATCGTCCTCCATAGAATATATTGCACTCCCCTTAGTCCTCCATACAGTATATTACACACCCCATAGGGTAAAATGCAGCCCCCATATAGTATAATGCACGCCACAGTCCTGCAGTATTATGGGCACCACGTACTCACTGATTTTAAAATAACGTATATTTTAAATAAGCCGACCCGAATATAAGCCGAGGCCCCTAATTTTACCACATAAAAATGGGAAAACCTATTGACTTGAGTATAAGCCTAGGGTGGGAAATGCAGCAGCTACTGGTAAATTTCCCCATCCTCGTATGTGTGGCCCCCTCAATCTCACAATCCCTGGTATGTGTGGCCCCCACAATCCCTGGTATGTGTAGCCTCCTCAATCCCACAATCCCTGGTATGTGTGCCCCCCTCAATCCCACAATCCCTGGTATGTGTGGCCCCCTCAATCCCACAATCCCTGGTATGTGTGGCCCCCTCAATCCCACAATCCCTGGTATGTGTGGCCCCCTCAATCCCACAATCCCTGGTATGTGTGGCCCCCTCAATCCCACAATGCCTGGTATGTGTGGCCCCCTCAATCCCACAATCCCTGGTATGTGTGGCCCCCTCAATCCCACAATCCCTGGTATGTGTGGCCTCCTCAATCACCCAATCCTGGTATGTGTGGCCTCCTAAATCCCCCAATCCTGGTAAGTGTGGCCTCCTCAACCCCTCAATCCTGGTATGTGTGGACTCCTCAATCCCCAAATCCTGGTATGTGTGGCCTCCTCAATCCCCAAATCCTGGTATGTGTGGCCTCCTCAATCCCCAAATCCTGGTATGTGTGGCCTCCTCAATCCCCCATTCCTGGTATGTGTGGCCTCCTCAATCCAAGTATCCTGGTATGTGTGACCTCCTCAATCCCCCATTCCTGGTATGTGTGGCCTCCTCAATCCAAGTATCCTGTTATGTGTGGCCTCCTCAATCCCCCATTCCTGGTATGTGTGGCCTCCTCAATCCAAGTATCCTGGTATGTGTGGCTTCCTCATGCCCCCAATCACTGCACACATAAAACAATAAACACTTATGCTCACCTTCCTTCCTTCCTCACCTCTGCTCCAGCGCTGAGTCCTGTCTGCAGCAGCTCATGTCAGCATCTGAGCTGCGCACGCACTCAGAAGCCGAGGTGAGCAGCTGCTGCTGCTGCTGCCGGCACATTCACTCCTCTCCACGACGGGACTATGGGCGTGGAGAAGCGTGAATATGCTTTCTCTTTAGCGGCGGGCACTGACAGCAGGAGCTGGGGCTCAGCGCTCCTCCATGCCCGCTACTAAAGAGAATGAATATTCCCTCTTCTCCACGCCCATGGGAGTGGAGAAGAGGGAATATTCATGTCCCTTTAGCAGTGGGCACACGTGATAGCTTCTACTGTGTGTGCTCTGCTCCTCCACTGCCGCAACCCGCTCCTCTGCCGCCGCAACCTCCTACTCACCTATCCTCCTCGTTCCCACACTGCTTGGGGCCCTCACGGGCCCCCTCCAGCCACGGGCCCCATAGCAGTGGCATGGTCTGCCGCCATTGGCGGTACGCCACTGGTCCCCAGCAACAAGTGTGACTGCAGTGCTTTTTTTGTTTCCTATACAAAATTGTATAAAAGAGAACATTTTGCAGTCACATCGAGTGTTGTGCAGACTCAGCTTCAGCACTTTTCTCAATGTGACTGTACTAGATAAAGAGGAATATCTGGGACTTTGTAAAAAAAAAATTTGCCTAAACCATACCTCCCAACTTTTGAAGAACACATAGAGGGACAGATCATGCGGCGCACATAGCCCACCGCTGCAGATTTGGCCACGCCCCAGGCCACATCCTAATCCATGCCCATTTACCATTTCTTTCTACTCTGGTAGGAGGAGTTGTAAGAGGGGCGGTAGTAGTGAGGGACATTCAGCAGACGCTCGAGACTGCAGGGTGTAGACCCAAATACAGGACTGTTGGTTATATCCTGGACAGTTAGGACTAGAGATGAGAGGATGGATTCATGCGTCTCTGGTCCAGGGTCCAGATCAGTGCTACCTGGCGACTGTACGGGAGGCCACTGTGGTGCCCTGCTGCGCATTGGTGCCACAGAACCCAGAAGGGTGCATGGATGTACTTCTTCACAAGAGGCCCTCACACATTCACACACCTCCATCCTACCACCTCAGACCAGCAGAGGGAGCCCTGATAGGGAGATATATAGGGAGGGTGGAGCCATGTAGCTCAGGCACAGTTGAGTTTAGCTCAGAGTTTAGAGCTGAGAGCGTGCTGACGCTCAGAGAGCAGCAAAAAGGTAGCACGCTGGCTGCTATGCTTAGGCGAGCCAAGGCCTACAGCACGTGTGAAGGCCTAGTGAGGGCCTTGAGTGGGCCGAAGGCGAGAGGAAAAGGAAAAAGTAGCAAGGGGGCAGAGGAGCATACCAGGCTCACCCCGAGATATATACTGGACACCGGGTCCGCGACTACAGGGACTCTTTACACCCAGTAGGGACTACCGGAACCCCAGGAGAACTACAGGTCCCAGGTTTGCCAAACGCTGACTACAGTACCAGGGCTAGGAGTCACGGAGGCCCCAGCGTCCAGGGAGAGTGAACTCCAAAGAGAAGGCCCTACCACCAGGTCAGCAGGTGCAAGGGAGAGAGAGACAGTAACCTAGCTAGGCCTAGTTCCAGGCAGGCCAGAAGCTTAATGAGAAAAGCCACGGATCGGGAGGCCCTATACCCGCTCACTGGGGAGAGTCCAAAAGTGCACCCTTCACCCGGAGTACCCGGGATCGTGCCTGCAGCATCACCAGTAAAGGTACTGAAGCTTACCCCAGTGTGAGTGTCCGTCTTTCCTCCGGGAACGTCCTGCCGTCTCTCCCTAGCATCCTCCATTACACCCCACGCTACCCTGGAGCTAGCTCTACCTCTGGAGAGCCACACCATCCCTGCTGCCGTAACACCAGCTCCAGAGGACTGCTCCGCAGCGGCGGCATCCCTTTTGCTGCATTCCACAGGCGGCGTCACAAACTTTCCAAACCCCCTACAAATTCCCCTTTTTACTGACCGCCCTGGGTCACGGAACGGGCCAGCCACCATGATATCCCCCACCGGCATACGCAGAGGCCCGGCTGCTGAGTACTCCCACGGCCCAGGGGGCGCCTCACCACGAAGCCGCGTTTTTAATGTGCTTTTTATAGTACAGAAGAGCTTGGATTCTGCACTTAAAAAGTAAATGCAGTTTTTTATGTGTTTTTTAGGCCCCACATAGGAGACAAGAAAGAAAAGAAAACAACACCAAACCTGCAAAGATCAGCAGCTTCTCTGGGCGCCTATTTTGTTAAAGTAGTTTTTATTAAGGATTTTTTACATAAATGGGGTAAAGAAAAAGGGATGGAGGCATATTATAAATACACAGTAATATAGAAAAAGGGGGAGACATATTATAAATACACAGTAATATAGGAAAAGGAGGAGACATATTATAAATACACAGTAATATAGAAGAAAACACGAACAAATAAAAGCAAAAAAAATCTACATTTAAAGGGATGAAAGATATAGGCAAAATAAAGGGTGAAAAGGGTTAAGGATGAGAAGAGGGAAGGGAAAATATGGTTTATTAAGGAAAATGGGAATAAAGGAAATAGAAAAAATTAAAGGGATAAAATGAAAATTAAAAAGATTGGTATATACAGGATAGGCAGGGGAATAGGTTTTATATATAAAACATTTAAGAGATAGGAGGGGAAGAAAAGGAATGGGAAAGGCAAGGAAAGAAAAGGGAAAGGAAGAACACTTGTAAAAACAGCTGGAAAGACAAGCATATAGAGAAATACTAACTTTTAAATATTGTAAAATACTGTTTGTTGAATTCTAATAGCGGGCACAGTTTTCACGAAATTATTATTATTATTATTTATTATTATAGCGCCATTCATTCCATGGCGCTTGAAAGGGATATACATAGCACAAACAACTACAATAAATTTGAACAATACAAGTGGGCGACTGGTACAGGAGGAGCGAGGACCCTGCCCGTGAAATCACATCCACTTTGCTTGGCCAGTTACACACAGCAGAATTTTTATACAAAAAAAGCAGCATGTGAACACGGTCTAAATGTCCAAGCAAAGTTGATGTGATTCCATAAAAATGTCCACTCTCTGTGGTCTGCAGACGCTGCTGAGCTCTGCAGTTTTGGTGCATTTTTTCTCTATAGGCTTCTTCTGAAAAAAACATATGAAGAAAAAACCGCCGTTGCATTTTTAAGTGCAGAATCAAAGCATTTTTGTGCTAATAAAAAATAGTTAAAAACGCGCATTCACATCTGCACCAAAAACGCATCAAATAAGCGGAAAAATGCATAAAAGAAAACAGCAAATATGCAATAATCAGTTAAGATTATTACTGCGTGGGGACACCTGCAGAAAAAAAACAGCAGAAAGAAGGCAGCATTTAGGCTATGTGTGAACACAGTCTTAGCATTACAGTTTTATTACATTTTGTTATGGGTTTAATAGAGAAAAATGCCATTTTTTTACATCATTTACTGACCCCCGTAAATAATCTGATTGCTGTGTTGTACTGGTCTTTACGATTACAGGGAGACCAAATATGTCCATGTTATTTGCTGATTAGTGATGTTTATTATTTAAAACAAAACACATTAAAAATTACATTATTTTTTTCATTATCAAGGGTTTTCATTATTATTTTTTAGTCATTTTATAGGATGAAAAAATCTCTCATTCTCCCTCCAGAATACAAATACATACATTGCACATAGCAGTGTATTTCTATCAGTATAATCTGTCTGTAGTCAAAGCATGTAGTACACATCAAATACATAAAATTCTCCCACTGACATCATCAGGCCTTGTGGTTCAGAAGCTTAAAGCACCTGTCTGTAATGTTATGGTTGTGGGTAAAAGTCTGGAAGACTCACAGAAATAACTTACTTTTTAATACTTTTATAGGAACCAAAAAAAATATTTTTCTTCAGCTCTTAATACAGGCACCACAAAAATACATTGTTATATACACAATGTATTTCTTTGGATATGTATACTCTGTTTCTGTCTTCATTGCCTGCAATCGAGGTCAAGATAACAAAATTCTCCTAACTATGTCAAAGTGGGCTGTGGATCATTGGTAGATAAGAAGCCTGCCAACATTGAGATGTGAGTTTGATTCCCATGGAGACTAGAGATGAGCGTTGTTCTACTCGAACTGTTCGCCAATCTCAAATTCGAGCTGTTTTGGGCGGTGTTCGAGCCGTTCGGCAAACACGAACAATTTGAGAAAAATTCGGCTGTTCGAGGTTATGTTCGATAACTGTTCGTGCACCAAAATCATAACTGGATTTTTTCTCAGTAATGATGAAAATTAATGTTAATACGCAGTTTGAGTGTACAGCGGGGTGGGGGGAGGGGCAGGGGATGGATCTCTGCAGGAACAATGAAGATCTCCATTTTTTTTTCTCTTTCCCGCATTTACAGTGGGGAGGTGCAATCTGTCAGCCTATCAGCAGCGCACACACGGAGCGAAGTGCTTTTTTTCACACAAGCAAGGGCATGTGTCATTGGCAGTGTATGTCACATGTCCTTGCCCTATAAGACCAAGCCATTTTCCCCGTCGCCACCATTTTCTCACTGCTGCAGCTGCGTGTTAGACGGCTGCTGTGTGCGCTATACCTTGTTAATTTCAAGCCAATTTTCGCACAAATATACAGATAGCTTGGGAGTAGGGAATAGTTGTGATTGCAGTCCTTTTAAGGACTAGGTTACAGCATTTCCTACGACTTTTATCAGGCAGGTCTGTGCTCTTAAATAGATAGGTTGTGGGAGTAAAGACTAATTGTAATTGGAGTCCTTTTCAGGACTAGGTTACATCAGTTCCTATCAGTTTTTGCCAGGCAGGTCTGTGCCAGTGCTGTGCAAGTTTTTTTCACAGCATTTGGCTGAATCTAGCAAAGCTAATCCTTTTTGGCCTATTGCAGAGTGTGTTAGTCAGTGGAGTAGCCTATCTGTGTTGCAAGATATACCACCTGTGTATAGAATACCAATTTTTTTACTGCACCTAGTGAAGTAAAATCTTTTGGGCATAGCATCATTCTATTAGTCCATCTATACTGACCTCCATCAGGTTGCAAACTGAATCTAATTTTTTGTCTGCATCTAGCTCTGAAAAAATATTTGGGCTTCTAGCTGTGTGTGGGACTTGTTGTATTAGTCCATCTATACTGACCTCCATCAGGTTGCAAACTGAATATATTTTTTTCTGCATCTACCTCTGAAAAAATATTGGGCTTCTAGCTGTGTGTGGGACTTGTTGTATTAGTCCATCTATACTGACCTCCATCAGGTTGCAAATTGAATATAATTTTTTTCTGCATCTAACCCAGCCAATAGTTTTGGCCTAATACCACAGTTTGGCCACTCAGCTCTGCTCGGTTACCATCCATTGTTTTTTTGTGCAAACAACTCCAGAGTTGTGAATTAGTTAACCACCAAAATGAGTGGAAAAAGGCCTGCTGCTGGTGGAAAGGGGAATAGGCGTGTTGGGAAGGGGAAAAAAGGTTGTGTCCGTGGGGTAGGTGTTAAAGCAACAGTAACATCTGCAGAAGAAAGACCATCTTCCAGCCAAACTAAAATGTCTACTTCTTTTAGCGGACAATGTGATAAGATCCCTTTCTTACGGCCACGCCAATCGCTACAAATTCCAGATGAGGCACAAAAACAGCAGGTGCTTCAACGGATATCAAGTGCTCCTTTAAGTGGGCTCTCCTCCACATCAACTTCAACATCACAAATACTCCAGTCCTCAAAGGTGTCACCCAAATCGCACTTGCTTCCTCACAGCTCCCAAATCTCCAGCTGCCCGTCTGAGTATGAGGTAGAACAGATGGTTGAGTCTGCAGAGCTGTTTACTCATACTATAGCCTGGGAATCAGAGGTCGACTCCAGCGCTTCTGTGAATCCAGACGAGGAAATGATCTGCACTGATGCCCAGAATCTTTATGAGTCGGATCCAGGACCAGACGCAGAAGGTTCTGACCATAATGTAGACCCTCATTCCCAAACTGTAACTCCTGTTGGTGGAGACAATGAGGAAGACGATGATAAGACTCAAATACCTGATTGGAGCGACAACTTTAGTTTTTTGTCAGGGCAGGAACAGGTTGGCTCTGAGGACGACGGGTGTGATAACACACAGGGTGATGATGATGAGGTTGGAGATCCCACTTACTGTCAACCCACAGTCAGCCAAGAGATGAGGTCAGCAGAGGAGGTGGAGGAAGATGCTAGTGACGACGAGGTCAGGTTGCGCCTTCCTGGACAGAGACATAGTACTGGAAGCACGTCAACAACTGCATCCTCAAACACAACTCTGCCTCTCACCACAAGTCGTGGTGGCTCTTCAGGTCGCATGGGTGCTAAGCCTTGCATAGCCTGGGCATTTTTTCAGATCGATAAAGATGACCCAAATCGTGTTATCTGTAACATTTGTCAGCAAAAGCTAAGTAGAGGCCAAAAAATACATAGTTTGAGTACTTCATGCATGAACCGGCACATGGACATGAAGCATAAGTTGCAGTGGGAAGCTCAGTGTGCTACAATGCGGCCTAGCCGGCCGGGCCAACCACCGTCTGCCATATCTTGTGCATCCGCGGCCTCTTCATCCTCTGTGACTGGGAGGACAGCAGTCACACCTGTTTTGGGGCGCAGACCTGCCACCTCTTTACCCACAACAGCCAGCGTGATTGGCAGGTCATCATTTTCTTTGGAGGTGGTAACACCAGCTGGTGTTGAGCGCTGTCCGACATCGATAGCACCACCTTTGGATCAAGGCAACCTAACATGTACGCCTGCATCTTCCTCACAGACCGGCAGTTTGCCGGGGACACCCTTATCAACCCCGTCTAAGCACAATAGCCAGCCCTCGGTCCCTCAGATGTGGACAAGTAAAAGACCATTTCCTCCTAGCCATGAGAAAGCTAAGAGGTTGAATTTCACCATCTGCAAGCTCTTGGCTACAGAAATGCTGCCTTTCCGCCTGGTGGACACAGAGGATTTTCGAGACCTTATGTCCGTCGCAGTGCCCCAGTACCAGATGCCCAGTCGGCACTACTTCTCAAAGAAAGGTGTGCCTGCGCTCCACCAGCATGTCGCACACAACACCTCCGCTTCTTTGAGAAACTCTGTGTGTGACAGGGTGCATTTCACCACAGACACTTGGACGAGTAGGCATGGACAGGGGCGTTACATGTCGCTGACTGGGCACTGGGTAACTATGGTGACAGCAGGACAAGGGGCTGCTGTCCAAGTCTTGCCGTCCCCACGAGTTGTGCGTCAATCCTCTTTATGTCAAAGTTCCTCCACTGCTTCTGCCTCCTCAACCTCCTCTCTGTCTTCCACCTGCACCCAAAGCCTGTCTGGTCATGCCACAAGCTTTCTAACTGCGCAGAAGGGATCCTGCACACCTCCTTACTATGCTGGCAGTAGGGCTCAACGTCATCAGGTGGTTTTTACTTTGAAATGTCTGGGAAATGTGAGTCACACAGCTGAGGAGTTGTGGTCAGCTCTGGAGAACCAATTTCATGAATGGTTGTCTCCACTGGACCTGAAACCAGGGAAGGCCGTGTGCGACAATGCTGCAAACCTGGGTGCGGCCCTTCGCCGGGGCAATGTCACACACGTGCCTTGTATGGCTCACGTGTTGAACCTGGTTGTCCAGCAATTTTTAGCCCACTATCCCAGACTAGATGGCCTTCTGCAGAGGGCACGGTCGCTGTGTGCTCACTTCCGCCGTTCGCATCCCGCAGCTCAGCGACTTACATCTCTACAGAAGTCGTTGGGCCTGCCACTTCACCGGCTAAAATGCGATGTGCCTACCCGGTGGAATTCAACTCTGCACATGTTGCAGCGACTGTGGCAGCACCGACAAGCCCTGGTGCAATACGTTCTGACGTATAGCCTGGGCCAACGAGATTCAGAGGTGGGGCAAATCACGCTGGAGGAGTGGTCTCAGATCAGGGACCTATGCACCCTTCTGCACAGTTTTGAAATGGCGACGAAGATGTTTAGTGCTGACGATGCCATTATCAGCATGACTATTCCGGTGATTTACATGCTGGAGCACATGTTAAACAGAATTCGGAGTCAGGTGGTGGCACAAGAGGAGGTGGAGGAAGTAGAGGAGGAGGAGTTGTATGCGGAAGGGCTAACATCTGCAAGGTCCAGACGGTCGGCAGCACCAAGGCGGCAGGCATGTGAGGGTGGGGGAGATGGTTTTACCAGGGCGCATGGTAGCAGCCAAACTAGTGAGGAAGGTGCAGGAGCCCAGGAAGAAGTGGAGGACGAACTGATGGAAGACTCATCAGATGAGGGAGACCTTGATCACATTTCTGTTGTGCGAGGTTGGGGGGAGAGGTCAGAGGAAGGAAGCATGATTGTTACCTCGCCACCAACACAACAGGGACTTGGTGCTCCTGGATGCGCAACACACATGAGTGCCTTCTTGCTGCACTACCTGCAACATGACCCTCGAATTGTGAGAATTAGAAATAATCCTGACTACTGGGTTGCCACACTGTTAGATCCCCGGTACAAAAGTAAATTTGCAGAAATTATTCCTGCCATAGAAAGGGATGCACGCATGCAGGAGTATCAGCAGAGACTGTTGCAGAATCTTACATGTGCTTTTCCACAAAATACCAGTGGTGCACGTAGTGAATCTTACAGTTCCAACTTGCCAACCGTGGGACCGTCAAGTGCTCAGCACTCAAACCGTAACATCTGCTGGTAACATCAATTTTGCGGAATCATTTCACCACTTTTTTAGCCCATCCTTTGCAAGGCCACAGGAGACAAGAAGTCTGACACATAGTCAACGCCTAGAGACGATGGTACAGGAGTATCTCCAAGTAAACATTGAAGCCACGACTGTGTCACTGGACCCTTGCTCTTTTTGGGCTTCCAATCTGGATAAATGGCCGGAGCTAGCCACTTACGCCTTGGAGATCTTGTCATGCCCCGCAGCCAGCGTTCTGTCTGAACGTGTGTTCAGCGCTGCTGGTGGTGTGCTGACAGATAAGCGCACGCGGCTCTCCACTGATAATGTAGACAGACTCACGTTCATAAAGATGAACAAATCATGGATCCGAAACGACTTTTCTACCCCTGTGTCATCCTGGGGAGAGTAAAAGCTTGATGATTGGTTAAAATCACCCTACCAACCGTTTTAAGCTTTCAAATTACTAATCATGTTTATCTGTATCTTGACTGGAAAATAATTTGGGCTTTGTAGCAGTGTGCAGCACTGATCCTATTAGGCCATCTATAATAAGCTCCACAAGAATTAAAAATAATTTTTAGCTGCATCTAGCCCGGAAAATAATTTTGGGGCTCCGAGATGCGCAAGACACATAAGTGCCTTCTTGCTGCACTACCTGCAGCATGACCCTCATATTGTCAGAATTCGAAGTAATCATGACTACTGGGTTGCCACACTCTTAGATCCCCCAAACTTTTCGATCAACCTTTTCATTTTAATAAAGACCAAAAGAATGTTCATTTTTGAAATTATAAGCATTAGCAGGTTGTTAGAAACTGAAATCAAACAGTTTTCAACTCAAAACTTTATTGTAGGTGATGTTACATTTTCACATAGGACCCCTTGTTCGAAAGGAGCTACTGAACTCTCTCGTCCATTGAATTTGTCAGGTTTTGGATGGTTTCTGCTTCAATTGTTTTGCATGAGGACAGAATACCCTCCCAGAGCTGTTGCTTAGATGTGAACTGCCTCCCGCCATCATAGACACTCCTTTTAATGATGCTCCAAAGGTTCTGAATGGGGTAGAGGTCAGGGGAGCATGGGGGTCACACCATAAGTTTGTCCCCTTTTATGCCCATATCAGCCAGAGATGCAGATGTTTTATGTGCAGCATGAGATGGTGCATTATCATGCAGAAAAATGATCTTGCTGTGAAATACACGGTTCTTCTTCTTGAACCATGGCAGGAAGTGCTGTTTGAGAAAATCCACATACATTATGGAGTTCATCTTTAGCGCCTTCAGGGATCCTAAAGGTGCCGACAATCTCTCTCCCCATGATTCCAGCCCAAAACATTACTCCACCTCCTCCTTGTTGGCGCTGTAGCCGTGTTTGCGTGGGGTGTCCATCAACCAGCCATCCTCCACTCCATCCATCTGGACCATCGAGCACTGCACGGCACTCATCCGTGAACAAAACAGTTTTGAAATCAGTCTTCATGTAATGTTTGGCCCACTGGAGCCGTTTCTGCTTGTGTGAAGTGGATAGAGGAGGTCGACAGGATGGCGTATGCACAGCCGCAAACCTCTGAAGGACCCTGCATCTTGTTGTTCGGGGGACGTTGGAGGCACCAGCAGCTTCAAAAACTTGTCTGCTGCTATGACAAGGCTTTCTTGCCGCTGCTCTTTTAACCTGACGTAATTGCCTGTAGGAAAGAGTCCTCAATTTGCCCTTATCAGCACGCACACGTGTGTACTGTGAATCAGCTACATACTTCTTGATTGCCAAGACACTTCATCCTGATCATCGCACAAAGTTGATTGTAGTCATGTCTTGACCTAAACACTCCACAATTTGTTGCTTCTCAGCAGCCGACACATCCTTTTTCTTTCCCATTTTGGCAGAAAATATAGGCTGCTTAATAATGTGAGAGAGCCTTCTTAAGTAGTCTTGCCTTTCATTGGACACACCTGCCAAACTAATTAGCACAGGTGTCTGCAATTGCTTACAGTGATATAAAGAGCCCTGACACACATCACCATCAATGAGTTTAACTGACAAACAAACAAATTCTTCCCTTATCACTCCTAAACACTTTTTGCATAATAATTTGGAACGCAGTGTACATGTGCTTTTCCACAAAACACCAGTGGTTCACGTAGTGAATCTTACAGTTCTAACTTGCCAACCGTGGTCTGTATGGAATTGTTCAATAAAGGGCCCAAAATTAAGATAACATAGATGGGAGAGGTCTCTATGAATAGGAATTCCTAAGTATTTGATACCCTGTGAGGGCCAGGCAAAGGGAAAGTTGGACTGGATGGAATCCTATATGGATTTGGGGAGGGAGACATCGAGGGCCTCAGACTTCGCTGCATTGATTTTAAAATTTTACCATGTAACAAAGTGATCTATTTCAGCCATAACAGCAGGGATGGATATATGTGATTGAGTGATATATACTAGGACATCATCAGCAAATAGAGAGCACTTGTACTCGGTGCCTCCCACCTCAATCCACCTAATATTGGGGTTATGGCGAATTGATGAGAGCAGGTGCTCCGTCACTAGGATGTATAAAGAGGGGACAGAGGACATCCCTGCCTTGTCCCATTGGTGATTGTGAAAGGTGATGAAAATGTTCTGACGCACCCCCTGGGCCTTGGGACACCCGGAGCCGGACCCTTTTTGGTGGATGCTGGTGGTTGTAGTCTTCGTGGCGGCGACCCGGTTCCGTGGCTCAGGGCGGTCAAACCAGTGGCGGAACTATTTATGTGGTTTTGATGTTTAAATGTCCGACTACGCCACCCGTGGATTGCGGTCAGAGTGAACCGCCGCTACAGGGCAGACCGCTGAGGCTGGTGTTGTGGGTGCAGCAGAGCGTAGCATAACTCCCCACGGGAGGAGTATAGCCTCAGGGCAGTGTATGCGGAGGATGGGGGTGATGGTGCAGGGCAGCAGCAGTAACGACACGGAGTCAGTGATGCAGTCCAGGGCCTTTACTCACAGTTCTTATTATCCAGACCACGTCTGCAGGTAACGGCTGCCCACGTCGTACTGTGCTCACCAGGTGAGGGGCTCAGACAACTCCCAGATAACTTTGGAGCACTTCACAGGACCCCCTTTGTGTGTCCTTTGTCTGGCCTTTCTTACCAACACTTCTGTCCGGCTGCCTCGGGCCTCCTCTTGGTAAACTTGGCGCCAGTTTCCCTGACCCTATGTGGTGCCTTCCTAGCGGGTGTAGCGAGGGGCTGCGCCACATAAAATGTCAGAGCCTCCGGTTTCTAGCTGAGGGTCGTTTCCTGCCTCCACTAGTTCGGGGACCGGTCTCCCCCTTTGGCCTGACCCCTCCACGCAGGTGGATTCGGGCGTGCGGTGGCGACTCGCCCGTCCGCACCCCTGGGATCCCTTCATTCCTCATTCCTGGAGCCTTCTCCGCTCCTCTTCCTTCCTTCTCCCTCTTCCAGGCCTGGGCCTCTGTTACTAGGCCCGCCTCCGGAGCAGAGCTCATGCAGAGCCCCTGCTCCCTGCCACTTCTGCTCAGACTTCTCTGCACTGAACTAAGATGGTGCCCACCTTTTATACTCCCTTCTCAATGCACCCAGGAACTGCTTCCTCCCTGCTCCTGCACTACAGGGTTCCCCTTCCTCAGTGTTCCCTCCCCCCACTCCAGCCAGGGACAGGGACTGTCGTGCCCATCTCAGGGGCATATTGGTCGCCCTGCCCCACGGCAATGTGGTGTAATGCATGCAGGTGTCGGGTCCTGATCCACACTCCATCCTTACCTGAGAGTGAGATATCACACCTCTGGGTGAGGTGCAATACATCTGTAGCAACCGAGCCCTCAGGGTGCTACAGTTCCATTTATCTTCAGCCTAGGTGACGTATTGCGATACAGGGCCGTGATTTTGGCTATAAAAGGGTCCCCTAGACCCCTACCCCAAGCTTTTTAAGAGAATCATATATGGCGTGCCAGGAGACTCTATGGAATGCTTTCTCAGCATCCAACGAGAGTATCTAATTACAAATTTTTAACTGCATCTAGCCCAGGAAATACTTTGTGCCTAGTAGCAGTGTCTGCTAGTCAGCGGATTATCCCGGCTGTTAAGCAAGCTACACCACCTGTAGTTTAGACACTTAATTTTTTCAAAGGAAATGCTTCGGGACCATGGGATACTTAGTGAAGAGCATCAGGAGGCACCCCAAGGCATAGGGGCTGGGACTGGCAGTAGGATGCCTTGCGGTGGACAGCCGAGCTCGATCCTTATAAAAGCTTTTTAACTGCAGCAGCTTTAGTGGACGCTACTGGAGCTGGAATTACCGCGGCTGCTGGCATGAGACTTGCCCTCCAATAGATCCTTGTAAATGGATTTAAAGTGTATTCATTCAAATTAGAGAGACAATTTAAATTAAAAAGCTTAGAGCTGCCTCCACCACAGGGGGGCTCGCTCGACCCACCAGCGGACAGGCACCAGTATTGGGAGAGGGGCTGGCCGTCATCGTTCACCGCGGCTCTGGCACAAACCCGGCGACACGGAGGTGGCACGGGCAGGAGCGGACTGGCCGTGTCGGCTTCTCACTTTTTGGATTTTAGAAGGGCATGACATGCCTATATCTGTGTCTCCCCCTCCTTTTGCTCCTCCACCTCTTTTATTTTCGCATGACTATATGTACTTGTCACTTTTCCATGTGTTAGTTATGTCTTCTGAGCAGTTTGTCAGCTTTTGGACACCTTTGAAGGTGTTTTCTATGTGTTTCTATGTGTTTTTGTTTGCCTGCCATTGGTTTTAACGGTGTTCGAAGGTGTTCGACGAACAGTTCGACGAACAGTTCGGCGAACACACGGGTGTTCGACGAACCGAACCGAACTCGAACACTGCGGGGGTGGCTCAACACTAATGGAGACTCAATCACAGAATGGAGAAGCAGTGAGTAAATATTTAAATTTATGCACTCAGCAGAGAGAAGGGGGGACACCCCCCCGTGGAGGAGGAGCTATGAAAATGTTCGGAGGTGAGTATAGAAGCTGGGAGAACAGCTGAGACATGACGGTTGGGAGCAATGCCTAAACACAGATAGTTGCTGCCTGTCACTGTTCTTCCCCAGCAAAGAGCGTTCACAGACAACTTCTGAGGATGATTCAGCTGCCTCTGTTGACGTTACATCTACAGAGTGACAGCTTCTTTTCCACCCTTCACTATTAACAGGTGTAATAAGAGGCATTGATATCACTGACGAGCTCTTGCAGGATGTGCCATTAATAATGAGAGACTGCCATCTACTGGCCAGTCGAAATCAAGCAGAACCAAATTGTGTTGGAAGATTTGCAGGGGGAGCGACTTTGTGTGCTTGACCTGATCAGGGGACCCAGAGGAAGGACTTCCTTGATATAAAAGCCCTGCATGCCAGATTGCTGGGGGCTTTGGCGCTAAGAGCGCGCAAGATGCAGATGTGCACAGGAGAAGACGCTGCTGCCAGAGTGACAGGCAGCAGCAGGAAGCGTGTGTCAGCAGGGTGCTAGCTGATTGCAGACAAGGTCCAGACGACACCCGGTGAGACTCAGAGTCCAGACTGCACTGATCAAGACCAGGACCTGCGACCTACACCGGTCAAGCCTCTGAGACTAGACGTGGCCTATGAGGAGCCGAGGTCCAGTCCTTTCCGCCCCAAGCCCAAGAGACTTCCACAGACAGTCAAGCAGAGAAGATCTGCGAGGAGGCTGCACCAGGAAAGGCACGCCTGCAATTGCAGAGAGACAACGCGAGAGAGCAGGGCCGTCACTTGCAGATATAACCTATGGTACTGGGGTCAGATGAAATTAGAAAAACAGATTGGGAGGAGGCCGGTTGGTGCGTGGGAGGCTCAATGTGCTTTAATAGGCTACATCAGAGAGAGACTTGCAGCTTAGTGGGAAAACCCGTTGACCCCTGCTAGGGCCAGAGCTGCAGAAGGAACTTGTTGGGTGCACCATCCTTGTTAAAGGGACATTAATGTTACATAGTGAAAGACTTTATTCGATATTCCAAGCTTAGGTTTTCATTGTTTATTTGCCTAGTTACTAACACCAATTGTTCAGAGTTACTTTAAATTACTGTAAAATTACTGCTGCATTTAAATAGAATTATATCTATCACTGACTGTTGTTGCCTTGTGTTCTCTGTGCGTTGCATTCAGACACCTGCATTGCATAGGGACTGCCAATGTCATTCTGATTGACTGCTGGATCCCAGCTGCATAACTGAGTAACCTCCTACTGTGTGAGTCCCCATATAGCTTCCTATATAGAGTATGAGCCCCGACTTAGCCTCTCTATATGCAATATGAACCCTCACATAGCCCCCTAAATACAAAATGAGACCCACATAGCTTCCTATATACAGTGTGAGCCCCCACATAGCCTCTCTATATATAATATGAGCCCCCACATAGCCTTCTAAATACAGTATGAGCCCCCATATAACCTCCAATATACAGTATGAGCCTCAACATAGCCTCCTATATACATGCAAAAATCCCATACACATATGAAAAAAAAAACACATACTCACTTCGCTCCCATTCCCCCAGTGGGTGAGGGCAGGGTGCCACTCTTTCAGCCCTTCGGTTGACAAAGACAAGACAAAAGCGAGACTCATCTCTGAAGAGTTTAAACCTCCAAGCCAGTCTCTATTCCTGTCTTGCTCTGCAACTTAATAGCCTTTGAGAGCATTGGCAAGAGGTCAATGGAACATCTGTAGCTGGAACTCTGATTCGTTGACTCGTAGCCCAATGTCATGCAACCACCTTTTGATGGTTTGTGTAGACACTGCTTGATGCTGTGGGCTTTGTATATGATGTTCAATTTCACTTACAGTGTAGAATGGGTCAATAAAGTAACTAGTGTTATGGCATTTTCCCTAAAGTGTCCCAGGAGACATTTTTAACCCCAAAATAGCATATTCAATCCTATTACAGAATGTATTGAAATTATATTTCTAGTTTAAAAATGAAAAAAAAGATTAGTTACTGGTAAGATCGTATGTGTGTCTTCCTTACTCATAGGGAAAAAAATAGATGGATTTTTTTACTTTAATAGTATTAAAGGTATGTTTTTGCATCTAAGTCAATCTGATATATAGGGGGTGGATAGTTTAGGGAGCTAAATACCTATATATTCCAATATATTTTGGGGCCGTCCTACATATATTTCACTGTAAACAAGTTACAGAAAATTTGTTTCGTAAAATTAACCAATGCAAATTTCATATTTGTTTTATAGCCCTCAGAGAACTGTACAATATGTTCTTTGGCAAGAAAGAAATAAAAGCTGACACAGATAGTTTAAATAGAGTGAAAGAAATGATTTTAGTCACAAGACTTAAACTAATCAGCTGGTGAGTTAACCAAAGAAAAGTCCAACTTTAAAAGCAGTCACATGGTTTTCTGAACATGTCTGAAATACTGTAGGCAGAGTTAATTGTATTTTGATCATTTTCACAACACAACCTAATTGTAGTTACCCAAAATATTAAAACTTTTCTTTGGCTTTCTGACACTCAGACAAACATGAAAAGCACGACACAGCAATAGTGGCATATAAAAAAAAAACATTATCGAAGACGTAAGAAAATGCAAAAAATTACAATAGATTAACTTTTAAGACTTTTCTCAAATACATGCCATGAGCAAAAAAAAAATAATTTCCTTTAATATTACAGCAACACAGGATTTATTTTAATTTTACCAGTTTGAACAAATGGTTTGGTGAGATTATCTTCTTTGGGAGATATCAACTGTGAGGGAGAGCTGATTGTACACAGTACCTGAATGGTAAATGGATTCTTGCATTCAGATCTGTACTTGAAGGGGTGGTCCAAAACACAATTTATTTTAATCCTAAAATAATATAATATATTTTATTAAAAATTCCCTATCCTTCCCTCACTACACTAACTGATTTTTTTTTACTACTTTCTCTTTCATGACACTTTGCTTGAGAATCCCATTGCCTGCTGCGATACTGAAACGAAGCATCATCAGTGACCTCAACTTCAGGGGCTGGGCTAGTCTGTGCTCTACTGAGCATGCGTTGGATGTCAATTCCAACGTATGCACAGAAGGTTATTGTCACTGTACTATAGGCACAGTGACAGTGTGCTCTCTTCGGCTCAGATCAGAAGTAATGATGAGCTGGTAGGAGAGTGCACTGTCAATGCACATTGTAAGAATGCCTGGCGTGTAGAGACCAGCACTGCCCCCACAAATTAACTCACTTGCGGAGCGGGTATTCTTACTGACAGTGCACTCTCTTGCTAAAACCACTACCTCTGATCTGAGTAGGCAAGAGAGCATCACTATGCATATTTCATGCACTGGGATTCTCAAATGAAGCATCATCAAAGAGGAGTAGTAAAAAAAAAACATTTAGATTAGTGTAGTGAGGGAAGGATAGGGATTTTTTATTAAAGTGTGTTAGAAAAAAAGATTAGATTATGACGTTCAATATATAGACATTTAGGATAAAAATTAATTTGTGTTTCAGACCACCTCTTTAATGGGAAAATAATTTCAAAGCACAAATTACGCAAAGAATTTCCAAGCCTCCATCCAGGAGCCTGAACTTTACTACATACAGAATATTTAATGTAGATAAATGTAAAGTCATGCACTTATGCTGAGGAAATAAAATGTATAATTATGTGCTAAATTGTAAAACACTGGGCAAAACTGTCATTAAAAAAGACTTGGGTGTGTGGGTGGACAGCAAACTCAACTTTAGTGACCAGTGCCAGGCAGCTGCTGCCAAGCCAAATAAAATTATTTTGATGCAAAAAAGAGCCATAGATGCTCATGACAGGAACATAGTTTTGCCTCTATACAAGTCACTAATGCGGTCACACTTGAGTGGGTGCAGAGAAGACCAATGTTGTCAAGGGAATGGGTGGGCTGCAGTACCAAGTCGTTATCAATCTTGAGATTATTCAGTTTGTTAAAATAATGGCTTAGGGGTGATCTTATTACAATTCTCAAATATATTAGACAACAGTACAGAGACCTTTCTAATGATCTTTTTACACCTTGACCTGCAATGGTGTCAAGAGGCCATCCTCTATGTCTATATGAAAAAAGGTTTAATTATAATAACATTTGGCAATTCTTTACTGTAAGAGCAGTGAGACTACTGAGCTCTCTGCCACATGATGTGGTAATGGTTGATCCACTACAAAAGTACAAGGAGGGCTTGGGTGCCTATCTTAAAAAATATATTACATGTTATGAGTACTAAATTTTGTGATTGAACGTTGATCCAGAGAATTGGTCAAATTGCTGTATTTGTAGTCAGGAAGTAATTTTTCTCCTAATATGGGGCTAACTGAATCTGCCTCATGGGGTTTTTGTCTTCCTCTCGATCAATATATTAGGCTAGTGATGGACTTATTAAACCTAAAAACTAGCTATGAAACTATTGTTATTTATCAGTCATTTAATAAGATACCCTGATGTATCTTACATCAGGCGCTCAATGCTTCAGCACCGCCCTACATCTCCTCTCTCGTCTCAGTCTACCACCCTACCAGTGCTCTCCGTTCTGCTAATGACCTAAGACTAACATCCTCAATACTCCGAACCTCCCACTTCCATCTCCAAAACTTCTCACGTGCTGCACCAATTCTTTGGAACGCACTACCCAGGACTCTTCGATTAATCACCAATACCCACAGTTTTAAGCGTGCCCTAAGAACGCATTTCTTTAGACTGGCCTATCACCTCACCTCACCTATCTAACTATCCCTTTTTTATTTCCCATACAAAACTTCCTTACAAATCAGGTCCCTCATATCTTCTGTTCATACACCCCATCACTTAGTAGACTACTGTGTCTGTACTTGTTCACATACTGGTTGGTGACTGGTTCATTTAGCATTAAGTGATAACCCTTTTTATTACATTGATGGTTGACCGTACAATGCAAGCAATTGTTACCATCCACCTTTCGTGTCTCCTTGATTTCCCCATAGATTGTAAACTTGCGAGCAGGGCCCTTACTCCTCCTGGTATCTGTTTATTTATGTGAATACTGTTATCCTGGAATGTCTTTTCATTGTCTGTACAAGTCCCCTCTGAAATGTATAGTGCTGCGGAATATGTTGACGCTATAGTTATAAAAATTATTATTATTATTATTATTATTATTATGTATTAAATGGTTTAAATAATAGAGAAGGATACAGCTTTTTCAAAAGAGTTAGTCTTCAGGTAGAAAACATTGCGGTTTCTAAAGAGTTCATCTACTAAAGAGAGACGTAGAAAACACTTAGAGAACAAAAAACGATATAAGGGGCCACTGGATTTGAGAGTTTATATCAAAGTTTATTAACAATAAATAGTCACACTATAGGAGTAAGTGCAAGTACAATAGGATAGACTAAAAAAGCCATAAAAACAGCCCACTCCACATGGCAGTCATCACATTAAGCTCCATATTATATATACTTCCGTCATAGATTTAAGACATAGAATAGCAGAGAAGATGCCACCATGGGGAACATAACAAGTGACAACTCTATGCCAAAAGTAATCTGTCTTAATGCCCTTATATCATATAGAGGGTGAAAGAAATGCTCATAAACAGTAACATATACATTATCCCAAGAGCATTCACCATATACATATACATACCAGGGTAAATCAACCCAGGTCACGGAAAAATCCAGGGGCAACCAGGAAATAAGGAGCCCAATAGGAGAGCGCACACGTGGAGTGGGATGCCCCGACGCGCGTTTCGAACTCCCTTCCCTTTGGTCTTGATAAAACACAGTGGACCTACACCAGCAGATGACATGGCTCCCCAAACCATCACTGATTGTGGAAACTTCACACTAAACCCCAAGCAGCTTGGATTTTGTGCCTCTCCACTCTTCCTCCAGACTCTGGGACCTTGATTTCCAAATGAAAGTTGGAACTCTGGAACCTCATGGAGTGTGTCAATGACTGCCTTCTGGACATCTATCAAGTCAGCAGTCTTCCCCATGATTGTGGAGCCTACTGAAACAGACTAACGGACCCTTTTAAATGCTTAGGAAGCCTTTGCAGGTGTTTTTTGTTAATTATTCTAATTTACTGAGATAATGACTTTTGTGTTTTCATTGGCTGTAAGCCATAATCATCAACATTAACAGAAATAAACACCTGAAATAGATCACTCTGTTTGTAATGACTCTATATAATATATGAGTTTCACATTTTGTATTGAAGAACTGAAATAAATTAACTTTTTGATGATATTCTAATTTTGTGAAATGTACCTATATATCTTCCTTCTCTTGCTTTTCTATAAAACAAATCTGTCAAAATAGTGAGACAGGTAATCTTAACTTCAGTCGACTTAAGTCTCCCTCTTGTAAAGGAACAGTGCATTTAGAACTAAGTTTTAACTTTCCTAATTATTTGCAATACAAAAAGGCAAAAAGGTTTGTATTTGGTCTTTTACTCTATAAGTTTTCCAGCAGGTGATTGGTCCTTTTTAAATAAATATCAATATTGATCATGGGAAAATTGAGAATAAAACTGCAGCCCTTACTTCAAAGAAACCAATGTTACAATACTGGCATAGTACTTCTGGAAACCAGTGGCCAAAGGAGCACAAGCAGGAGCAACAAACGGTAGTAGAAGTTCTTGGAGATAGCAAGGAGTTGTAGGAAACAATCCATAGATAAATTAGAACAGACTGGGTAAGAATGTTCAGGAGCTGGAGACTGAAGCTAAGCTAACAGCTAGACACAATACTCAAGCAATGAGTGAGAGATCCATGCGGCTTTAAGTAGGCCCAAACAGAAAACAAGATGAATTCCATAGATTCAGAATCCGCCATCTTGGAAAAGGGCAATTTTAGAACACAACAGCAGCCTCCAGTGTTAAGGAGTGAAACTGCTGCATAATTATTAAAGTGAACAATAGCAGCCACTAGTAGTCAAACTGTAGAAGGCAACAGAATTCCTGACATTACTCCCCCTTTCAACAGCAGCCTCCAGGCGATGCTTGGCTTGGTTTGTGTGGGTATTTTTGGTGAAACTCTTTAAGCAGTCGAGGAGCACTGAGATTTTCTACAGGTTCCCAGGAGTTATCTTCAGGGCCGTACCCTTGCCACTTTATTAAGTACTGTAACTTGTTTCTGAATATTCTGGAATCCAGGACCTTTTCAACTGTGTAATGTTCTTGCCCTTCTACTTTAATAGGATCAGGAGGAGGCAGATGATGCCCTGGAAAAGGATTTGGAATTAATCGCTTTAGTAAGGAGACATGGAACACTGAATGTATCTTCATTGTTCTGGGAAGTTGAAGGCGAAAAGCTGCTGAGCTAACTTGTTCAATTATTTAAAATGGACCACTACATTTTTGACCCAGTTTTGGTGAGGGTATATGGAGTTTCAAATTCTTGGTGGAAAGCCATACTTCATCACCCACTTGGAAGCTAGGGTAAGGTCTGCGAGATTTATCTGCTGCTTCCTTATATTTCTCCTGGGCAACTCAGTGTCTTTTAGTATTTCCAGATTCTGTTGCAGAAATTGAATTCTGTCGATGACAGCAGGGATAGGCGTTTCTCTGGGAAAATTAGGAAGGATACTTGGATGGTACCAGAATTTGTGAAGTGTGTTTGTTTGGTCGAAGCATTTTGAGAATTGTTGCATCAAAATTCTGCACATTTTCTGATAAATTCAAGGTTATGATGGTCAGTTAGAACAACAACTTGTTGAGCTGCTCCTTCTAGATGATGTCTCCATTCCTTAAAAGCAGCAATGATAGCTAAGAGCTCTTTGTTCCCCACATCATAATTCTTCTCTGACACGATCAAACTTCAGGAGAAATAAGCACAAGGATGTAACAAATCTTTTGCTCCTGTTCTTTGTGATAGAATGGCCCCTACTGCACCGTCTGAAGCATCCACTTCTACAATAAAGGCATGTTCAGGATTGGGATGAATTAGTATAGGAGCTGTCTCCAGACAAGAAAAAGTATCTTGTGCTTGAGGAGACCAAACAAATGATATACCTTTCTTTGTTAATTCAGTGATTGGTGCAATTATACCTAAAAAATCTTAATGAAACATCTGTAAAAATTGGCAAAGCCCACAAATCATTGGACTTCTTTCACGTCTTTTGGCATTGGCCACTCAGCGATAGCTTTAATCTTGCTAAAGTCCATTTGCAATCCTTGAGTAGAGATTATATAGCCCAAGAACTGGATCTCTGTTTGATGAAACTCACATTTTTCCAGCTTAATAATAAGATGGTGGGTTCTTAGATGCTCTAGCACAGTTTTCACATGATTCTTATGCTCTTCTGCAGAATTAGAAAAGATTACTTAGTATATCATCCAGATAAATGACTACAAATTGATCAAACAAGTCTCTAAAAATGTCATTAACGAAATGCTGAAACGTTGCAGGAGCATTGCATAGTCCAAATGACATGACTAAGTATTCAAAGTGTCCATAACATTATCTGAATGCCGTTTTCCATTCATCACCTTGTCTAACACAAACCAAGTTGTATGCCCCTTGAAGATCCAGTTTTGTGAACAACTTTGCATGACGAACTCTGTCCAGCCACTCAGGGATCAAAGGCTGAGGGTAACGATTCTTTACAGCAATTTTATTAAATTCTCTGTAATCAAGGCAGGGTCTTAAGGAACCATCTTTCTTTTTGACAAAAAATATAGGTGCACCTGCTAGTGATGAAGATGGATGAATAAACCCTTTGGCTACATTTTCATTGATGTATTCCTTGAGTGTTTTTAATTCCTGCTCTGCCAGTGGGTTAATGCTTCCAAAGGGTATTGCTGCTCCAGGCAATAGATCAATTGGACAATCATACGGCCGATGAGGAGAGAGTTTGTAGGCATTTTTCTTGTCATTGATAGGGCCCTGGTATTTTGAGAAACATATTAGCGTGGCTGCCAGGTACACATGAATTGGCCAATTTATGAGCTAAGATTTCTAATTTATTTCTATTTTCTACACCAGTAATGCTATTCAAATTTAATATATTTCATGTTCGCATACTTAACGTTACAGTGTGCTGCTTTGCTTGTTAGTTGTATATGGAGGTAGCTGCTCCTAGTAAGAACCTGTTCACTCCTATTTCTTGTTTTGGAAGTGCCAGTCAGTTTTTTCTGTTTTTATGTATAAGCTTTGACTGAGCACTCCGCCTCTAGGACACAGGCGATTTTAATTGCAGCAGGATCTTATTATCCCAAACATAAGCAGACGGATGTCTCTTAGAGAGGAGTTCACATTGATAGGGTCCTGATATTTTGAGAAACGCCTTAACATGGCTACCAGGTACACATGAATTGGCCAGTTTATGTGCTAAGATTTCTCATTTATTTCTATTTTCTTGAGCAGTAATGCTATTCAAATTTCATATATTTCATGTTCGCATACTTAGCGTTACAGTGTGCTGCTTTGTTCGTTATTTGTATATGGAGGTAGCTGCTCCTAGTAAGCCACTGTTCACACCTATTTCTTGTTTTGGAAGTGCCGGCCATTTTTTTCTGTTACAAACAAATGTAAATATGCTAAAAATAATGAACTTCATCAATTGTAACTATAAGATTCTAGTTTCATACTTAAATATATACATGACTCATGATCAACTGCAAATAAACTCTACTGAGCAAGAGGTGACAGGCTGTGTAATGGTACTCTCCCTTTACTGCTATTATGTGTGAATTATATCTGGACATATTGAATGTACTTGACATGTTATCAGCATATATGCTAGTTTTCTAAATGACACTATGCACTTTACTAATTATAGTTACTGAGCATGATAGCCTAGAATATCCTTATGTACTATGCACTTTGAAGTATTGTGACTAGAGATGAGCGTTGTTCTACTCGAACTGTTCGCCAATCTCAAATTCGAGCTGTTTTGGGCGGTGTTCGAGCCGTTCGGCGAACACGAACAATTTGAGAAAAATTCGGCTGTTCGAGGTTATGTTCGATAACTGTTCGTGCACCAAAATCATAACTGGATTTTTTCTCAGTAATGATGAAAATTAATGTTAATACGCAATTTGAGTGTACAGCGGGGTGGGGGGAGGGGCAGGGGATGGATCTCTGCAGGAACAATGAAGATCTCCATTTTTTTTTCTCTTTCCCGCATTTACAGTGGGGAGGTGCAATCTGTCAGCCTATCAGCAGCGCACACACGGAGCGAAGTGCTTTTTTTCACACAAGCAAGGGCATGTGTCATTGGCAGTGTATGTCACATGTCCTTGCCCTATAAGACCAAGCCATTTTCCCCGTCGCCACCATTTTCTCACTGCTGCAGCTGCGTGTTAGACGGCACCGCTGTTGCTGTGTGCGCTATACCTTGTTAATTTCAAGCCAATTTTCGCACAAATCTACAGATAGCTTGGGAGTAGGGAATAGTTGTGATTGCAGTCCTTTTAAGGACTAGGTTACAGCATTTCCTACGACTTTTATCAGGGAGGTCTGTGCTCTTAAATAGATCGGTTGTGGGAGTAAAGACTAATTGTAATTGCAGTCCTTTTCAGGACTAGGTTACATGAGTTCCTATCAGTTTTTGCCAGGCAGGTCTGTGCCAGTGCTGTGCAAGTTTTTTTCACAGCATTTGGCTGAATCTAGCAAAGCTAATCCTTTTTGGCCTATTGCAGAGTGTGTTAGTCAGTGGAGTAGCCTATCTGTGTTGCAAGATATACCACCTGTGTATAGAATACCAATTTTTTTACTGCACCTAGTGAAGTAAAATCTTTTGGGCATAGCATCATTCTATTAGTCCATCTATACTGACCTCCATCAGGTTGCAAATTAAAACTAATTTTTATCTGCATCTACAGTACCTCTGAAAAAATATTTGGGCTTCTAGCAGTGTGTGGGACTTGTTCTATTAGTCCATCTATACTGACCTCCATCAGGTTGCAAACTGAATATTTTTTTTTCTGCATCTACCTCTGAAAAAATATTGGGCTTCTAGCTGTGTGTGGGTCTTGTTCTATTAATCCATCTATACTGACCTCCATCAGGTTGCAAACTGAATATATTTTTTTCTGCATCTACCTCTGAAAAAATATTTGGCCTTCTAGTAGTGTGTCGGACTTTCTCTATTAGTCCATCTATACTGACCTCCATCAGGTTGCAAATTAAAACTAATTTTTATCTGCATCTACAGTGCCTCTGAAAAAATATTTGGGCTTCTAGCAGTGTGTGGGACTTGTTCTATTAGTCCATCTATACTGACCTAAATCAGGTTGCAAACTGAATATAGTTTTTTCTGCATCTACCTCTGAAAAAATATTGGGCTTCTAGCTGTGTGTGGGTCTTGTTCTATTAATCCATCTATACTGACCTCCATCAGGTTGCAAACTGAATATATTTTTTTCTGCATCTACCCCTGAAAAAATATTTGGCCTTCTAGTAGTGTGTCGAACTTTCTCTATTAGTCCATCTATACTGACCTCCATCAGGTTGCAAATTAAAACTAATTTTTATCTGCATCTACAGTACCTCTGAAAAAATATTTGGGCTTCTAGCAGTGTGTGGGACTTGTTGTATTAGTCCATCTATACTGACCTCCATCAGGTTGCAAACTGAATATATTTTTTTCTGCATCTACCTCTGAAAAAATATTTGGCCTTCTAGTAGTGTGTCGGACTTTCTCTATTAGTCCATCTATACTGACCTCCATCAGGTTGAAAATTAAAACTAATTTTTATCTGCATCTACAGTACCTCTGAACAAAATATTTGGGCTTCTAGCTGTGTGCGGGACTTGCTGTATTAGTCCATCTATACTGACCTCCATCAAGTTGCAAACTGAATATATTTTTTTCTGCATCTACCTCTGAAAAAATATTTGGCCTTCTAGTAGTGTGTCGGACTTTCTCTATTAGTCCATCTATACTGACCTCCATCAGGTTGCAAATTAAAACTAATTTTTATCTGCATCTACAGTACCTCTGAAAAAATATTTGGGCTTCTAGCAGTGTGTGGGACTTGTTCTATTAGTCCATCTATACTGACCTCCATCAGGTTGCAAACTGAATATAGTTTTTTCTGCATCTACCTCTGAAAAAATATTGGGCTTCTAGCTTTGTGTGGGTCTTGTTCTATTAATCCATCTATACTGACCTCCATCAGGTTGCAAACTGAATATATTTTTTTCTGCATCTACCTCTGAAAAAATATTTGGCCTTCTAGTAGTGTGTCGGACTTTCTCTATTAGTCCATCTATACTGACCTCCATCAGGTTGCAAATTCAAAATAATTTTTTTCTGCATCTAACCCAGCCAATAGTTTTGGCCTAATACCACAGTTTGGCCACTCAGCTCTGCTCGGTTACCATCCATTGTTTTTTTGTGCAAACAACTCCAGAGTTGTGAATTAGTTAACCACCAAAATGAGTGGAAAAAGGCCTGCTGCTGGTGGAAAGGGGAATAGGCGTGTTGGGAAGGGGAAAAAAGGTTGTGTCCGTGGGGTAGGTGTTAAAGCAACAGTAACATCTGCAGAAGAAAGACCATCTTCCAGCCAAACTAAAATGTCTACTTCTTTTAGCGGACAATGTGATAAGATCCCTTTCTTACGGCCACGCCAATCGCTACAAATTCCAGATGAGGCACAAAAACAGCAGGTGCTTCAACGGATATCAAGTGCTCCTTTAAGTGGGCTCTCCTCCACATCAACTTCAACATCACAAATACTCCAGTCCTCAAAGGTGTCACCCAAATCGCGCTTGCTTCCTCACAGCTCCCAAATCTCCAGCTGCCCGTCTGAGTATGAGGTAGAACAGATGGTTGAGTCTGCAGAGCTGTTTACTCATACTATAGCCTGGGAATCAGAGGTCGACTCCAGCGCTTCTGTGAATCCAGACGAGGAAATGATCTGCACTGATGCCCAGAATCTTTATGAGTCGGATCCAGGACCAGACGCAGAAGGTTCTGACCATAATGTAGACCCTCATTCCCAAACTGTAACTCCTGTTGGTGGAGACAATGAGGAAGACGATGATGAGACTCAAATACCTGATTGGAGCGACAACTTTAGTTTTTTGTCAGGGCAGGAACAGGTTGGCTCTGAGGACGACGGGTGTGATAACGCACAGGGTGATGATGATGAGGTTGGAGATCCCACTTACTGTCAACCCACAGTCAGCCAAGAGATGAGGTCAGCAGAGGAGGTGGAGGAAGATGCTAGTGACGACGAGGTCAGGTTGCGCCTTCCTGGACAGAGACGTAGTACTGGAAGCACGTCAACAACTGCATCCTCAAACACAACTCTGCCTCTCACCACAAGTCGTGGTGGCTCTTCAGGTCGCATGGGTGCTATCCAGAGGTGGGGCAAATCACGCTGGAGGAGTGGTCTCAGATCAGGGACCTATGCACCCTTCTGCACAGTTTTGAAATGGCGACGAAGATGTTTAGTGCTGACGATGCCATTATCAGCATGACTATTCCGGTGATTTACATGCTGGAGCACATGTTAAACAGAATTCGGATTCAGGTGGTGGCACAAGAGGAGGTGGAGAAAGTAGAGGAGGAGGAGTTGTATGCGGAAGGGCTAACATCTGCAAGGTCCAGACGGTCGGCAGCACCAAGGCGGCAGGCATGTGAGGGTGGGGGAGATGGTTTTACCAGGGATCATGGTAGCAGCCAAACTAGTGAGGAAGGTGCAGGAGCCCAGGAAGAAGTGGAGGACGAACTGATGGAAGACTCATCAGATGAGGGAGACCTTGATCACATTTCTGTTGTGTGAGGTTGGGGGTAGAGGACAGAGGAAGGAAGCATGATTGTTACCTCGCCACCAACACAACAGGGACTTGGTGCTCCTGGATGCGCAACACACATGAGTGCCTTCTTGCTGCACTACCTGCAACATGACCCTCGAATTGTGAGAATTAGAAATAATCCTGACTACTGGGTTGCCACACTGTTAGATCCCCGGTACAAAAGTAAATTTGCAGAAATTATTCCTGCCATAGAAAGGGATGCACACATGCAGGAGTATCAGCAGAGACTGTTGCAGAATCTTACATGTGCTTTTCCACAAAATACCAGTGGTGCACGTAGTGAATCTCACAGTTCCAACTTGCCAACCGTGGGACCGTCAAGTGTTCAGCACTCAAACCGTAACAGAACCACAGTATCTGCTGGTAACATCAATTTTGCGGAATCATTTCACCACTTTTTTAGCCCATCCTTTGCAAGGCCACAGGAGACATGAAGGCTGACACATAGTCAACGCCTAGAGACGATGGTACAGGAGTATCTCCAAGTAAACATTGAAGCCACGACTGTGTCACTGGACCCTTGCTCTTTTTGGGCTTCCAATCTGGATAAATGGCCAGAGCTAGCCACTTACGCCTTGGAGATCTTGTCATGCCCCGCAGCCAGCGTTCTGTCTGAACGTGTGTTCAGCGCTGCTGGTGGTGTGCTGACAGATAAACGCACGCGGCTCTCCACTGATAATGTAGACAGACTCACGTTCATAAAGATGAACAAATCATGGATCCGAAACGACTTTTCTACCCCTGTGTCATCCCGGGGAGAGTAAAAGCTTGATGATTGGTTAAAATCACCCTACCAAACGTTTTAAGCTTTCAAATTACTAATCATGTTTATCTGTATCTTGACTGGAAAATAATTTGGGCTTTGTAGCAGTGTGCAGCACTGATCCTATTAGGCCATCTATAATAAGCTCCACCAGATTTAAAATTAAAAATAATTTTTAGCTGCATCTAGCCCGGAAAATAATTTTGGGGCTCCGAGATGCGCAAGACACATAAGTGCCTTCTTGCTGCACTACCTGCAGCATGACCCTCATATTGTCAGAATTCGAAGTAATCATGACTACTGGGTTGCCACACTCTTAGATCCCCCAAACTTTTCGATCAACCTTTTCATTTTAATAAAGACCAAAAAAATGGTCATTTTTGAAATTATAAGCATTAGCAGGTTGTTAGAAACTGAAATCAAACAGTTTTCAACTCAAAACTTTATTCTAGGTGATGTTACATTTTCACATAGGACCCCTTGTTCGAAAGGAGCTTCTGAACTCTCTCGTCCATTGAATTTGTCAGGTTTTGGATGGTTTCTGCTTCAATTGTTTTGCATGAGGACAGAATACCCTCCCAGAGCTGTTGCTTAGATGTGAACTGCCTCCCGCCATCATAGACACTCCTTTTAATGATGCTCCAAAGGTTCTGAATGGGGTAGAGGTCAGGGGAGCATGGGGGTCACACCATAAGTTTGTCCCCTTTTATGCCCATATCAGCCAGAGATGCAGATGTTTTATGTGCAGCATGAGATGGTGCATTATCATGCAGAAAAATGATCTTGCTGTGAAATACACGGTTCTTCTTCTTGAACCATGGCAGGAAGTGCTGTTTGAGAAAATCCACATACATTATGGAGTTCATCTTTAGCGCCTTCAGGGATCCTAAAGGGGCCGACAATCTCTCTCCCCATGATTCCAGCCCAAAACATGACTCCACCTCCTCCTTGTTGGTGCTGTAGCCGTGTTTGCGTGGGGTGTCCATCAACCAGCCATCCTCCACTCCATCCATCTGGACCATCGAGCGCTGCACGGCACTCATCCGTGAACAAAACAGTTTTGAAATCAGTCTTCATGTAATGTTTGGCCCACTGGAGCCGTTTCTGCTTGTGTGAAGTGGATAGAGGAGGTCGACAGGATGGCGTATGCACAGCTGCAAACCTCTGAAGGACCCTGCATCTTGTTGTTCGGGGGACGTTGGAGGCACAAGCAGCTTCAAAAACTTGTCTGCTGCTATGACAAGGCTTTTTTGCCGCTGCTCTTTCAACCTGACGTAATTGCCTGTAGGAAAGAGTCCTCAATTTGCCCTTATCAGCACGCACACGTGTGTACTGTGAATCAGCTACATACTTCTTGATTGCCAAGACACTTCATCCTGATCATCGCACAATGTTGATTGTAGTCATGCCTTGACCTAAACACTCCACAATTTGTTGCTTCTCAGCAGCCGACACATCCTTTTTCTTTCCCATTTTGGCAGAAAATGTAGGCTGCTTAATAATATGAGAGAGCCTTCTTAAGTAGTCTTGCCTTTCATTGGACACACCTGCCAAACTAATTAGCACAGGTGTCTGCAATTGCTTACAGTGATATAAAGAGCCCTGACACACATCACCATCAATGAGTTTAACTGACAAACAAACAAATTCTTCCCTTATCACTCCTAAACACTTTTTGCATAATAATTTGGAACGCGGTGTACATGTGCTTTTCCACAAAACACCAGCGGTTCACGTAGTGAATCTTACAGTTCTAACTTGCCAACCGTGGTCTGTATGGAATTGTTCAATAAAGGGCCCAAAATTAAGATAACATAGATGGGAGAGGTCTCTATGAATAGGAATTCCTAAGTATTTGATACCCTGTGAGGGCCAGGCAAAGGGAAAGTTGGACTGGATGGAATCCTATATGGATTTGGGGAGGGAGACATCGAGGGCCTCAGACTTCGCTGCATTGATTTTAAAATTTGACCATGTAACAAAGTGATCTATTTCAGCCATAACAGCATGGATGGATATATGTGATTGAGTGATATATGCTAGGACATCATCAGCAAATAGAGAGCACTTGTACTCGGTGCCTCCCACCTCAATCCACCTAATATTGGGGTTATGGCGAATTGATGAGAGCAGGTGCTCCGTCACTAGGATGTATAAGAGAGGGGACAGAGGACTTCCCTGCCTTGTCCCATTGGTGATTGTGAAAGGTGATGAAAATGTTCTGACGCACCTCCTGGGCCTTGGGACACCCGGAGCCGGACCCTTTTTGGTGGATGCTGGTGGTTGTAGTCTTCGTGGCGGCGACCCGGTTCCGTGGCTCAGGGCGATCAAACCAGTGGCGGAACTATTTATGTGGTTTTGATGTTTAAATGTCCGACTACGCCACCCGTGGATTGCGGTCAGAGTGAACCGCCGCTACAGGGCAGACCGCTGAGGCTGGTGTTGTGGGTGCAGCAGAGCGTAGCATAACTCCCCACGGGAGGAGTATAGCCTCAGGGCAGTGTATGCGGAGGATGGGGGTGATGGTGCAGGGCAGCAGCAGTAACGACACGGAGTCAGTGATGCAGTCCAGGGCCTTTACTCACAGTTCTTATTATCCAGACCACGTCTGCAGGTAACGGCTGCCCACGTCGTACTGTGCTCACCAGGTGAGGGGCTCAGACAACTCCCAGATAACTTTGGAGCACTTCACAGGACCCCCTTTGTGTGTCCTTTGTCTGGCCTTTCTTACCAACACTTCTGTCCGGCTGCCTCGGGCCTCCTCTTGGTAAACTTGGCGCCAGTTTCCCTGACCCTATGTGGTGCCTTCCTAGCGGGTGTAGCGAGGGGCTGCGCCACATAAAATGTCAGAGCCTCCAGTTTCTAGCTGAGGGTCGTTTCCTGCCTCCACTAGTTCAGGGACCGGTCTCCCCCTTTGGCCTGACCCCTCCACGCAGGTGGATTCGGGCGTGCGGTGGCGACTCGCCCTTCCGCACCCCTGGGATCTCTTCATTCCTCGTTCCTGGAGCCTTCTCCGCTCCTCTTCCTTCCTTCTCCCTCTTCCAGGCCTGGGCCTCTGTTACTAGGCCCGCCTCCGGAGCAGAGCTCATGCAGAGCCCCTGCTCCCTGCCACTTCTGCTCAGACTTCTCTGCACTGAACTAAGATGGTGCCCACCTTTTATACTCCCTTCTCAATGCACCCAGGAACTGCTTCCTCCCTGCTCCTGCACTACAGGGTTCCCCTTCCTCAGTGTTCCCTCCCCCCACTCCAGCCAGGGACAGGGACTGTCGTGCCCATCTCAGGGGCATATTGGTCGCCCTGCCCCACGGCAATGTGGTGTAATGCATGCAGGTGTCGGGTCCTGATCCACACTCCATCCTTACCTGAGAGTGAGATATCACACCTCTGGGTGAGGTGCAATACGTCTGTAGCAACCGAGCCCTCAGGGTGCTACAGTTCCATTTATCTTCAGCCTAGGTGACGTATTGCGATACAGGGCCGTGATTTTGGCTATAAAAGGGTCCCCTAGACCCCTACCCCAAGCTTTTTAAGAGAATCATATATGGTGTGCCAGGAGACTCTATGGAATGCTTTCTCAGCATCCAACGAGAGTATCTAATTACAAATTTTTAACTGCATCTAGCCCAGGAAATACTTTGTGCCTAGTAGCAGTGTCTGCTAGTCAGCGGACTATCCCGGCTGTTAAGCAAGCTACACCACCTGTAGTTTAGACACTTAATTTTTTCAAAGGAAATGCTTCGGGACCATGGGATACTCAGTGAAGAGCATCAGGAGGCACCCCAAGGCATAGGGGCTGGGACTGGCAGTAGGATGCCTTGCGGTGGACAGCCGAGCTCGATCCTTATAAAAGCTTTTTAACTGCAGCAGCTTTAGTGGACGCTACTGGAGCTGGAATTACGCGGCTGCTGGCATGAGACTTGCCCTCCAATAGATCCTTGTAAATGGATTTAAAGTGTATTCATTCAAATTAGAGAGACAATTTAAATTAAAAAGCTTAGAGCTGCCTCCACCACAGGGGGGCTCGCTCGACCCACCAGCGAACAGGCACCAGTATTGGGAGAGGGGGGCTGGCCATCAGGGTTCACCGCGGCTCTGGCACAAACCCGGCGACACGGAGGTGGCACGGGCAGGAGCGGACTGGCCGTGTCGGCTTCTCACTTTTTGGATTTTAGAAGGGCATGACATGCCTATATCTGTGTCTCCCCCTCCTTTTACTCCTCCACCTCTTTTATTTTCGCATGACTATATGTACTTGTCACTTTTCCATGTGTTAGTTATGTCTTCTGAGCAGTTTGTCAGCTTTTGGACACCTTTGAAGGTGTTTTCTATGTGTTTCTATGTGTTTTTGTTTGCCTGCCATTGGTTTTAACGGTGTTCGAAGGTGTTCGACGAACAGTTCGACGAACACACGGGTGTTCGACGAACCGAACCGAACTCGAGCACTACGGGGGTGGCTCAACACTAATTGTGACATATGAATTATACAAGGACTATACTTATTTTGGATTAGTTATTCTTTAACAATCTTTGATGAATTTTATTTTTGAACACTATCTATGCCCTCCTGCTCAGTATAGTTTATTTGCAATGGTTCATGAGTCATGTATATACGGGGTGATTATAAAAGATTCATATTACTGCAAAGATATATATTTCACCCGTCTGTAATAATAACGTATCGAAAGGTGACATCTCAGTTTGTAACTCACGCTTGCAGACTCACTTGTTACTCAAAAGGTGGCAGGGCAGCATCAGATCCCAAAATGGCAACTATGAGAAAGCGTTTTGTGTTTTAGAGTCTGAGAAGTGTAAATCAATTGTTACCGTGCAGCGAGCGTTCCGAAGACAGTATGAAAGTGACCCACTTGGTTACCAGAGTATTCTGCAGTGGTATCTAGAATTTAAAGCGCACCTGTCTGCAGGATTGTGCTTAGTAAACCACATACACTGTCAGGTGGGTGACATTACTCTGAGTAAAATGATGCTTTTGTTGATGAAATCCATCCAGTGGTTCTTTTATAATCTTAATTTTCATATCTGCCATAATGAAATGCTCGGGCTTCAGGGTGGACCTGTAAGGAGGGGCTGTAACTGGTGCTCTCATTATGTATGCCTATCTCTGGCCTCTGACAGGTCACTGTGCTTTCAGCGCCATTTTGCTAGAGGAAAAAGAATTTTGCCTGCAGCAATATGGCTCTCGCTGCCCACGCTTGCGCAGTAGTGGCGCCAAATTGCTGCACCCAAATTCTTTTTCCAAAAGCAAAATGGCAACCAAAAGATGCTACTGCGCATGCGCGGGCAGCGGCGGCGATTTTGGGACATGTAAATTTCACTTTGGCAGAGAAATTACAAAGGCAGTATTTAAAATAGTAGGCAGGTCACTGAAAGCACAGTGACCTGTCAGAGTCCAGAGATAGGCATACATGATAAGAGCACCAGTTACAACCCCTCCCTAAAGTCCAACCCCGAAGCACGAGCATATCATTATGGCAGAACTGAAAATAAAGATTATAAAATAACCACTGGACGGATTTCATTAACAAAGGTATCATTTTACTCAGTCTAATGTCGCCCACCTGACAGTGTATGTAGTTTACTAAGCGCAATCCTGCTGACAGGTGTGCTTTAAGAACACAGGATGCTTGTGTAAACTTAAAAGCCCCGGAGGACCAAGTGTTAAAGGCAAAGCAGTGGAGAGGGTTTGAGAGACCTTTGCACGTAGCCCACAGAAATCAACATGTTGCGCAAGTCGTAAACTTGGCATTCCTCAAGATGACTGTTTGGAAGATTCTGAGACAGCGACTGCGCAGAAACCATATCACATACAGCTATTGCAACATTTATGGCCAGCCGACCAGAGCATCTGATACAAATTCTGTGCACTTTTTTAGGCAGCATTGGCAGATGATGAATTCACTTCCTGGATAATATTCAGTGACGAGGCAACCTTACACTTATTTGGAAAGGTGAACCGTCACAATGTCCGAATATGGGGAACGGAAAATCCCAATGCCACTATGGAAAGAGTAAGGTACTTAGTTAACATTATTTGATCAAAAAATATAAAAGCTGTCCAACCACGACAAGGTGTACCTTTTTTGTGTTGTGTATTTGGGGGTGTGGTGCCCTCCTTGGCTGTGCACCCTTATCCCCCATTTATCCCAGAAAGTTTTTAATTTAGAGATTAGCCTGGATCCCATCTCTTCTGCAATTCATTTGAGGTCTGTTTGGGTACATGGAGAGTCATTAGAGTTAAAGACCAACTACAACCCCTGGCAAAAATTATGGAATCACCTGGCTCGGAGGATGTTCATTTAGTTGTTTAATGTTGTGGAAAAAAAGCAGATCACAGACATGGCACTAAACTAAAGTAATTTTAAATGGCAAATTTAGGGCTTTAAGAAACACTTAAAGAAATCAAGATTAAAAATGTGGTACTTAGTAACAGTAATTTTTTTCAGACCAAGCAGAGGGAAAAAATTATGAAATCACTCAATTCTAAGGAAAAAATTATGGAATCACCCTGTAAATTTTCATTTCCAAAACTAACACTTGCATCAAATTAGATCTGCTCATTAGTCTGCATCTAAAAAGCAGTGATCACACCTTGGAGAGCTGTTGCACCAAGTGGACTGACATGAATCATGGCTCCAACATGAGAGATGTCAATTGAAACAAGGGAGAGGATTATAAAACTCTTAAAAGTAGGTAAATCATCACGCAATGTTGCAAAAGATGTTGATTGTTCACAGTCAGCTGTGTCTATAATCTGGACCAAATACAAACAACATGGGAAGGTTGTTAAAGGCAAACATACTGGTGGACCAAGGAAGACATCAAAGCGTCAAGACCGGAAACTTAAAACAATGTCTCCAAAACAGGAAATGCACAACAAAACAAATGAGGAACGAATGGGAGGAAACTGGAGTCAATGTCTGTGACCGAACTGTAAGAAACTGCCTAAAGGAAATGGGATTTACAAACAGAAAAGCTAAACATAAGCCATCATTAACACCTAAACAGAAAAAAACAAGGTTACAATGAGCTAAGGAAAAGAATTCATGGACTGTGGATGACTGTATGAAAGTCATATTCAGTGATGAATCGCGAATCTGCATTGGGCAAGGTGATGATGCTGGAACTTTTGTTTGGTGCTGTTCCAATGAGATTTATAAAGATGACTGCATGAAGAGAACATGCAAATTTCCACAGTCATTGATGATATGTGGCTGCATGTCAGGTAAAGGCACTGGGGAGATGGCTGTCATTACATCTTCAATAAATTCTCAAGTTTACATTGATATTTTGGACAGTTTTCTTATCTCATCAATTGAAAGGATGTTTGGGGATGATGACATCATTTTTCAAGATGATAATGCATCCTGCCATAGAGCAAAAACTGTGAAAACATTCCTTGAAAGAAGACACATAAGTTCAATGTCATGGCCTGCAAATAGTCCGGATCTCAATCCAATTGAAAATCTTTGGTGGAAGTTGAAGAAAATGGTCCATGACAAGGCTCTAACCTGCAAAGCTGATCTGGCAACAGCAATCAGAGAAAGTTGGAGCCAGATTGATGAAGAGTACTGTTTGTCACTCATTAAGTCCATACCTCAAGCTGTTATTAAAGCCAGAGGTGGTGCAACAAAATGCTAGTGATGTATTGGAGTGTTCTTTTGTGTGTTTGTTTTTTCATGATTCGATAATTTTTTCCTCAGAATTGAGTGATTCCATAATTTTTTCCCTCTGTTTGGTCTGAAAAAATTACCCTTACTGAGTACCACATTTATAATCTTGATTTCCTTTAGTGTTTCTTAAAGCCCTAAAGTTGCCATTTGAAATGACTTTAGTTTTGTGCCATGTCTGTGATCTGCTTTTTTCAACAACATTAAACAACTGAATGAACATCCTCCGAGCCCGGTGATTCCATAATTTTTGCCAGGGTTTGTAGTATAAAGATACACCTTGGTTGGATATTTTTGACACTTTTTAATCAAAACATGTTGACTAATGACCTTATATTTTTACGTGTATAGCTATAGTATAATTCATGCTAAAGCATAGTGTATGTGCTACAAAAATAATTCAGTATTTAGTATATTGTAAAAACGTTAATGGAAAATAAGCAACTAGGTATAAAAAGACTTACATTGCTCAATGAAGTAAAGTTAACAAAGATCTTTTATGCAAGTGTTGCTTAGTCTCTAACAATCATGTCCAAAGGGATTTGTTGTTAACATATTGTAGTAACATGTTATGTGCAGATGTCAATTAGTCCATCCACTGGATTTCAGGAATTCTGTTGCCTTCTACAGTTTGACCACTATTGGCTGCTATTGTTCACTTTAATAATTGGGCTGCAGTTTCACGCCTTACCACTGGATGCTGCTGTTGTGTTCTACAATTGCCCTTTTCCAAGATGGCGGATTCTGAATCTATGGAATCCATCTTGTTTACTGTTTGGGCCCACTTAAAGCCACAGGGATCTCACAATCATTGCTTGAATATTGTGTCTACCTGTTAGCTTAGCTTCATTCTCCAGCTGCTGAACATTCTTACCAGTCTGTTCTAATTTATTTATGGATTGTTTCCTACAACTCCTTGCTATCTCCAAGAACTTATACTACCGCTTGTGGTTCCTGCTTGTGCTCCTTCAGCCACTGGTTTCCAGCAGTACTACACCAGTATCGTAACAGGAAACTCAAGCCATCATCATGGACGCCACCAAGGGAGGAAAATTAGAGGTGCCTGTAACTAAGATGAACTGCAAACACTAAAAACAAAATACACGGCATTTGAAAATCAGACAACTCATAACATACAAATTTTTGGGCAAGCTACATAAGATCTACAGAATATTGTGCAAGATCTAAGCAATAAGATTACACTGCAGTCTGAACAGATCCTTTAGCTACAAAATCAACATATTGATCTGGCCCCTCCACCCACCCTTCCACTGCCATCTTTCAGGTTTGGTGGAGACCGTAACCAATTTTGTGGATTCATCAACTAGTGCAGATTGTACTTTAGTGCACATCCTGCTCACTTCCATAATGACAGATCAAAAGTATTGTGTATCATTGTACTACTTGCACATAAAGCATTGGTTTGGGCCAGCCCCCTTATTGAAACTTTATGATGATTGACTTAATGATCTGGAGGCTTAGCTAGCAGCCATGAGCCAGGAGTTTGATGACCCTAATCATTGTGCAACAGTTTCAGCTACACTGATGGCGCTACATCAGGGTAAATGCTCTGTTGTGGAGTATGCCACAGAATTCAAAGGGTGGGTGATTGATACTGAAGGGAATAATGCTGCAAAATTATCTTTTTTTAAGAACGGACTCTCCAGTGTACTCAAAGATGAACTAGCCTTGGCTGATGCGCCCACAAATTTTGATGACTTAATTCACCATTGCATTCGTATAGACAACCGATTATCAGAGAGAAGAAAAGTGGAATTCAAACTGGTCCCGTAACAATAATCGTTATCCACCTGCTTCAACCACCCGTACCAGAGACTTTGTGATAATGAGTCCTCACATATCTGAAGTTGAATCCATGCAGGTCAACAGCCTGTTAAAACATGAAAGTGCTGAGAGAAGAACAGTGACTTTGGGAAAATCAGTGCTTTTATTGTGACAAGACTGACTACTTTCTCGTCAATTGTCCTTCTCGACTACATAAAACATTGGCAGTGGTAGTGGATCCCAACTTTTCCAATGAAGAATCATTTTATTCCTGAACCAGCGCCTCCAGTGAATGCTGTCATCCATACAATTTCTTCTACTGCACCCAACATTAGAAAAGAAAACAAGGACTCTCATTGCTTCCTTTCTATCAAGTTTCAAGTTGATTCTCAATGGATTTCCACATCTGCCATGGTTGATTCAGGAGCATTCGGAAATTTTATGGACATCTCTTTCGTAAAGGAACGTGGGGTAAAGATTCAAAACAGACTTTCATCTATTATCATGGAAACTGTTGACAGATCTCCACTAAATTCGGAACCAGTGAACCAAGAGACTGAACCCTTAGAGATAGTAATTTAACCTAATCACCATGAGGTCTTATTCTTCTTACTAATCTCATCTCCACATTTTCCAAGAATCCTGGTGTTGCCATGGCTACAGACGCAAAATCCCACTATCAATTGGGGAACCAATGAAGTGTCTTTTCCATCTACTGTCCACTCCCCACAGGCTTCACCAATTGAAAAAGTTGTCCTGAACAAACTTCTAAACTACACATTGATAGGGTCCTGGTATTTAGAAAAACGCCTTAACGTGGCTACCAGGTACACATGAATTTACCAATTTACACCCTAAGATTTCTAATTTATTTCTATTTTCTACAGCAGTAATGCTATTGAAATTTCATATATTTCATGTTAGCATACTTAGCGTTACAGTGTGCTGCTTTGTTTGTTAGTTGTATATGGAGGTAGTTGCTCCTAGTAAGCAGCTGTTCACACCTATTTCTTGTTTTGGAAGTGCGGGCCATTTTTTTCTGTTTCTATGTATAAGCTTTCACTGAGCACTCCGCCTCTATGCCACAGCCGATTTTAGTTGCAGCAGTAATGCTATTCAAATTTCATATATTTCATGTTCGCATACTTAGCGTTACAGTGTGCTGCTTTGTTTGTTAGTTACATTTGTTTGTAAGTTATGTATATTATGATTATGTGGAATGATAAATATTTTCTATATCATATTTTGTGCAGTCATCCTTTAGGTTTAAAAAAATTGTATTGATGACTACCAATTTAAAAAACTTGATATATTAGTGGCCCAATGGTTTTCTGCCAATTTGTATAGGTATATATACATATATCTATATATATATATAAACATATATACTGTATATATAATTCCACATGTGTTAATTCATAGTTTTGATGCCTTCAGTGTGAATGTACAATTTTCATAGTCATGAAAATACAGAAAAATCTTTAAATGAGAAGGTGTGTCCAAACTTTTGGTCTGTACTGTATGTTTATGTTCATCATTTGTGACTTTTCAAAAAGTCACAAAATTTGACACAAATGTAATCCAAGCTCTCCCTGGAGTGAATTTAAAAACTCTATAAAATGTATGACTATTTGAGCTGAAGAATTGCAAAAAATGTAAAAGACAAACATAAAGATGCCTTTTGACTTTGCGCAAAATGTATAAACCATTTTGAAGAACTTGGCTCATAATATGGCAACAAATGCTTAAGACAAAAAGGAAAAGTGACTTAAACAAATCACAAATCAGTGCCTAAAGATATAAGGCAGAATGGAAAGTTTATGTAATGGGTAAAGAATTGAGTAAAGTGCTGAAAAAGCTGATAAGTGTATTGATCTCTGCAGATATAAGTTTTGGGAAAAATACTCTTCATGGCAAAATATTTAATTGCCATTGTAAAGCAATTAAAAAAGTTCAGGAGTCAGGTTTTCATGAAATCTTTGCACTGAATTAATGTAAAAATGGCCCTGCCGATAGCAACTTGTTGACAAGTCCTGTGCTGCAATGAGAGATTTACTCTAGTCTGCGCAGCACAAAAGTACATTGGAAAATATGGTAAACATCTAAAGAAAGGAATTATAAAGTATTATACAAGTAATATATATATATATATATATATATATATATATATATATATATATATATAAACACTGTATATACAAGTGCTTCTCACTAAATTAGAATGTCATCAAAAATTTAATTTATTTCAGTTCTTGAATACAAAAAGTGAAACTCATATATTATATGGAGTCTTTACAAACAGAGTGACCTATTTCAAGTGTTTTCACGTTCTCAGGTAACCTTTCTGCCGGTTTATTATCTGGCATAAACTCATGCAGGGTTCCGTAGGAAAATAAACAAGACCCCTCTGGGTTAAACGGAAAAACAAAACAAAGTTTAGCTCAGTCCATAGATGAGCGGGTTCCGCCCGCTCTCGGTAGCATAAACTGCACAGGTAACAAGCTCTGCAGCTTCCACAATACTGTCTGGAGACTTCCCAGACCACACTCTAGAGAAAAAAAAAGGGACTGAGCTTTTACACATTGCTCAGCCACACCCTGAGGGGAGGTAGGGGGAATGGCGTCCCGCCCTCTTTGCCATTCCCATAAAACTGCACACCCTTTAACAGAGTAAATCTACCAGCATATAACACACTGGCAGAAAAATAAAGTAGGTCTTAGTTCACACAGGAGAGCATCCTGAGTGACACATACCTCCACTCACATATAAAACCAGTGACACTGTCACATATTCCCCCCCTCTGCCCAAAGCCGGGGGTTTGGGCACCTTCTGACACCAGGCAGGGAATCCTAGAGAGGGCATCTGCATTCCCATGTAACCACCCGGGCCTATGCTGCACGTGAAAGTTAAAATCTTGAAGCCCTAGGAACCATCTAGTTACCCTGGCATTTTTACCCCTCTTCTCCCTCAACCATCTCAATGGGGCATGGTCTGATACTAATTTAAACTTCCGGCCTAGTAGGTAATATTTCAGTGTATCCACGGCCCATTTTATGGCTAAACACTCTTTCTCTACTATGGCGTAGTTCTTCTCGCAGGAGGACAGCTTTCGGCTTAGATAGAGAATGGGATGTTCTTCCCCATTTATCTCTTGGGAGAGTACAGCCCCTAGACCAACCTCTGAAGCGTCCGTCTGGACCACAAATTCTTTCTTGAAGTCTGGCGCGACCAGGACCGGCTGCTTGCACAGTGTTAGCTTCAACTGTTGAATCGCGGTCTCCGTTCCTTCCGTCCATTTCACCATGGTTGATTTGGTGCCTTTTAGAAGATCCGTTAGTGGCGCGGCAATCATGGCAAAATTCGGGATAAACCGCCGGTAGTATCCCACCATTCCTAGGAATGCTCTCACCTGTTTCTTCGAGAGCGGTTGCGGCCAGGTTTGAATTGCCTCCACTTTCTTGATTTGCGGCTTTATTTCGCTTCTCCCAACAACATAGCCCAGGTACTTGGCCTCCTCTTTTCCGATGGCACACTTTCTCGGATTTATGGAAAATCCTGCCTTCCTTAGTGCGTCCAGAACGGCCTGTAGTTTAGGTAGGTGACTAGCCCAGTCTGGGCTTAAGACCACAATGTCGTCGAGGTAGGCTGCGGCATACTTCTTATGTGGGGCTAAGATCCGATCCATAGCCCTCTGGAAAGTGGCTGGGGCCCCCTGTAGTCCGAACGGCATCCGCGTGTATTGAAAACACCCATCAGGTGTTGAGAAAGCCGTCTTCTCCTTAGCCATCTGGGACATGGGGATCTGCAAGTAGCCCTTCGTCAGGTCGAGAGTGGTGATGTACCTCGCTGGTCCAAGCCTCTCTATGAGTTCGTCGACGCGGGGCATCGGGTAAGCGTCACACTTGGATACCTCATTCAGCCGGCAGTAGTCATTACAAAACCTCCACTCTCCATTGGGTTTCGGCATGAGGACGATTGGGCTCGACCACCCACTCTTTGACTCCTCTATTACTCCGAGGTCTAACATCCTCTTCACCTCGGATCACCTCCCGGCGTGCTTCCGGAATCGGATACGGCTTCAGATTCACTCGTACGTGCGGCTCTGTCAGCACATCATGCTCTACCACTTGAGTATGCCCCGGCAACTCTGAGAACAGCTCCCGATTCCGCTGTAGTAATTCTCAACACTGTTGCTTCTGGGCCAGTGATAGAGTCTCTGCAATAGTGACCTTCTCCACCTTGCCTTCTGGTGCGGCTCCCAGGCAAGGAGTTTCCACAGGTTCACCGTCACGCCACGGCTTGAGCAAATTTATATGATATATTTGATGCGGCTTTCTTCGGCCAGGCTGGTGGACTTTATAATTAACCTCGCTGACTTTCTCCACCACCTCGTATGGACCTTGCCATTTGGCGAGGAACTTGCTCTCGATGGTAGGGATCAGCACCAAAACACGGTCCCCGGCTGGAACTGTCTTAGTCTCGCCGACCGGTTATAGACCCTCGCCTGGGCTTCCTGTGCCTGGAGGAGATGTTCCTTCACGATGGGCATCACCTTTGACATTCTCTCCTGTAACTGGGCGACACGTTCGATGATACTCCGGTGTGGCGTGACTTCAGCCTCCCAAGTTTCCTTGGCGATGTCTAGGAGACCTCTTGGATTCCGCCCATATAGGAGCTCAAATGGATAGAAGCCAGTGGAGGCTTGAGGAACTTCTCTGACCGAGAAAAGCAGAAATGGGAGCAGGTAGTCCCAGTCTCGCCCATCCTTTTCAACGACCTTCTTGAGCATCGCCTTTAAGGTCTTGTTGAAGCGTTCCACTAGGCCGTCCGTCTGTGGATGGTAAACCGAGGTCCGAAGCTGAGTTATCTGAAGGACTCTGCAAAGCTCCTTCATCACCTTGCTCATGAAGGGGGTTCTTTGGTCTGTCAAAATCTCTTTTGGCAGACCTGTCCGAGCAAAAATATGGACCAGCTCTCGGGCTATACTTTTACTGGACGAGTTCCTTAGGGGAACCGCTTCAGGGTACCGGGTAGCATAGTCCATGACGACCAGGATATATTGGTGGCCCCGAGCTGATTTAACTAAGGGGCCCACAAGGTCCATGGCAATTCTCTCAAAGGGAACCTCTATCACAGGTAGTGGGACTAAGGGGCTACGAAAGTGGGAGGAGGGAGCGGTTATTTGGCAGGTGGGGCAGGACCTACAATAGTTTTGAACTTCTCGATAACACCCTGGCCAATAAAACCTTCTCAGTATCCTCTCCTGAGTTTTCTCGACCCCTAGGTGTCCCCCCAGAACATGTGAATGGGCCATATCTAGCACCCGCCGTCTGTATGGCCCCGGCACTAACAGCTGTTCCACTATCTCACCGCCCCTCAATTTGGCCACCCGATATAGCAACTCCCCCTGCACTGCTAAGTGGGGGAATCTGGGGTCGGCCCCCGGCTCTTGGGCAACCCCATTACATACAGTAACCTGGTCGAACGCCCCTTTTAAGGTCTGGTCTCAAACTTGAGCAGTCCCAAAGTTCTCTCTGGACATATCTAACGCAGGGAGGTTGGCCTCCTCGGTCACCGTCTCACCCTCGTCACCGACAAGGACGCACAGTGGGAACTCCTCCAACTGAGACTTCGCCGGGGGTTCTTCTTCAAGGACCTGGCTTTTCCCCATGCTACTTAGTCCAGTTCCCTTCCCCCACAAGTCCCAGAATAAGGAAAAATCACGGCCCAATAGGACGGGGTGTATCAGGTCCTTTACTACCCCGACTTCATGGGACTGGGCACCACAGTCTGTCCCCACTGTCACTGTGGCCACGGGATAGTCCTTGGCATCACCATGGATGCACTAAACGCCCAGGGTTTTGGAAGGGATCAACTGGTGGGGAAGGGTTGCTCTGATCAAGGTCACCAGACTCCCGGAGCCCAACAGCCAAAGCACTTTTACTCCATTAATGGACACTGCACACGCCTGCGGCCCCTCGCCGGGTCGACAGTCCACGCTACAGGCTGGATAGGCATAATAGGAGACCCGTCTGCCTAGGCTGCAGTCCATGGGCTCAGGGGATATTTGACACCTGGCGGCTACATGTCCAGGGTTGTGACACCGCCAGCAAACTATATCTTTACCAACTGTTCTAAAGGCACCTTCAGTAGGAGTGGGACGTCCCCCAGTGGTGGCTCTAGACCCCTTCCGTGGTGAACCCACCCCCTTTTGGGTATCCCAGTAGGGAGAAGTGACTGCATCCGGTTTCCCAAGAGATCTCTCGACTACCTAGTACCTCTCTACCATGCCGATGAAGTCATCTGCGTTCTGGGGATCACCCTGGGCAGCCCAGGTCTGTACTAGCTTGGGAAGGGAATGCATGAACCTGTCAATCACCACCCGCTCAACCATCTGGGCCGGAGTGGAGGACTCCGGTTGTAGCCACTTCTGAACAAGATGCAGGAGGTCAAACATCTGCGAACAAGGGGGTTTGTTGTTAGCATACGCCCAGTGATGAACTCGCTGGGCTCTCACCGCCATATTTACTCCCAGACGTTCTAAGATCTCTGTCTTTAGTTTGGGATACTCCTTAGCATCTTGCAGCGCCAAGTCAAAATACGCCTTCTGGGGTTCACCCGATAAATATGGCGCCAGAACCTCTGCCCACTGTGCTGGTGGAAGTCTCTCCCGATCAGCCACCCTCTCAAAAACAGTCAGAAATGCTTCTACATCATCCCCAGGGGTCATCTTCTGCATGGCTCGCCTTACCGCCTTCCTGACGTGAGAATCATCAATCGGCCCTGGGGGTGGGGCGGCCGCCCTGCTCTGGATGGCGTCCGCCAAAAGCTGTATCTGCTGTTGCGCCTCCTGCTGGTGCTGCTGCTGTGAATTTTGCTGCAACTGGATTTGCTGAAGCAACAGTTTGGTCGTCTCCTGGTGCTGCTGCTTCATGCTCTGCTGGGCCTGCTGCATACTCTGCTGGGCCTGTAGGTGTTGCTGCTGCATGCTCTGTTGGCTCTGGACCAGGTGCTTAACGAGCTCCTCCATGCTGCTGGACTTCTCTGGCTGGCTGGCAGCCTTCACCCAGGACATCCACCGGTCTTTGTGGCAGGTACACGTGTTCCTGGAATCCTGCACGCACTCTCACACCAACTGTGGCAAGACGACTCGCTCGGCTCTCCCGGAGGCAGACTCAGGACACACATTCTCAGGTAACCTTTCTGCCGGTTTATTATCTGGCATAAACTCATGCAGGGTTCCGCAGGAAAATAAACAAGTCCCCTCTGAGTTAAACGGAAAAACAAAACAAAGTATGGCTCAGTCCATAGATGAGCGGGTTCCGCCCACTCTCGGTAGCATAAACTGCACAGGTAACAAGCTCTGCAGCTTCCACAATACTGTCTGGAGACTTCCCTCTCCAGACCGCACTCCAGAGAAAAAAAAAGGGACTGAGCTTTTACACATTGCTCAGCCACACTATGAGGGGAGGTAGGGGGAATGGCGTCCCGCCCTCTTTGCCATTCCCATAAAACCGCACACCCTTTAACAGAGTAAATCTACCAGCATAAAACGCGCTGGCAGAAAAATAAAGTAGGTCTTAGTTCACACAGGAGAGCATCCTGAGTGACACATACCTCCCCTCACATATAAAACCAGTGACACTGTCACAATATATATATATATATATATATATATATATATATATATATATATATATATATATATATATATATATATATACACAGTGCCTACAAGTAGTGTTCAACCCCCTGCAGATTTAGCTGGTTTGATAAGATGCAAATAAGTTAGAGCCTTCAAACAGCAAACGAGAGTAGGTTTTATGAACAGAAGCATAAATCTTACAAACCAAAAAGTTATGTTGCTCAGTTGAATTTTATTAAATTTTAAACATAAAAGTGTGGGTCAATTATTATACAACCCCTATGTTTAATATTTTGTGGAATAACCCTTGTTTGCAATTACAGCTAATAATCGTCTTTTATAAGACCTGATCAGGCCGGCACAGGTCTGTGGAGTTATCTTGGCCCACTCCTCCATGCAGATCTTCTCCAAGTAATCTAGGTTCTTTGGGTGTCTCATGTGGACTTTATTCTTGAGCTCCTTCCACAAGTTTTCAATTGGGTTAAGGTCAGGAGACTGACTAGGCCACTCCAACACCTTGACTTTTTCCCTGTTGAACCAGGCCTTGGTTTTCTTGGCTGTGTGCTTTGGGTCGTTGTCTTGTTGGAAGATGAAATTACGACCCATCTTAAGATCCTTGATGGAGGAGCGGAGGTTCTTGGCCAAAATCTCCAGGTAGGCCGTGCTATCCATCTTCCCATGGATGCGGACCAGATGGCCAGGCCCCTTGTCTGAGAAACAGCCCCACAGCATGATGCTGCCACCACCATCCTTGACTGTAGGGATGGTATTCTTGGGGTCGTATGCAGTGCCATCCAGTCTCCAAACGTCACGTGTGTGGTTGGCACCAAAGATCTCGATCTTGGTCTCATCAGACCATAGAACCTTGAACCAGTCTGTCTCAGAGTCCTCCAAGTGATTATGAGCAAACTGTAGACGAGCCTTGACATGACGCTTTGAAAGTAAAGGTACCTTACGGGCTCGTCTGGAACGGAGACCATTGCGGTGGAGTACGTTACTTATGGTATTGACTAGAGATGAGCGGTGTTCGACTAGAACTGTTCGCCAATCTCAAATTCGAGCTGTTTTGGGCGGTGTTCGAGTTGTTCGACGAACCCGAACGATTTGCAAAAAATTCGGCTGTTCGAGGTTATGTTCGATAACTGTTCGTGCACCAAAAGCGTGTCCTGCATGTCTGGCGCTATTTAGAGCACCAATCATGCAGGGATTGTCTGCCACTCACTGTAATGCCACAGCCATGGTGGTTGTGGCATTACAGTGATTGCCCAAATCGATGGGAACAGTGCCCACAGTGAAACATTAAAAGCCGGCAATTCAGCAGCGGCATACACCGGTACCCGACAATTTAGAACCGAAAGAATAGAGCTTCACACATAGATTAGATAGATATAAACATGTCAGCCACATATATACGAAGTACAGTGAAAGTGCTGCTTACTGTACTTGTCATTTAGCGTAAAGGATTTATCAAAAAAAATAATAGTGTTTTCGTGCACCGTCTCTTTAAAAAAGCCGGCCGGCAATTCAGCAGCGGTACCCGACAATTTAGAATAGAAAGAATAGAGAATCACACATAGATTAGATAGATGGAAACATGTCAGTCACATATATATGAAGTACAGTGACAGTGCTGCTTACTGTACTTGTCATTTAGCGTAAAGGATTTATCAAAAAAAATAATAGTGTTTTCATGCACCGTCTCTTTAAAAAAGCCGGCCGGCAATTCAGCAGCGGTACCCGACAATTTATAACAGACAGAATAGAGCTTCACACATAGATTAGATAGATAGAAACATGTCAGTCACATATATATGAAGTACAGTGATAGTGTTGGTTACTGTACTTGTCATTTAGTATTAAAATAAAGGATTTATTATTAAAAAAATTGGCGTGGGGTTCCCCTTAATTTTAGGCTCTAGCGGAGGTTAAGCAGACGGCTGGGGCAGATGTTTGAAGCCTGGGAAGGGGGTAATACCCACGGAGCTTCCCAGGCTACTAATATCAGCCCCCAGCTGAATACATAGCCTTTACTAGCTATTAAAATGGGGGACCCCCCAAAAAAAATGACGTGGGGTCCCCCCTAATTTAATAGCTAGCAAAGGCTAGGCAGACAGCTGGGGGCTGATATTAATAGCCCAGGAAGGGAGCCATGAATATTGGCCCCCTCCCAGGCTAGAAACACCAGCCGTCAGCCGCCCCAGAAATGGCGCATTCATAGGATGCGCCAATTCTGGCACTTAGCCTCGCTCTTCCACGCTGCCCTGGTGCGGTGGCAGGGGGTAATAGGGTTGGGGTTGATGTCAGCTTATAATGCCAGCTGACATCAAGCCCAGGTTAGTAATGGAGAGGCGTCTATAAGACACCCCCATTACTAACCCCATAGTCAAAGTTAAAAAAAACACAAACACCCAGAATAAAGTCCTTTAATTGAAATAAAGACACAATCCTTTATTGTTCTAAATTAAACCATACTTACCGTCACGCCCATTCCAGCTGAAGCCAACGATCTCCTGCAATAAAAGAAAAATAATAAAGCAACCTCATCCTTACCTTTCCATGGTTCCCACGACAGCTTCAGCTCTGCTACATCGAGATGACAGGCTGGACCGCAGCAGAACGCTGCCATCCAGCCTCTCATCCCGCAGACACTGAGAAGCGCAGGCTTGCTTGCGCTGCTCAGCGTCTCTCTGTGACGACATCCAGATGAGCCGAGTTCATGTCCAATGGACTCGGCTCACCTCATGCACGTCACTGACAGCGTGGGAAAATTCTCACGCTGAAGCGGTGAGTGCAGGAGAATTCTCCCACGCTGTCAGTGACGTGCATAAGGTGAGCTCATGTCCAATGAACTCAGCTCACCTCCTGCACGTCACTGACAGCGTGGGAGAATTCTCCGGCACTCAGCGCTTCAGTGTGAGAATTCTCCCACGCTGAAGCGCTGAGTGCAGGAGAATTTTCCCACGCTGTCAGTGACGTGCATGAGGTGAGCCGAGTTCATTGGACAATAACTCGGCTCATCTGGATGCCCTCACAGAGAGACACTGTGGAGCGCAAGCAAGCCTGCGCTTCTCAGTGTCTGCGGGATGACAGGCTGGATGGCAGCGTTCTGCTGCGGTCCAGCCTGTCATCTCGATGTAGCAGAGCTGAAGCTGTCATGGGAACCATGGAAAGGTAAGGATGATGTTGCTTTATTATTTTTCTTTTATTTCAGGAGATCGTTGGCTTCAGCTGGAATGGGCGTGATGGTAAGTATGGTTTAATTTAGAACAATAAAGAATTGTGTGTTTATTTCAATTAAAGGACTTTTTTCTGGGTGTTGTGTTTTTTTTAAATACTTTACTAGAAATTCATGGTGGTCATGTCTAATATTGGCGTGACCCCATGAATTTCGGGCTTAGGGCCAGCTGATAATGCCAAGCTGGCCCTAACCCCTTTATTACCCAGTGAGCCACCGCATCAGGGCCCTGGATGAGTTGGGTACAGCGCCAGAAGATGGCGCTTCTATGAACGCGCCATTTTCCGGGGTGGCTGCGGACTGCAATTTGCAGCGGGGGTGGCCCAGAAAGCTTGGGCCTCCCTGCGCTGCGGATTCCAGCCCCCAGCTGCCTAGTTGTACCTGGCTGGACACAAAAACAGGGCGAAGCCCCACGTCAATTTTCTTTAAATTATTTCATGAAATAATTAAGAAAAAAAGGGCTTCCCTATATTGTTGTGTCCGGCCAGGTACAAATAGGCAGCTGGTGGTTGGGGGCAGCCCGTTCCTGCCTGCTGTACCTGGCTGGACACAAATATAGTGCGAAGCCCCACGTCAATTTTTTTTAAATTATTTCATGAATTTCCTGAAATAATTTAAAAAAATTGAAGTGGGGCTTCGCACTATATTAGTGTCTAGCCAGGTACAGCAGGCAGGAACGGGCTGCCCCCATCCACCAGCTGCCTATTTGTACCTGGCCGGACACAACAATATAGGGAAGCCCTTTTTTTCTTAATTATTTCATGAATTTCATGAAATAATTAAAAAAAATTGAAGTGGGGCTTCGCACTATATTTGTGTCCAGCCAGGTACAGCAGGCAGGAACGGGCTGCCCCCAACCACCAGCTGCCTATTTGTACCTGGCCGGACACAACAATATAGGGAAGGCCTTTTTTTCTTAATTATTTCATGAAATAATTAAAAAAAAAGTACGTGGGGCTTCGCCCTATTTTTGTGTCCAGCCAGGTACAACTAGGCAGCTGGGGGCTGGAATCTGCAGCGCAGGGAGGCCCAAGCTTTCTGGGCCCCCCCCCGCTACAAATTGCAGTCCGCAGCCACCCCGGAAAATGGCGCGTTCATAGAAGCGCCATCTTCTGGCGCTGTACCCAACTCATCCAGGGCCCTGGTGCGGTGGCTCACTGGGTAATAAAGGGGTTAGGGCCAGCTTGGTATTATCAGCTGGCCCCAAGCCCAAAATTCATGGGGTCACGCCAGTATTAGACATGACCGCCATGAATTTCTAGTAAAGTATTTAAAAAAAACACAACACCCAGAATAAAGTCCTTTAATTGAAATAAAGACACAATTCTTTATTGTTCTAAATTAAACCATACTTACCATCACACCCATTCCAGCTGAAGCCAACGATCTCCTGCAATAAAAGAAAAATAATAAACCAACCTCATCCTTACCTTTCCATGGTTCCCACCACAGCTCCAGCTCTGCTACATCGAGATGACAGGCTGGACCGCAGCAGAACGCTGGCATCCAGCCTGTCATCCCGCAGACACTGAGAAGCGCAGGCATGCTTGCGCTCCTCACTGTCTCGCTGTGACGGCATCCAGATGAGCCGAGGTCATGTCCGATGAACTCGGCTCACCTCATGCACGTCACTGACAGCGTGGGAAAATTCTCACGCTGAAGCGCTGAGTGCAGGAGAATTCTCCCACGCTGTCAGTGACGTGCAGGAGGTGAGCTGAGTTCATTGGACATGAGCTCACCTTATGCACGTCTCTGACAGCGTGGGAGAATTCTCCTGCACTCACCGCTTCAGCGTGAGAATTTTCCCACGCTGTCAGTGACGTGCATGAGGTGAGCCGAGTTCATTGGACATGAACTCGGCTCATCTGGATGTCGTCACAGAGAGACGCTGAGCAGCGCAAGCAAGCCTGCGCTTCTCAGTGTCTGCGGGATGAGAGGCTGGATGGCAGCGTTCTGCTGCGGTCCAGCCTGTCATCTCGATGTAGCAGAGCTGAAGCTGTCGTGGGAACCATGGAAAGGTAAGGATGAGGTTGCTTTATTATTTTTCTTTTATTGCAGGAGATCGTTGGCTTCAGCTGGAATGGGCGTGACGGTAAGTATGGTTTAATTTAGAACAATAAAGGATTGTGTCTTTATTTCAATTAAAGGACTTTATTCTGGGTGTTTGTGTTTTTTTTAACTTTGACTATGGGGTTAGTAATGGGGGTGTCTTATAGACGCCTCTCCATTACTAACCTGGGCTTGATGTCAGCTGGCATTATAAGCTGACATCAACCCCAACCCTATTACCCCCTGCCACCGCACCAGGGCAGCGTGGAAGAGCGAGGCTAAGTGCCAGAATTGGCGCATCCTATGAATGCGCCATTTCTGGGGCGGCTGACGGCTGGTGTTTCTAGCCTGGGAGGGGGCCAATATTCATGGCTCCCTTCCTGGGCTATTAATATCAGCCCCCAGCTGTCTGCCTAGCCTTTGCTAGCTATTAAATTAGGGGGGACCCCACGTCATTTTTTTTGGGGGGTCCCCCATTTTAATAGCTAGTAAAGGCTATGTATTCAGCTGGGGGCTGATATTAGTAGCCTGGGAAGCTCCGTGGGTATTACCCCCTTCCCAGGCTTCAAACATCTGCCCCAGCCGTCTGCTTAACCTCCGCTAGAGCCTAAAATTAAGGGGAACCCCACGCCAATTTTTTTAATAATAAATCCTTTATTTTAATACTAAATGACAAGTACAGTAACCAACACTATCACTGTACTTCATATATATGTGACTGACATGTTTCTATCTATCTAATCTATGTGTGATGCTCTATCTTTCTGTTCTAAATTGTCGGGTACCGCTGCTGAATTGCCGGCCGGCTTTTTTAAAGAGACAGTGCATGAAAACACTATTATTTTTTTAAATAAATCCTTTACACTAAATGACAAGTACAGTAAGCAACACTATCACTGTACTTCATATATATGTGACTGACATGTTTCTATCTATCTAATCTATGTGTGAAGCTCTATTCTTTCTGTTCTAAATTGTCGGGTACAGATGCTGAATTGCCGGCCGGCTTTTTTAAAGAGACGGTGCATGAAAACACTAATATTTTTTTTAATAAATCCTTTACACTAAATGACAAGTGCAGTAACCAACACTGTCACTGTGCTTCTTATATGTGTGACTGACATGTTTCTATCTATCTAATCTATGTGTGATGCTCTATTCCTTCTTGTCTAAATTGTCGGGTACCGGTGTATGCCGCTGCTGAATTTGCCGGCCGGCTTTTTTAAAGAGAGTGTCTTCTGAGCAGTTTGTCAGCTTTTGGACACCTTTGCAGGTGTTTTCTATGTGTTTCTATGTGTTTTTGTTTGCCTGCCATTGGTTTTAACGGTGTTCGACGGTGTTCGACGGTGTTCGACGAACAGTTCGACGAACAGTTCCTCGAACATCCCGGTGTTCGACGAACCGAACCGAACCCGAACACTACGGGGGTGGCTCAACACTAGTATTGACTGAAACCAATGTCCCCACTGTCATGAGATCTTCCCGGAGCTCCTTCCTTGTTGTCCTTGGGTTAGCCTTGACTCTTCGGACAAGTCTGGCCTCGGCACGGGAGGAAACTTTCAAAGGCTGTACTGGCCGTGGAAGGCTAACAGTAGTTCCATAAGCCTTCCACTTACGGATGATGCTCCCAACAGTGGAGACAGGTAGGCCCAACTCCTTGGAAAGGGTTTTGTACCCCTTGCCAGCCTTGTGACCCTCCACGATCTTGTCTCTGATGGCCTTGGAATGCTCCTTTGTCTTTCCCATGTTGACCATGTCTGAGTGCTGTTCACAAGTTAGGGGAGGGTCTTAAATAGTCAGAAAAGGCTGGCAAAAGAGATCTTTAATCCACACATGTGAAGCTCATTATTCTTGGCGCCTGAACTGCTTCTTAATACTTTAGGGGGACCAAACAGAATTCTTGAGGTTTGAGAGGTTGAATAATAAATGACACTCTGAATTAACTTTTTACGTTTTAAAAAAAAAAAAAAAAAGAACAAAATTTGCTGCAGTGCATTTCCCACTTCCAGGCTGATCTACAGTACAAATGTCACAATGCCAAGTTAATTCCGCATGTGTCAACCAGCTAAATCTGCAGGGGGTTGAATACTACTTGTAGGCACTGTATACAGTACAGACCAAAAGTTTGGACACACCTTCTCATTTAAAGATTTTTCTGTATTATCTTGGCTATGAAAATTGTACATTCACACTGAAGGCATCAAAACTATGAATTAACACATGTGGAATTATATACTTACCAAAAAAGTGTGAAACAACTGAAAATATGTCTTATATTCTAGGTTCTTTAAAGTAGCCACCTTTTGCTTTGGTGACTGCTTTGCACACTCTTGGCATTCTCTTGATGGAGTTTGACCACAAAATAGTGCCAGACAGTAACCCAGTTAAAGGGCCCCACAAAGTAAAAGTGTCTCTCAGTGATTTTCCCTTTTAAGCCCCACACTGTAACCACACCTCGTTTCAGGTCAACACAGTAGTAGTGCCTCATTTTAGATTCCAAGCAAAGTGTATACTGATAGGCTTCACACAGTCCCACTGACCCCCGTGTGACCCACACAGTAATATTGTCCCCTTTTGTGCCCCTACACATGGCAGTTAGGCCACTTGTGCTACATCGCAATAATATAATGCATTAGACTGGTTAGCCCACCAGATGTCAGTGGCCAAGGCACAATGCAATGACAGGGACTTTCTGCTTCACCATATATGCATTATCAGGACACAGACTCAATGGAATGTGGTTTCGTCACCACACAGACACCATATGCCCCACAGGGTAGGTGTTTATGTTATTGCTATTATGTCACTGAGTAAATTTAGAATTTTTTGAATTATTATTTGCCACCTGATCGCAAAAATATACCTTCATTTTCTCTTTAGTTCATAATATCAACACAACTCCCAGAATAATGTAACACCAGCAGAGCATCTATTTTGCGTGGAGGTGGGGGGGGGGGGTGAAACTAGTTTCAACTCCCTTTAGAAAAAAGTCTAGAGAAACTTATTATTTTGAGTAAAAAAAAACCTGATAAATGGACTTGGTATGAAACATGCAAATATATGGACTTCTGCTGGCATCCAAATATGTAATCTTTCGGAAAATATGAAAGTGTTCCAAATGTAGTCAACCAATCTAATGTAATATAAGGAAGGCATTGAATTTTTGGAAGAAAATGTACTAAAATTCTCCTATAAATGTGATTGTGGTTTTGTATCTTATGTTCTTTTCATTTTTTATTTTTTTCCCCCTATCACCCAGATGTTGCATGCACAAGCCACAAGCTTTAATGCTTTTACACTTACAACACAACACAATATGTAAAAAGAAACAAAGACGGTTTTGTATTTAGTCTTTGGGCATATCATATCTGTGGTTGTGTGGGTTTCATGTTAGTTAAGGTGAAACCATACACATACTCTGCTTAGTACTTTCTAAATGTATTTATTGCAGTAACATCTTGTACTTAACCCATTACTGACATCTATCAGCTTCTATGAAGCTGTTGTCAATTGTTGGTGTTGCCATCTGGGTGCCATTCCTTCACCTTCCAATCATGGGGAGCAGATGGCTTGCTGTGACAACGGTGGCTCTTTGAATGCCCCTGGCACCACCATCTTGGTTCTTCTATGAAGCCCATGCTATGGCTAGACTTCTTAAAATACTGTTTTAGTTCAGTATACCAAAACATTGCAAGTGCAGTGTAAGTGATCATTTGATCACAGAATCCCGTCTCTTAAGAGGGCAAAAATAAATAAATGAAACATAATTTCAAAGAAGTATTTAAAAAATTAGAACAATGGAAAACAAAAATTTCAATTCACCCCTTTTTACCAAAGCAAAAGTAAAGAACTAAAAAAAATAACATCATATTTGGTATTGCTACATCCATAAAAGTCTGATGTAATAAAAAATAACATTATTTAACCCATTCAATAAATACTGAAAAGAATAAAAATCTAAATGCCAAAATTGCCACTGCATCTCTCCCCAAAAATACAATAAAAAGCAGTGAAATCGGTGTATGTACCCTATAATGGTACCAATAAAAACCGCGGCATACAGCAATGTCAACAGAAAAATTAGTTAAGGCTGTCCGAAATAGGAAGCACAAGTCCAAATTTATGTTAAACCCCAAAAATATGAACAAAACTATAATAATTTGGTAACATTATATTTGTACTGACCTGAAAAATCATATCGCCAGGTCAATATTACACTAAAAGCCATCAAAATGAAGCAAAGCAAAAATACAACAAAGGCAGAATTGTATTATTTTCACTAGTTCACCCCACTTGGAATTATACTCACGTTTTACAATCAAAACAGTTGAGAACAATCAATGAACATAGAAGTAAATATGAAAATGAAGAATTAAGTCAATAATGTACATGAGCAGTAAGGTAATGGGGGCAAAATCATAATTTTTAACTAGACATAACATAATGATATTAACCGGTTCCAGACCGCCCACTGTAGATAAACGTCAGCGCTTGCTGGGCTCTGTGCAGTGCCGACGTTTAAAAACGATGGGTGGTCTCGCAGCGCTCAGGACCCCCAGGGTCCTGCAAGCGCTGCGATTCTGGTGCAGAGCGTTAGCTCTGACAGGGGATATCATCAGGACCTGATTGGATCAGGTCCCAGTGATGTTAACCCTTTGCTATGTTCTATATGCCACGATCTATAGTGATCGCGGCATATAGAAGATAGAAGGAGGAGAGGGGGTCGTCTAACTTACCTCTCCGACGACCCCTGATACCTTCCAGGACCTGGGGTTGCTATGGCAGCTGGAGGTCACATGACCGCCTCCAGATCTGCCATATATGGTGTCCTGCCTGGCTCAGCCTGCAGCTGAAGCCAGGCAGGAGACTCTGACTGTGAAACAGTCAGCGAAGATCTCATGTAATGTAATACATGTCTATTACATTACATGAGATCAGTGATCAGAAAAATAAAAATTAATGTCCCATACAGGGACTAAGTAAAAATGTAAAAAAAAGTAAAAAAAAAAGTTTTTAAACTGTAAAAAAAAAAACACAAAATAAATAAAAATAAATAAATAAAATATTAAACCAATAAATCCGTATATTTTTACAAAACCAAAAAAAGTACACATATTTGGTATCGCCACGTCCGAAACAACCCGAGCTATAAAACTGTCACACTAATTAACTCCTTCTGTGCACACCGTAATAAAAATAAATAAAAAAAGGAGCAAAAAAATATGCTTTTTCATCATATCGCCAAACAAAAAGTGGAAAAAAATGCGATCAAAAAACAAAATAGAAATAAAAATGGTACCGCTAAAAACGTCATCTTGTTACACAAAAAAAAAAGCCACCATACAGCTCCATCAGCCGAAAAATAAAAAAGTTATAGCGCTCATAATAAAGCAATGCAAAAAAAATATTTTTTTCTATAAAATTGTTTTATTGTGTAAAAGCACCAAAACATAAAAAAAAATACAGTAAGTGTAGTATCGCTGTAAACGTACTGACCCAAAGAATAACACTGCCTGATCACTTTTACCACACGCAGAACGGCATAAAAAAAAACCTCAAAAAACAATTCCTGAATTGTTGGTTTTTGTTAATTTTACCTCCCAAAAAACGGAATAGAAAGAGATCAAAAATTGTCACGTACCCAAAAATGGTACCAATAAAAATGTCAACAAGCCATCACATGACTCTGTCGGCAGAAATATGGAAAAGTTATAGCTCTCAAAATATGGTGATGCAAAAACTAGATTTTGCAAAAAAAGCATCTTTTAGTGTGTGACAGCTGTCAATCATAAAAACCCGATATACATCTGGTATCTCTGTAATCGCACCGACCCGAAGAATAAAGTAATCTCATCACTTATATCACACTAGGAACGGCGTAAAAAATAAATAAAACCAATTCTTCACCTGCTACTGATTTGTTTATTATGTCTCCCAAAGATCGCAGTAAGGCTCTGCCCACATTTATCCTGCGCTCTGCGCTGAGCTCTTGCTCCAGAGTTTCCGTGTAAATCTCTGAAATATGTGATTCAGCCAGAACCCATGACGGAAGATTCCCTGTAATGAGGCAGATATAGGCCACTGTGGACGCCGTCTAGCCTGGGATCCCACGGTGTCATTTGTTTTAGGCGTGCATAAAAGTGTGTTGGCCACAGTTTTGTGCACTTCTGGAAAAAAGGACACCGCTAAACAGAAGCCAGACGGAGTCCAGAGTAACTCTGCTGCCTCATTACAGTGAATGGATCCGGCAGGGGTTTCATCTGAATTACATCACTTGGAAATTTAGATGGAAACCCCGATGTAAGTGCTCAGCCTAGAGCGCCGGATAAATGTTACGTAAAATGTTCCCAATAAAAGCTTCAACTCAGTCCTCAAAAAAAACTAGTCCCCACTCAGGTCCGTCATCTGTTATAAATATAAGGGACTTCCAAGTTACTGGTAGCAGAAAGGCTCTGGAAAAGCGAAATGGCCCTTGCCCCCCAAAAGAAATTCAGAAAATGTTGTGCTCCCAAATCCAAATGACTATTCTACAATAATTTGTTCTCCAATTGTCAAATAGCACTCCGTCCCCCCCAGATCTCGCCGTATGGCTGAGCGGTACAATACAGCCACATACGGGGTATTGCCACTTTTAGAAGAAATTGTGTGACACATTTCGGCACCATTTTTACCCATTGCCCTGTGTGAAAATGTAAAATGTGAGGGTAAAACATTTTTTTGTGGTAAAAATATAATTATGCTTTTTTCACTGCCCAATGGTATAAATTTAAAAATTAAAAAATACTCACTACTTCCCTAGATTAATTCCTTGAGAGGTGTAGTTTACAAAATGGGGTCACTTGTGGGGGTTTCTGCTGTTTCGGCATGTCAGCGACTCTTCTAATGTGACATGGTGTCTGCTGCCTATCCCAGCCAACATAGCGCTCCTTTCTCTTCCGAACCCTGCCGTACACCAAAGCAGTGGTTTTCCCCCACATATGGGGTATCGGCGTACTCAGGAGAAATTGTACAAAAAAATTCATGGTGCAATTTAATACAAAATTAGGGAGTGAAAAACATTTTTTGTGCAAAAAATGTGAAAATTTTATTTTTACGGCTCAATATTATAAACTTCTGTGAAGCAGCTGGGGGTGCAAGGTGCTCACCACACATCTAGATAAGTTCCCTAAGGGGTCTAGTTTCCAAAATGGTGGCACTTGTGGGGGGTTTCCACTGTTTAGGCACATTAGGGGCTCCCCAAATGCGACATGGCGCCTGCTAATTATTCAAACAAATTTTACATTCAAAAAGTCAAATGGCACTCCTTCCCTTTCAAACCCTGCCATGCGCCCAAACAGTCATTTGCCTCCACATAAGGGGTATTGGCGTGTTCAGGAGAAACTGCACAACAAATTTCATGGTGCAATTTTTCCTATTACCCTTATGATAATGCAAAATTAAGGGATGAAAAACGTTTTTGTGGGAAAAATGTGAAAATTTTATTTTTACAGCTCAATATTATAATCTTCTGTGAAGCACCTTGGGGTTCAAGGTGCTCACCAGACATCTAGATAAGTTCCCTAAGGGGTCTAGTTTCCAAAATGGTGTCACTTGTGGGGGGTTTCCACTGTTTAGGCACATCAGGGACTCCCCAAATGCAACATGGTGTCCGCTAATTATTCAAACAAATTTTACATTTGAAAAGTCAAATGGCGCTCCTTCCCTTTCAAACCCTACCGTGCACCCAAACAGTGGTTTGCCTCCACATATGGGGTATCAGCGTGTTCAGGAGAAATTGTACAACAAATTTCATGGTGCAATTTTTCCTATTACCCTTATGATAATGCAAAATTAAGGGATGAAAAACGTTTTTGTGGGAAAAATGTGAAAATTTTATTTTTACAGCTCAATATTATAAACTTCTATGAAGCACCTTGGGGTTCAAGGTGCTCACCACACATCTAGATAAGTTCCCTAAGGGGTCTAGTTTCCAAAATCGTGTCACTTGTGGGGGGCTTCCACTGTTTAGGCACATCAGGAGCTCTCCAAACGTAACATGGCGTCTGCTAATTATTCAGACAAATTTTACATTCAAAAAGTTTAATGGCGCTCCTTCCCTTCCGAACCCTGCAGTGCGCCCAAACAGTGATTTTCCCTCACATATGGGGTATCAGCACGCTCAAGAGAAATTGCACAAAAAAATTTGGGGTCCATTTTTTCCTCTTACCCCTGTGAAAATAAAAAAAATGGGTCTAAAGTAACATTTTTGTGAAAAAAGTTAAATGTTAATTTTTTTCTTCCACATTCCAAAAATTCCTGTGAAGCACCTGAAGGGTTAATAAAGTACTTGAATGTGGTTTTGAGCACCTTGAGGGGTGCAGTTTTTAGAATGGTGTCACTTTTGGGTATTTTCTGTCACAAAAGACCCCTCAAAGTGACTTCAAATATGATGTGGTCCCTAAAAAAATGTTTTTGTAAATTTTGTTGGAAAAATGAGAAATCACTGGTCAACTTTTAACCCTTATAGCTCCCTAACAAAAAAAAATTTGGGTTCCAAAATTGTGCTGATGTAAAGTAGACATGTGGGAAATGTTATTTATTAACTATTTTACGTGACATATCACTCTGATTTAAGGGCATGAAAATTCAAAGTTTGAAAATTGCAAAATTTTCAAAATTTTCGCCAAATTTCCGATTTTTTCACAAATAAACGCAAGTTATATCGAAGAAGTTTTACCACTATCATGAAGTACCATATGTCATGAAAAAACAATCTCAGAATCAGGGGAATACATTGAAGCGTTCCAGAGTAATTACTTCATAAAGTGACAGTGGTCAGAATTGAAAAAATTGGCCCGGTCACGAAGGCAAAAACAGGCTCTGGTGCGAAGTGGATAAAAGAATAGCCACTGAGGGTAAAGCAAATAACATCAGTGGGGGAGCAGCAGTGAATGAATCATACAAAATAGTAATAATGGTATAATAATAAATGCAGTAGTAATATATAGTTATGGACAAATATACTGTATTTTTCTAACTAAAATGCACTTTTTAACCCCTTCGCCCATGGCCATTTTTTGTTTTTGCGCTTTCGTTTTTTGCTCTCCTTCTTCCCAGAGCCATAACTTTTTTATTTTTTGGTCAATATGGCCATGTGAGAACTTATTTTTTGTGGGACAATTTGTAATTTTGAATGAAACCATTGGTTTTACCATATCGTGTACTGGAAAATGGGAAAAAAAATTTCAAGTGCAGTGAAATTGAAAAAAAAAGTGCAATTCCACATATATATTTTTTTACAACGTTCACTAAATGCTAAAACTGACCTGCCATTATTATTCTCCAGGACATTATGAGTTTGTAGATATCAAAAATGTATATGTTCTTTTTTATTTAAGTGGTGAAAAAAAAATCCAAAGTTTTATTTTAAAAAAAGTCGCCATTTTCCGAGACCCATAGCGTCTCCATTTTTCGGGACATGGAGCTGGGGCAGGGCTTATGTTTTGCGCACCGAGCTGACGTTTTTATTGATACCATTTTGGGGGTAGATCTTTTGATCCCTGTTATTGCATATTATTGCAATTTTGCGGCGATCAAAAAAGCGTAATTCTGGCGTTTTTGTTTTTTTCTCATTGCACCATTTACCGATCAGATTAATTCTTTTTATATATTGATAGATTGGGCGATTCTGTATGTGCCAATACCAAATATGTGTATATTTGATTTTTTATTGTTTTATTTTGGATGGGGCAAAATGGGGAGTGATTTAAACTTTTATATTTTTTAATTTTTTAAAATATTTTTTTACATTTTTTTTTTCCTTTTTACATGCTTCAATGGTCTCCATGGGAGACTAGAAACTGCGATTGTCTGATCGCCTCTACTACACACAGGCGCTCATAGCATCCTGGCAATGACAACTGCAGTGGTCTCCCGCAGACCGCGGGTTGTCATGCAAACCCATCAGCGATCCGCGGTCATGTGACACAGGCGCCGATGGGCGTGACTTGTGACGTCAGCTGTCATGTGCGGGGAAAGGTGCGGGCTCATCGCCTGGAGCCTGTGCCAAAGGGAGAGACGCTCTTACGTGCAGCTTCCTCACTCCAATTGTTTGATTTGTTGAACTATGGCTACTTAGCATTTTTTAACTCATTTTTCATTTTCTTTCTTGTGATATTTGTTGATTTTGATTGTGCCACATTTTTATACAGTACACATTGTTCAGGAATTTTACACAAAAATGTTCCTTATTTTTGTCTTTTACATTTTTTGTGCCTTTTTAGTGCAGAAAGTCGCATGTTCTGCTAAAATGTCAAAATTTGCCAAGAAATTGTGCCAAAACATCTGGAAAACAATAACCATGCCTATGTTGGGGAACATAAAAAAAACAAGCAAACAAGTATTACACATCAAATAGACCTAAAAAAGGATAAATTTGGTACAATTCAAAAACAGGCTAAAACTCACCAAAAATTTGATGAAAAAAAGCACCTGGCCCTAAGTGTTACTCAGCACCTTTATGTTACTCAGTAATATTGGATATTGTTATTATATGTAACCTCTGAAATTCAAAGTGCTGCTGAATATGTTGGCACCATTTAGCATTAGGCTGTTCCCATGCTTTGACAGGGTGAGATGACTATAGGTAAGTATTAAAGTTGATTGAATTGATTGATGTAAATTTTAGGAAACTCACAGGTCCTGGTGAATTAAGAAACTTTGCTATTTCATTTGTGCAAATTGCCAAAACAGTGCCTGCCATCTTTTTGCACATTGCAGAAGATTTCATTAGTAACAGAAGACTGACATGACCTTTGAAATCAGTGTCAGACATGCAAGTGACTGTACTGAGTTTTTATATTTCTCATGCGATCACTATTAAGGGGGATAACTGTTTTTTCTTTAATACAAAAGAAAATTCCCCAAATTATAGACATTTAACTACGAATGACTAACTCACAAACTGTGCGTGTTTTAAATTTTTTTTTAGCATATCTGTTTTACTAGTTAAGTTTTACATCCATATACACCACACCTTTTCAGCATACTATTGCAGGTGCTGGCTTCTAGGTAGTGTGCCTACCTAATATTCCTTAGTTTGTCATTTTAGAGTTGAATTTTGTTGAAAAAAATAGAGCAAATATAGACATTTAACTTTGCATGACTGTTTAGTCTCAACTGAAGAAAAGCATCCCCACAGAATGATGTTGCCACCACCATGTTTGATGGTGAGGATAATGTTTTCAGGCTGATGTACGGTGTTAGTTTTCTGCAACACATAGTGTTTTGCATTTAGGCCAAAAAATTCTACGTTGGTCTCATCTGACCAAAACACATTCTTCCACATGTCATGTAAAGGACACAACTAGAATATGGAAGAAGGTACTCTGGTCAAATGATGCCAAATAGAACTTTTGGGGCTAAGTGCAAAACTCTATTTGTGGCAGAAAAATAACACTGCACATCACAATGAAAACACCATCCCCACCATCAAACATGGTGGTGGTAGCATTCTGTTGTGGTGATGCCGGGACAGGGAAGCTGGTTAGAGTTGATGGGAAGATGGATGGAGCTAAATACGAGGCTATCTTGGAGGAAAATCTGTTACAGACTTCAAAAGACTTGAGACTGGAGCATAGGTTCTTCTTCCAGCAGGACACCGACCCTAAACAAACTGCCATAGCTACAATGGAATGCTTTAGATCAAAACATATTCACGTGTGTGAATGGCACGGTTAGAGTAGATGGGAAGATGGATGGAGCTAAATACGAGGCTATCTTGGAGGAAAATCTGTTACAGGCTTCAAAAGACTTGAGACTGGAGCATAGATTCTCCTTCCAGCAGGACACCGACCCTAAACATACTGCCATAGCTACAATGGAATGCTTTAGATCAAAACATATTGACGTGTGTGAATGGCACAATCAGAGTCCAGACCTAAATACTATTGAGAATCTGTGGCAAGTAGTGTTGATCGAGCACTAAAATGCTCAGGTGCTCAAAGCTCGGGCCGAGCTCACCGTGATACTCGGGTGCTCAACCCGAGCAACGAGCCCAATGTTAGTCTATGGGAGACCCGAGCATTTTTGCGGCGGCACCCCCGGCAGTCTGTAGAAAGCCTAAAAAGTGCTCAAAACAATAGTGACAGCGCTCAAATGACATGGGGACAGCATGGGGATCGCCCCAGGAAGCATTTCTGACCCCCAGGTCACTGCTGTCAACAACGTGGTCAGAGGTATTAAGCCACTTTTACGGGCTTACAATAAAACGTTCAAAAACGAAACTGAAACTATTTTCCGGTGAAATATGTTCAGGAAGTTCTTTTCCAGGGTAAAGACTTGTGTATAAGGTAAAATAAATAACCAAAAACAAAAATACTCCTCCACACCTTGGGCTATGTTCACAAGTAGCATTTTTTATGCGTTTTTGCACTTTTGTATAGCTTTCAACCGTGACAAATGCATTCACCGGGAAATGTCATTTTAACATCCATTCTCAGTCCCCAGCCGCCCAGCGGCCGGGTGTCCACGCTTGGTCCCTAGCCGCCAGGGGGCGGCCGGGTGTCCATACTCGGTCCCCAGCCACCCCACGGTGGGGTCCCCAGCCATCTGGGGGTGGCCGGGTGTCCATAAACGGCCCCTATTTGTCCCAGTGTGCCTTATACACAAGCGCGCATACTAAAACATTACCTGTGCCCTCCCCAGTGCATTTAGTGGGAAGGACAGCCTAACCACAAACACGTGGACAAGTGAATGCGGCCAGGGATTGTCCATCTCACTGATGCCTTCACACTGGGTTAATATTGTGGACATTGGGATGCAACACGTCCTCCAGACATAGAGGATTGCCGGTCCTGGGTCAATCAGGCTTCAACACAAAGTTCAGAAGGTAGACAGCAGGAGTGGTCGGCCTCCTACACAACAAGTAAATTATTCATGATCATGAGGCCATCCATCTCCTTAGCTTTCTGTTCCTTGGAATGCAAGCGCATGTATGTAGTAGCTAGGCCTGAGGTGGTCAGCGTTTTGGCGCATATCCTACCTCCTGTGAGGATTGCTGGATGTTTTCCTGCTACTATCCCAGTTCTATGACTCCCGTTAAAACAAAGCTTCAGGTGATGAATGATGGATGAGGTGGTGGCAAAGGAGAAAGAGCAGGAGGAACAGGGACTATTCACATCAATATCAGGCCAGTCAACCACACATGTCTTGTAGGATATGTTTCTGTACCAAAAGGAGCGGTTCGGCTACACAGTTATAGGGCATACAGTGATTGCAAAGCCTACCAAAAATTTTGAGGCACTCCAATGCCCCTTGGAAGTGACATGGAGGTCAGAGGGCCTTAACTAAACCGTTTTTTCCATTTATAGCAACTGGGTCTCCTATACACTGTTCGCCTAAGCAGTGAATGTAAGGCTTTCCAAAAATTATGAGGAACTGCAATGCCCCTTGAAACAGACGTGGATTACAGCGTACTAAAAACCTTCTACCCATTATTGGGGAGTGGGTTTCCCTTAGTGTTCGCCTATGCATTGAAAAGCAAAAGCTGACTAAAATTAGGAGGAAATGCAATGCCCCTTGGAAGAGACGTGGAGTTCAGAGTGGTTTAACAAGACGGTTTTAATGCCCCTTGGAAGAGACGTGGAGTTCAGAGTGGTTTAACAAGACGGTTTTAATGCCCCTTGGAAGAGACGTGGAGGTCACAGTAGCTTAAAAAGACGGTTTTAATGCCTCTTGGAAGAGACGTGGAGGTCACAGTAGCTTAACAAGACGGTTTTAATGCCCCTTGGAAGAGACGTGGAGGTCACAGTAGCTTAACAAGATGGTTTTAATGCCCCTTGGAAGAGACGTGGAGGTCACAGTAGATTAACAAGACGGTTTTAATGCCCCTTGCAAGAGACGTGGAGTTCAGAGTGGTTTAACAAGACGGTTTTAATTCCCCTTGGAAGAGACGTGGAGGTCACAGTAGCTTAACAAGACGGTTTTAATGCCCCTTGGAAGAGAAGTGGAGTCCAGAGTGGTTTAACAAGACGATTTTAATACCCCTTACAAGAGCCATGCAATACAGCATAATAAAAACATTATTTCCATTATTGGGGAGTGGGTCTCCCATAGTCTTTGCCTGTGCCTTCCAAGCAAAAGCTGCCAAAAATTAGGACGGAGGAACTTGCAATGCCCCTTACAAGAGCCATGCAGTACAGTATATTAAAAACATTATTCCCATTATTGGGGAGTGGGTCTCCCATAGTCTTTGCGTATGCCTTCCAAGCAAAAGCTGCCAAAAATTAGGACGGAGGAACTTAAAATGCCCCTTACAAGAGCCATGCAGTACAGCATATTAAAAACATTATTTCCATTATTGGGGAGTGGGTCTCCCATAGTCTTTGCCTATGCCTTCCAAGCAAAAGCTGCCAAAAATTAGGACGGAGGAACTTGCAATGCCCCTTACAAGAGCCATGCAGTACAGCATATTAAAAACATTATTCCCATTATTGGGGAGTGGGTCTCCCATAGTCTTTGCCTATGCCTTCCAAGCAAAAGCTGCCAAAAATTAGGACGGAGGAACTTGCAATGCCCCTTACAAGAGGCATGCAGTACAGCATATTAAAAACATTATTCCCATTATTGGGGAGTGGGTCTCCCATAGTCTTTGCCTATGCCTTCCAAGCAAAAGCTGCCAAAAATTAGGACGGAGGAACTTGCAATGCCCCTTACAAGAGCCATGCAGTACAGCATATTAAAAACATTATTCCCATTATTGGGGAGTGGGTCTCCCATAGTCTTTGCCTATGCCTTCCAAGCAAAAGCTGCCAAAAATTAGGACGGAGGAACTTGCAATGCCCCTTACAAGAGCAATGCAGTACAGCATATTAAACAGGTCTGTACAAAGAAAAAAAAAAAAAGCTCTCAATAGGGCCAATATGGCTTCACAACATCATTTATTACGGGGGTCCCTGAGAAAAAATCTAAAAATAGTAAGAGATTTACATTTAATTTTAAGTTTAATGCAATGGAAAAAGTCATTAGATCTACCATCTTAAAAAACTGGCATATCCTGGAACAGGATCCTAGCCTGTCTGCAATGATTTCACAAGGTCCCCTGATTTCTTTCTGACGCGGACATAATTTGAGGGATTTTTTGGTGCACAATAGGCTAACCGAAAATAAAAATAATTGGTTAAAATACAGGTCCCCGATTGGTAATAAAAATGCGGGAATTGTAATTTTTGTAACTTCTTTTTTACTGATAAGACATTCAGAATTGGTGACATTATGCATTCTGTTTGTGATTTGATCACATGCCGCACTAAATTCGTTGTGTACATCATTTTTTGCCCATGAGGGTTTTTTTTACATAGGCAAAACGATCAGGCCCTTGTTCGTGCGGTTTCGTGAACATTATAAATCTATTTCTACTAGAAAAGGGTCTATGAGATTGATCAACCACTTATGGGCTTGTCATGCAGGAGACCCTAAAGTTTTACGGTTTGGAGGTCTAGAAAGGGTTAAGTTGCCCGTCCAGGGAGGTGATCTCCATAAAATGCAAAGAGAAGCCCGGTGGATTAAGCGAACTGGTGCACAGGGCAATTTGGGATTTAATGATAAACTGGATATGTCAGTTTTTTTATGAGCATATGTATGATATTTGTGTCTGTTTTGTACTAGGTGCAGGGATTGTTTGTTTTGTGTTTGATATATTGTTTTCCCTTTTGCAGTTCAGGTGTGAAGTTGGCAAATCAGCAGCATGTGGTGGGTGGGATTTTGTGTTTAGTTATATCCTCCATTGGCTTGTCTCTTCACATACCTCAGGACCCGTTGAAGCGCAAGGAGGCGCAAAACGGCCGTCGTCTGGAGGTTTCCTTTCATTCTCCCCCTGTACCATTTTTTAATGGATTAATAAATTGTTGGCTTTTAAAGAAGATCGGTGAGTGCTACCTTTTTATTTCTTTTTTTCCTTTTCAGCATATTAAAAACATTATTCCCATTATTGGTGAGTGGGTCTCCCATAGTCTTTGCCTATGCCTTCCATGAAAAAGCTGCCAAAAATTAGGACGGAGGAACTTGCAATGCTGGCAACACTGACCACGGTCACCCTGGTGGTATAGTGGTGGTGGAGGCTGAGGATAAGGAGAAGAGCAAAAAACAGCCGAAATGAGGAAGCGTATACCCATGTGTGGGTGTGAAGCGGTGCATGGGAATACACTTCCCGAAATAACACAGTGGATTTGACTTTATGTTACTCTGCTGTCATTTGGTGGTGATGAGAAGTCTTGCCCAATCCAGCCCTTGTTCATTTTGATAAGGGTCAGCTTGTCAGCATTGTCAGTTGACAGGCGAGTGCGCTTATCAGTTAAAATTCCCCCAGCGGTACTAAAAACACGCTCCGATAACACGCTAGCGGCAGGGCAGGCCAGGACCTCTAAGGTGTACAGAGCGAGTTCATTCCAAGTGTCCAGCTTGGATACCCAATAATTAAAAGGCACAGAGGAATCACGGAGGACGCTGGTACGGTCGGCAAGGTACTCCCTCACCATCTTTTGAAACTTTCCACTCCTTGCGAGAGTACCCCGCGCCTCAGGGCCTGTAAGCTGGGTGGATCTCAGAAAACTGTCCCAGAACGTTGACAGTGCTCCCCTGCCTCTGTTGGATTGGAGTTGCGTCTCTCTCGCCTGTACGCCTTGGTTGGGCAACGAACTGTGACCTCTGCCGCTAGCGTGTTCAGATGGGAATTTTTTTAACAGTTCTGCAGCAAGGACCTTCTGGTACTGCCCCATTTTTGTAGACCTCTCCACCTCAGGAATAAGAGAGTGAAAGTTCTCCTTGTAACGGGGGTCTAAAAGGGTCACCAACCAGTAATGACTGTCACCCAACATTTTGACAACGCGAGGGTCAGGGTTAAGGCAGCGTAATATAAAGTCAGACATGCGTGCCAGACTGGTAACGGGCAAGACTTCCGTGTCCTCACCAAGATGACGACTAACCATGCTCTCCTCCTCCTCCTCCTCCCTCCTGTCCTCAGGCCACCCACGCTGAACCGACGGTATGACAGTTGTACAGGTACTACCGTCTACAGCGCATGATACCAGCTCCTGTTCTTCCTCCTCCTCTCAATCATTGTCCCCCAATGCATGTTGGGATGAGATGAGGCTGGGCTGTGTGTAGTCGCCCGCTACGGCTTTTTGATCCATCTCATCATACTCTGGCTGCAATGCCTCCTCTTTAATTATCTGCAGAGAGCGTTGCAAAAGTCAGACAAGTGGGATGCTGACGCTAATGATGGCGTCATCGCCACTCACCATCTTGGTGGACTCCTCAAAGTTTGTCAGGATGGTACATATATCAGACATCCAGGTCCACTCCTGAGGTCTTATGTGTGGAGTCTGACCTGAATATCGACGGCCTTGTTGCAGCTGGTACTCCACAAGTGCTCTCTTCTGCTCACAAATCCTTTGCAACATGTGGAGGGTAGAGTTCCAACGTGTGAGGACATCACACACCAGTCGGTGTGCCGGAAGCTGCAAACGCTGCTGCAACACAGCAAGGGCGGCGGAAGCTGTAGCCAACTTCCCAAAATGAGCTGACAGGTGGCGTACTTTGATGAGCAGATCTGGCAACTCGGGGTACGATTTAAGAAACCGCTGAACCACGAGGTTAAGCACATGAACCAGGCATGGTACGTGTGTGATCTCGCCTCGCCTGAGAGCCGCCACCAGGTTACGGCCACTGTAACACACGACCATGCCTGGATGTAGGTTCAGCGGTCTCAGCCACAAATCTGCCTGCTCTTTCACAGCTGTCCACAACTCACAAGCAGTGTGAGGTTTATCACCTAAGCTTATGAGTTTCAACACAGCATGTTGCCGCTTGACTGAGGCAGTACTGCAGTGCTTCCAGCTTGTAACTGATGTGGTGATATCTGAGATGGAGGCTGAACATGAGGAGGAGGATGATGCGCAGGAGTTGTACACTGTGGGGGCAACTCTGACTGACATAGGGCCCGCAATCCTCGGTGTGGGGAGGATGTGTTCAGTCCCAAGATCCGACTGGGTCCCGGCTTCCACTATGTTTACCCAGTGTGCCGTCAGGGAGATGTACCGTCCCTGGCCACAAGCACTTGTCCACGTGTCCGTTGTCAGGTGGACTCTCCCAGTAACTGCGATGTTGAGGGCACGGCAGATGTTTTGGGACACGTGCTTGTGTAGTGCGGGGATGGCACACCAGGCAAAATAGTGTCGGCTGGGGACCGAGTACCGAGGGATGGACACCACCATAAGGTTGCGGAAGGATTCCGTCTCCATCCGGCCTAAAAGGCAGCATTTCCAAAGCAAGCAGTCATGAAATGTGTGAATTTAGGACTGTGGCCTGTGGGGCGTTGGCTGCGAGTTTGCGCTTTCGTTCAAAAGTCTGGGATATGGACAATTGAACACTGCGGTGGGACGTGGACATGGACGTTGATATTGTTTCTTGAGAAACTGCCATAACAAGTGAAGACTGAGAGAAGGGGGCATCTTTGCATGCAGTATGGACAGGGGATTGCCTTGCACGCGCAACAGGGGGTTCTCTTACACGCACAACAGCGGAAGAAGCAGTGGTGACACCCGCTGACACTGGTCATGGACCTTAGGGTTCGCCCCAAAAAGTCGGGTGCTTTGCTGGCATGTGCCTGATCATGCTGGTGGTGGTCAGGCTGGTAGTTTTGTCACCCCTGCTGATGCTGGCCTGGCAGGTGGTAAAAATGGCCTTTTTAGGGTTATCGGCCGAGTCTTTAAAAAAATTCCAGACTCTGGAAGACCTACCGGTTGTAAAGGCAGCGTCCCTCGTGTTGGTGTTATGGGGAATGGTTGCCCGCCTTCTGTCTGCAGCCACCACACTGCTTCTTCCTGCCTGTTGGGGTACTCTGCCTCCCTCCCCCTGTGTGCTGCTGGCCTCGCTCTTTGTGTCCTCCTGCCACGTTGGGTCAGTTACTAGATCATCCACCACCTCCTCCTCTTCCACTTCCGCACCACGGTCCTCCTCCTCACTTCGTGGCAATTGTGTCTCGTCATCGTCCACCTTTTGTGACAAATTGCCAGCATCGCCTTCCTGTGGCCGTGGCTGTTCCAATATTTGGCCATCGCTACATGGGATCTCTTCTTCCACCACTTCAAACCGAGCAGGCGAGGGGTCCAAAAATGGAAATGGACCAGTGAACAGCTCTTCAGAGTGTCCAACTGTGGGATCAGTTGCTGTCTGATGACACTCGGCATGGTGGGAGGAAGGAGCATCAGGGTGAGGAGGAGTATGCGGTCGAGATTCATGGCTACTAACATTTGACCGTGTGGAAGACAGACCGGAGGTGGTGGTGCCCAGGTGACTGGAAGTATTATCTGCTATCCAATTAATAACCTGTTCACACTGATCTGTTCGCAATAGTAGTGTTGTTGTGTGCTTCCCTAGTAATTCGGTCAAGAACTGGGAGCGAGAAGATGTGTCTGTTGGTTGTGGCACATTTTCACTTTGGCCACGGCCCCGTCCTCTGCATGCACCATCATCAGAACGTCCAGTTCCACGTCCCTTGCCACGCGCCTTGCCCATTGTAAATGAAGTAAAATAGCTTACACTCGCACTATCAATGACAAAAGGGTAATAAAAAGGAGATTTGAACTGTGGAAGAGGAAAACCACAGTTCTAGTTCTCTGGCCTACACCAGAATCTTTTAAACAGATATATTTGTGTCTGAACAGTCAGCGAGACACTCAAACTGATTTTTTATATGCAAAAAGGTGGATTACACCCAGATTTGAAAGGTGGAAGAGGAAAACCACAGTTCTATTTCTCTGGCCTACACCAGAATCTTTTAAACAGATATATTTGTGTCTGAACAATCAGCGAGACACTCAAACTGTTTTTTTTATGCAAAAAGGTTGATTACACCCAGATTTGAACCGTGGAAGAGGAAAACCACAGTTCTCACTCTATGGCCTACCCCAGAATCTTTTAAACAGATATATTTGTGTCTGAACATTCAGCGAGACACTCAAACTGTTTTTTTTTATGCAAAAAGGTGGATTACACCCAGATTTCAACCGTGGAAGAGGAAAACCATAGTTCTACTTCTCTGGCCTACACCAGAATCTTTTAAACAGATATATTTGTGCCTGAACAGTCAGCGAGACACTCAAACTGTGTTTTTTTATGTAAAAAAGGCAAAAAGGTGGATTACACCCAGATTTGAACCTTGGAAGAGGAAAACCACAGTTCTAGTTCTCTGGCCTAAACCAGAATCTTTTCAACAGATATACTTGTGTCTGAACAGTCAGCGTGACACTGAAACTGTTTTTTTTATGTAAAAAAGGCAAAAAGGTGGATTACACCCAGATTTGAACCGTGGAAGAGGAAAACCACAGTTCTAGAACTCTGGCCTACACCAGAATCTTTTAAACAGATATATTTGTGTCTGAACAGTCAGCGAGACACTCAAACTGTTTTTTTTATGCAAAAAGGTGGATTACACCCAGATTTGAACGGTGGAAGAGGAAAACCACAGTTCTATTTCTCTGGCCTACACCAGAATCTTTTAAACAGATTTATTTGTGTCTGAACAGTCAGCGAGACACTCAAACTGTTTTTTTTTGTGCAAAAAGGTGGATTACACCCAGATTTGAACCGTGGAAGAGGAAAACCACAGTTCTCACTCTATGGCCTACCCCAGAATCTTTTAAACAGATATATTTGTGTCTGAACATTCAGCGAGACACTCAAACTGTTTTTTTTTATGCAAAAAGGTGGATTACACCCAGATTTCAACCGTGGAAGAGGAAAACCATAGTTCTACTTCTCTGGCCTACACCAGAATCTTTTAAACAGATATATTTGTGCCTGAACAGTCAGCGAGACACTCAAACTGTGTTTTTTTATGTAAAAAAGGCAAAAAGGTGGATTACACCCAGATTTGAACCGTGGAAGAGGAAAACGACAGTTCTAGTTCTCTGGCCTAAACCAGAATATTTTCAACAGATATACTTGTGTCTGAACAGTCAGCGTGACACTGAAACTGTTTTTTTTATGTAAAAAAGGCAAAAAGGTGGATTACACCCAGATTTGAACCGTGGAAGAGGACAACCACAGTTCTAGAACTCTGGCCTACACCAGAATCTTTTAAACAGATATATTTGTGTCTGAACAGTCAGCGAGACACTCAAACAGTTTTTTTTATGTAAAAAAGGCAAAAAGGTGGATTACACCAAGATTTGAACCGTGGAAGAGGAAAACCACCGTTCTATTTCTCTGGCCTTCACCAGAATCTTTTAAACAGATATAATTGTGTCTGAACAGTCAGCGAGACACTCAAACTGTTTTTTTTATGCAAAAAGGTGGATTACACCCAGATTTGAACCGTGGAAGAGGAAAACCACAGTTCTCACTCTATGGCCTACCCCAGAATCTTTTAAACAGATATATTTGTGTCTGAACATTCAGCGAGACACTCAAACTGTTTTTTTTATGCAAAAAGGTGGATTACACCCAGATTTCAACCGTGGAAGAGGAAAACCATAGTTCTACTTCTCTGGCCTACACCAGAATCTTTTAAACAGATATATTTGTGCCTGAACAGTCAGCGAGACACTCAAACTGTGTTTTTTTATGTAAAAAAGGCAAAAAGGTGGATTACACCCAGATTTGAACCTTGGAAGAGGAAAACCACAGTTCTAGTTCTCTGGCCTCAACCAGAATCTTTTCAACAGATATACTTGTGTCTGAACAGTCAGCGTGACACTGAAACTGTTTTTTTTAGGTAAAAAAGGCAAAAAGGTGGATTACACCCAGATTTGAACCGTGGAAGAGGAAAACCACAGTTCTAGAACTCTGGCCTACACCAGAATCTTTTAAACAGATATATTTGTGTCTGAACAGTCAGCGTGACACTCAAACTGTTTTTTTTATGCAAAAAGGTGGATTACACCCAGATTTGAACAGTGGAAGAGGAAAACCACAGTTCTAGAACTCTGGCCTACACCAGAATCTTTTAAACAGATATATTTGTGTCTGAACAGTCAGCGAGACACTCAAACAGTTTTTTTTATGTAAAAAAGGCAAAAAGGTGGATTACACCAAGATTTGAACCGTGGAAGAGGAAAACCACCGTTCTATTTCTCTGGCCTTCACCAGAATCTTTTAAACAGATATAATTGTGTCTGAACAGTTAGCGAGACACTGAAACTGTTTTTTTATGCAAAAATGTGGATTACACCCAGATTTGAACCATGGAAGAGGAAAACCAAAGTTCTAGTTCTCTGGCCTACACCAGAATCTTTTAAACAGTTATATTTGTGTCTGAACAGTCAGCGAGACACTCCAACTGTTTTTTTTAAGCAAAAAGGTGGATTACACCCAGATTTGAACCGTGGAAGAGGAAAACCAAAGTTCTAGTTCTATGGCCTACACCAGAATCTTTTAAACAGATATATTTGTGTCTGAACAGTCAGCGAGACACTCAAACAGTTTTTTTTTAATGGAAAAAAGGCAAAAAGGTGGATTACACCCAGATTTGAACCGTGGAAGAGGAAAGCCACAGTTCTAGTTCTCTGGCCTACACCAGAATCTTTTAAACACATATATTTGTGTCTGAACAGTCAGCGAGACACTCAAACTGTTTTTTTTATGGAAAAAAGGCAAAAAGGTGGATTACACCCAGATTTGATCCGTGGAAGAGGAAAACCAAAGTTCTAGTTCTATGGCCTACACCAGAATCTTTTAAACAGATATATTTGTGTCTGAACAGTCAGCGAGACACTCAAACTGTTTTTTTTTATGCATAAAGGTGGATTACGCCAAGATTTGAACCGTGGAAGAGGAAAACCACAGTTTTCACTCTCTGGCCTACACCAGAATCATTTAAACAGATATATTTGTGTCTGAACATTCAGCGAGACACTCAAACTGTTTTTTTTTATGCAAAAAGGTGGATTACACCCAGGTTTGAACCGTGGAAGAGGAAAACCATAGTTCTAGTTCTCTGGCCTACACCAGAATCTTTTAAACAGATATATTTGTGTCTGAACAGTCAGCGAGACACTCAAACTGTTTTTTTTTATGTAAAAAAGGCAAAAAGGTGGATTACACCGAGATTTGAACCGTGGAAGAGGAAAACCACAGTTCTAGTTCCCTGGCCTAAACCAGAATCTTTTAAACAGATATATTTGTGTCTGAACAGTCAGCGTGACACTGAAACTGTTTTTTTTCTAATGGAAAAAAGTCAAAAAAGTGGATTACACCCAGATTTGAACCGTGGAAGAGGAAAACCACCATTCTATTTCTCTGGCCTTCACCAGAATCTTTTAAACAGATATATTGTGTCTGAGCAGTAAGCGAGACACTCAAACTGTTTTTTTTAAGCAAAAAGGTGGATTACACCCGGATTTGATCTGTGGAAGAGGAAAACCACAGTTCTAGCTCTGTGGTCGACACCAGAATCTTTTAAACAGATATATTTGTGTCTGAACATTCAGCGAGACACTCAAACTGTTTTTTTTTATGCAAAAAGGTGGATTACACCCAGGTTTGAACCGTGGAAGAGGAAAACCATAGTTCTAGTTCTCTGGCCTACACCAGAATCTTTTAAACAGATATATTTGTGTCTGAACAGTCAGCGAGACACTCAAACTGTTTTTTTTTATGTAAAAAAGGCAAAAAGGTGGATTACACCGAGATTTGAACCGTGGAAGAGGAAAACCACAGTTCTAGTTCCCTGGCCTAAACCAGAATCTTTTAAACAGATATATTTGTGTCTGAACAGTCAGCGTGACACTGAAACTGTTTTTTTTCTAATGGAAAAAAGTCAAAAAAGTGGATTACACCCAGATTTGAACCGTGGAAGAGGAAAACCACCATTCTATTTCTCTGGCCTTCACCAGAATCTTTTAAACAGATATATTGTGTCTGAGCAGTAAGCGAGACACTCAAACTGTTTTTTTTAAGCAAAAAGGTGGATTACACCCGGATTTGATCTGTGGAAGAGGAAAACCACAGTTCTAGCTCTGTGGTCGACACCAGAATCTTTTAAACAGATATATTTGTGTCTGAACAGTCAGTGAGACACTCAAACTGTTTTTTTTTTAATGTAAAAAAGGCAAAATGGTGGATTACACCCAGATTTCAACCGTGGAAGAAGGGACACACAGTTCTAGTTCTCTGGCCTACACCAGAATCTTATAAACAGATATATTTGTGTCTGAACAGTCAGCGAGACACCGAAACCGTTTTTTTTTTTATGTAAAAAAGGCAAAAAGGTGGATTACACCCAGATTTGAACCTTGGAAGAGGAAAACCACAGTTCTAGTTCTCTGGCCTACACCAGAATCTTTTAAACAGATATATTTGTGTCTGAACAGTCAGCAAGACACTCAAATTGTTTTTTTTATGCAAAAAGGTGGATTACACCCAGATTTGAACCGTGGAAGAGGAAAACCACAGTTCTATTTCTCTGGCCTTCATCAGACTCTATTAAACAGATATATTTGTGTCTGAACAGTCAGCGAGACACTCAAACTGTTTTTTTTTATGAAAAAAGGTGGATTACACCCAGATTTCAACTGTGGAAGAGGAAAACCCCAGTTCTATTTCTCTGGCCTACACCAGAATCTTTTAACAGATATATTTGTGTCTGAACAGTCAGCGAGACACTCAAACTGTTTTTTTTTATGAAAAAAGGTGGATTACACCCAGATTTCAACTGTGGAAGAGGAAAACCCCAGTTCTATTTCTCTGGCCTACACCAGAATCTTTTAACAGATATATTTGTGTCTGAACAGTCAGCGAGACACTCAAGCTGTTTTTTTTATGCAAAAAGGTGGATTACACCGAGATTTGAACCGTGGAAGAGGAAAACCACAGTTCTAGTTCTATGGCCTACACCAGAATGTTTTAAACAGATATATTTGTGTCTGAACAGTCAGCGAGACACTGAAACTGTTTTTTTTTATGTAAAAAAGGCAAAAAGGTGGATTACACCCAGATTTGAACCGTGGAAGAGGAAAACCACAGTTCTAGTTCTCTGGCCTACACAAGAATCTTTCAAACAGATATATTTGTGTCTGAACAGTCAGCGAGACACTCAAACTGTTTTTTTTTTATGAAAAAAGGTGGATTACACCCAGATTTCAACTGTGGAAGAGGAAAACCCCAGTTCTATTTCTCTGGCCTACACCAGAATCTTTTAACAGATATCTTTGTGTCTGAACAGTCAGCGAGACACTCAAGCTGTTTTTTTTTATGCCAAAAGGTGGATTACACCGAGATTTGAACCGTGGAAGAGGAAAACCACAGTTCTAGCTCTCTGGCCTACACCAGAATCTTTTAAACAGATATATTTGAGTCTGAACAGTCAGCGAGACACTGAAACTGTTTTTTTTATGAAAAAAGGTGGATTACACCCAGATTTCAACTGTGGAAGAGGAAAACCCCAGTTCTATTTCTCTGGCCTACACCAGAATCTTTTAACAGATATCTTTGTGTCTGAACAGTCAGCGAGACACTCAAGCTGTTTTTTTTTATGCAAAAAGGTGGATTACACCGAGATTTGAACCGTGGAAGAGGAAAACAAAAGTTCTAGCTCTCTGGCCTACACCAGAATCTTTTAAACAGATATATTTGTGTCTGAACAGTCAGCGAGACACTGAAACTGTTTTTTTTTATGTAAAAAAGGCAAAAAGGTGGATTACACCCAGATTTGAACCTTGGAAGAGGAAAACCACAGTTCTAGTTCTCTGGCCTACACCAGAATCTTTTAACAGATATATTTGTGTCTGAACAGTCAGCGAGACACTCAAACTGTTTTTTTTTATGAAAAAAGGTGGATTACACCCAGATTTCAACTGTGGAAGAGGAAAACCCCAGTTCTATTTCTCTGGCCTACACCAAAATCTTTTAACAGATATATTTGTGTCTGAACAGTCAGCGAGACACTCAAGCTGTTTTTTTTTATGCAAAAAGGTGGATTACACCGAGATGTGAACCGTGGAAGAGGAAAACCACAGTTCTAATTCTAAGGCCTACACCAGAATCTTTTAAACAGATATATTTGTGTCTGAACAGTCAGCGAGACACTGAAACTGTTTTTTTTTATGTAAAAAAGGCAAAAAGATGGATTACACCCAGATTTGAACCGTGGAAGAGGAAACCACAGTTCTAGTTCTCTGGCCTACACAAGAATCTTTCAAACAGATATATTTGTGTCTGAACAGTCAGCGAGACACTCAAACTGTTTTTTTTTATGAAAAAAGGTGGATTACACCCAGATTTCAACTGTGGAAGAGGAAAACCCCAGTTTTATTTCTCTGGCCTACACCAGAATCTTTTAACAGATATCTTTGTGTCTGAACAGTCAGCGAGACACTCAAACTGTTTTTTTTTATGCAAAAAGGTGGATTACACCGAGATTTGAACCGTGGAAGAGGAAAACCACTGTTTTAGTTCTATGGCCTACACCAGAATCTTTTAAACAGATATATTTGTGTCTGAACAGTCAGCGAGACACTCAAACTGTTTTTTTTATGCAAAAAGGTGGATTACACCCAGATTTGAACCGTGGAAGAGGAAAACCACAGTTCTAATTCTCTGGCCTACACCAGAATCTTTTAAACAAATATATTTGTGTCTGAGCAGTCAGAGAGACACTGAAACTGTTTTTCTTATGCAAAATGGTGGATTACACCCAGATTTGAACCGTGGAAGAGGAAAACCACAGTTCTAGCTCTCTGGCCTACACCAGAATCTTTTAAACAGATATATTTGAGTCTGAACAGTCAGCGAGACACTGAAACTGTTTTTTTTTATGCAAAAAGGTGGATTACACCCAGATTTGAACCATGGAAGTGGAAAACCACAGTTCTAGTTCTCTGGCCTACACCAGAATCTTTTTAACAGAAATATTTGTGTCTGAACAGTCAGCGAGACACTGAAACTGTTTTTTTTTATGTAAAAAAGGCAAAAAGGTGGATTACACCCAGATTTGAACCGTGGAAGAGGAAAACCAAAGTTCTAGTTCTCTGGCCTACACAAGAATCTTTCAAACAGATATATTTGTGTCTGAACAGTCAGCGAGACACTCAAACTGTTTTTTTTTTATGAAAAAAGGTGGATTACACCCAGATTTCAACTGTGGAAGAGGAAAACCCCAGTTCTATTTCTCTGGCCTACACCAGAATCTTTTAAACAGATATATTTGTGTCTGACCAGTCAGAGAGACACTGAAACTGTTTTTTTATGCAAAATGGTGGATTACACCCAGATTTGAACCGTGGAAGAGGAAAACCACAGTTCTAGCTCTCTGGCCTACACCAGAATCTTTTAAACAGATATATTTGAGTCTGAACAGTCAGCGAGACACTGAAACTGTTTTTTTTATGCAAAAAGGTGGATTACACCCAGATTTGAACCATGGAAGTGGAAAACCACAGTTCTAGTTCTCTGGCCTACACCAGAATCTTTTTAACGGATATATTTGTGTCTGAACAGTCAGCGAGACACTGAAACTGTTTTTTTTTATGTAAAAAAGGCAAAAAGGTGGATTACACCCAGATTTGAACCTTGGAAGAGGAAAACCACAGTTCTAGTTCTCTGGCCTACACCAGAATATTTTAAACAGATATATTTGTGTCTGAACAGTCAACGAGACACTCAAACTGTTTTTTTTTATGAAAAAAGGTGGATTACACCCAGATTTCAACTGTGGAAGAGGAAAACCCCAGTTCTATTTCTCTGGCCTACACCAGAATCTTTTAACAGATATATTTGTGTCTGAACAGTCAGCGAGACACTCAAACTGTTTTTTTTTATGAAAAAAGCTGGATTACACCCAGATTTCAACTGTGGAAGAGGAAAACCCCAGTTCTATTTCTCTGGCCTACACCAGAATCTTTTAACAGATATGTTTGTGTCTGAACAGTCAGCGAGACACTCAAGCTGTTTTTTTTTATGCAAAAAGGTGGATTACACCGAGATTTGATCCTTGGAAGAGGAAAACCACAGTTCTAGTTCTATGGCCTACACCAGAATCTTTTAAACAGATATATTTGTGTCTGAACAGTCAGCGAGACACTGAATCTGTTTTTTTTTATGTAAAAAAGGCAAAAAGGTGGATTACACCCAGATTTGAACCGTGGAAGAGGAAAACCACAGTTCTAGTTCTCTGGCCTACACAAGAATCTTTCAAACAGATATATTTGTGTCTGAACAGTCAGCGAGACACTCAAACTGGTTTTTTTTTATGAAAAAAGGTGGATTACACCCAGATTTCAACTGTGGAAGAGGAAAACCCCAGTTCTATTTCTCTGGCCTACACCAGAATCTTTTAACAGATATCTTTGTGTCTGAACAGTCAGCGAGACACTCAAGCTGTTTTTTTTTATGCAAAAAGGAGGATTACACCAAGATTTGAACCGTGGAAGAGGAAAACCACAGGTCTAGCTCTCTGGCCTACACCAGAATCTTTTAAACAGATATATTTGAGTCTGAACAGTCAGCGAGACACTGAAACTGTTTTTTTTATGCAAAAAGGTGGATTACACCCAGATTTGAACCATGGAAGTGGAAAACCACAGTTCTAGTTCTCTGGCCTACACCAGAATCTTTTTAACAGATATATTTGTGTCTGAACAGTCAGCGAGACACTGAAACTGTTTTTTTTTATGTAAAAAAGGCAAAAAGGTGGATTACACCCAGATTTGAACCGTGGAAGAGGAAAACCACAGTTCTAGTTCTCTGGCCTACACAAGAATCTTTCAAACAGATATATTTGTGTCTGAACAGTCAGCGAGACACTCAAACTGTTTTTTTTTTATGAAAAAAGGTGGATTACACCCAGATTTCAACTGTGGAAGAGGAAAACCCCAGTTCTATTTCTCTGGCCTACACCAGAATCTTTTAACAGATATCTTTGTGTCTGAACAGTCAGCGAGACACTCAAGCTGTTTTTTTTTATGCAAAAAGGTGGATTACACCGAGATTTGAACCGTGGAAGAGGAAAACCACAGTTCTAGTTCTATGGCCTACACCAGAATCTTTTAAACAGATATATTTGTGTCTGAACAGTCAGCGAGACACTCAAACTGTTTTTTTTTATGTAAAAAAGGCAAAAAGGTGAATTACACCGAGATTTGAACTGTGAAAGAGGAAAACCACAGTTCTAGTTCTCTGGCCTACACCAGAATCTTTTAAACAGATATATTTGAGTCTGAACAGTCAGCGAGACACTGAAACTGTTTTTTTTTATGCAAAAAGGTGGATTACACCCAGATTTGAACCATGGAAGTGGAAAACCACAGTTCTAGTTCTCTGGCCTACACCAGAATCTTTTTAACAGAAATATTTGTGTCTGAACAGTCAGCGAGACACTGAAACTGTTTTTTTTTATGTAAAAAAGGCAAAAAGGTGGATTACACCCAGATTTGAACCGTGGAAGAGGAAAACCAAAGTTCTAGTTCTCTGGCCTACACAAGAATCTTTCAAACAGATATATTTGTGTCTGAACAGTCAGCGAGACACTCAAACTGTTTTTTTTTTATGAAAAAAGGTGGATTACACCCAGATTTCAACTGTGGAAGAGGAAAACCCCAGTTCTATTTCTCTGGCCTACACCAGAATCTTTTAAACAGATATATTTGTGTCTGACCAGTCAGAGAGACACTGAAACTGTTTTTTTTATGCAAAATGGTGGATTACACCCAGATTTGAACCGTGGAAGAGGAAAACCACAGTTCTAGCTCTCTGGCCTACACCAGAATCTTTTAAACAGATATATTTGAGTCTGAACAGTCAGCGAGACACTGAAAATGTTTTTTTTATGCAAAAAGGTGGATTACACCCAGATTTGAACCATGGAAGTGGAAAACCACAGTTCTAGTTCTCTGGCCTACACCAGAATCTTTTTAACGGATATATTTGTGTCTGAACAGTCAGCGAGACACTCAAACTGTTTTTTTTTATGTAAAAAAGGCAAAAAGGTGAATTACACCGAGATTTGAACCGTGAAAGAGGAAAACCACAGTTCTAGTTCTCTGGCCTACACCAGAATCTTTTAAACAGATATATTTGTGTCTGAACAGTCAGCGAGACACTCAAACTGTTTTTTTTATGCAAAAAGGTGGATTACACCCAGATTTGAACCGTGGAAGAGGAAAACCACAGTTCTAATTCTCTGGCCTACACCAGAATCTTTTAAACAGATATATTTGTGTCTGACCAGTCAGAGAGACACTGAAACTGTTTTTTTTATGCAAAATGGTGGATTACACCCAGATTTCAACTGTGGAAGAGGAAAACCCCAGTTCTATTTCTCTGGCCTACACCAGAATCTTTTAAGCAGATATATTTGTGTCTGACCAGTCAAAGAGACACTGAAACTGTTTTTTTTATGCAAAATGGTGGATTACACCCAGATTTGAACCGTGGAAGAGGAAAACCACAGTTCTAGCTCTCTGGCCTACACCAGAATCTTTTAAACAGATATATTTGAGTCTGAACAGTCAGTGAGACACTGAAACTGTTTTTTTTATGCAAAAAGGTGGATTACACCCAGATTTGAACCATGGAAGTGGAAAACCACAGTTCTAGTTCTCTGGCCTACACCAGAATCTTTTTAACGGATATATTTGTGTCTGAACAGTCAGCGAGACACTGAAACTGTTTTTTTTTATGTAAAAAAGGCAAAAAGGTGGATTACACCCAGATTTGAACCTTGGAAGAGGAAAACCACAGTTCTAGTTCTCTGGCCTACACCAGAATATTTTAAACAGATATATTTGTGTCTGAACAGTCAAAGAGACACTCAAACTGGTTTTTTTTTATGAAAAAAGGTGGATTACACCCAGATTTCAACTGTGGAAGAGGAAAACCCCAGTTCTATTTCTCTGGCCTACACCAGAATCTTTTAACAGGTATATTTGTGTCTGAACAGTCAGCGAGACACTCAAACTGTTTTTTTTTATGAAAAAAGGTGGATTACACCCAGATTTCAACTGTGGAAGAGGAAAACCCCAGTTCTATTTCTCTGGCCTACACCAGAATCTTTTAACAGATATGTTTGTGTCTGAACAGTCAGCGAGACACTCAAGCTGTTTTTTTTTATGCAAAAAGGTGGATTACACCGAGATTTGAACCTTGGAAGAGGAAAACCACAGTTCTAGTTCTATGGCCTACACCAGAATCTTTTAAACAGATATATTTGTGTCTGAACAGTCAGCGAGACACTGAATCTGTTTTTTTTTATGTAAAAAAGGCAAAAAGGTGGATTACACCCAGATTTGAACCGTGGAAGAGGAAAACCACAGTTCTAGTTCTCTGGCCTACACAAGAATCTTTCAAACAGATATATTTGTGTCTGAACAGTCAGCGAGACACTCAAACTGGTTTTTTTTTATGAAAAAAGGTGGATTACACCCAGATTTCAACTGTGGAAGAGGAAAACCCCAGTTCTATTTCTCTGGCCTACACCAGAATCTTTTAACAGATATCTTTGTGTCTGAACAGTCAGCGAGACACTCAAGCTGTTTTTTTAATGCAAAAAGGTGGATTACACCGAGATTTGAACCGTGAAATAGGAAAACCACAGTTCTAGTTCTCTGGCCTACACCAGAATCTTTTAACAGATATATTTGTGTCTGAACAGTCAGCGAGACACTCAAGCTGTTTTTTTTATGCAAAAAGGTGGATTACACCGAGATTTGAACCGTGAAAGAGGAAAACCACAGTTCTAGTTCTCTGGCCTACACCAGAATCTTTTAAACAGATATATTTGTGTCTGAACAGTCAGGGAGACACTCAAACTGTTTTTTTTTATGCAAAAAGGTGGATTACACCCAGATTTGAACCGTGGAAGAGGAAAACCACATTTCTAGTTCTCTGGCCTACACAAGAAACTTTTAAACAGATTTATTTGTGTCTGAACAGTCAGCGAGACACTCAAACTGTTTTTTTTATGTAAAAAAAGTTAAGAGGTGGATTACACCCAGATTTGAACCGTGAAAGAGGAAAACCACAGTTCTAGTTCTCTGGCCTACACCAGAATCTTTTAAACAGATATATTTGTGTCTGAACAGTGAGCGAGACACTGAAACTGTTTTTTTTTATGCAAAAAAGTGGATTACACCCAGATTTCCACCGTGGAAGAGGAAAACCTCAGTTCTAGTTCTCTGGCCTACACCAGAAACTTTTAAACAGATTTATTTGTGTCTGAACAGTCAGCGAGACACTGAAACTGGTTTTTTTTTATGCAAAAAGGTGGATTACACCCAAATTTGAACCGTGGAAGAGCAAAATCACAGTTCTAGCTCTCTAGCCTACACCAGAATCTTTTAAACAGATATACTTGTGTCTGAATATTCAGCGAGACACTCAAACTGTTTTTTTATGTAAAAAAGGCAAAAATGTGGATTACACCCAGACATGAACCTTGGAAGAGGAAAACCACAGTTCTATTTCTCTGGCCTTCACCTGAATCTTTTAAACAGATATATTTGTGTCTGAACAGTCAGTGAGACACTGAAACTGTTTTTTTTATGCAAAAAGGTGGATTACACCCAGATTTGAACCGTGGAAGAGCAAAATCACAGTTCTAGTTCTCTGGCCTACACCAGAATCTTTTAAACAGATATACTTGTGTCTGAATAGTCAGCGAAACACTCAAACTGTTTTTTATTATGTAAAAAAGGCAAAAAGGTGGATTACACCCAGATTTCAACTGTGGAAGAGGAAAACCACAGTTCTAGTTCTCTGGCCTACACCAGAATCTTTTAAACAGATATATTTGAGTCTGAACAGTCAGCGAGACACTGAAACTGTTTTTTTTTATGCAAAAAGGTGGATTACACCCAGATTTGAACCATGGAAGTGGAAAACCACAGTTCTATTTCTCTGGCCTACACCAGAATCTTTTAAACAGATATATTTGTGTCTGAACAGTCAGCGAGACTCTGAAACTGTTTTTTTTTTATGCAAAAAGGTAGATTACACCCAGATTTGTACCGTGGAAGATGAAAACCACAGTTCTAGCTCACTGGCCTACACAAGAATCGTTCAAACAGATATATTTGTGTCTGAACAGTCAGCGAGACACTCAAACTGTTTTTTTTATGTAAAAAAGGCAAAAATGTGGATTACACCCAGACTTGAACCGTGGAAGAGGAAAACCACAGTTCTATTTCTCTGGCCTTCACCTGAATCTTTTAAACAGATATATTTGTGTCTGAACAGTCAGCGAGACACTTAAACTGTCTTTTTTTATGCAAAAAGGTGGAATACACCCAGATTCGAACCGTAGAAGAGAAAAACCACAGTTCTAGTTCTCTGGCCTACACCAGAATCTTTTAAACAGAAATATTTGTGTCTGAACAGTCAGCGAGACACTCAAACTGTTTTTTTTATGCAAAAAGGTGGATTACACCCAAATTTGAACCGTGAAAGAAGAAAACCACAGTTCTAGTTCTCTGGCCTACACCAGAATCTTTTAAACAGATATATTTGTGTCTGAACAGTCAGCAAGACACTCAAACTGTTTTTTTCATGCAAAAAGGTGGATTACACCCAGATTTGAACCGTGGAAGAGGAAAACCACAGTTCTTTTTCTCTGGCCTTCACCAGAATCTTTTAAACAGATATATTTGTGTCTGAACAGTCAGCGAGACACGGAAACTGTTTTTTTATGCAAAATGGTGGATTACACCCAGATTTGAACTGTGGAAGAGGAAAACCAAAGTTCTAGTTCTCTAGCCTACACCAGAATCTTTTAAACAGATATATTTGTGTCTGAACAGTCAGCGAGACACTCAAACTGTTTTTTTATCCAAAAAGGTGGATTACACCAAGATTTGAACCGTGGAAGAGGAAAACCACAGTTCTAGTTCTATGGCCTACACCAGAATCTTTTAAACAGATATATTTGTGTCTGAACAGTCAGCGAGACACTCAATCTGTTTTTTTTTATGTAAAAAAGGCAAAAAGGTGGACTACACCCAGATTTGAACCGTGAAAGAGGAAAACCACAGTTCTAGTTCTCTGGCCTACACCAGATTCTTGTAAACAGATATATTTGTGTCTGAACAGTCAGCGAGACACTCAAACTGTTTTTTTTATGCAAAAAGGTGGATTACACCCAGATTTCAACTGTGGAAGAGGAAAACCCCAGTTCTATTTCTCTGGCCTACACCAGAATCTTTTAACAGATATATTTGTGTCTGAACAGTCAGCGAGACACTCAAGCTGTTTTTTTTATGCAAAAAGGTGGATTACACTGAGATTTGAACCGTGAAAGAGGAAAACCACAGTTCTAGTTCTCTGGCCTACACCAGAATCTTTTAAACAGATATATTTGTGTCTGAACAGTCAGGGAGACACGCAAACTGTTTTTTTTTATGCAAAAAGGTGGATTACACCCAGATTTGAACCGTGGAAGAGGAAAACCACAGTTCTAGTTCTCTGGCCTACACCAGAAACTTTTAAACAGATTTATTTGTGTCTGAACAGTCAGTGAGACACTCAAACTGTTTTTTTTATGTAAAAAAAGTTAAAAGGTGAATTACACCCAGATTTGAACCGTGAAAGAGGAAAACCACATTTCTAGTTCTCTGGCCTACACCAGAATCTTTTAAACAGATATATTTGTTTCTGAACAGTCAGCGAGACACTGAAACTGTTTTTTTTCATGCAAAAAGGTGGATTACACCCAGATTTCCACTGTGGAAGAGGAAAACCACAGTTCTTTTTCTCTGGCCTTCACCAGAATCTTTTAAACAGATATATTTGTGTCTGAACAGTCAGCGAGACACGGAAACTGTTTTTTTATGCAAAATGGTGGATTACACCCAGATTTGAACTGTGGAAGAGGAAAACCAAAGTTCTAGTTCTCTAGCCTACACCAGAATCTTTTAAACAGATATATTTGTGTCTGAACAGTCAGCGAGACACTCAAACTGTTTTTTTTAATCAAAAAGGTGGATTACACCCAAATTTGAACCGTGAAAGAAGAAAACCACAGTTCTAGTTCTCTGGCCTACACCAGAATCTTTTAAACAGATATATTTGTGTCTGAACAGTCAGCAAGACACTCAAACTGTTTTTTTCATGCAAAAAGGTGGATTACACCCAGATTTGAACCGTGGAAGAGGAAAACCACAGTTCTTTTTCTCTGGCCTTCACCAGAATCTTTTAAACAGATATATTTGTGTCTGAACAGTCAGCGAGACACGGAAACTGTTTTTTTATGCAAAATGGTGGATTACACCCAGATTTGAACTGTGGAAGAGGAAAACCAAAGTTCTAGTTCTCTAGCCTACACCAGAATCTTTTAAACAGATATATTTGTGTCTGAACAGTCAGCGAGACACTCAAACTGTTTTTTTATCCAAAAAGGTGGATTACACCAAGATTTGAACCGTGGAAGAGGAAAACCACAGTTCTAGTTCTATGGCCTACACCAGAATCTTTTAAACAGATATATTTGTGTCTGAACAGTCAGCGAGACACTCAATCTGTTTTTTTTTGTGTAAAAAAGGCAAAAAGGTGGACTACACCCAGATTTGAACCGTGAAAGAGGAAAACCACAGTTCTAGTTCTCTGGCCTACACCAGATTCTTGTAAACAGATATATTTGTGTCTGAACAGTCAGCGAGACACTCAAACTGTTTTTTTTATGCAAAAAGGTGGATTACACCCAGATTTCAACTGTGGAAGAGGAAAACCCCAGCTCTATTTCTCTGGCCTACACCAGAATCTTTTAACAGATATATTTGTGTCTGAACAGTCAGCGAGACACTCAAGCTGTTTTTTTTATGCAAAAAGGTGGATTACACTGAGATTTGAACCGTGAAAGAGGAAAACCACAGTTCTAGTTCTCTGGCCTACACCAGAATCTTTTAAACAGATATATTTGTGTCTGAACAGTCAGGGAGACACGCAAACTGTTTTTTTTTATGCAAAAAGGTGGATTACACCCAGATTTGAACCGTGGAAGAGGAAAACCACAGTTCTAGTTCTCTGGCCTACACCAGAAACTTTTAAACAGATTTATTTGTGTCTGAACAGTCAGTGAGACACTCAAACTGTTTTTTTTATGTAAAAAAAGTTAAAAGGTGAATTACACCCAGATTTGAACCGTGAAAGAGGAAAACCACATTTCTAGTTCTCTGGCCTACACCAGAATCTTTTAAACAGATATATTTGTTTCTGAACAGTCAGCGAGACACTGAAACTGTTTTTTTTCATGCAAAAAGGTGGATTACACCCAGATTTCCACTGTGGAAGAGGAAAACCACAGTTCTTTTTCTCTGGCCTTCACCAGAATCTTTTAAACAGATATATTTGTGTCTGAACAGTCAGCGAGACACGGAAACTGTTTTTTTATGCAAAATGGTGGATTACACCCAGATTTGAACTGTGGAAGAGGAAAACCAAAGTTCTAGTTCTCTAGCCTACACCAGAATCTTTTAAACAGATATATTTGTGTCTGAACAGTCAGCGAGAAACTCAAACTGTTTTTTTATCCAAAAAGGTGGATTACACCAAGATTTGAACCGTGGAAGAGGAAAACCACAGTTCTAGTTCTATGGCCTACACCAGAATCTTTTAAACAGATATATTTGAGTCTGAACAGTCAGCGAGACACTGAAACTGTTTTTTTTTATGCAAAAAGGTGGATTACACCCAGATTTGAACCATGGAAGTGGAAAACCACAGTTCTATTTCTCTGGCCTACACCAGAATCTTTTAAACAGATATATTTGTGTCTGAACAGTCAGCGAGACTCTGAAACTGTTTTTTTTTTATGCAAAAAGGTAGATTACACCCAGATTTGTACCGTGGAAGATGAAAACCACAGTTCTAGCTCACTGGCCTACACAAGAATCGTTCAAACAGATATATTTGTGTCTGAACAGTCAGCGAGACACTCAAACTGTTTTTTTTATGTAAAAAAGGCAAAAATGTGGATTACACCCAGACTTGAACCGTGGAAGAGGAAAACCACAGTTCTATTTCTCTGGCCTTCACCTGAATCTTTTAAACAGATATATTTGTGTCTGAACAGTCAGCGAGACACTTAAACTGTCTTTTTTTATGCAAAAAGGTGGAATACACCCAGATTCGAACCGTAGAAGAGAAAAACCACAGTTCTAGTTCTCTGGCCTACACCAGAATCTTTTAAACAGAAATATTTGTGTCTGAACAGTCAGCGAGACACTCAAACTGTTTTTTTTATGCAAAAAGGTGGATTACACCCAAATTTGAACCGTGAAAGAAGAAAACCACAGTTCTAGTTCTCTGGCCTACACCAGAATCTTTTAAACAGATATATTTGTGTCTGAACAGTCAGCAAGACACTCAAACTGTTTTTTTCATGCAAAAAGGTGGATTACACCCAGATTTGAACCGTGGAAGAGGAAAACCACAGTTCTTTTTCTCTGGCCTTCACCAGAATCTTTTAAACAGATATATTTGTGTCTGAACAGTCAGCGAGACACGGAAACTGTTTTTTTATGCAAAATGGTGGATTACACCCAGATTTGAACTGTGGAAGAGGAAAACCAAAGTTCTAGTTCTCTAGCCTACACCAGAATCTTTTAAACAGATATATTTGTGTCTGAACAGTCAGCGAGACACTCAAACTGTTTTTTTATCCAAAAAGGTGGATTACACCAAGATTTGAACCGTGGAAGAGGAAAACCACAGTTCTAGTTCTATGGCCTACACCAGAATCTTTTAAACAGATATATTTGTGTCTGAACAGTCAGCGAGACACTCAATCTGTTTTTTTTTATGTAAAAAAGGCAAAAAGGTGGACTACACCCAGATTTGAACCGTGAAAGAGGAAAACCACAGTTCTAGTTCTCTGGCCTACACCAGATTCTTGTAAACAGATATATTTGTGTCTGAACAGTCAGCGAGACACTCAAACTGTTTTTTTTATGCAAAAAGGTGGATTACACCCAGATTTCAACTGTGGAAGAGGAAAACCCCAATTCTATTTCTCTGGCCTACACCAGAATCTTTTAACAGATATATTTGTGTCTGAACAGTCAGCGAGACACTCAAGCTGTTTTTTTTATGCAAAAAGGTGGATTACACTGAGATTTGAACCGTGAAAGAGGAAAACCACAGTTCTAGTTCTCTGGCCTACACCAGAATCTTTTAAACAGATATATTTGTGTCTGAACAGTCAGGGAGACACGCAAACTGTTTTTTTTTATGCAAAAAGGTGGATTACACCCAGATTTGAACCGTGGAAGAGGAAAACCACAGTTCTAGTTCTCTGGCCTACACCAGAAACTTTTAAACAGATTTATTTGTGTCTGAACAGTCAGTGAGACACTCAAACTGTTTTTTTTATGTAAAAAAAGTTAAAAGGTGAATTACACCCAGATTTGAACCGTGAAAGAGGAAAACCACATTTCTAGTTCTCTGGCCTACACCAGAATCTTTTAAACAGATATATTTGTTTCTGAACAGTCAGCGAGACACTGAAACTGTTTTTTTTCATGCAAAAAGGTGGATTACACCCAGATTTCCACTGTGGAAGAGGAAAACCACAGTTCTTTTTCTCTGGCCTTCACCAGAATCTTTTAAACAGATATATTTGTGTCTGAACAGTCAGCGAGACACGGAAACTGTTTTTTTATGCAAAATGGTGGATTACACCCAGATTTGAACTGTGGAAGAGGAAAACCAAAGTTCTAGTTCTCTAGCCTACACCAGAATCTTTTAAACAGATATATTTGTGTCTGAACAGTCAGCGAGACACTCAAACTGTTTTTTTTAATCAAAAAGGTGGATTACACCCAAATTTGAACCGTGAAAGAAGAAAACCACAGTTCTAGTTCTCTGGCCTACACCAGAATCTTTTAAACAGATATATTTGTGTCTGAACAGTCAGCAAGACACTCAAACTGTTTTTTTCATGCAAAAAGGTGGATTACACCCAGATTTGAACCGTGGAAGAGGAAAACCACAGTTCTAGTTCTCTGGCCTACACCAGAATCTTTTAAACAGATATATTTGTGTCTGAACAGTCAGGGAGACACGCAAACTGTTTTTTTTTATGCAAAAAGGTGGATTACACCCAGATTTGAACCGTGGAAGAGGAAAACCACAGTTCTAGTTCTCTGGCCTACACCAGAAACTTTTAAACAGATTTATTTGTGTCTGAACAGTCAGTGAGACACTCAAACTGTTTTTTTTATGTAAAAAAAGTTAAAAGGTGAATTACACCCAGATTTGAACCGTGAAAGAGGAAAACCACATTTCTAGTTCTCTGGCCTACACCAGAATCTTTTAAACAGATATATTTGTTTCTGAACAGTCAGCGAGACACTGAAACTGTTTTTTTTCATGCAAAAAGGTGGATTACACCCAGATTTCCACTGTGGAAGAGGAAAACCACAGTTCTATTTCTCTGGCCTACACCAGAATCTTTTAAACAGATATCTTTGTGTCTGACCAGTCAGCGAGACACTGAAACTTTTTTTTTTATGCAAAATGGTGGATTACACCCAGATTTGAACCGTGGAAGGGGAAAACCACAGTTCTAGTTCTCTGGCCTACACCAGAAACTTTTAAACATATATATTTGTGTCTGAACAGTCAGCGAGACACTGAAACTGTTTTTTTTTATGTAAAAAAGGCAAAAAGGTGGATTGCACCCAGATTTGAACCGTGGAAGAGGAAAACCACAGTTCTAGTTCTCTGGCCTACACAAGAATCTTTCAAGCAGATATATTTGTGTCTGAACAATCAGCAAGACACTCAAACTGTTTTTTTTTATGCAAAAAGGTGGATTACACCCAAATTTGAACCGTGGAAGAGGAAAACCAAAGTTCTAGTTCTCTGGCCTACACCAGAATCTTTTAAACAGAAATATGTGTGTCTGAACAGTCAGCGAGACACTCAAACTGTTTTTTTTTATGCAAAAAGGTGGATTACACCCAAATTTGAACCGTGGAAGAGGAAAACCACACTTCTAGTTCTATGTCCTACACCAGAATCTTTTAAACAGATATATTTGTGTCTGAACAGTTAGCGAGACACTGAAACTTTTTTTTTATGTAAAAAAGGCAAAAAGGTGGATTACACCCAGATTTGAACCGTGGAAGATGAAAACCACAGTTCTAGTTCACTGGCCTACACAAGGACCTTTCAAACAGATATATTTGTGTCTGAACAGTCAGCGAGACACTAAAACTGTTTTTTTTTATGCAAAAAGGTGGAATACACCCAGATTTGAACCGTAGAAGAGGAAAACCACAGTTCTAGTTCTCTGGCCTACACCAGAATCTTTTAAACAGATATATTTGTGTCTGAAGAGTCAGCGAGACACTGAAACTGTTTTTTTTTTATGTAAAAAAGGCAAAAAGGTGGATTACACCCAGATTTGAACCTTGGAAGAGGAAAACCACAGTTCTAGTTCTCTGGCCTACACCAGAATCTTTTAACAGATATATTTGTGTCTGAACAGTCAGCGAGACACTCAAACTGTTTTTTTTTTATGAAAAAAGGTGGATTACACCCAGATTTCAACTGTGGAAGAGGAAAACCCCAGTTCTATTTCTCTGGCCTACACCAGAATCTTTTAACAGATATATTTGTGTCTGAACAGTCAGCGAGACACTCAAGCTGTTTTTTTTATGCAAAAAGGTGGATTACACCGAGATTTGAACCGTGGAAGAGGAAAACCACAGTTCTAGTTCTATGGCCTACACCAGAATCTTTTAAACAGATATATTTGTGTCTGAACAGTCAGCGAGACACTGAAACTGTTTTTTTTTATGTAAAAAAGGCAAAAAGGTGGATTACACCCAGATTTGAACCGTGGAAGAGGAAAACCACAGTTCTAGTTCTCTGGCCTACACAAGAATCTTTCAAACAGATATATTTGTGTCTGAACAGTCAGCGAGACACTCAAACTGTTTTTTTTTTATGAAAAAAGGTGGATTACACCCAGATTTCAACTGTGGAAGAGGAAAACCCCAGTTCTATTTCTCTGGCCTACACCAGAATCTTTTAACAGATATCTTTGTGTCTGAACAGTCAGCGAGACACTCAAGCTGTTTTTTTTTATGCAAAAAGGTGGATTACACCGAGATTTGAACCGTGGAAGAGGAAAACCACAGTTCTAGTTCTCTGGCCTACATCAGAATCTTTTAAACAGATATATTTGTGTCTGAACAGTCAGCGAGACACTCAAACTGTTTTTTTTATGCAAAAAGGTGGATTACACCCAGATTTGAACCGTGGAAGAGGAAAACCACAGTTCTAATTCTCTGGCCTACACCAGAATCTTTTAAACAGATATATTTGTGTCTGACCAGTCAGAGAGACACTGAAACTGTTTTTTTTATGCAAAATGGTGGATTACACCCAGATTTGAACCGTGGAAGAGGAAAACCACAGTTCTAGTTCTCTGGCCTACACCAGAATCTTTTAAACAGATATATTTGAGTCTGAACAGTCAGCGAGACACTGAAACTGTATTTTTTTATGTAAAAAAGGCAAAAAGGTGGATTACACCCAGATTTGAACCGTGGAAGAGGAAAACCACAGTTCTAGTTCTCTGGCCTACACAAGAATCTTTCAAACAGATATATTTGTGTCTGAACAGTCAGCGAGACACTCAAACTGTTTTTTTATGTAAAAAAGGCAAAAATGTGGATTACACCCAGACTTGAACCGTGGAAGAGGAAAACCACAGTTCTATTTCTCTGGCCTTCACCTGAATCTTTTAAACAGATATTTTTGTGTCTGAACAGTCAGTGAGACACTGAAACTGTTTTTTTATGCAAAAAGGTGGATTACACCCAGATTTGAACTGTGGAAGAGGAAAATCAAAGTTCTAGTTCTCTGGCCTACACCAGAATCTTTTAAACAGAAATATTTGTGTCTGAACAGTCAGCGAGACACTCAAACTGTTTTTTTTTATGTAAAAAAGGCAAAAAGGTGGATTCAACCCAGATTTCAACCGTGGAAGAAGGAAACCACAGTTCTAGTTCTCTGGCCTACACCAGAATCTTTTAAACAGATATATTTGTGTCTGAACAGTCAGCAAGACACTGAAACTGTTTTTTTTTTATGTAAGAAAGGCAAAAAGGTGGATTACACCAAGATTTGAAACGTGAAAGAGGAAAACCACAGTTCTATTTCTCTGGCCTACACCAGAATCTTTTAAACAGATATATTTGTGTCTGAACAGTCAGCGAGACACTGAAACTGTTTTTTTTTTATGCAGAAAGGTGGATTACACCCTGATTTCAACCGTGGAAGAGGAAAACCACAGTTCTATATCTCTGGCCTACACCAGAATCTTTTAAACAGATATATTTGTGTCTGAACAGTCAGCGAGACACTGAAACTGTTTTTTTTTTATGCAGAAAGGTGGATTACACCCTGATTTCAACCGTGGAAGAGGAAAACCACAGTTCTATTTCTCTGGCCTACACCAGAATCTTTTAACAGATATCTTTGTGTCTGAACAGTCAGCGAGACACTCAAGCTGTTTTTTTTTATGCAAAAAGGTGGATTACACCGAGATTTGAACCGTGGAAGAGGAAAACCACAGTTCTAGTTCTCTGGCCTACACCAGAATCTTTTAAACAGATATATTTGTGTCTGAACAGTCAGCGAGACACTCAAACTGTTTTTTTTATGCAAAAAGGTGGATTACACCCAGATTTGAACCGTGGAAGAGTAAAACCACAGTTCTAATTCTCTGGCCTACACCAGAATCTTTTAAACAGATATATTTGTGTCTGACCAGTCAGAGAGACACTGAAACTGTTTTTTTTATGCAAAATGGTGGATTACACCCAGATTTGAACCATGGAAGAGGAAAACCACAGTTCTAGTTCTCTGGCCTACACCAGAATCTTTTAAACAGATATATTTGAGTCTGAACAGTCAGCGAGACACTGAAACTGTATTTTTTTATGTAAAAAAGGCAAAAAGGTGGATTACACCCAGATTTGAACCGTGGAAGAGGAAAACCACAGTTCTAGTTCTCTGGCCTACACAAGAATCTTTCAAACAGATATATTTGTGTCTGAACAGTCAGCGAGACACTCAAACTGTTTTTTTATGTAAAAAAGGCAAAAATGTGGATTACACCCAGACTTGAACCGTGGAAGAGGAAAACCACAGTTCTATTTCTCTGGCCTTCACCTGAATCTTTTAAACAGATATTTTTGTGTCTGAACAGTCAGTGAGACACTGAAACTGTTTTTTTATGCAAAAAGGTGGATTACACCCAGATTTGAACTGTGGAAGAGGAAAATCAAAGTTCTAGTTCTCTGGCCTACACCAGAATCTTTTAAACAGAAATATTTGTGTCTGAACAGTCAGCGAGACACTCAAACTGTTTTTTTTTATGTAAAAAAGGCAAAAAGGTGGATTCAACCCAGATTTCAACCGTGGAAGAAGGAAACCACAGTTCTAGTTCTCTGGCCTACACCATAATCTTTTAAACAGATATATTTGTGTCTGAACAGTCAGCAAGACACTGAAACTGTTTTTTTTTTATGTAAGAAAGGCAAAAAGGTGGATTACACCAAGATTTGAAACGTGAAAGAGGAAAACCACAGTTCTATTTCTCTGGCCTACACCAGAATCTTTTAAACAGATATATTTGTGTCTGAACAGTCAGCGAGACACTGAAACTGTTTTTTTTTTATGCAGAAAGGTGGATTACACCCTGATTTCAACCGTGGAAGAGGAAAACCACAGTTCTATATCTCTGGCCTACACCAGAATCTTTTAAACAGATATATTTGTGTCTGAACAGTCAGCGAGACACTGAAACTGTTTTTTTTTTATGCAGAAAGGTGGATTACACCCTGATTTCAACCGTGGAAGAGGAAAACCACAGTTCTATATCTCTGGCCTACACCAGAATCTTTTAAACAGATATATTTGTGTCTGAACAGTCAGCGAGAAACTCAAACTGTTTTTTTTATGCAAAAAGGTGGATTACACCCAGATTTGAACCGTGGAAGAGGAAAACCACAGTTCTAGTTCTCTGGCCTAAACCAGAATCTTATAAACAGATATATTTGTGTCTGAACAGTCAGCGAGACACTCAAACTGTCTTTTTTTATGCAAAAAGGTGGAATACTCCCAGATTCGAACCGTAGAAGAGGAAAACCACAGTTCTAGTTCTCTGGCCTACTCCAGAATCTTTTAAACAGATATATTTGTGTCTGAACAGTCAGCGAGACACTCAAACTGTTTTTTTTTATGTAAAAAAGGCAAAAAGGTGGATTACACCCAGATTTCAACCGTGGAAGAAGGAAACCACAGTTCTAGTTCTCTGGCCTACACCAGAATCTTTTAAACAGATATATTTGTGTCTGAACAGTCAGCGAGACACTCAAACTGTTTTTTTTATCCAAAAAGGTGGATTACACCAAGATTTGAACCGTGGAAGAGGAGAACCACATTTCTAGTTCTATGGCCTACACCAGAATCTTTTAAACAGATATATTTGTGTCTGAACAGTCAGCGAGACACTCAAACTGTTTTTTTTTATGCAAAAAGGTGGATTACACCCAGATTTCAACTGTGGAAGAGGAAAACCCCAGTTCTGTTTCTCTGGCCTACACCAGAATCTTTTAACAGATATATTTGTGTCTGAACAGTCAGCGAGACACTCAAGCTGTTTTTTTTATGCAAAAAGGTGGATTACACCGAGATTTGAACCGTGAAAGAGGAAAACCACAGTTCTAGTTCTCTGGCCTACACCAAAATCTTTTAAACAGATATATTTGTGTCTGAACAGTCAGGGAGACACTAAAACTGTTTTTTTTTATGCAAAAAGGTGGATTACACCCAGATTTGAACCGTGGAAGAGGAAAACCACAGTTCTAGTTCTCTGGCCTACACAAGAAACTTTTAAACAGATTTATTTGTGTCTGAACAGTCAGCGAGACACTCAAACTGTTTTTTTTATGTAAAAAAAGTTAAGAGGTGGATTACACCCAGATTTGAACCGTGAAAGAGGAAAACCACAGTTCTAGTTCTCTGGCCTACACCAGAATCTTTTAAACAGATATATTTGTGTCTGAACAGTGAGCGAGACACTGAAACTGTTTTTTTTTTATGCAAAAAAGTGGATTACACCCAGATTTCCACCGTGGAAGAGGAAAACCACAGTTCTAGTTCTCTGGCCTACACCAGAAACTTTTAAACAGATTTATTTGTGTCTGAACAGTCAGCGAGACACTGAAACTGTTTTTTTTTATGCAAAAAGGTGGATTACACCCAGATTTGAACCGTGGAAGAGCAAAATCACAGTTCTAGCTCTCTAGCCTACACCAGAATCTTTTAAACAGATATACTTGTGTCTGAATATTCAGCGAGACACTCAAACTGTTTTTTTATGTAAAAAAGGCAAAAATGTGGATTACACCCAGACATGAACCTTGGAAGCGGAAAACCACAGTTCTATTTCTCTGGCCTTCACCTGAATCTTTTAAACAGATATATTTGTGTCTGAACAGTCAGTGAGACACTGAAACTGTTTTTTTTATGCAAAAAGGTGGATTACACCCAGATTTGAACTGTGGAAGAGGAAAACCAAAGTTCTAGTTCTCTGGCCTACACCAGAATCTTTTAAACAGAAATATTTGTGTCTGAACAGTCAGCGAGACACTCAAACTGTTTTTTTTATGCAAAAAGGTGGATTACACCCAAATTTGAACCGTGGAAGAGGAAAACCACATTTCTAGTTCTATGGCCTACACCAGAATCTTTTAAACAGATATATTTGTGTCTGAACAGTCAGCGAGACACTCAAACTGTTTTTTTTTATGTAAAAAAGGCAAAAAGGTGGATTACACCGAGATTTGAACCGTGAAAGAGGAAAACCACAGTTCTAGTTCTCTGGCCTACACCAGAATCTTTTAAACAGATATATTTGTGTCTGAACAGTCAGCGAGACACTCAAACTGTTTTTTTTTATGCAAAAAGGTGGATTACACCCAAATTTGAACCGTGGAAGAGGAAAACAACAGTTCTAGTTCTATGGCCTACACCAGAATCTTTTAAACAGATATATTTGTGTCTGAACAGTCAGCGAGACACTCAAACTGTTTTTTTCTTTATGTAAAAAAGGGAAAAAGGTGGATTACACCGAGATTTGAACCGTGAAAGAGGAAAACCACAGTTCTAGTTCTCTGGCCTACACCAGAATCTTTTAAACAGATATATTTGTGTCTGAACAGTCAGCAAGACACTCAAACTTTTCTTTTTATGCAAAAAGGTGGATTAAACCCAGATTTGAACCGTGGAAGAGGAAAACCACAGTTCTATTTCTCTGGCCTTCACCAGAATCTTTTAAACAGATATATTTGTGTCTGAACAGTCAGCGAGACACGGAAACTGTTTTTTTTATGCAAAATGGTGGATTACACCCAGATTTGAACTGTGGAAGAGGAAAACCAAATTTCTAGTTCTCTAGCCTACACCAGAATCTTTTAAACAGATATATTTGTGTCTGAACAGTCAGCGAGACACTCAAACTGTTTTTTTTATCCAAAAAGTTGGATTACACCAAGATTTGAACCGTGGAAGAGGAGAACCACAGTTCTAGTTCTATGGCCTACACCAGAATCTTTTAAACAGATATATTTGTGTCTGAACAGTCAGCGAGACACTCAAACTGTTTTTTTTATGCAAAAAGGTGGATTACACCCAGATTTCAACTGTGGAAGAGGAAAACACCAGTTCTATTTCTCTGGCCTACACCAGAATCTTTTAACAGATATATTTGTGTCTGAACAGTCAGCGAGACACTCAAGCTGTTTTTTTTATGCAAAAAGGTGGATTACACCGAGATTTGAACTGTGAAAGAGGAAAACCACAGTTCTAGTTCTCTGGCCTACACCAGAATCTTTTAAACAGATATATTTGTGTCTGAACAGTCAGGGAGACACTCAAACTGTTTTTTTTTATGCAAAAAGGTGGATTACACCCAGATTTGAACCGTGGAAGAGGAAAACCACAGTTCTAGTTTTCTGGCCTACACAAGAAACTTTTAACCAGATTTATTTGTGTCTGAACAGTCAGCGAGACACTCAAACTGTTTTTTTTATGTAAAAAAAGTTAAGAGGTGGATTACACCCAGATTTGAACCGTGAAAGAGGAAAACCACAGTTCTAGTTCTCTGGCCTACACCAGAATCTTTTAAACAGATATATTTGTGTCTGAACAGTGAGCGAGACACTGAAACTGTTTTTTTTTTATGCAAAAAAGTGGATTACACCCAGATTTCCACCGTGGAAGAGGAAAACCACAGTTCTAGTTCTCTGGCCTACACCAGAAACTTTTAAACAGATTTATTTGTGTCTGAACAGTCAGCGAGACACTGAAACTGGTTTTTTTTTATGCAAAAAGGTGGATTACACCCAAATTTGAACCGTGGAAGAGCAAAATCACAGTTCTAGCTCTCTAGCCTACACCAGAATCTTTTAAACAGATATACTTGTGTCTGAATATTCAGCGAGACACTCAAACTGTTTTTTTATGTAAAAAAGGCAAAAATGTGGATTACACCCAGACATGAACCTTGGAAGAGGAATACCACAGTTCTATTTCTCTGGCCTTCACCTGAATCTTTTAAACAGATATATTTGTGTCTGAACAGTCAGTGAGACACTGAAACTGTTTTTTTTATGCAAAAAGGTGGATTACACCCAGATTTGAACTGCGGAAGAGGAAAACCAAAGTTCTAGTTCTCTGGCCTACACCAGAATCTTTTAAACAGAAATATTTGTGTCTGAACAGTCAGCGAGACACTCAAACTGTTTTTTTTATGCAAAAAGGTGGATTACACCCAAATTTGAACCGTGGAAGAGGAAAACCACAGTTCTAGTTCTATGGCCTACACCAGAATCTTTTAAACAGATATATTTGTGTCTGAACAGTCAGCGAGACACTCAAACTGTTTTTTTTTATGTAAAAAAGGCAAAAAGGTGGATTACACCGAGATTTGAACCGTGAAAGAGGAAAACCACAGTTCTAGTTCTCTGGCCTACACCAGAATCTTTTAAACAGATATATTTGTGTCTGAACAGTCAGCGAGACACTCAAACTGTTTTTTTTTATGCAAAAAGGTGGATTACACCCAGTTTGAACCGTGGAAGAGGAAAACCACAGTTCTATTTCTCTGGCCTTCACCAGAATCTTTTAAACAGATATATTTGTGTCTGAACAGTCAGCGAGACATGGAAACTGTTTTTTTATGCAAAAAGTTGGATTACACCCAGATTTGAACTGGGGAAGAGGAAAACAAAAGTCCTAGTTCTCTAGCCTACACCAGAATCTTTTAAACAGATATATTTGTGTCTGAACAGTCAGTGAGACTCTCAAACTGTTTATTTTATCCAAAAAGGTGGATTACACCAAGATTTGAGCCGCGGAAGAGGAAAACCACAGTTCTAGTTCTATGGCCTACACCAGAATCTTTTAAACAGATATATTTGTGTCTGAACAGTCAGCGAGACACTCAAACTGTTTTTTTTTATGTAAAAAAGGCAAAACGGTGGATTACACCGAGATTTGAACCGTGAAAGAGGAAAACCACAGTTCTAGTTATCTGGCCTACACCAGAATCTTTTAAACAGATATATTTGTGTCTGAACAGTCAGCAAGACACTCAAACTGTTTTTTTTTTATGCAAAAAGGTGGATTACACCCAGATTTCCACCGTGGAAGAGGAAAACCACAGTTCTATTTCTCTGGCCTACACCAAAAACGTTTAAACAGATTTATTTGTGTCTGAACAGTCAGCGAGACACTGAAACTGTTTTTTTTTAAGCAAAAAGGTGGATTACACCCAGATTTGAACCGTGGAAGAGCAAAATCACAGTTCTAGTTCTCTGGCCTACACCAGAATCTTTTAAACAGATATACTTGTGTCTGAATAGTCAGCGAAACACTCAAACTGTTTTTTATTATGTAAAAAAGGCAAAAAGGTGGATTACACCCAGATTTCAACTGTGGAAGAGGAAAACCACAGTTCTAGTTCTCTGGCCTACACCAGAATCTTTTAAACAGATATATTTGAGTCTGAACAGTCAGCGAGACACTGAAACTGTTTTTTTTTATGCAAAAAGGTGGATTACACCCAGATTTGAACCATGGAAGTGGAAAACCACAGTTCTATTTCTCTGGCCTACACCAGAATCTTTTAAACAGATATATTTGTGTCTGAACAGTCAGCGAGACACACAAACTGTTTTTTTTATGTAAAAAAGGCAAAAATGTGGATTACACCCAGACTTGAACCGTGGAAGAGGAAAACCACAGTTCTAGTTCACTGGCCTACACAAGAATCGTTCAAACAGATATATTTGTGTCTCAACAGTCAGCGAGACACACAAACTGTTTTTTTTATGTAAAAAAGGCAAAAATGTGGATTACACCCAGACTTGAACCGTGGAAGAGGAAAACCACAGTTCTATTTCTCTGGCCTTCACCTGAATCTTTTAAACAGATATATTTGTGTCTGAACAGTCAGCGAGACACTCAAACTGTTTTTTTTTATGCAAAAAGGTGGATTACACCCAAATTTGAACCGTGAAAGAAGAAAACCACAGTTCTAGTTCTCTGGCCTACACCAGAATCTTTTAAACAGATATATTTGTGTCTGAACAGTCAGCAAGACACTCAAACTGTTTTTTTCATGCAAAAAGGTGGATTACACCCAGATTTGAACCGTGGAAGAGGAAAACCACAGTTCTTTTTCTCTGGCCTTCACCAGAATCTTTAAACAGATATATTTGTGTCTGAACAGTCAGCGAGACACGGAAACTGTTTTTTTATGCAAAATGGTGGATTACACCCAGATTTGAACTGTGGAAGAGGAAAACCAAAGTTCTAGTTCTCTAGCCTACACCAGAATCTTTTAAACAGATATATTTGTGTCTGAACAGTCAGCGAGACACTCAAACTGTTTTTTTATCCAAAAAGGTGGATTACACCAAGATTTGAACCGTGGAAGAGGAAAACCACAGTTCTAGTTCTATGGCCTACACCAGAATCTTTTAAACAGATATATTTGTGTCTGAACAGTCAGCAAGACACTCAATCTGTTTTTTTTTATGTAAAAAAGGCAAAAAGGTGGACTACACCCAGATTTGAACCGTGAAAGAGGAAAACCACAGTTCTAGTTCTCTGGCCTACACCAGATTCTTGTAAACAGATATATTTGTGTCTGAACAGTCAGCGAGACACTCAAACTGTTTTTTTTATGCAAAAAGGTGGATTACACCCAGATTTCAACTGATGAAGAGGAAAACCCCAGTTCTATTTCTCTGGCCTACACCAGAATCTTTTAACAGATATATTTGTGTCTGAACACTCAGCGAGACACTCAAGCTGTTTTTTTTATGCAAAAAGGTGGATTACACTGAGATTTGAACCGTGAAAGAGGAAAACCACAGTTCTAGTTCTCTGGCCTACACCAGAATCTTTTAAACAGATATGTTTGTGTCTGAACAGTCAGGGAGACACTCAAACTGTTTTTTTTATGCAAAAAGGTGGATTACACCCAGATTTGAACCGTGGAAGAGGAAAACCACAGTTCTAGTTCTCTGGCCTACACCAGAAACTTTTAAACAGATTTATTTGTGTCTGAACAGTCAGTGAGACACTCAAACTGTTTTTTTTATGTAAAAAAAGTTAAAAGGTGAATTACACCCAGATTTGAACCGTGAAAGAGGAAAACCACAGTTCTAGTTCTCTGGCCTACACCAGAATCTTTTAAACAGATATATTTGTTTCTGAACAGTCAGCGAGACACTGAAACTGTTTTTTTTCATGCAAAAAGGTGGATTACACCCAGATTTCCACTGTGGAAGAGGAAAACCACAGTTCTATTTCTCTGGCCTACACCAGAATCTTTTAAACAGATATATTTGTGTCTGACCAGTCAGCGAGACACTGAAACTTTTTTTTTTATGCAAAATGGTGGATTACACCCAGATTTGAACCGTGGAAGAGGAAAACCACAGTTCTAGTTCTCTGGCCTACACCAGAAACTTTTAAACATCTATATTTGTGTCTGAACAGTCAGCGAGACACTGAAACTGTTTTTTTTTATGTAAAAAAGGCAAAAAGGTGGATTGCACCCAGATTTGAACCGTGGAAGAGGAAAACCACAGTTCTAGTTCTCTGGCCTACACAAGAATCTTTCAAGCAGATATATTTGTGTCTGAACAATCAGCGAGACACTCAAACTGTTTTTTTATATGCAAAAAGGTGGATTACACCCAAATTTGAACCGTGGAAGAGGAAAACCAAAGTTCTAGTTCTCTGGCCTACACCAGAATCTTTTAAACAGAAATATGTGTGTCTGAACAGTCAGCGAGACACTCAAACTGTTTTTTTTTATGCAAAAAGGTGGATTACACCCAAATTTGAACCGTGGAAGAGGAAAACCACACTTCTAGTTCTATGTCCTACACCAGAATCTTTTAAACAGATATATTTGTGTCTGAACAGTTAGCGAGACACTGAAACTTTTTTTTTATGTAAAAAAGGCAAAAAGGTGGATTACACCAAGATTTGAACCGTGGAAGATGAAAACCACAGTTCTAGTTCACTGGCCTACACAAGGACCTTTCAAACAGATATATTTGTGTCTGAACAGTCAGCGAGACACTAAAACAGTTTTTTTTATGTAAAAAAGGCAAAAATGTGGATTACACCCAGATTTGAACCGTGGAAGAGGAAAACCACAGTTCTAGTTCTCTGGCCTAAACCAGAATCTTTTAAACAGATATATTTGAGTCTGAACAGTCAGCGAGACACTCAAACTGTCTTTTTTTATGCAAAAAGGTGGAATACACCCAGATTTGAACCGTAGAAGAGGAAAACCACAGTTCTAGTTCTCTGGCCTACACCAGAATCTTTTAAACAGATATATTTGTGTCTGAACAGTCAGCGAGACACTGAAACTGTTTTTTTTTTATGTAAAAAAGGCAAAAAGGTAAATTACACCCAGATTTGAACCGTGGAAGAGGAAAACCACAGTTCTATTTCTCTGGCCTACACCAGAATCTTTTAAACAGAAATATTTGTGTCTGAACAGTCAGCGAGACACTCAAACAGTTTTTTTTAATCCAAAAAGGTGGATTACACCGAGATTTGAACCGTGGAAGAGGAAAACCACAGTTCTAGTTCTATGGCCTACACCAGAATCTTTTAACAGATATATTTGTGTCTGAACAGTCAGCGAGACACTCAAACTGTTTTTTTTTATGCAAAAAGGTGGATTACACCCAGATTTCAACTGTGGAAGAGGAAAACCCCAGTTCTATTTCTCTGGTCTACACCAGAATCTTTTAACAGATATATTTGTGTCTGAACAGTCAGCGAGACACTCAAGCTGTTTTTTTTTATGCAAAAAGGTGGATTACACCGAGATTTGAACCGTGGAAGAGGAAAACCACAGTTCTAGTTCTATGGCCTACACCAGAATCTTTTAAACAGATATATTTGTGTCTGAACAGTCAGCGAGACACTGAAACTGTTTTTTTTTTATGTAAAAAAGGCAAAAAGGTGGATTACACCCAGATTTGAACCGTGGAAGAGGAAAACCACAGTTCTATTTCTCTGGCCTACACCAGAATCTTTTAAACAGAAATATTTGTGTCTGAACAGTCAGCGAGACGCTCAAACAGTTTTTTTTTATCCAAAAAGGTGGATTACACCGAGATTTGAACCGTGGAAGAGGAAAACCACAGTTCTAGTTCTATGGCCTACACCAGAATCTTTTAACAGATATATTTGTGTCTGAACAGTCAGCGAGACACTCAAACTGTTTTTTTTTATGCAAAAAGGTGGATTACACCCAGATTTCAACTGTGGAAGAGGAAAACCCCAGTTCTATTTCTCTGGTCTACACCAGAATCTTTTAACAGATATATTTGTGTCTGAACAGTCAGCGAGACACTCAAGCTGTTTTTTTTTATGCAAAAAGGTGGATTACACCGAGATTTGAACCGTGGAAGAGGAAAACCACAGTTCTAGTTCTATGGCCTACACCAGAATCTTTTAAACAGATTTATTTGTGTCTGAACAGTCAGCGAGACACTCAAACTGTTTTTTTTTATGTAAAAAAGGTTAAAAGGTGGATTACACCCAGATTTGAACCGCGAAAGAGGAAAACCACAGTTCTAGTTCTCTGGCCTACACCAGAATCTTTTAAACAGATATATTTGTGTCTGAACAGTCAGCGAGACACTCAAACTGTTTTTTTTTATGCAAAAAGGTAAATTACACCCAGATTTCAACCGTGGAAGAGGAAAACCACATTTATATTTCTCTGGCCTACACCAGAATCTTTTAAACAGATATATTTGTGTCTGAACAGTCAGCGAGACATTGAAACTGTTTTTTTTATGCAAAATCGTGGATTACACCCAGATTTGAACCGTGGAAGAGGAAAACCACAGTTCTAGTTCTCTGGCCTACACCAGAAACTTTTAAACAGATTTATTTGTGTCTGAACAGTCAGCGAGACACTCAAACTGTTTTTTTATGCAAAAAGGTGGATTACACCAAGATTTGAACTGTGGAAGAGGAAAACCAAACTTCTAGTTCTCTAGCCTACACCAGAATCTTTTAAACAGATATATTTGTGTCTGAACAGTCAGCGAGACACTCAAACTGTTTTTTTTATCCAAAAAGGTGGATTACACCAAGATTTGAACCGTAGAAGAGGAAAACCACAGTTCTAGTTCTATGGCTTACACCAGAATCTTTTAACAGATATATTTGTGTCTGAACAGTCAGCGAGACACTCAAACTGTTTTTTTTTATGCAAAAAGGTGGATTACACCCAGATTTCAACTGTGGAAGAGGAAAACCCCAGTTCTAGTTCTCTGGCCTACACCAGAATCTTTTAACAGATATGTTTGTGTCTGAACAATCAGCGAGACACTCAAACTGTTTTTTTTTATGTAAAAAAGGCAAAAAGGTGGATTATGCCGAGATTTGAACCGTGGAAGAGGAAAACCACAGTTCTAGTTCTATGGCTTACACCAGAATCTTTTAACAGATATATTTGTGTCTGAACAGTCAGCGAGACACTCAAACTGTTTTTTTTTATGCAAAAAGGTGAATTACACCCAGATTTGAACCGTGGAAGAGGAAAACCACAGTTCTATTTCTCTGGCCTTCACCAGAATCTTTTAAACAGATATATTTGTGTCTGAACAGTCAGCGAGACACGGAAACTGTTTTTTTTTGCAAAAAGGTGGATTACACCCAGATTTGAACTGTGGAAGAGGAAAACCAAAGTTCTAGTTCTCTAGCCTACACCAGAATCTTTTAAACAGATATATTTGTGTCTGAACAGTCAGCGAGACACTCAAACTGTTTTTTTTATTCAAAAAGGTGGATTACACCAAGATTTGAACCGTGGAAGAGGAAAACGACAGTTCTAGTTCTATGGCCTACACCAGAATCTTTTAAACAGATATATTTGTGTCTGAACAGTCAGCGAGACACTCATACTGTTTTTTTTTATGTAAAAAAGGCAAAAAGGTGGACTACACCCAGATTTGAACCGTGAAAGAGGAAAACCACAGTTCTAGTTCTCTGGCCTAAACCAGAATTTTTTAAACAGATATATTTGTGTCTGAAGACTCAGCGAGACACTCAAACTTTTTTTTTTTATGCAAAAAGGTGGATTACACCCAGATTTCAACTGTGGAAGAGGAAAACCCCAGGTCTATTTCTCTGGCCTACACCAGAATCTTTTAAGAGATACATTTGTGTCTGAACAGTCAGCGAGACACTCAAACTGTTTTTCTTTATGCAAAAAGGTGGATTACACCCAGATTTGAACCGTGGAAGAGGAAAACCACAGTTCTAGTTCTCTGGCCTACACCAGAATCTTTTAAACAGATTTATTTGTGTCTGAACAGTCAGCGAGACACTCAAACTGTTTTTCTTTATGCGAAAAGGTGGATTACACCCAGATTTCAACCGTGGAAGAGGAAAACCACAGTTCTAGTTCTCTGGCCTACACCAGAATCTTTTAAACAGATATATTTGAGTCTGAACAGTCAGCGAGACACTGAAACAGTTTTTTTTATGCAAAAAGGTGGATTACACCCAGATTTGAACCATGGAAGTGGAAAACCACAGTTCTAGTTCTCTGGCCTACACCAGAATCTTTTAAACAGATATATTTGTGTCTGAACAGTCAGCGAGACACTCAAACTGTTTTTTTATGTTAAAAAGGTTAAAAGGTGGATTACACCCAGATTTGAACCATGGAAGAGGAAAACCACATTTCTAGTTCTCTGGCCTACACCAGAATCTTTTAAACAGATATATTTGTGTCTGAACAGTCAGCGAGACACTGAAACTGTTTTTTTTTTATGCAAATGGTGGATTACACCCAGATTTGAACCGTGGAAGAGGAAAACCACAGTTCTAGTTCTCTTGACTACACCAGAATCTTTTAAACAGATATATTTGTGTCTGAACAGTCAGCAAGACACGGAAGCTGTTTTTTTATGCAAAAAGGTGGATTACACCCAGATTTGAACTGTGGAAGAGGAAAACCAAAGTTCTAGTTCTCTAGCCTACACCAGAATCTTTTAAACAGATAAATTTGTGTCTGAACAGTCAGCGAGACACTCAAACTGTTTTTTTTATCCAAAAAGGTGGATTACACCAAGATTTGAACCGTGGAAGAGGAAACCCACAGTTCTAGTCCTATGGCCTACACCAGAATCTTTTAAACAGATATATTTGTGTCTGAACAGTCAGCGAGACACTCAAACTGTTTTTTTTTATGTAAAAAAGGCAAAAAGGTGGATTACACCGAGATTTGAACTGTGAAAGAGGAAAACCACAGTTCTAATTCTCTGGCCTACACCAGAATCTTTTAAACAGATATATTTGTGTCTGAACAGTCAGCGAGACACGGAAACTATTTTTTTATGCAAAAAGATGGATTACACCCAGATTTGAACTGTGGAAGAGGAAAACCAAAGTTCTAGTTCTCTAGCCTACACCAGAATCTTTTAAACAGATATATTTGTGTTTGAACAGTCAGCGAGACACTCAAACTGTTTTTTTTTATGCAAAAATGTGGATTACACCCAGATTTCAACTGTGTAAGAGGAAAACCCCAGTTCTATTTCTCTGGTCTACACCAGAATCTTTTAGCAGATATATTTGTGTCTGAACAGTCAACGAGACACTCAAGCTGTTTTTTTTATGCAAAAAGGTGTATTACACCGAGATTTGAACCGTGGAAGAGGAACACCACAGTTCTAGTTCTATGGCCTACACCAGAATCTTTTAAACAGATATGTTTGTGTCTGAACAGTCAGCGAGACACTCAAACTGTTTTTTTTATGTAAAAAAGGCAAAAAGGTGGATTACACCCAGATTTGAACCGTGGAAGAGGAAAACCATAGTTCTAGTTCTCTGGCCTACACCAGAAACTTTTAAACAGATTTATTTGTGTCTGAACAGTCAGCGAGACACTAAAACTGTTTTTTTTTTATGTAAAAAAGGTTAAAAGGTGGATTACACCCAGATTTGAACCGTGAAAGAGGAAAACCACAGTTCTAGTTCTCTGGCCTACACCAGAATCTTTTAAACAGATATATTTGTGTCTGAACAGTCAGCGAGACACTGAAACTGTTTTTTTTTTATGCAAAAAGGTGGATTACACCGAAATTTGAACCGTGGAAGAGGAAAACCACAGTTCTAGTTCTATGGCCTACACCAGAATCTTTTAAACAGATATATTTGTGTCTGAACAGTCAGCGAGACACTCAAACTGTTTTTTTTTATGCAAAAAAAGGCAAAAAGGTGGATTACACCGAGATTTGAACCGTGAAAGAGGAAAACCACAGTTCTAGTTCTCTGGCTTACACCAGAATCTTTTAAACAGATATATTTGTGTCTGAACAGTCAGCGAGACACTCAAACTGTTTTTTTTATGCAAAAAGGTGAATTACACCCAGATTTGAACCGTGGAAGAGGAAAACCACAGTTCTATTTCTCTGGCCTTCACCAGAATCTTTTAAACAGATTTATTTGTGTCTGAACAGTCAGCGAGACACTCAAACTGTTTTTCTTTATGCGAAAAGGTGGATTACACCCAGATTTCAACCGTGGAAGAGGAAAACCACAGTTCTAGTTCTCTGGCCTACACCAGAATCTTTTAAACAGATATATTTGAGTCTGAACAGTCAGCGAGACACTCATACTGTTTTTTTTTATGTAAAAAAGGCAAAAAGGTGGACTACACCCAGATTTGAACCGTGAAAGAGGAAAACCACAGTTGTAGTTCTCTGGCCTAAACCAGAATTTTTTAAACAGATATATTTGTGTCTGAAGACTCAGCGAGACACTCAAACTTTTTTTTTTATGCAAAAAGGTGGATTACACCCAGATTTCAACTGTGGAAGAGGAAAACCCCAGTTCTATTTCTCTGGCCTACACCAGAATCTTTTAACAGATACATTTGTGTCTGAACAGTCAGCGAGACACTCAAACTGTTTTTCTTTATGCAAAAAGGTGGATTACACCCAGATTTGAACCGTGGAAGAGGAAAACCACAGTTCTAGTTCTCTGGCCTACACCAGAATCTTTTAAACAGATTTATTTGTGTCTGAACAGTCAGCGAGACACTCAAACTGTTTTTCTTTATGCGAAAAGGTGGATTACACCCAGATTTCAACCGTGGAAGAGGAAAACCACAGTTCTAGTTCTCTGGCCTACACCAGAATCTTTTAAACAGATATATTTGAGTCTGAACAGTCAGCGAGACACTGAAACAGTTTTTTTTATGCAAAAAGGTGGATTACACCCAGATTTGAACCATGGAAGTGGAAAACCACAGTTCTAGTTCTCTGGCCTACACTAGAATCTTTTAAACAGATATATTTGTGTCTGAACAGTCAGCGAGACACTCAAACTGTTTTTTTATGTTAAAAAGGTTAAAAGGTGGATTACACCCAGATTTGAACCATGGAAGAGGAAAACCACATTTCTAGTTCTCTGGCCTACACCAGAATCTTTTAAACAGATATATTTGTGTCTGAACAGTCAGCGAGACACTGAAACTGTTTTTTTTTTTATGCAAATGGTGGATTACACCCAGATTTGAACCGTGGAAGAGGAAAACCACAGTTCTAGTTCTCTGGCCTACACCAGAATCTTTTAAACAGATATATTTGTTTCTGAACAGTCAGCAAGACACGGAAGCTGTTTTTTTATGCAAAAAGGTGGATTACACCCAGATTTGAACTGTGGAAGAGGAAAACCAAAGTTCTATTTCTCTAGCCTACACCAGAATCTTTTAAACAGATAAATTTGTGTCTGAACAGTCAGCGAGACACTCAAACTGTTTTTTTTATCCAAAAAGGTGGATTACACCCAGATTTGAACCGTGGAAGAGGAAACCCACAGTTCTAGTCCTATGGCCTACACCAGAATCTTTTAAACAGATATATTTGTGTCTGAACAGTCAGCGAGACACTCAAACTGTTTTTTTTTATGTAAAAAAGGCAAAAAGGTGGATTACACCGAGATTTGAACTGTGAAAGAGGAAAACCACAGTTCTAATTCTCTGGCCTACACCAGAATCTTTTAAACAGATATATTTGTGTCTGAACAGTCAGCGAGACACGGAAACTGTTTTTTTATGCAAAAAGATGGATTACACCCAGATTTGAACTGTGGAAGAGGAAAACCAAAGTTCTAGTTCTCTAGCCTACACCAGAATCTTTTAAACAGATATATTTGTGTCTGAACAGTCAGCGAGACACTCAAACTGTTTTTTTTTATGCAAAAATGTGGATTACACCCAGATTTCAACTGTGGAAGAGGAAAACCCCAGTTCTATTTCTCTGGTCTACACCAGAATCTTTTAGCAGATATATTTGTGTCTGAACAGTCAGCGAGACACTCAAGCTGTTTTTTTTATGCAAAAAGGTGTATTACACCGAGATTTGAACCGTGGAAGAGGAACACCACAGTTCTAGTTCTATGGCCTACACCAGAATCTTTTAAACAGATATGTTTGTGTCTGAACAGTCAGCGAGACACTCAAACTGTTTTTTTTATGTAAAAAAGGCAAAAAGGTGGATTACACCCAGATTTGAACCGTGGAAGAGGAAAACCATAGTTCTAGTTCTCTGGCCTACACCAGAAACTTTTAAACAGATTTATTTGTGTCTGAACAGTCAGCGAGACACTCAAACTGTTTTTTTTTTATGTAAAAAAGGTTAAAAGGTGGATTACACCCAGATTTGAACCGTGAAAGAGGAAAACCACAGTTCTAGTTCTCTGGCCTACACCAGAATCTTTTAAACAGATATATTTGTGTCTGAACAGTCAGCGAGACACTGAAACAGGTTTTTTTTTATGCAAAAAGGTGGATTACACCCAAATTTGAACCGTGGAAGAGGAAAACCACAGTTCTAGTTCTATGGCCTACACCAGAATCTTTTAAACAGATATATTTGTGTCTGAACAGTCATCGAGACACTCAAACTGTTTTTTTTTATGCAAAAAAGGCAAAAAGGTGGATTACACCGAGATTTGAACCGTGAAAGAGGAAAACCACAGTTCTAGTTCTCTGGCTTACACCAGAATCTTTTAAACAGATATATTTGTGTCTGAACAGTCAGCGAGACACTCAAACTGTTTTTTTTATGCAAAAAGGTGAATTACACCCAGATTTGAACCGTGGAAGAGGAAAACCACAGTTCTATTTCTCTGGCCTTCACCAGAATCTTTTAAACAGATTTATTTGTGTCTGAACAGTCAGCGAGACACTCAAACTGTTTTTCTTTATGCGAAAAGGTGGATTACACCCAGATTTCAACCGTGGAAGAGGAAAACCACAGTTCTAGTTCTCTGGCCTACACCAGAATCTTTTAAACAGATATATTTGAGTCTGAACAGTCAGCGAGACACTGAAACTGTTTTTTTTATGCAAAAAGGTGGATTACACCCAGATTTGAACCATGGAAGTGGAAAAAAACAGTTCTAGGTCTCTGGCCTACACTAGAATCTTTTAAACAGATATATTTGTGTCTGAACAGTCAGCGAGACACTCAAACTGTTTTTTTATGTTAAAAAGGTTAAAAGGTGGATTACACCCAGATTTGAACCATCGAAGAGGAAAACCACAGTTCTAGTTCTCTGGCCTACACCAGAATCTTTTAAACAGATATATTTTTGTCTGAACAGTCAGCGAGACACTCAAACTGTTTTTTTTTATGCAAATGGTGGATTACACCCAGATTTGAACCGTGGAAGAGGAAAACCACAGTTCTAGTTCTCTGGCCTACACCAGAATCTTTTAAACAGATATATTTGTGTCTGAACAGTCAGCGAGACACGGAAGCTGTTTTTTTATGCAAAAAGGTGGATTACACCCAGATTTGAACTGTGGAAGAGGAAAACCAAAGTTCTAGTCCTATGGCCTACACCAGAATCTTTTAAACAGATATATTTGTGTCTGAACAGTCAGCGAGACACTCAAACTGTTTTTTTTTATGTAAAAAAGGCAAAAAGGTGGATTACACCGAGATTTGAACTGTGAAAGAGGAAAACCACAGTTCTAATTCTCTGGCCTACACCAGAATCTTTTAAACAGATATATTTCTGTCTGAACAGTCAGCGAGACACTCAAATTGTTTTTTTTTATGCAAAAAGGTGAATTACACCCAGATTTGAACCGTGGAAGAGGAAAACCACAGTTCTATGTCTCTGGCCTTCACCAGAATCTTTTAAACAGATATATTTGTGTCTGAACAGTCAGCGAGACACGGAAACTGTTTTTTTATGCAAAAAGATGGATTACACCCAGATTTGAACTGTGGAAGAGGAAAACCAAAGTTCTAGTTCTCTAGCCTACACCAGAATCTTTTAAACAGATATATTTGTGTCTGAACAGTCAGCGAGACACTCAAACTGTTTTTTTTTATGCAAAAATGTGGATTACACCCAGATTTCAACTGTGGAAGAGGAAAACCCCAGTTCTATTTCTCTGGTCTACACCAGAATCTTTTAGCAGATATATTTGTGTCTGAACAGTCAGCGAGACACTCAAGCTGTTTTTTTTATGCAAAAAGGTGTATTACACCGAGATTTGAACCGTGGAAGAGGAACACCACAGTTCTAGTTCTATGGCCTACACCAGAATCTTTTAAACAGATATGTTTGTGTCTGAACAGTCAGCGAGACACTCAAACTGTTTTTTTTATGTAAAAAAGGCAAAAAGGTGGATTACACCGAGATTTGAACCGTGAAAGAGGAAAACCATAGTTCTAGTTCTCTGGCCTACATTAAAATCTTTTAAACAGATATATTTGTGTCTGAACAGTCAGCGAGACACTCAAACTGTTTTTTTATGTTAAAAAGGTTAAAAGGTGGATTACACCCAGATTTGAACCATGGAAGAGGAAAACCACAGTTCTAGTTCTCTGGCCTACACCAGAATCTTTTAAACAGATATATTTGTGTCTGAACAGTCAGCGAGACACTGAAACTGTGTTTTTTTTATGCAAATGGTGGATTACACCCAGATTTGAACCGTGGAAGAGAAAAACCATAGTTCTAGTTCTCTGGCCTACACCAGAAACTTTTAAACAGATTTATTTGTGTCTGAACAGTCAGCGAGACACTCAAACTGTTTTTTTTTATGTAAAAAAGGTTAAAAGGTGGATTACACCCAGATTTGAACCGTGAAAGAGGAAAACCACAGTTCTAGTTCTCTGGCCTACACCAGAATCTTTTAAACAGATATATTTGTGTCTGAACAGTCAGCGAGACACTGAAACAGGTTTTTTTTTATGCAAAAAGGTGGATTACACCCAAATTTGAACCGTGGAAGAGGAAAACCACAGTTCTAGTTCTATGGCCTACACCAGAATCTTTTAAACAGATATATTTGTGTCTGAACAGTCATCGAGACACTCAAACTGTTTTTTTTTATGCAAAAAAGGCAAAAAGGTGGATTACACCGAGATTTGAACCGTGAAAGAGGAAAACCACAGTTCTAGTTCTCTGGCTTACACCAGAATCTTTTAAACAGATATATTTGTGTCTGAACAGTCAGCGAGACACTCAAACTGTTTTTTTTATGCAAAAAGGTGAATTACACCCAGATTTGAACCGTGGAAGAGGAAAACCACAGTTCTATTTCTCTGGCCTTCACCAGAATCTTTTAAACAGATTTATTTGTGTCTGAACAGTCAGCGAGACACTCAAACTGTTTTTCTTTATGCGAAAAGGTGGATTACACCCAGATTTCAACCGTGGAAGAGGAAAACCACAGTTCTAGTTCTCTGGCCTACACCAGAATCTTTTAAACAGATATATTTGAGTCTGAACAGTCAGCGAGACACTGAAACTGTTTTTTTTATGCAAAAAGGTGGATTACACCCAGATTTGAACCATGGAAGTGGAAAAAAACAGTTCTAGGTCTCTGGCCTACACTAGAATCTTTTAAACAGATATATTTGTGTCTGAACAGTCAGCGAGACACTCAAACTGTTTTTTTATGTTAAAAAGGTTAAAAGGTGGATTACACCCAGATTTGAACCATCGAAGAGGAAAACCACAGTTCTAGTTCTCTGGCCTACACCAGAATCTTTTAAACAGATATATTTTTGTCTGAACAGTCAGCGAGACACTCAAACTGTTTTTTTTTATGCAAATGGTGGATTACACCCAGATTTGAACCGTGGAAGAGGAAAACCACAGTTCTAGTTCTCTGGCCTACACCAGAATCTTTTAAACAGATATATTTGTGTCTGAACAGTCAGCGAGACACGGAAGCTGTTTTTTTATGCAAAAAGGTGGATTACACCCAGATTTGAACTGTGGAAGAGGAAAACCAAAGTTCTAGTCCTATGGCCTACACCAGAATCTTTTAAACAGATATATTTGTGTCTGAACAGTCAGCGAGACACTCAAACTGTTTTTTTTTATGTAAAAAAGGCAAAAAGGTGGATTACACCGAGATTTGAACTGTGAAAGAGGAAAACCACAGTTCTAATTCTCTGGCCTACACCAGAATCTTTTAAACAGATATATTTCTGTCTGAACAGTCAGCGAGACACTCAAATTGTTTTTTTTTATGCAAAAAGGTGAATTACACCCAGATTTGAACCGTGGAAGAGGAAAACCACAGTTCTATGTCTCTGGCCTTCACCAGAATCTTTTAAACAGATATATTTGTGTCTGAACAGTCAGCGAGACACGGAAACTGTTTTTTTATGCAAAAAGATGGATTACACCCAGATTTGAACTGTGGAAGAGGAAAACCAAAGTTCTAGTTCTCTAGCCTACACCAGAATCTTTTAAACAGATATATTTGTGTCTGAACAGTCAGCGAGACACTCAAACTGTTTTTTTTTATGCAAAAATGTGGATTACACCCAGATTACAACTGTGGAAGAGGAAAACCCCAGTTCTATTTCTCTGGTCTACACCAGAATCTTTTAGCAGATATATTTGTGTCTGAACAGTCAGCGAGACACTCAAGCTGTTTTTTTTATGCAAAAAGGTGTATTACACCGAGATTTGAACCGTGGAAGAGGAACACCACAGTTCTAGTTCTATGGCCTACACCAGAATCTTTTAAACAGATATGTTTGTGTCTGAACAGTCAGCGAGACACTCAAACTGTTTTTTTTATGTAAAAAAGGCAAAAAGGTGGATTACACCGAGATTTGAACCGTGAAAGAGGAAAACCATAGTTCTAGTTCTCTGGCCTACATTAAAATCTTTTAAACAGATATATTTGTGTCTGAACAGTCAGCGAGACACTCAAACTGTTTTTTTATGTTAAAAAGGTTAAAAGGTGGATTACACCCAGATTTGAACCATGGAAGAGGAAAACCACAGTTCTAGTTCTCTGGCCTACACCAGAATCTTTTAAACAGATATATTTGTGTCTGAACAGTCAGCGAGACACTGAAACTGTGTTTTTTTTATGCAAATGGTGGATTACACCCAGATTTGAACCGTGGAAGAGAAAAACCATAGTTCTAGTTCTCTGGCCTACACCAGAAACTTTTAAACAGATTTATTTGTGTCTGAACAGTCAGCGAGACACTCAAACTGTTTTTTTTTATGTAAAAAAGGTTAAAAGGTGGATTACACCCAGATTTGAACCGTGAAAGAGGAAAACCACAGTTCTAGTTCTCTGGCCTACACCAGAATCTTTTAAACAGATATATTTGTGTCTGAACAGTCAGCGAGACACTGAAACTGTTTTTTTTTATGCAAAAAGGTGGATTACACCCAAATTTGAACCGTGAAAGAGGAAAACCACAGTTCTATTTCTCTGGCCTTCACCAGAATCTTTTAAACAGATATATTTGTGTCTGAACAGTCAGCGAGACACGGAAACTGTTTTTTTATGCAAAAAGGTGGATTACACCCAGATTTGAACTGTGGAAGAGGAAAACCAAAGTTCTAGTTCTCTAGCCTACACCAGAATCTTTTAAACAGATATATTTGTGTCTGAACAGTCAGCGAGACACTCAAACTGTTTTTTTTATCCAAAAAGGTGGATTACACCAAGATTTGAACCGTGGAAGAGGAATACCACAGTCCTAGTTCTATGGCCTACACCAGAATCTTTTAACAGATATATTTGTGTCTGAACAGTCAGCGAGACACTGAAACTGTTTTTTTTTATGCAAAAAGGTGGATTACACCCAGATTTCAACTGTGGAAGAGGAAATCCCCAGTTCTATTTCTCTGGCCTACACCAGAATCTTTTAACAGATATGTTTGTGTCTGAACAGTCAGCTAGACAATCAAACTGTTTTTTTTATGTAAAAAAGGCAAAATGGTGGATTACGCCGAGATTTGAACCGTGAAAGAGGAAAACCACAGTTCTAGGTCTCTGGCCTACACCAGAAACTTTTAAACAGATTTATTTGTGTCTGAACAGTCAGCGAGACACTCAAACTGTTTTTTTTATGTAAAAAAGGTTAAAAAGTGGATTACACCCAGATTTGAACCGAGAAAGAGGAAAACCACAGTTCTAGTTCTCTGGCCTACACCAGAATCTTTTAAACAGATATATTTGTGTCTGAACAGTCAGCGAGACACTGAAACTGTTTTTTTTTTATGCAAAAAGGTGGATTACACCCAGATTTCAATCGTGGAAGAGGAAAACCACAGTTCTAGTTCTCTGGCCTACACCAGAATCTTTTAAACAGATATATTTGTGTCTGAACAGTCAGCAAGACACGGAAGCTGTTTTTTTATGCAAAAAGGTGGATTACACCCAGATTTGAACTGTGGAAGAGGAAAACCAAAGTTCTAGTTCTCTAGCCTACACCAGAATCTTTTAAACAGATAAATTTGTGTCTGAACAGTCAGCGAGACACTCAAACTGTTTTTTTTATCCAAAAAGGTGGATTACACCAAGATTTGAACCGTGGAAGAGGAAACCCACAGTTCTAGTCCTATGGCCTACACCAGAATCTTTTAAACAGATATATTTGTGTCTGAACAGTCAGCGAGACACTCAAACTGTTTTTTTTTATGTAAAAAAGGCAATAAGGTGGATTACACCGAGATTTGAACTGTGAAAGAGGAAAACCACAGTTCTAATTCTCTGGCCTACACCAGAATCTTTTAAACAGATATATTTGTGTCTGAACAGTCAGCGAGACACTCAAACTGTTTTTTTTTTATGTAAAAAAGGTTAAAAGGTGGATTACACCCAGATTTGAACCGTCAAAGAGGAAAACCACAGTTCTAGTTCTCTGGCCTACACCAGAATCTTTTAAACAGATATATTTGTGTCTGAACAGTCAGCGAGACACTGAAACTGTTTTTTTTTATGCAAAAAGGTGGATTACACCCAAATTTGAACCGTGGAAGAGGAAAACCACAGTTCTAGTTCTATGGCCTACACCAGAATCTTTTAAACAGATATATTTGTGTCTGAACAGTCAGCGAGACACTCAAACTGTTTTTTTTTATGCAAAAAAGGCAAAAAGTGGATTACACCGAGATTTGAACCGTGAAAGAGGAAAACCACAGTTCTAGTTCTCTAGCTTACACCAGAATCTTTTAAACAGATATATTTGTGTCTGAACAGTCAGCGAGACACTCAAACTGTTTTTTTTATGCAAAAAGGTGAATTACACCCAGATTTGAACCGTGGAAGAGGAAAACCACAGTTCTATTTCTCTGGCCTTCACCAGAATCTTTTAAACAGATTTATTTGTGTCTGAACAGTCAGCGAGACACTCAAACTGTTTTTCTTTATGCGAAAAGGTGGATTACACCCAGATTTCAACCGTGGAAGAGGAAAACCACAGTTCTAGTTCTCTGGCCTACACCAGAATCTTTTAAACAGATATATTTGAGTCTGAACAGTCAGCGAGACACTGAAACTGTTTTTTTTTATGCAAAAATGTGGATTACACCCAGATTTCAACTGTGGAAGAGGAAAACCCCAGTTCTATTTCTCTGGTCTACACCAGAATCTTTTAGCAGATATATTTGTGTCTGAACAGTCAGCGAGACACTGAAACTGTTTTTTTTATGCAAAAAGGTGGATTACACCCAGATTTGAACCATGGAAGTGGAAAACCACAGTTCTAGGTCTCTGGCCTACACTAGAATCTTTTAAACAGATATATTTGTGTCTGAACAGTCAGCGAGACACTCAAACTGTTTTTTTATGTTAAAAAGGTTAAAAGGTGGATTACACCCAGATTTGAACCATGGAAGAGGAAAACCACAGTTCTAGTTCTCTGGCCTACACCAGAATCTTTTAAACAGATATATTTGTGTCTGAACAGTCAGCGAGACACTCAAACTGTTTTTTTTTATGCAAATGGTGGATTACACCCAGATTTGAACCGTGGAAGAGGAAAACCACAGTTCTAGTTCTCTGGCCTACACCAGAATCTTTTAAACAGATATATTTGTGTCTGAACAGTCAGCGAGACACGGAAGCTGTTTTTTTATGCAAAAAGGTGGATTACACCCAGATTTGAACTGTGGAAGAGGAAAACCAAAGTTCTAGTTCTCTAGCCTACACCAGAATCTTTTAAACAGATAAATTTGTGTCTGAACAGTCAGCGAGACACTCAAACTGTTTTTTTTATCCAAAAAGGTGGATTACACCAAGATTTGAACTGTGGAAGAGGAAACCCACAGTTCTAGTCCTATGGCCTACACCAGAATCTTTTAAACAGATATATTTGTGTCTGAACAGTCAGCGAGACACTCAAACTGTTTTTTTTTATGTAAAAAAGGCAAAAAGGTGGATTACACCGAGATTTGAACTGTGAAAGAGGAAAACCACATTTCTAATTCTCTGGCCTACACCAGAATCTTTTAAACAGATATATTTGTGTCTGAACAGTCAGCGAGACACTCAAATTGTTTTTTTTTATGCAAAAAGGTGAATTACACCCAGATTTGAACCGTGGAAGAGGAAAACCACAGTTCTATTTCTCTGGCCTTCACCAGAATCTTTTAAACAGATATATTTGTGTCTGAACAGTCAGCGAGACACGGAAACTGTTTTTTTATGCAAAAAGATGGATTACACCCAGATTTGAACTGTGGAAGAGGAAAACCAAAGTTCTAGTTCTCTAGCCTACACCAGAATCTTTTAAACAGATATATTTGTGTCTGAACAGTCAGCGAGACACTCAAACTGTTTTTTTTTATGCAAAAATGTGGATTACACCCAGATTTCAACTGTGGAAGAGGAAAACCCCAGTTCTATTTCTCTGGTCTACACCACAATCTTTTAGCAGATATATTTGTGTCTGAACAGTCAGCGAGACACTCAAGCTGTTTTTTTTATGCAAAAAGGTGTATTACACCGAGATTTGAACCGTGGAAGAGGAACACCACAGTTCTAGTTCTATGGCCTACACCAGAATCTTTTAAACAGATATGTTTGTGTCTGAACAGTCAGCGAGACACTCAAACTGTTTTTTTTATGTAAAAAAGGCAAAAAGGTGGATTACACCGAGATTTGAACCGTGAAAGAGGAAAACCATAGTTCTAGTTCTCTGGCCTACATTAAAATCTTTTAAACAGATATATTTGTGTCTGAACAGTCAGCGAGACACTCAAACTGTTTTTTTATGTTAAAAAGGTTAAAAGGTGGATTACACCCAGATTTCAACCGTGGAAGAGGAAAACCACAGTTCTAGTTCTCTGGCCTACACCAGAATCTTTTAAACAGATATATTTGAGTCTGAACAGTCAGCGAGACACTGAAACTGTTTTTTTTATGCAAAAAGGTGGATTACACCCAGATTTGAACCATGGAAGTGGAAAACCACAGTTCTAGGTCTCTGGCCTACACTAGAATCTTTTAAACAGATATATTTGTGTCTGAACAGTCAGCGAGACACTCAAACTGTTTTTTTATGTTAAAAAGGTTAAAAGGTGGATTACACCCAGATTTGAACCATGGAAGAGGAAAACCACAGTTCTAGTTCTCTGGCCTACACCAGAATCTTTTAAACAGATATATTTGTGTCTGAACAGTCAGCGAGACACTCAAACTGTTTTTTTTTATGCAAATGGTGGATTACACCCAGATTTGAACCGTGGAAGAGGAAAACCACAGTTCTAGTTCTCTGGCCTACACCAGAATCTTTTAAACAGATATATTTGTGTCTGAACAGTCAGCGAGACACGGAAGCTGTTTTTTTATGCAAAAAGGTGGATTACACCCAGATTTGAACTGTGGAAGAGGAAAACCAAAGTTCTAGTTCTCTAGCCTACACCAGAATCTTTTAAACAGATAAATTTGTGTCTGAACAGTCAGCGAGACACTCAAACTGTTTTTTTTATCCAAAAAGGTGGATTACACCAAGATTTGAACTGTGGAAGAGGAAACCCACAGTTCTAGTCCTATGGCCTACACCAGAATCTTTTAAACAGATATATTTGTGTCTGAACAGTCAGCGAGACACTCAAACTGTTTTTTTTTATGTAAAAAAGGCAAAAAGGTGGATTACACCGAGATTTGAACTGTGAAAGAGGAAAACCACATTTCTAATTCTCTGGCCTACACCAGAATCTTTTAAACAGATATATTTGTGTCTGAACAGTCAGCGAGACACTCAAATTGTTTTTTTTTATGCAAAAAGGTGAATTACACCCAGATTTGAACCGTGGAAGAGGAAAACCACAGTTCTATTTCTCTGGCCTTCACCAGAATCTTTTAAACAGATATATTTGTGTCTGAACAGTCAGCGAGACACGGAAACTGTTTTTTTATGCAAAAAGATGGATTACACCCAGATTTGAACTGTGGAAGAGGAAAACCAAAGTTCTAGTTCTCTAGCCTACACCAGAATCTTTTAAACAGATATATTTGTGTCTGAACAGTCAGCGAGACACTCAAACTGTTTTTTTTTATGCAAAAATGTGGATTACACCCAGATTTCAACTGTGGAAGAGGAAAACCCCAGTTCTATTTCTCTGGTCTACACGAGAATCTTTTAGCAGATATATTTGTGTCTGAACAGTCAGCGAGACACTCAAGCTGTTTTTTTTATGCAAAAAGGTGTATTACACCGAGATTTGAACCGTGGAAGAGGAACACCACAGTTCTAGTTCTATGGCCTACACCAGAATCTTTTAAACAGATATGTTTGTGTCTGAACAGTCAGCGAGACACTCAAACTGTTTTTTTTATGTAAAAAAGGCAAAAAGGTGGATTTCACCGAGATTTGAACCGTGAAAGAGGAAAACCATAGTTCTAGTTCTCTGGCCTACATTAAAATCTTTTAAACAGATATATTTGTGTCTGAACAGTCAGCGAGACACTCAAACTGTTTTTTTATGTTAAAAAGGTTAAAAGGTGGATTACACCCAGATTTGAACCATGGAAGAGGAAAACCACAGTTCTAGTTCTCTGGCCTACACCAGAATCTTTTAAACAGATATATTTGTGTCTGAACAGTCAGCGAGACACTGAAACTGTGTTTTTTTTATGCAAATGGTGGATTACACCCAGATTTGAACCGTGGAAGAGAAAAACCATAGTTCTAGTTCTCTGGCCTACACCAGAAACTTTTAAACAGATTTATTTGTGTCTGAACAGTCAGCGAGACACTCAAACTGTTTTTTTTATGTAAAAAAGGTTAAAAGGTGGATTACACCCAGATTTGAACCGTGAAAGAGGAAAACCACAGTTCTAGTTCTCTGGCCTACACCAGAATCTTTTAAACAGATATATTTGTGTCTGAACAGTCAGCGAGACACTGAAACTGTTTTTTTTATGCAAAAAGGTGGATTACACCCAAATTTGAACCGTGGAAGAGGAAAACCACAGTTCTACTTCTATGGCCTACACCAGAATCTTTTAAACAGATATATTTGTGTCTGAACAGTCAGCGAGACACTCAAACTGTTTTTTTTTATGCAAAAAAGGCAAAAAGGTGGATTACACCGAGATTTGAACCGTGAAAGAGGAAAACCACAGTTCTAGTTCTCTGGCTTACACCAGAATCTTTTAAACAGATATATTTGTGTCTGAACAGTCAGCGAGACACTCAAACTGTTTTTTTTATGCAAAAAGGTGAATTACACCCAGATTTGAACCGTGGAAGAGGAAAACCACAGTTCTATTTCTCTGGCCTTCACCTGAATCTTTTAAACAGATATATTTGTGTCTGAACAGTCAGCGAGACACGGAAACTGTTTTTTTATGCAAAAAGGTGGATTACACCCAGATTTGAACTGTGGAAGAGGAAAACCAAAGTTCTAGTTCTCTAGCCTACACCAGAATCTTTTAAACAGATATATTTGTGTCTGAACAGTCAGCGAGACACTCAAACTGTTTTTTTTATCCAAAAAGGTGGATTACACCAAGATTTGAACCGTGGAAGAGGAAAACCACAGTCCTAGTTCTATGGCCTACACCAGAATCTTTTAACAGATATATTTGTGTCTGAACAGTCAGCGAGACACTGAAACTGTTTTTTTTATGCAAAAAGGTGGATTACACCCAGATTTCAACTGTGGAAGAGGAAAACCCCAGTTCTATTTCTCTGGCCTACACCAGAATATTTTAACAGATATGTTTGTGTCTGAACAGTCAGCTAGACACTCAAACTGTTTTTTTTGTGTAAAAAAGGAAAAATGGTGTATTACGCCGAGATTTGAACCGTGAAAGAGGAAAACCACAATTCTAGGTCTCTGGCCTACACCAGAAACTTTTAAACAGATTTATTTGTGTCTGAACAGTCAGCGAGACACTCAAACTGTTTTTTTTTATGTAAAAAAGGTTAAAAAGTGGATTACACCCAGATTTGAACCGAGAAAGAGGAAAACCACAGTTCTAGTTCTCTGGCCTACACCAGAATCTTTTAAACAGATATATTTGTGTCTGAACAGTCAGCGAGACACTGAAACTGTTTTTTTTTTATGCAAAAAGGTGGATTACACCCAGATTTCAACCGTGGAAGAGGAAAACCACAGTTCTAGTTCTCTGGCCTACACCAGAAACTTTTAAACAGATTTATTTGTGTCTGAACAGTCAGCGAGACACTCAAACTGTTTTTTTAATGTAAAAAAGGTTAAAAAGTGGATTACACCCAGATTTGAACCGAGAAAGAGGAAAACCACAGTTCTAGTTCTCTGGCCTACACCAGAATCTTTTAAACAGATATGTTTGTGTCTGAACAGTCAACGAGACACTGAAACTGTTTTTTTTTATGCAAAAAGGTGGATTACACCCAGATTTCAACCGTGGAAGACGAAAACCACAGTTCTATTTCTCTGGCGTACACCAGAATCTTTTAAACAGATATATTTGTGTCTGAACAGTCAGCGAGACACTGAAACTGTTTTTTTTATGCAAAATCGTGGATTACACCGAGATTTGAACCGTGGAAGAGGAAAACCACAGTTCTAGTTCTCTGGCCTACACCAGAAACTTTTAAACAGATTTAGTTGTGTCTGAACAGTCAGCGAGACACTGAAATTGTTTTTTTTATGCAAAAAGGTGGATTACACCCAGATTTGAACCGAGGAAGAGCAAAATCACAGTTCTAGTTCTCTGGCCTACACCAGAATCTTTTAAACAGATATATTTGTGTCTGAACAGTCAGCGAGACACTGAAACAGTTTTTTTTTATGCAAATGGTGGATTACACCCAGATTTGATCCGTGGAAGAGGAAAACCACAGTTCTAGTTCTCTGGCCGACACCAGAATCTTTTAAACAGATATATTTGTGTCTGAACAGTCAGTGAGACACTGAAACTGTTTTTTTTTTATGTAAAAAGGTGGATTACACCCAGATTTCCACCGTCGAAGAGGAAAACCACAGTTCTAGTTCTCTGGCCTACACCAGAATCTTTTAAACAGATATATTTGTGTCTGAACAGTCAGCGAGACACTCAAACTGTTTTTTTTATGTAAAAAAGGCAAAAAGGTGGATTACACCGAGATTTGAACCGTGAAAGAGGAAAACCATAGTTCTAGTTCTCTGGCCTACATTAAAATCTTTTAAACAGATATATTTGTGTCTGAACAGTCAGCGAGACACTCAAACTGTTTTTTTATGTTAAAAAGGTTAAAAGGTGGATTACACCCAGATTTGAACCATGGAAGAGGAAAACCACAGTTCTAGTTCTCTGGCCTACACCAGAATCTTTTAAACAGATATATTTGTGTCTGAACAGTCAGCGAGACACTGAAACTGTGTTTTTTTTATGCAAATGGTGGATTACACCCAGATTTGACCGTGGAAGAGAAAAACCATAGTTCTAGTTCTCTGGCCTACACCAGAAACTTTTAAACAGATTTATTTGTGTCTGAACAGTCAGCGAGACACTCAAACTGTTTTTTTTATGTAAAAAAGGTTAAAAGGTGGATTACACCCAGATTTGAACCGTGAAAGAGGAAAACCACAGTTCTAGTTCTCTGGCCTACACCAGAATCTTTTAAACAGATATATTTGTGTCTGAACAGTCAGCGAGACACTGAAACTGTTTTTTTTATGCAAAAAGGTGGATTACACCCAAATTTGAACCGTGGAAGAGGAAAACCACAGTTCTAGTTCTATGGCCTACACCAGAATCTTTTAAACAGATATATTTGTGTCTGAACAGTCAGCGAGACACTCAAACTGTTTTTTTTTATGCAAAAAAGGCAAAAAGGTGGATTACACCGAGATTTGAACCGTGAAAGAGGAAAACCACAGTTCTAGTTCTCTGGCTTACACCAGAATCTTTTAAACAGATATATTTGTGTCTGAACAGTCAGCGAGACACTCAAACTGTTTTTTTTATGCAAAAAGGTGAATTACACCCAGATTTGAACCGTGGAAGAGGAAAACCACAGTTCTATTTCTCTGGCCTTCACCAGAATCTTTTAAACAGATTTATTTGTGTCTGAACAGTCAGCGAGACACTCAAACTGTTTTTCTTTATGCGAAAAGGTGGATTACACCCAGATTTCAACCGTGGAAGAGGAAAACCACAGTTTTAGTTCTCTGGCCTACACCAGAATCTTTTAAACAGATATATTTGAGTCTGAACAGTCAGCGAGACACTGAAACTGTTTTTTTTATGCAAAAAGGTGGATTACACCCAGATTTGAACCATGGAAGTGGAAAACCACAGTTCTAGGTCTCTGGCCTACACTAGAATCTTTTAAACAGATATATTTGTGTCTGAACAGTCAGCGAGACACTCAAACTGTTTTTTTATGTTAAAAAGGTTAAAAGGTGGATTACACCCAGATTTGAACCATGGAAGAGGAAAACCACAGTTCTAGTTCTCTGGCCTACACCAGAATCTTTTAAACAGATATATTTGTGTCTGAACAGTCAGCGAGACAATCAAACTGTTTTTTTTTATGCAAATGGTGGATTACACCCAGATTTGAACCGTGGAAGAGGAAAACCACAGTTCTAGTTCTCTGGCCTACACCAGAATCTTTTAAACAGATATATTTGTGTCTGAACAGTCAGCGAGACACGGAAGCTGTTTTTTTATGCAAAAAGGTGGATTACACCCAGATTTGAACTGTGGAAGAGGAAAACCAAAGTTCTAGTTCTCTAGCCTACACCAGAATCTTTTAAACAGATAAATTTGTGTCTGAACAGTCAGCGAGACACTCAAACTGTTTTTTTTATCCAAAAAGGTGGATTACACCAAGATTTGAACTGTGGAAGAGGAAACCCACAGTTCTAGTCCTATGGCCTACACCAGAATCTTTTAAACAGATATATTTGTGTCTGAACAGTCAGCGAGACACTCAAACTGTTTTTTTTTATGTAAAAAAGGCAAAAAGGTGGATTACACCGAGATTTGAACTGTGAAAGAGGAAAACCACATTTCTAATTCTCTGGCCTACACCAGAATCTTTTAAACAGATATATTTGTGTCTGAACAGTCAGCGAGACACTCAAATTGTTTTTTTTTATGCAAAAAGGTGAATTACACCCAGATTTGAACCGTGGAAGAGGAAAACCACAGTTCTATTTCTCTGGCCTTCACCAGAATCTTTTAAACAGATATATTTGTGTCTGAACAGTCAGCGAGACACGGAAACTGTTTTTTTATGCAAAAAGATGGATTACACCCAGATTTGAACTGTGGAAGAGGAAAACCAAAGTTCTAGTTCTCTAGCCTACACCAGAATCTTTTAAACAGATATATTTGTGTCTGAACAGTCAGCGAGACACTCAAACTGTTTTTTTTTATGCAAAAATGTGGATTACACCCAGATTTCAACTGTGGAAGATGAAAACCCCAGTTCTATTTCTCTGGTCTACACCAGAATCTTTTAGCAGATATATTTGTGTCTGAACAGTCAGCGAGACACTCAAGCTGTTTTTTTTATGCAAAAAGGTGTATTACACCGAGATTTGAACCGTGGAAGAGGAACACCACAGTTCTAGTTCTATGGCCTACACCAGAATCTTTTAAACAGATATGTTTGTGTCTGAACAGTCAGCGAGACACTCAAACTGTTTTTTTTATGTAAAAAAGGCAAAAAGGTGGATTACACCGAGATTTGAACCGTGAAAGAGGAAAACCATAGTTCTAGTTCTCTGGCCTACATTAAAATCTTTTAAACAGATATATTTGTGTCTGAACAGTCAGCGAGACACTCAAACTGTTTTTTTATGTTAAAAAGGTTAAAAGGTGGATTACACCCAGATTTGAACCATGGAAGAGGAAAACCACAGTTCTAGTTCTCTGGCCTACACCAGAATCTTTTAAACAGATATATTTGTGTCTGAACAGTCAGCGAGACACTGAAACTGTGTTTTTTTTATGCAAATGGTGGATTACACCCAGATTTGAACCGTGGAAGAGAAAAACCATAGTTCTAGTTCTCTGGCCTACACCAGAAACTTTTAAACAGATTTATTTGTGTCTGAACAGTCAGCGAGACACTCAAACTGTTTTTTTTATGTAAAAAAGGTTAAAAGGTGGATTACACCCAGATTTGAACCGTGAAAGAGGAAAACCACAGTTCTAGTTCTCTGGCCTACACCAGAATCTTTTAAACAGATATATTTGTGTCTGAACAGTCAGCGAGACACTGAAACTGTTTTTTTTATGCAAAAAGGTGGATTACACCCAAATTTGAACCGTGGAAGAGGAAAACCACAGTTCTAGTTCTATGGCCTACACCAGAATCTTTTAAACAGATATATTTGTGTCTGAACAGTCAGCGAGACACTCAAACTGTTTTTTTTTATGCAAAAAAGGCAAAAAGGTGGATTACACCGAGATTTGAACCGTGAAAGAGGAAAACCACAGTTCTAGTTCTCTGGCTTACACCAGAATCTTTTAAACAGATATATTTGTGTCTGAACAGTCAGCGAGACACTCAAACTGTTTTTTTTATGCAAAAAGGTGAATTACACCCAGATTTGAACCGTGGAAGAGGAAAACCACAGTTCTATTTCTCTGGCCTTCACCTGAATCTTTTAAACAGATATATTTGTGTCTGAACAGTCAGCGAGACACGGAAACTGTTTTTTTATGCAAAAAGGTGGATTACACCCAGATTTGAACTGTGGAAGAGGAAAACCAAAGTTCTAGTTCTCTAGCCTACACCAGAATCTTTTAAACAGATATATTTGTGTCTGAACAGTCAGCGAGACACTCAAACTGTTTTTTTTATCCAAAAAGGTGGATTACACCAAGATTTGAACCGTGGAAGAGGAAAACCACAGTCCTAGTTCTATGGCCTACACCAGAATCTTTTAACAGATATATTTGTGTCTGAACAGTCAGCGAGACACTGAAACTGTTTTTTTTATGCAAAAAGGTGGATTACACCCAGATTTCAACTGTGGAAGAGGAAAACCCCAGTTCTATTTCTCTGGCCTACACCAGAATCTTTTAACAGATATGTTTGTGTCTGAACAGTCAGCTAGACACTCAAACTGTTTTTTTTATGTAAAAAAGGCAAAATGGTGTATTACGCCGAGATTTGAACCGTGAAAGAGGAAAACCACAATTCTAGGTCTCTGGCCTACACCAGAAACTTTTAAACAGATTTATTTGTGTCTGAACAGTCAGCGAGACACTCAAACTGTTTTTTTTTATGTAAAAAAGGTTAAAAAGTGGATTACACCCAGATTTGAACCGAGAAAGAGGAAAACCACAGTTCTAGTTCTCTGGCCTACACCAGAATCTTTTAAACACATATATTTGTGTCTGAACAGTCAGCGAGACACTGAAACTGTTTTTTTTTTATGCAAAAAGGTGGATTACACCCAGATTTCAACCGTGGAAGAGGAAAACCACAGTTCTAGTTCTATGGCCTACACCAGAATCTTTTAAACAGATATGTTTGTGTCTGAACAGTCAGCGAGACACTCAAACTGTTTTTTTTATGTAAAAAAGGCAAAAAGGTGGATTACACCGAGATTTGAACCGTGAAAGAGGAAAACCATAGTTCTAGTTCTCTGGCCTACATTAAAATCTTTTAAACAGATATATTTGTGTCTGAACAGTCAGCGAGACACTCAAACTGTTTTTTTATGTTAAAAAGGTTAAAAGGTGGATTACACCCAGATTTGAACCATGGAAGAGGAAAACCACAGTTCTAGTTCTCTGGCCTACACCAGAATCTTTTAAACAGATATATTTGTGTCTGAACAGTCAGCGAGACACTGAAACTGTGTTTTTTTTTATGCAAATGGTGGATTACACCCAGATTTGAACCGTGGAAGAGCAAAACCATAGTTCTAGTTCTCTGGCCTACACCAGAAACTTTTAAACAGATTTATTTGTGTCTGAACAGTCAGCGAGACACTCAAACTGTTTTTTTTTTATGTAAAAAAGGTTAAAAGCTGGATTACACCCAGATTTGAACCGTTAAAGAGGAAAACCACAGTTCTAGTTCTCTGGCTTACACCAGAATCTTTTAAACTGATATATTTGTGTCTGAACAGTCAGCGAGACACTCAAACTGTTTTTTTTATGCAAAAAGGTGAATTAAACCCAGATTTGAACCGTGGAAGAGGAAAACCACAGTTCTATTTCTCTGGCCTTCACCAGAATCTTTTAAACAGATATATTTGTGTCTGAACAGTCAGCGAGACACGGAAACTGTTTTTTTATGCAAAAAGGTGGATTACACCCAGATTTGAACTGTGGAAGAGGAAAACCAAAGTTCTAGTTCTCTAGCCTACACCAGAATCTTTTAAACAGATATATTTGTGTCTGAACAGTCAGCGAGACACTCAAACTGTTTTTTTTATCCAAAAAGGTGGATTACACCAAGATTTGAACCGTGGAAGGGGAAAACCACATTTCTAGTTCTATGGCCTACACCAGAATCTTTTAACAGATATATTTGTGTCTGAACAGTCAGCGAGACACTCAAACTGTTTTTTTTTATGCAAAAAGGTGGATTACACCCAGATTTCAACTGTGGAAGAGGAAAACCCCAGTTCTATTTCTCTGGCCTACACCAGAATCTTTTAACAGATATGTTTGTGTCTGAACAGTCAGCTATACACTCAAACTGTTTTTTTTTATGTAAAAAAGGCAAAAAGGTGGATTACGCCGAGATTTGAACCGTGAAAGAGGAAAACCACAGTTCTAGTTCTCTGGCCTAAACCAGAAACTTTTAAACAGATTTATTTGTGTCTGAACAGTCAGCGAGACACTCAAACTGTTTTTTTAATGTAAAAAAGGTTAAAAAGTGGATTACACCCAGATTTGAACCGAGAAAGAGGAAAACCACAGTTCTAGTTCTCTGGCCTACACCAGAATCTTTTAAACAGATATATTTGTGTCTGAACAGTCAACGAGACACTGAAACTGTTTTTTTTTATGCAAAAAGGTGGATTACACCCAGATTTCAACCGTGGAAGAGGAAAACCACAGTTCTATTTCTCTGGCCTACACCAGAATCTTTTAAACAGATATATTTGTGTCTGAACAGTCAGCGAGACACTGAAACTGTTTTTTTTATGCAAAATCGTGGATTACACCGAGATTTGAACCGTGGAAGAGGAAAACCACAGTTCTAGTTCTCTGGCCTACACCAGAAACTTTTAAACAGATTTAGTTGTGTCTGAACAGTCAGCGAGACACTGAAATTGTTTTTTTTATGCAAAAAGGTGGATTACACCCAGATTTGAACCGAGGAAGAGCAAAATCACAGTTCTAGTTCTCTGGCCTACACCAGAATCTTTTAAACAGATATATTTGTGTCTGAACAGTCAGCGAGACACTGAAACAGTTTTTTTTTATGCAAATGGTGGATTACACCCAGATTTGAACCGTGGAAGAGGAAAACCACAGTTCTAGTTCTCTGGCCGACACCAGAATCTTTTAAACAGATATATTTGTGTCTGAACAGTCAGTGAGACACTGAAACTGTTTTTTTTTATGTAAAAAGGTGGATTACACCCAGATTTCCACCGTCGAAGAGGAAAACCACAGTTCTAGTTCTCTGGCCTACACCAGAATCTTTTAAACAGATATATTTGTGTCTGAACAGTCAGCGAGACACTCAAACTGTTTTTTTTTATGTAAAAAAGGCAAAAAGGTGGATTACACCGAGATTTGAACCGTGAAAGAGGAAAACCATAGTTCTAGTTCTCTGGCCTACATTAAAATCTTTTAAACAGATATATTTGTGTCTGAACAGTCAGCGAGACACTCAAACTGTTTTTTTATGTTAAAAAGGTTAAAAGGTGGATTACACCCAGATTTGAACCATGGAAGAGGAAAACCACAGTTCTAGTTCTCTGGCCTACACCAGAATCTTTTAAACAGATATATTTGTGTCTGAACAGTCAGCGAGACACTGAAACTGTGTTTTTTTTATGCAAATGGTGGATTACACCCAGATTTGAACCGTGGAAGAGAAAAACCATAGTTCTAGTTCTCTGGCCTACACCAGAAACTTTTAAACAGATTTATTTGTGTCTGAACAGTCAGCGAGACACTCAAACTGTTTTTTTTATGTAAAAAAGGTTAAAACGTGGATTACACCCAGATTTGAACCGTGAAAGAGGAAAACCACAGTTCTAGTTCTCTGGCCTACACCAGAATCTTTTAAACAGATATATTTGTGTCTGAACAGTCAGCGAGACACTGAAACTGTTTTTTTTTATGCAAAAAGGTGGATTACACCCAAATTTGAACCGTGGAAGAGGAAAACCACAGTTCTAGTTCTATGGCCTACACCAGAATCTTTTAAACAGATATATTTGTGTCTGAACAGTCAGCGAGACACTCAAACTGTTTTTTTTTATGCAAAAAAGGCAAAAAGGTGGATTACACCGAGATTTGAACCGTGAAAGAGGAAAACCACAGTTCTAGTTCTCTGGCTTACACCAGAATCTTTTAAACAGATATATTTGTGTCTGAACAGTCAGCTAGACACTCAAACTGTTTTTTTTTATGTAAAAAAGGCAAAAAGGTGGATTACGCCGAGATTTGAACCGTGAAAGAGGAAAACCACAGTTCTAGTTCTCTGGCCTACACCAGAAACTTTTAAACAGATTTATTTGTGTCTGAACAGTCAGCGAGACACTCAAACTGTTTTTTTTAATGTAAAAAAGGTTAAAAAGTGGATTACACCCAGATTTGAACCGAGAAAGAGGAAAACCACAGTTCTAGTTCTCTGGCCTACACCAGAATCTTTTAAACAGATATATTTGTGTCTGAACAGTCAACGAGACACTGAAACTGTTTTTTTTTATGCAAAAAGGTGGATTACACCCAGATTTCAACCGTGGAAGAGGAAAACCACAGTTCTAGTTCTCTGGCCTACACCAGAAACTTTTAAACAGATTTATTTGTGTCTGAACAGTCAGCGAGACACTGAAATTGTTTTTTTTATGCAAAAAGGTGGATTACACCCAGATTTGAACCGAGGAAGAGCAAAATCACAGTTCTAGTTCTCTGGCCTACACCAGAATCTTTTAAACAGATATATTTGTGTCTGAACAGTCAGTGAGACACTGAAACTGTTTTTTTTTATGTAAAAAGGTGGATTACACCCAGATTTCCACCGTCGAAGAGGAAAACCACAGTTCTAGTTCTCTGGCCTACACCAGAATCTTTTAAACAGATATATTTGTGTCTGAACAGTCAGCGAGATACTCAAACTGTTTTTTTTTATGTAAAAAGGTTAAAAGGTGGATTACACCGAGATTTGAACCGTGAAAGAGGAAAACCACAGTTCTAGTTCTCTGGCCTACACCAGAATCTTTAAAACAGATATATTTGTTTCTGAACAGTCAGCGAGACACTGAGACTGTTTTTTTTTATGCAAAAAGGTGGATTACACCAAGATTTCAACCGTGGAAGAGGAAAACCACAGTTCTATTTCTCTGGCCTACACAAGAATCTTTTAAACAGATATATTTGTGTCTGAACAGTCAGCGAGGCACTCAAACTGTTTTTTTTTATGCAAAATGGTGGATTACACCCAGATTTGAACCGTGGAAGAGGAAAACCACAGTTCTAGTTCTCTGGCCTTCACCACAATCTTTTTAACAGATTTATTTGTGTCTGAACAGTCAGCGAGACACTCAAACTGTTTTTTTTATGTAAAAAAGGCAAAAATGTGGATTTCACCCAGATTTGAACCATGAAAGAGGAAAATCACAGTTCTAGTTCTCTGGCCTACACCAGAATCTTTTAAACAGATATATTTGTGTCTGAACAGTCAGCGAGATACTCAAACTCTTTTTTATATGCAAAAAGGTGGATTACAGCCAGATTTGAACCGTGAATGAGGAAAACCACAGTTCTAGTTCTCTGGCATACACCAGAATCTTTTAAACAGATATATTTGTGTCTGAACAGTTAGCGTGACACTCAAACTGTTTTTTTTATGGAAAAAAGGCAAAAAGGTAGATTTCACCCAGATTTGAACCGTGGAAGAGGAAAACCACAGTTCTATTTCTCTGGCCTACACCAGAATCTTTTAAACAGATATATTTGTGTCTGAACAGTCAGTGAGACACTTAAACTGTTTTTTTATGGGAAAAAAGGCAAAAAAGTGGATAATACAGAGATTTGAACCGTGGAACTGCAAAACCACAGTTCTAGTTATCTGGCCTACACCAGACTCTTTTAAACAGATATATTTGTGTCTGAACACTCACAGAGACACTCAATTTTTTTGGGGGGGAGGGAATACCAAAAGGTTAATAAGACGGGTATTTGTACAGTCTGACTGAGGAAAAAAAATAAAAAATAGGATTTAGATGAAAAAAAATGATTTTTCCTGGCCCCTGAGAAATTCATGAATTAATTTAAAAAAAATTGACGTGGGGCTTCGTCCTATTTTTGTGTCCAGCCAGGTACAGCAGGCAGGAACGGGCTGCCCCCAACCACCAGCTGCCTATTTGTACCTGGCCGGACACAATAATATAGGGAAGCCCTTTTTTTTTAAATTATTTCCTGAATTTCATTTCTGGGGTGGCTGACGGCTGGTGTTTCTAGCCTGGGAGGGGGCCAATATTCATGGCACCCTTCCTGGGCTATTAATATCAGCCCCCAGCTGTCTGCCTAGCCTTTGCTAGCTATTAAAATAGGGGGGGACCCCACGTCATTTTTTTTTTGGGTCCCCCATTTTAATAGCTAGTAAAGGCTAGGTTTTCAGCTGGGGGCTGATATTAGTGGGTGTTACCCCCTTCCCAGGCTTCAAACATCTGCCCCAGCCGTCTGCTTAACCTCCGCTAGAGACTAAAATTACGGGGAACCCCACGCCAATTTTTTTTTAATAAATCCTTTATTTTAACACTAAATGACAAGTACAGTAATCAACACTATCACTGTACTTATTATATATGTGACTGACATTTTTCTATCTATCTAATCTATGTGTGATGCTCTATTCTTTCTGTTCTAAGTTGTCGGGTACCGATGCTGAATTGCCGCCGGCTTTTATAAAGAGACGGTGCATGAAAACACTATTATTTTTTTAATAAATACTTTAACACTAAATGACAAGTACAGTAACCAACACCGTCACTGTACTTCTTATATATGTGACTGACATGTTTCTATCTATCTAATCTATGTGTGATGCTCTATTCTTTCTGTTCTAGATTGTTGGGTACCGATGCTGAATTGCTGGCCGCCTTTTTTAAAGAGAGTGTCTTCTGAGCAGTTTTTCAGCTTTTGGACACCTTTGAAGGTGTTTTCTATGTGTTTTTATTTGCCTGCCATTGGTTTTAACGGTGTTCGACGGTGTTCGACAGTGTTCTAAGGTGTTCGACGAACAGTTCCACGAACATCCCGGTGTTCGACGAACCGAACCCGAACACTGCGGGGGTGGCTCAACACTAATAACCACTGCGTCTGCTATACAGCCTGCCTGCCTACCTGCCTGATATCTGGGATGGATATTAGTCCTGAGAAGGACTGTTTGTTTGATTTTGCAGGCTTTAGAGACCCTACACTACCTATTTCGCAGTATAAATCTCTCCCTAGCTCAGCAGCACTCTCCCTACACCATCTGATCCGGAGCGACTGTGTCCAAGATGCCGGCGCCCGGTTTTAAATACTCGAGGTGACGCTGCGGCATTACAGTGACTGGCTGGCAATCCCTGCATGTTCATTGGCTCTGTAAAGAGCGCCAAACATGCAGGGCGGAGACCCGAGCTCCCGCCCGAGTAACCAGAAAATGCTCGGTGCTCGCCGAACATCCCGAGTAGTGAGATGCTCGGGCAAGTACCGCTCAACACTAGTGGCAAGACTTGAAAATTGCTGTTCACAGATGCTCTCCATCCAATTTCATTGAGCTAGAGCTAGTTTGCAAAAATTTTAGCCGGTAGAGACATACCCCAAAAGACTTGCAGCAGTAACAAAAGTGAAAGGGGGTCCTACAAAGTATTGACTCAGGTGGGTTCAATACACATACATGTCACAATTTTGAGATTTAAATTTTTTTAAATATGTAGAAATAATTTACTTTAGACTTCACAAACACTGGCTACTTTGTGTTGGTATATCACATAAAATCACAATAAAATACATTTAAGTTTGCGGGTGTAACGTGAAAAAATGTGGAAAAGTTGAATAGTTTTTCAAGGCACTGTATGTATACATTCTATGTTAGTATTCCATGAATGTAAGGAAATCAAAATATGAAAATAGCCAAACCTTAATTTTAAAGTGTTTCTGAATATGTTGGCACTTTATAAATAAAATTGTTATTCACATTGCTATATAAATTGTCCTGTTTTATTAAAGGGAGTCTTGCTGGTCCAAGATGACTGTTCAAAACAAAGCTCAGGCACCCAGAATGCATCCTTGGCATTTTCGGGCAGTTCAGAGCATGTACTCTCTTATCTGTTGCCTTTTATCTTTTCCTCCACTTGATGAACAGCTTTGACTTTATAGAAGCCATAGAAGGAAGGAGATAAATTGGAAACAAGTAGGTGGAAAGCTGCACTGAACTGTTTGAAAACATCAAGTGTGCAATGGACACCTGTGCTTGGTTTCAACAGTCATTTTGTACTGACTCCCATTAATGCTGCTATATGACTGACACAAATGTATAGGCATTGCTACATGATGGAGTAAAAAGTATTATTTACTCTCTGTTCTAGTTTTTATTCAAGCTGATGAAAATTCAGATGACTAAACTATCTTTTGACCTCACCCCCTTGTTCTTCACTGGATGAAAGGTTCACAAATTAGATTGCCAAAGAGAAAGTGAGCGATTGTGTGAGATTGGTTAATGTCCAATATTCTCCATCCCTTCTCCATCCCTTCAATAGAATCTGAATATAAAAATGTAAATGAAGCCTGAAGCATTCAGAATACTTAACCAGACTTTAATTAGCTTAGATTATTTTCTGTGCTCACCAGAAGCTGTGTGCTCCTAGTTTTCTTTCTTATTTTAACCAGCAAAGACAGATTTAGTAAGATTAATATGTTTCCAATTATCACAGTTTGATGGAATATTGGTGTAATATTTATGTTTGCAACATGATTTTTTTAGTAACAGAGTATGATGTAGCAATTTTTAAGAAATCACATCATACTCTAGACATATTGTACATGGTGACCCAGCCATGACTGACTGCTTAGAGCCATGACTGCTTTAATGCACATTTTTTCACCTTTCTTGTCCCTTCCATATTACATAATAAATATATGTAATTTGGATTTAAATTGGGTAATATGAAGGATATTATACTGTCAAAGTATATATGTCACTTCTCTTGACATTTGGTTCTTCATAGGTTTCTCTCTGTGTTACAGTCATTGCTGTTTACTGGCAATTCTTTTCTTTTGATCATACAAGTTGAAGAATGTCAAGTCGAAGTTGTATGATTGTCCTTGTCCAAAAATGTAGAATCATTGAACCACCAACAATGTTTTAAAGAATAACTGTCATAATTTTTATTTTATAAATCAACAGTACACATAAAAATAAGAAACTTTGTTTTATATATTTTCAGAGAAATCCGTTTCTTTCTCTGCCAGAACATCATTTATTCTCCTCCAGGACTCAAATATCTCAGTTCCTGGGTAAAATCTGTAATCATTGAAGACAAATTGTTACATTACTGAGATACGGAGAAAATATAGCTAGGGTAAATTCTATTTGAATTCTGCAGATATCACTTGCAGGTCAATGGCAGGGAAATTAGCTGCCTTTTAAAAAGGGAGTAGTCAAAAGGTTATCCCATCAGAGCTCATGGCATCATAGAGGGGGTTCACCGCTCGGAGCTTGACTCTATTAGACAAAGCAGACAATGACCGCTCCCGTTCTGGTGGATTCTGCCCCAACCTGAATTACATAGCTGTGCATGTACAATTGAATAGGATCAATGGAATATCTCTTTTCATACTAATGACATTTGATCACTGGGCATTTTTGCTGGCATGTCGTACCAATGGAGGTGCTCATTTAATTAATGGGTAGTCCATTAGAATATCATTATATGAAGTACCTCCCCTGCTCTGGGCTCATCCAACCAAATGTAGAGAGTGTCTCAGATGACCAAACAGCAGAGTGCAAAGAAGGAGCTGTCAAACTTTTTAAATTAATGAAGAGAAAACTGGGAATCAGAGGAGCCATGCCAGAAAGGATATAAAGGAGGGCACCAGGTATTTTAAAGGGTTATTCTCAATGTTAATCTTAAGGATTGCATGATTCCTTGGCCTTGCGTTTTCCTGCTTGCTGAGAACACAGAGCAATCCTGATTGACAGTTTTGACTTTCCTATTCTGCAAGCAAAGGCAGATTTACCTCTGCAGCATTGAGGATCATCAGAGACAGCAATCCAGCCAGCTTCAGACCAACGCTTCCAAGATCTATTTGAAACAGCTTGTAAGTGCTACACTTTTTGCCTAGAAGGCCATTCAGTACTGATAGATTAATTTTAAGTAGTGATGAGCGAGTATGTTCGGTTAACCCTTTCACCGAGTATACTCAGCCGAGCACCGAGTATTCATAGAATGCTCGGGCTTTAAGTTTTCGTTGCTCCGTGAACATGATTTGCAACTGTTTGACAAATTTAATACATGTGAGGACTGCTGGAAAAACAGGCATTCCTCACATGTATTAAATCTGTCAAACAGTCGCAAATTATGTTCATGGAGCGACGAAAACTTAAAGCCCGAGCATGCTATAAATACTCGGTGCTCGGCCGAGTATGCTCGGCGAAAGGGTTACCCGAACATACTCGCTTATCACTAATTTTAAGGAATGCAAGATTCCTCCACCTCGCATTTTCTGTTTGCTGGGATGTGATGCACTCCTGATTGGCAGTTTTGACCAGCAGCATAGCCGCATTTTCCTATTCTGCAAGCAGAGGCAGTTTTACCTCTGAAGATCACCAGTGTGGCAAGACGACTCACTCGGCTGCAGTCGGAAGTAGGCACAGGAACGATTTCAGCGGCAGGTTTATTCTAACAGCATAAAGCACTGCAGACTTTAGCAAAATAAAACTTAGCCTTGCTGGCATAAAGGTAAAACAAAACGACAAAGGATAACAGAGTCCATATGTGTACAGGTTCGCCTGCACCAGTTTGCAGCAAACTTCAGCTCCTCCTTAGCTGAGACTCCATAGTCTGGAGACGAGTCTCTCCAGACTCACCAACAACAGAAAAAAAACAGGACTGAGTATTTAAACTTGCTCAGCCACACCCTGAGGGGAGGTAGTGTGAATGGCTTCCCACCCTCTTTGCCATTCATAATAAACCACACCCTTTAAGTGAGTTAACCCCCAGCATATAACATGCTGGCAGAAAGTTTGTAGGTTTCAGTTCACACTGGCTCGCAGTCGGAATGACACACACCTCTCCTCGTATATAACACCAGTGACTCTGTCACACAAGATCCAGCCAGATTCAGAGCACCCCTTCCAAGCTCTATGGTAAAGAGCTTGTTAGTGCTGCACTATTAGTCTAGAAGGCCAGCCAGCATTGATAAACTGAAGCAGTGGACATTAACGACGAGAGGTAAATAATGAAATTAAAAATCCCCTTGAGATCTGAGATCAACTAAATTGTAAAGTTGCTTGTTTTTGCAAGGACTTTGCACTTTTACCCATTTATGATGATGAGACAACCTCTTTAACTATGCATTAATCATTTATTGTGAAATTTTTGTTGTGAGGTAGAGGGTCGCTTTAACAGAATTGTTCAAAAATGGTATAATACTTTTGGAAATAAAAGAATACAATGTGTAATATATTTTTGCAATCAGAAATTCCACTAGCATGGCCTGGATATGCAGAATAAAGATTTGCATAAATTGAAACACTCAATCTAATATTCCAATCGAGTAATGGGTGTTGACCTATATCAGCTGTGAGAAATTCCCCTCTTCAAGAATTTCTATTTAACTGTGTAGTGTATCCAAATCTTCAGTTCAGTTCTGTATTCCAGCATTTTCCAGCATTGTGGTATTTAATCCAAACCAAGTTTTAATATAAAACACTCTTTGCTTCAATTATATTATTTAAATTTCCAGAATGTGTATCTTAAAAGCCACCAGGTTAGTTTAACTCTGTTCATAGAAGAGCATGTGCCAGGAGCTAAGTTGTATAACAAGTATTGTGTTGGCATAGTGATGTTCTTAAATCCTCAGACCTCAAACTCCGTTCTTTGGCACTACTATGCCACCATCAGAAACAATTAAATCCACCAGCACTGGTACACTGAAAGCCAGGAAATCTAACAGTAACTGGGCATGCAAAGTGTTATAAGTCCCCAAAGAATAAGTTGGCATCTTTGCTTGCATAAAATCTGCCATGGGCTATCACCTTACCACAGGCAATCTGGCACCATGCTGTTGCCTAACAAGAAACCAATGTCCAGCTTTAATACACTTGGCAAATCCTGACATCTTGTCCTTTAACATTCTTCTTCTCATCCACTTTCCCACAACTATTGAAAAGTCTAAAAAAAAATGTTTAATTGCTATAATCTTTCCACCCTCCCAAACAGAGTGTGTGGTTACTGTTACGTTAGATACAATTGTTGTATCTGAGGGAAACCTTCCACACCACTAAACCTTTATCAGTTTTGTACACATTCCACTTATAAGCATATTCATACAGCGCATTACAATGTCAGCAGGGTCGGTTTTAGACAAAGTGGGGCCCTGGGCAATAGTTTAAAGTGGGGTCCCAAATTCTGACAGGTTGTACCATCACACAGAAACATTTCGGTTGTATTTACTTGTGCTGAGTTCAGACCGGGAAACAAGCGTGATCTACAATATTGAAGTCATTCGGCGCTTGTTTCCCGGCCTCCTTACACCGATTGACGAAGAATGATGGGCATAGAATGATCACTATGAGAAGAAAAAAGGCCAAATGTTCAATACTGGACAGACCATAGTACCAAAACCTAGTGTCAGGCACCAAGTCCATATTGCCTACTCCAATAAATGCATAAGAAATAGGAGGACATTTGAGTACTGTGGCAAACAATGAATATAATTTTATTTAGGTACAAAATACTGCCCGCTCCCCCTCGGTACTCCCCAGCCTCTGGCACTGTGCACCTTACCCCTCTGCCACTGTAACTTTTATATGCTTTTTATAACTTGGAATTTTGTACCTAAATAAAATTATATTCATTGTTTGCCACAGTACTCAAGTGTCCTCCTATTTCTCTTACAGAATGATCACTAGTAGATCAATCTATCCCCATACACATCATGTTATCAGCAGCACATCTGCAGTTTACACCCGCTGCTGAGAACAATGATTTTTGTTCCGGCATAAACAATCCAATCAATTGATGAATAGGCAGCATTTTGCTTGCTTAGTATAATACACCTCATAGTCCTCCACATAGTATAATGTGCCCCATAGTCCTCCGTATAGTATAATACACCCTCATAGTTCTGCATATAGAATAATGAACATCCATAGTCCTCCGTATTGTATAACGCATTCTCCATAGTCCTCCACATAGTATAATGTGCCCCATAGTCCTCCATATAGTATAATACACTCCCCATAGTCCTCCATTTAGCATAATACAAACCCAATAGTCCTCCTTACAGTATAATGTACCTCATAGTCCCCCATATTGTATAATGCACCCTCCATAGTCCTCCATATAGTACAATGCACTCCCCATAGTAAAATGCACCCCATAGTCTTTCATAAAGCATAGTGCATTCCCCATTGTCCACCATACAGTATAATGCACCTCATAGTCCTCAATAGAGTATAATGCAGTCCCCATATAGTACACATAATATAATGCACCCCAAAGTCCTTGACAGAGTATAATGCAGCCCCCATATAGTACATACAGTATAATGCACACTCCATAGTCCGTGATAGAGTATAATGTAGCCCCCATATAGTACATATAGTATACGTATGTATGCATAGTATAATGCAACTCAAAGTCTTCAATAGAGTATAATGAAGCCCCCATATAGTATACTTAGTATAATGCACCCCTTAGACCTTGATATAGTATAATGCAGCTCTCATATAGTACATATAGCATAATACACAGCCTATAGTCTTTGATAGAGTATAATTCAGCCCCCATATAGTATAATTCAGCCCCCATATAGTACATATGGTATAATCCACTCCCCATAGTCCTTGATAAAGTATAATGCAGCCCCCATATGGTATAATGGAGCCCCCATATGGTATAATGCAGTCCCCATATGGTATCATGCTTTCCTCATATAGTATATTGCAGCCCCCATATAGTATAATGAATGACCCAAAATTACACTTGAGCAATCCATGCGACTAGTTTCTCCATACAGGAGGCATCTTGTCATCACCAACAAAGTCTTTTGTACGAAGTATTAAATACATTTCAGTAAGAGTGTTCAATACTTTTTCCCTCGTGTCATTTCTCATTCTTACATATAACCTAATTTATGGACATCTATGGTTTGATTTCTTTGCCTGTGTGGATTGGATGGGTTGTTACCAACATCCAATATAATGCAGTCTGCAGATCCTGCAGGGCACGTATCAGGTTAGCTAAAGCTGACATTGAATTAAGGCTTGCAAGAGATGTCAAAAGCAATAAAAAAGGATTTTGGGGGTATGTCAAAAGTAAAAGAAAAGTCAAAGATGCTATAGGATTTTTACAGGATGAAAATGGAGAAATGGTAAGAGAGGATGTTGAGAAGGCCGAACTTTTTAATTCCTATTTTGCATCTGTTTTCTCTCAGAAAGAAAATGTAACATCAACTGATCTTCACTGTCCTTTTAAAGGAATAGAGGAATCCAAGTTATCTGTAAACAGAAAGATTGTGAGGGAATATTTAGCTAACATAAATGAGTTCAAGTCTCCAGGTCCAGATGAATTACACCCCAGAGTACTGAAGGAGATCGTAGAAGAAATTTTAGAACCACTCTCCATAATCTTTGAAAATTCTTGGAGAACAGGAGAAGTCCCAGAAGACTGGAGAAGAGCAAATGTTGTTCCTATCTTCAAAAAGGGGAAGAAGGTGGACCCAGGGAACTATAGGCCGGTGAGTCTGACTTCTATACCAGGAAAGATCTTTGAACAAATTATTAAACAACATGTATGTAAGTACATGGATAAGAATGAAGTGATTAACCAGAGTCAGCATGGGTTTGTAACTAACAAGTCATGTCAGACTAACTTAATTTCCTTCTATGACAGAATCACTGACTGGGTGGATCAGCGAAATGCTGCAGATATAGTATATCTTGACTTCAGCAAAGCATTTGACAAAGTATCTCACACCATCCTTATTGAAAAAATGACCAAGTATGCAATGGACCAGGCAACTGTTAAGTGGATTCATAACTGGCTTAGTGATCGGACTCAAAGGGTGGTTGTAAATGGCTTCACATCCAGCTGGATGAATGTCTCAAGTGGGGTACCACAGGGCTCCGTCCTGGGACCTGTATTGTTCAACATCTTTATCAATGATTTAGATGAAGGAATTGAGGGTAAACTGATTAAATTTGCTGATGACACAAAGCTAGGAGGGATAGCTAATACTAGAGAAGAGAGAGAGAGGATTCAAAAAGACCTAAATAAACTGGAGCAGTGGGCAGCAACCAACAGAATGTTTTTTAACAGGGAAAAATGCAAAGTACTACATCTGGGCAATAAAAATGAAAAAAGCATATACAGAATGGGAGAAATAGAGCTAAGCAACAGTACATGTGAAAAAGACTTAGGTATACTAATAGATCATAGACTGAACATGAGTCAACAGTGTGATGCAGCAGCAAAAAGGCAAATACAATTCTGGGATGTATTAACAGTGTTATGTTCTGCTACCAAAGCTAAGGAAAGAGAGGAGATCTGTCCCTACTATGAGACTCAGCTGAATCCCTACGATGTAACAGGGAACCTGATCCTGCGATCAGACCTGCTAAAGTCCTAATCTAGTCTGTACGAAGACCTATAGATGTGGGGAGGGAATCCCTACAAGTACTAAGGACTGGGAGGAATATGGGACACCTCCTAACAGAAATAGTAGCAGACAGACGAACAAACAAAATAGATAGAACATAGAGGTCCGTAGACCAAGCAAACTAACAGAGTTAGATACAGAGCACAGGCTAGCTAGAAAGTAGATATACAATGAAGTCCAGCAAAGCCAGAAGGGCGGAGCAGGACTAAATAGGCCAACAAGGTCATGTGACCAGCAAAGGAAAAAAAACCTAACAGCAAGGTTCTAACAGTACCCCCCCTTCTAAGAGGATCCTCCGGATCCCCTAGGACCAGGCTTATCAGGAAATCTCCTGTGAAACGCTCTGATAAGTCTGGACGCGGAAACATCATCTGACCTCACCCAAGAGTTATCCTCGGGTCCGAAACCTTTCCAGGCCACAAGATACTGCAAACTACCTCTATACCGTCTAGAGTCAAGGATGCGAGAAATTTCATATTCCCCGTCCTCCACCACCGGAGGAACAGAGGCAGAGGCGTCACCATCCGACACAACAGCTTTTTTTAACAGAGAGACATGAAAGACCGGATTAATTCTCCAGGAGGTAGGAACCTCCAACCTAACAGCAGATTGGTTGACAACCTGAAGCACCTTAAAGGGCCCTACAAACTTGGGACCCAATTTCTTAGAAGGAATCCTCAACCGCAGATTCCTAGAGGACAACCAAACCATGTCACCAACAGCGAACAAAACCTCCTGTCGTTTCCTATCAAAGTAGTCTTTAGATTTTCTGTTGGCCTCCTGAAGATTACCACGCACATCCGTCCAAACTCTTTCCAAATCACCGGAAAAATTCTCCTCCTCAGGCACGGCAGATCCCAACTTGGAGAACGACCCAAACGACGGATGTCTCCCAGAACAACAAAAAAAAGGCGAACAACCAGCAGAAGAAGATGTATGATTGTTCAGAGCAAATTCGGCAAGTGGCAGAAACTCAGACCACCCCTCTTGATTGTCTGCCACAAAACAACGCAAGAACTGCTCAACATCCTGGTTTTTCCTTTCTGTCTGGCCATTAGATTCAGGATGATATCCGGACGAAAACGACAAATGAATTCCCAACCTGTCACAAAAGGCACGCCAAAAACGAGCCACGAATTGAGGACCCCTATCAGAAACAATGTCAGTAGGAACGCCATGAAGTCTGACAATTTCCTTGACAAAGGCCTTAGCGAGAGTTTTAGCGCAGGGCAGTTTGACGAAGGGAACCAAGTGACACATCTTGCTAAAGCGGTCCACGACCACCCAGATGACAGTAAAACCCTCAGAGGGGGGAAGGTCAGTTATAAAGTCCATAGCCAAATGTGTCCAAGGAGCACTGGGGACCTCCAAAGGACAAAGCAACCCCGCAGCAGGAGTATGTGAGGACTTAGATCTAGCACATATAGTACATTGGCGCACCCACTTAATGACTTCCTTCTGCCATCCAGGCCACCAAAAACTGCGACCCACCAGTCTCTTGGTCTCAGAGATTCCGGGATGACCTGCCAACCGAGATTCGTGACACTCAACAAACAAATCTCTCCTAAAGGTCTCAGGCACAAACAACCTCCCATGAGGAGTGTTAGATGGGGCATTCTCCTGAGCTTTAAGAATCTCATCTTCCAAAACGGAGTCTAAAGCAGCTATCACAACACCTTCTTGTAAAATGTTTTCCTCTTTCTCAGCACCGACTATGGGAGAAAAACTGCGAGAAAAGGCATCCGCCTTAACATTCTTAGTACCAGGGATGTAAGTAACGGAGAAATTAAACCGCGAGAAAAACAGTGCCCACCTAGCCTGACGGGCATTCAGGCGCTTGGCAGCATCAAGATATATCAGATTTTTATGATCCGTAAGAACCTGAACGGGAAATTCCGCACCTTCCAAGAAGTGGCGCCAGTGTTCAAATGCGAGTTTAATAGCCAATAATTCCCGATTACCAATATCGTAATTCAATTCAGTCTCCGAAAATTTTTTTGAAAAAAAGGCACAGGGATGTAATCCATCCCCGTTATCCTGAGACAATACTGCGCCAACCCCCACAGAGGAAGCATCAACCTCAACCAAAAACGGCCTAGTAACATCAGGCTGCATAAGGATGGGAGCAGAGGTGAACCTCTCCTTGAGATACACAAAAGCTTCAATGGCCTCAGAAGACCACTGAACCGCATCAGCACCTTTCCTGGTGAGATCAGTCAGAGGTTTGACAATACTAGAAAAATTTTTTATGAACTTTCTATAGTAATTGGCGAAACCCAAAAACCTCTGTATCGATTTCAAACCAATAGGCCTAGGCCATTCCTGCACAGCCTGAACCTTAACCGGATCCATCTCAAAACCTTTGCTGGAGATAATGTAGCCCAAAAAACTAATTCTCTGTACAGCGAACTCACATTTCTCCAGCTTAGCAAAAAGCGAATTGTCCATTAATAACTGTAATACCTCACGCACGCTCCGCCAATGAGACTCCAGATCTGGCGAATAAATCAAAATGTCATCCAAATACACAACCACATTTTTACCGATCAAAGGTCTAAGGATGTCATTAATCAGATTCTGAAAAAATGCAGGAGCATTAGTGAGACCAAAAGGCATAACCAGATTCTCAAAATGACCCACAGGAGTGTTAAAAGCAGTCTTCCATTCATCACCCTCCTTCATGCGCAACAGATTGTATGCCCCCTTAAGGTCAATTTTAGAGAACCACTTGGCCCCCAATAACTGGTTAAACAGATCAGGAATCAATGGCAGTGGGTAAGGATTGCGTACCGTAATTTTGTTAATCTCACGAAAATCCAGACAAGGACGTAAACCGCCGTCCTTTTTTTTTACAAAAAAAAATCCAACCGCCACAGGAGACTTAGAAGGCCTAATGTGACCGGCGGCCAAGCTTGTCTGTATGTATTCCTCCAAAGCCTTCCTCTCAGGAATAGTAAGGTTAAATAAACGACTCTTAGGAAGAGTCGCTCCAGGGACAAATTCAATAGAACAATCATAGTCTCTATGGGGAGGCAAAACCTGCGATTCCTTCTCAGAAAAAACTCTCCAAAAATCCTGAATAGGAACAGGCAATTCTCCCCTATCCAAAGCTGCAATACGCCCGTTACAACACTTGTCATAACATTTATGGCTCCAGGATTTAATTTCACTGGTAGACCAATCCAGTACAGGATTGTGAAATTTTAACCAGGGCAAACCCAATATTACTGGAGAAGGCAAGTTATTCAACACTACCAAATCCAATTTCTCATGGTGAACACCATTAATAGTGAGAGGAAATTCACTGACCTTGAGAGTAATATTCTTCAAAGGGGAGCCATCCACAGAAACCACAGCAATGGGGGATGACAAAGGTTCAGGTTTTAAATTGAGTTTTTCCACGAATCCCCCATCAATTACATTCAGTGTAGACCCACAATCAACAAACACCCGAAATTCCATTAATTTTTCCTGAGCAATCGTGGAAGCAGCTAAAAATATACCCTTGGAATTTAAACAGGCAATACGGGCGTAACTGACCATTTTTTTTTCTTTCTTCATACGAAGCTCACAGCCTTTAATCAAATGACCAGATTTTCCGCAGTAGAAGCACAAGCCTTGCGAAAAACGACGGTCTTTTTCTTGAGAGCGAGGTGCCACCGATCCAATCTCCATCGGTTCACCACTGTTAGTACACACATTATCATAACCAGAAACTGACATAGCAGAGGATTTGCTCTCATTAACCCTAGCACGCAGTCTTCTATCCACCCGTATAGCTAATTGCATAGCCTGTTGCAAATCTTCAGGTGTAGGATAAGCAATTAGCAGGTCTTTAACCCTTTCACTGAGCCCAGCAAGAAATAGACTTTTCAGAGCAGAATCGTTCCACCCTGTTTGAGTGGACCAACGACGAAAATGTGTACAATATTTTTCCACATTACCCGATCCTTGTTTTAGACGTCTCAACTCAGTCTCAGCTGATGCGACACGGTCAGGATCATCATATAATAGTCCCAAAGCAGAAAAAAAACTATCCACTGATCTGAAGCATGAATCACTAGGTTGCAAAGAAAAGGCCCACTCCTGAGGCTCTTTGCGCAAAAGTGACATTATGAACCCTACGCGCTGGGATTCATCCCCAGAGGACTTAGGTCTCAAACGAAAATACAATAAGCAAGCATTTTTAAATGAAAAAAATTCTCGGTGTTCACCAAAAAACAAATCCGGCAAACATACCTTAGGCTCCAAGAAATGTGCTCCAGGACAGTTACTCACGTGCTGACGGAGCTCGGCCACCTCCAGAGAGAGTCCCTGCAGGCGATGAGCCAAATCCTGAACCGACACCATGATGGAACAGAAAAATCTTTCCTTAGAGAATTTGCTGGCTGGACTTACTGTTATGTTCTGCTACCAAAGCTAAGGAAAGAGAGGAGATCTGTCCCTACTATGAGACTCAGCTGAATCCCTACGATGTAACAGGGAACCTGATCCTGCGATCAGACCTGCTAAAGTCCTAATCTAGTCTGTACGAAGACCTATAGATGTGGGGAGGGAATCCCTACAAGTACTAAGGACTGGGAGGAATATGGGACACCTCCTAACAGAAATAGTAGCAGACAGACGAACAAACAAAATAGATAGAACATAGAGGTCCGTAGACCAAGCAAACTAACAGAGTTAGATACAGAGCACAGGCTAGCTAGAAAGTAGATATACAATGAAGTCCAGCAAAGCCAGAAGGGCGGAGCAGGACTAAATAGGCCAACAAGGTCATGTGACCAGCAAAGGAAAAAAAACCTAACAGCAAGGTTCTAACAAACAGAAGCATACAGTCTAGATCACGTGAAGTCATTATCGGTCTTTACTCCTCTTTGGTCAGACCTCATCTGGAATACTGTGTACAGTTTTGGGCACCACATTTTAAAAAAGACATAGACAAACTGGAGCAAGTTCAGAGAAGAGCGACCAGAATGGTGACTGGTCTGCAAACCATGTCATATGAGGAACGGTTGCAGGATTTGGGAATGTTTAGCTTGCAAAAAAGAAGACTGAGAGGAGACTTAATAGCTGTCTACAAATATGTCAAGGGCTGTCACATTGTAGAAGGATCATCTTTATTCTCATTTGCACAAGGAAAGACTAGAAGCAATGGGATGAAACTAAATGGGAGGAGACACAGATTAGATATTAGAAAAAACTTTTTGACAGTTAGGGTGATTAATGAGTGGAACAGGCTGCCACGAGAGGTGGTGAGTTCCCCTTCAATGGACGTCTTCAAACAGAGGCTGGACAGACATCTGTCTGAGATGATTTAGTGAATCCTGCTTTGAGCAGGGGGTTGGACCAGATGACCCAGGAGGTCCCCTCCAACTCTACCATTCTATGATTCTATGATTCTATGATTCTATGATCTGGTGAGAATTTCATATCAATAGCACCTTTAGAAATATATTTACTTAGAAAATTGGTGACGTATTCAATACTTATTTCACCTTATTTATGTATTGTAATATGTACAATTGTATGCATGAAAATTGACCGTGCGCTCCCCTTCTATAGACTAACTCATATAAACTTTCCCTGTAGAAGAAATCACCATAGTCTTAGATTAATAGGCAGATTTTTTATGTGTATCAGTACAGTTGTGGCTCAATAATGCATTTGTGGGAAACATTATATATTAAGCTGTGTACCAGAAAGGCTGAAAGTTTTGGCATAAAACAGAAATTAGTTTCAATTCTTAAAGCAAAATCATACTTTATAGGGACACATCCTGTCATTAAAAGAAATGTAATACAAAATTTCAATTTACTCACACTTTTTCAGGAGGAGTACCAACGGAGCAATACAATGTGCAAAAATGAAAAGGCAGGTGCAAGCAAGGTGACCTACAAACCTGGATCAGTTACACCAGTTTTGTCAGGAGGAACGGGCCCAAATTCCAACTAACTATTGTGAGAAGCTTGTGGAAGGATATCCCAAACGTTTGACCCAAGTCATTCAGTTTAAGGGCAATGGTACCAAACACTAATGAAATGTATGTAAACTTTTGACTTTGCAGTAAGTAATAAAAATGCCTTAAAACATCCTCTCTCTCTCTCATTATTCTGGCATTTGGCAAATATTAAAAATTATGGTAATCCTAATTGACCAAAAACGGGAAAGGTTTACTCCGATTTCATGTCAGATACTGAGAAAAACATGCATATGTGTCTTTTTATATAGTGTATGTAAACTTCTGGTTTCAACTGTATTTCAGGGGCACTGATCAGCTTTAAGTAAGTATATTTCTTTGTGAGCAACATTAATGGCTTGTGGACATTAGGGCCAAGTTCCCATGGTGAGTAGTTGCTGCAATTTTGATGAAAAAATACAGCATCTCACAGTACCAACAAACTTTATGGGATTTATAGAAATCTCATGCCCATCGTGCTTTTTATTATGCTGCATGAATGGACCAGCTTTGTGTTTTGAACTTGTCAATTTCTCTTTTGGTAAATATGTGTATTATTTGCACAATGAGTTGATGAAAATCTGCAGGTAAAAAACGCATCCACACATGGCTATCACTAAACTTTGATCAAAGCTGAGTAACAAGAAGTTTCCAAAACAAAGAATTTTTGTTTAAAACATGACATACAAAAAGGCGACGAAAACCGCAGCTGAAAAAATGTATGTGAAAAAACGCACTCGAAAACGCAATGGAATTGGGGATTAATATAAATCTCACCTACGGCATGTCAATTTCTCTCATGGTATATGTATTTATAGATTTTCCACATAGACTTAAATGAGATGAGGAAAATCCATGGGTAAAAAATCCATCACTGTTTTTAGTACATTTCTGCAGCAAAAAAGTGGATTTAATATGTACTTGACACTCAATAACATCGTATCAAAGCCAAATACAAAGAAGAAATAAAACAGTAGTTTTTTTAAAACATGATGTACCAGAAAGAGACAAAGACTGTAGCTGAAGAAAAATACTATAAAAACTCACTTAAAAACACAATGAAAATAAAACACAAGTAATCTTACCTTAAGGCCATGTTCACACGTTGAGTATTTGGTCAGTATTCTACCTTAGTATCTGTAAGCCAAAACCAGGAGTGGAATAATCAGAGGAAAAGTATAATAGAAACACGTCACTACTTCTGTATTTATCACCCACTCCTGGTTTTGGCTTATAAATACTGAGGTAAAAAACTGACCGAATACTAAGTCTCCTCTTAACAGTTGTTGAAGAGATGTGTCTGCTGCTAGAACTCTGTGTGGCATTGACCTGGTCTCTTATCTGAGCTGCTGTTAACCTGCGATTTCTGAGGCTGGTGACTCAGATAAACTTATCCTCAGAAGCAGAGGTGACTCTTGGTCTTCCTTTCCTGGGGCGGTCCTCATGTGAGCCAGTTTCTTTGTAGCGCTTGATGGTTTTTGCAACTGCACTTGGGGACACATTCAAAGTTTGCCCAATTTTTCGGACTAACTGACCTTCATTTTGTAAAGTAATGATGGCCACTCGTTTTTCTTTACTTAGCAGCTTTCTTCTTGCCATAATACAAATTCTAACAGTCTATTCAGTAAGACTATCAGCTGTGTATCCACCTGACTTCTGCGCAACACAACTGATGGTCCCAACCCCATTAATAAAGCAAGAAATCCCACTTATTAAACCTAACTGGGCACACCTGTGAAGTGAAAACCATTTCCGGTGATTACCTCTTGAAGCTCATCAAGAGAATGCCAAGAGTGTGCAAAGCAGTCATCAAAGCAAAAGGTTGCTACTTTGAAGAACGTAGAATATAAGACATGTTTTCAGTTGTTTCACACTTTTTTGTTAAGTATATAATTCCACATGTGTTAATTCATAGTTTTGATGCCTTCAGTGTGAATGTACAATTTTCAAAGTCATGAAAATACCGAAAAATCTTTAAATGAGAAGGTGTGTCCAAACTTTTGGTCTGTACTGTACACCCAGGCCAGAGGGAGGTAGTCGCTGAGTCCTAAAGACAACCTCCTATCGAGGAAGCTGTCTGCAATACCAAACATGGAGATCTCCTACAGGCCACTGCAGGGCAACTGTCTGTCACCTCCGACACACTCGTGACAGGGAAAGGGAGAGTGGAGACCCTTAAACAGATCTAAACAACAAACCCTAACTCCCCTATAGACCCTAAATAGGGTCTGCACCTTTGGCCAAGCAGGAAACCTGGCCCTAGCTGACTCTAAGGCTAGGCCCTAGGTAGGGAGTGGGAGGAGTGAGCACTGAGTCAGCACCACTACCAATTAAAGTACACACAGGGGAAACAAACAGGAGAATACACTTAGCTACAAGATGACACCGGTGCATGGCGACAATCCACGAAAAAAACTCCCAAGCCTGAATAGATATACTTGCTATCACCAGCAACTCTCCGAGCAATCTAAGTGTATTTAAGGACACAGCAAGGAAGTGCGGATTAACAGCAGAAAGGTGAGGATACCTCAGGGTCCTAAAGGGAAAGGTATAATCCCCAAGCAAGGTGAAGATCACAGCTAGGTCCTAAAGAGAGGAATCATAAAAGGATCAGGGAGATGTTTGTAAGGCCAAACGCAGCGACCTTCTACAGCCAGACACCGTATGACTTCCTGTCACCCCTGACACACCCATGGCACACCTGGAATAAAAATAAAATAACGCAACCTCATCCTCACCTCCCATCCATTTGTCCCGCGATGGGTCTAGCTCTGCTACATCTCGATGGTGGGCTGCATAGTAGCTTGATGTGACTATATAGCCTGCTATCCTGCAGAGACACTGAGGACCACATGCTAGCGCACCTTAGTGACTCGCAGTGACATGATTAAGTTCAGCGGAGTTCATATCCAATGAACTCCATTCACCTCACTAACGTCAGGGCGAGTGTGAGAACATTCTCCCCCCGCATGCTCTGATGTCATTGAGATGATCGGCGTTCATTGGATATGAACTGCGATGACCTTTCTGCCAGCACTGCGAGTGTGAGAACTTCTCACGCTCGTGGTGACGTGAGTGAGGTGAACGGAGTTCATTGAATATAACCTCCGCTCAACTTTATTATGTCACTGCGAGTTCCTGACGTGCGCACCAGGGCAAGTGGGAAGAGCGGTGGCTAAGCGACAGAATTGGTGCATCTTATGGATGCGCCTTCTCTGGGACAACTGAAAACTGATGTTTGTAGTCTGGAAAGGGACCAATATCCAAATATAAATACTCATTATGAACAAGAAAAAAGGAGCCACTAATCCCCAATATAAAATGAATATATGAGAATAATATAATATTAAAAAATATACATTATATTACAACTCATTTAAAATTAGTAGTCATGATTATACAAACATGGATAATTGCAGGGTGAAGACTAGTGATGAGTGAATGTGCTCGCCACTGCTCGGTACTTGCCCGAGCATCACTGTGCTCGACGAGCTCGGCTAGTATTTCCGGGTCCCCTCCCTGCATGTTTGGCACTCTTTAGAGAGCCAATGAACATTCAGGGATTGCCTGCCATGCACTGTAATGCCGTAGCCATGTTGATTGTGGGCATTACAGTGATTGGCTGGCCGCACAACATCATCAGGTCTATATAAGACCTGGCGCCGCCATGCTCGTCATAGTCTACCCTGGAATCAAGCAGAGTATGGAGAGCTCCATTTGAACTAACAGTCCTTCTGATGACTAATCCAGCTGCATATAATCAGTGCTAGGCAGGCTGGCAGTGTAAGTGGCACACTGCAGTGTATGATGCAGCACAAGAGGGTCCATTGAACATCCTGTCTGGTGCTGCTGTAATAATTACAGATATTTCTAGCCATAGCCCCAGATATCAGGGGCCAGGGCAAATTTTTTTTTTATCTTAATCCTGGTTATTTGCTTAAAAAGCAATCCAGAGTACACCATTTTTCTGCTCCATTTGCTTGTTCTCACTGCAGACTAAAGCCAGATCTGTTCCATATTTCAGAGATAAAAATCCAGAAATTTGAACTGAACATGGAAAATATTGGCCTCATTTTTCATTCTGTTGCAGTGTGTCGGTGAAGCTATTCACACTAGGTCTTTGTGTAGAATAATATTAGTAAATTACAGGCCTGCTATTTAAAACCATGGCTCTCTGTCAGACATATCACCTATAAGACTGTTCAAAAATCATACATTTCTTCCATTTTCATTCCGTTACAGTGTGTCGGTGAAGCTATTCACACTAGGTCTCTGTGTAGAATAATATTAGTAAATTACAGGCCTGCTATTTAAAATTGTGGTTCTCTTTCAGACGTATCACATATAACTGCGTTCCAAAATCAGCCATTTCTCGGGAACGTGGAAAATATTGTCCTCCATGTAAAATGAGCAAGGTGCATGGCAAGGGACGGGGAAGTGGACCTGATGGTGATGGTGCATGCAGAGGCCGAGGTCGTGGCCGTAGGCGAGGTGAAATTGTGCCACAACAAACACACACATCTTGTCGCTCGACCTTCCTGCCCCAATTAATAGGGCACCGCAGAACACCACTATTGAACACAGAGCAGTGTGAAAAGGTTTTTGGTTGGATAGCAGCTAATGCTTCAAGTGACTTAGCCACCACCACCACCACCACCCTGTCTTCACACGGTCAAGTCTCAGTAGCCATGAGTCTGGACCGCATATTCTTCACCCTGATCCTCCTTCCTCCCACCATGCCGAGTGACCGGAGACAACTGATCTCACACTTGGACACTAAGAAGAGCTGTTCACTTTTCCATTTGTAGATTCGGGCCTCTCGTCTGGCCAGCTTCAAGTGAATCAAGAGGAGAATGCGTGTAGCGATGCCCATATATTGGAGCAGCCACAGTCGCATGAAGGCGACGGTGGTAAAGTGCAATTATTGTCGCAAGAGGTAGATGATGATGATGAGACACAATTGCCAGAAAGTCAGGAGGAGGACCAGGTGTGCGGAAGTGGAAAATGAGGAGGTGGATGATACAGTAACTGATCCAACCTGGCAGGGGGACATAAAGAGTGAGGACAGCAGCACACAGTGGGAGGGAGGCGTAGCACCACAACTGGCAGAAAGAAGCAGTTTGGTGGCCGCAGACACAAGGCGGGAAAGCGTTCCTCGTAACGCCAACACGATGAAAGTTGCAAGTACAACTGTAAAGTCTGGTTATTTTTTAAAGACTTTGCAGATAACCCCAAAATGGCCATTAGTACCATCTGCCAGGCCAGCATCAGCAGGGGTAGCAAAACTAGCAGCCTGACCACCACCAGCATGATCAGGCACATGGCAGCAAGGCACCCGACTAAGTGGGCCGAACCCCAGGGTCCAGTAATAGTATCTGTGGGTGACACCACTGCTTCTTCCGCTGTTGTGTCTGCACGTCAATCCCCTGTCCATGGCGCATGCGAAGATGCCTCACGCCCTGAACCTGTCATTGCACACTCTCAAGAAGCACCATCAGCAAGCACGTCCACGTCCTTGTCCCAGCGCAGCGTTCAATTGTCTCTACCCCAGTCCTTGGAACCCAAGTGCAAATACGCAGCCAACGCCCCACAGGCCAGACTACTAAATCCATATGACGCGCCCCTGGGCCTGTGTCGCGCTGCGTTGCGCACGCGGGAGCTTACCCGGAGCCGGATCTGTTTAGGGTTGTAGTCTCGTGGCGGTGACCCGGTCCGTGCCCAGGGAGTCAAACTGGACGGCAGTCTGTTAGCGGTAGAAAATGGTTGATGACTACGCCACCCGTTGAATGCAGCCAGGGGGCTGCTGCTGCAGGGCAGACCGCTGAGGCCGGTGGAAGGATGGTGCAGCGTGATAGTATAACCCCCAACGGGAGGGGTATGGCCTCAGGGCAGCCGACGTGGATGATGGGGGTAGCAGGAACCACTCAGAGACGGTATGGTAGCGTTCAGGGTCTTTACTGGTAACAACGATAGACCCTCCCGGAGTACTTGCTAGCGAACGGGGCCTGGTCAGTCCTTGAGCAGATGGGATCTCCCCTGGCCAGGCGTAGTTGTAGGCCTCCCAAGCTGACTGTACTCTTCTGGCTACCTTGCTAGAAGCTGATGTAAGTAGCCCACGTCCCTGAGTGTACCGTGTGGTGCTCACCCGTATGGCCGGTGACTCGGGGCCTTCTAATGGCTTCCGCTCCACGATGGCGGTGCTGGTCCCACGCGTGTGACCGGGCCTTCGGGCTTCTGGGCCAGGGGACCTGAAATCCCCTGCCTGACGGATTCTGCTGCTGGGTAGAAGTTAGTCCCCACAGCCTCGGACTCCGGGTCCGGTAAAGAATCTTCTTAGTCAGGGCGAGCTCTTTAGCTGCCAGCCCCTGACTCCTTGTGACTCTGCTGCTTCCTATGCTGCTCTTGTCTCTACTCTTCCTGGACTCACTCACCCTGCCTCAGCCCCGGGTTTATACAGGGGAAGTTCTTCCCCTCCCAAGGCTGGGCAGGAGGTGTGGCATGCACAGGATCCCTGACCAAAGGACCTCCCACCTGCTCTCAGACGTAATATCTCTATCACTGTGACAACCAGACCCCTGGGGTGTCACACTCCCCCCTAGTGAAATTTAGTACTCCGGGACTAAACACTTTTTAGAAAAATATAACAAGGTATATCAAAGAACAATAAAATACAATAAGGAAACACAATAAGATGGTCACGGATGTCCGCAACCGGGTGCAGTCTTTGAAGAAAAGCAAAGGTGTCCATTTCACCAACACAGGGAGACGTAACCAGGTAGGGGTCTGTCCTACCCCGAGTCCTTAACAGTCTCTAGTCCATCCTGGGTTACGCTCCAACTATATACAAAGGATTCCCGGTAAATCCACCGAAGACTCCTAAAAACAACTAGAAACACAAAATTACACACAAGCAACAATAAACAGGTAAACATTGTAAAACAACTTAAACATTTAGATCCTCCAACGTGCGGGTAACTGGCCTCTAGTGGCCCTAGTGGACCTACGGAGCTGACTGTCTGGCCCTGAACTACAGGGTGTAGGAGCTGTCAAGGGTAAACTGGGCAGCTGTCTACCGGCTCTTTGTCTCACTAGGGGTACGGCAGGCTCACTATAAGCAGAGGGTGGATTCTCCTGTTCCGCTTGGGTGGAGTCTTCTGCCTCCTGGACTGGCTGCTCTTCCAGCTCTACCCGTTGCTCCGTAGGTTCTTGGGATGATGGTTGGAGGAAGGTGAGTACGGGTACCACAACTGCACCATTGACTTGAGTCCAAGACCGAGGGAAGTCCCCGAGCACGGTACTAACCATATCTTCCCTTTCTTCCACGGGTCGATGGTCTTCCTGTTCCTCCTCAGGGTTCCTCAGTTGTTCGGGGCACTTCTTCAGGTGGTCCCGGGATACAATGGCTGTGGTTTCCCCTCCGTCTTTACTGATGGTACAGACCTTCGGGTTCTCGTGGCTTGAGGGCAGTACGGTGTACGGGTCCTTCTCCCACTGGTCGTCCAACTTGTGGAGCCGTCTCTTCCTCTTCAAGACCTGCTCTCCGGGTACCAGGGGAACAGCGGGAGCATACTGGTTGTAAGTCTTCTCTTGTCTTTCCCTAGCCTGACAGAGACTTCGCTCCACGCTCTCCTGTACTTTCCGGTACTGCTGCTGCCTCTCTGTGTCCCAGTCCGTTTCTGGTGAAGTGTCCTCGGGCGTCAGGACTCCCATTTCCAGGTCAACAGGTAACTTACCAGGTCTTGCCCTCATTAGGTAAGCCGGGGTACAGTTGGTGGAACCTACCGGGATGTGGTTGTATAGGTCCACCAGATCGGGCAACTTCTCAGGCCACAGACTGCGTTCTTCCAGGGGCAACGTTTTTAGAAGATCCATTACCACCTGGTTCATTTTCTCACAAAGTCCATTAGTTTGCGGATGGTAGGGTGTCGTCCTTATCTTCCGGCAGCCATACAGATTGCAGAATTCCTGGAAGACCTCCGCTTCAAAGGCAGGTCCCTGGTCCGTCAGCACTTGGTCCGGGTACCCGTGTGGACGGCAAAAGTGCTGCTGGAAGGCTCTAGCTGCTGTTCGAGCCGTTAAGTCCTTGACGGGGACGACAACCAGAAACCGGGAGTAATGATCCACGATGGTTAACGCGTAGACGTAGCCACTTCTGCTGGGGGTCAGTTTTACATGATCCAAGGCTACCAGTTCCAACGGTTGCCGGGTGACGATGGACTGCAGGGGAGTCTTCTGGCTGGCCCGGTCCTTCCTTCTCAGATTGCACGGGCCACAGTCTCTGCACCACTTCTCGATGGTTCCCCTCATGCCTACCCAGTGGAACCGCTCGCGCAGCAGGAACTCCAGCTTTTTCCACCCGAAGTGTCCAGCTCCGTCGTGGTATGCCTCCATCACCATGGCTGCGTCTCTTCGTGGCACCACTACTTGCCAGAGTAGTTCATGCGTCCTGGAGTTAACCATTCTGCGGCACAACTTCCCCTTGTAAAGGAACAGTCGACTCTTCTCTGCCCATAGTTGTTTGGCTTCCTCTGGAGCGTCTGATTCCAGGCTAGCCTCCGGGCGAGTCAGCATCTCCTTCACCAGTCGGACGGCAGGGTCGCTGTCTTGCGTTTCCGCCCAGTTGTAGTGAGGTAAGGGGTTCAACGTAGCAGCCTGCTTACTCCTTACCCGGTGGGAATACTGGATAGTCCCATGACGGTGGAACGCAGGGAGTTCAACTTCTTCCAGTCCCTCCGGATCTTCTCCTCCGTCCGGCAGGTTGGGCATCCTGGACAGGGCGTCCGCGTTGGTATTGGAGCGCCCTGCCCGGTATTTAATTGTGAACTCGTAGTTGGACAGACGGGCCATCCACCTCTGCTCCAGGGCACCGAGTCTTGCCGTGTCCAGGTGTGTCAGCGGGTTGTTATCCGTGTATACGGTGAACCGGGAAGAAGCGAGGTAATGCCTAAAGCGCTCGGTGACTGCCCATACCACGGCCAGGAACTCTAGCTTAAATGAGCTGTAATTTTCGGGGTTCCTTTCGGTGGGTCGCAGTTTTCGGCTGGCATAGGAGATTACTCGTTCTCTCCCCTGCTGAATCTGGGACAGTACGGCTCCTAGCCCGATGTTACTGGCGTCGGTGTAGAGGATGAAGGGCTGGCTATAGTCCGGGTACGCCAAGATTTCATCCCCCGTGAGGGCCATCTTCAGCTGGCGGAAGGACTCTTCTTCTAGCTTTTCCCATTTGAAGGGCGGCTTCTGGTTCTTGGCCTTCCGGGACTGGCCTATCAGGAGGTCCTGCATAGGTGCTGCCTTTTTGGTGAAACCGGGAATAAACCTTCGGTAGTAGCCTACCAACCCTAGGAACTGCCGCACTTCTTTTACGCTGGAGGGGCTTGGCCATCCCTTAATTGCGGTGATCTTATCGGGGTCGGGAGCCACTCCGTCAGCGCTCACCACGTGTCCCAGGTATTGCACCTTTGGTTTCAGGAGGTGACACTTGGAGGGTTTCACCTTTAGGCCGTAACTCGCCAGAGCTTCGAACACCTCCGCCAGGTGTTTCAGGTGGTCCTCATAAGTTTTGGAGTATACGATGACATCGTCCAGGTACAACAGGACCGTCTCGAAGTTTCTGTGGCCCAGACAGCACTCCATTAATCGTTGGAAGGTTCCTGGGGCGTTGCAGAGTCCGAACGGCATGCAGGTGAACTCGCTAAGTCCCATCGGGGTGGTGAATGCGGTCTTCTCCCGGTCCGCCTCTGCTACAGGAACCTGCCAGTACCCGCTAGTGAGATCCAAGGTAGAGAAGAAGTTAGCAGATCTTAAAGCAGCCAATGACTCCTCTATCCTTGGTAAGGGGTACGCATCCTTGTGTGTGATACGGTTGATTTTCCGGTAATCTACACACATCCTCATGGTGTTGTCTTTCTTTTTGACTAAAACTAGTGGGGCTGCCCAGGGGCTACAGCTATCCCGGATTACCCCAGCCTCCTTCATGTCTCTAAGCATCCCCTTGGCGTGTTGGTAATGTGCAGGGGGTACGGGTCGATACCTCTCTTTTATGGGAGGATGATCTCCCGTGGGGATGCGGTGTTCTACCCCCTTGACTCGCCCGAAGTCTAACGGGTGTTTACTAAACACTCTCTCATACTCTTGAACCACCCGATAGACTCCTTGTTTCTGGTGTGAGGGAGTGGAGTCAGTACCCAGATGTAGTTGCTGACACCAGTCCTCCATGTCTTTCTTAGAGCCGTTACCTTCCTCCGGGTGAGATGGAGGCAAGGGTTCCACAGATTGTATAGAATTTTGATTAGTGGTATATAATTTGGCTAGCGTGGCATACCGGGGCAGGTACACTTCCCTCTCCCCGATATTTATTATGCGAACGGGCACCCTCCCATGGCGTACATTGACCACCCCCCGTGCTGTCAAAATGGTGGGCCTACTGTCTGAGTAAACTGGTTCTACCATTGCCTGGTAATCTCTACCTCTCAGACCAATAGCTGCCCGGCACCAAATCATCATTTCACTTTTTGGGGGCATGGCAATAGGAAAAGGGTCACACATTCTTACGCTACCAATCTCACCGCCGGAGAGTTCCACTTGTTGCCGTTGCATCAGTGCCCGGATCTCTTTCTGGAGCACCCGCTGCTCACCGGAGCTGGCATTCTTGGCAACCTGCTGTAAAAGGAAAATCACCTCTGCAAGACAATTTTCAATTACATTAGTTCCTAGAGTTATTTTTGGGTGACTCTCATGTTTGTCAATATCTACAATGATCAGTCCCTGTGCGGCCAGTTCGACTCTACCAATTTTGATGGTCACCTCTTTAAATCCGATCTGTGGCACGGGCTGACCATTGCTGGCGATGATACTCAAGTCGTCGTCAGGGTAGCGGGTAATATCCGAGTCATTCCAGTACTGCTTGAAGAGCACGTACGGGATGGTGGTGACCTGTGACCCGGTGTCCAGTAGGGCACTCATGGGAATGCCATCCAGTACCACAGGCAAGACTGGACGTCCTCCCACATATCTGTCGCGCCAGTTCGATGGGCCTGGTGATCTTTTTCCTGGGGGTTGGCCCTCTACCCCAGGTTGTGCCCGTTTAAAGAACAGTACCTTTCCATATGTCCGGGTTGATTGCAGCGGCGGCAGATGGGTCGTCCGTCCTCGCTGTATCGGTCACTGGGTCTTCCTCTGGCCGGTGGGGTCCTCCTTGGTCGACGCCACGGGATGTCCTCCGGTCCGGATGCCAGCTGGATCTTCCCTGGAGTGGAAACCTGTAAAGACTGCACAGTTCGGGTTAGCGCAGCAACGCTTTTAGCTAGCTCTTGGACCTGATGGTGTAGGTCTGGAGCCGGGTCATTGTCCAAAGCCTGCGCATCAGCTCCCACAGGCCCTGCTGACAAGGGCGCCGCCTCCTGGTAGTAAGTGGTAGTGGGGCGTCTGTGGGTCACAACGCCACCTGGTGCCGGTTCTCGGAGCACCCGGATGGCTCTGTCCTTGAACTGTGCAAATTCTAGATGAGGGTCCTGTAAGGCCATTGCCCGCAACTGGGTGCGGTGGGCATTGCAATATAAACCCTCTATAAATTGTTCGGTCAACAGCCTGTCCTCGTTTCCCACTCCATTAGGGTCGGTCTGCTTAATGGCCCTCAGGGCCTCTTGTAGGTTGAGTGCATAGTCCCTTATACTCTCATGCGCTCGCTGCTTGCACCCGTAGAATCTAAGTTTAATCTCGGCTGAGGTGCGGGTATCAAAGGTGTCCTTCAGCCGGGTTAGTATCCCTGCGACAGTCTTCCTCCCAGGTGGCCAGGATTTTACTTCCCTTTTGGCTGCCCCAGTTAGTTGGGCCACCAGGATGCTCACTTTTTGCTCTTCTGTGAGGGGGTACACCTGGAAGAGGCTATCCAGCTTTTCTCTAAAGTCATGCAGGGTATGTGACTCCCCTGAGTACTGGGGTAGCCAAGCTGCTCCCGGGATATAGGGCATGGTGAAGGGCATAACTGCAACAGCGGTAGCGCTGGCGGGGGTTGAGGCAGTGGAGCTCTCCTCCGTATCCGACATCTTCCTCCCCCCTAGTGGACCGTGGCCTACCTTGCGATGATCCTGTTCCGTAGGCCGCGGCTCCGCAGTGGATCGTCAGGGTTGAGGACCTTCCGTCGCGCTCCTGTGACGTCGGCGTCTGCTGGGCTCCTTCCAGGACCTTACGCAACGTCCGGACGTGAGGCGGGGCTTCAGTTCTCGCGCGCTTTCGGAGTCCACGCCCCTCTTCTTCCCGCGCGGCGTCCTCAAGATGGCGTCCAATGGCGGGAAAACTCCACGGATGGCGGGAAGAAGGCTGAAGATGGCGCCGGATGGCGGGAAACTTCACCGATGGCGGGAAGAAGGCTGAAGATGGCGCCGGATGGCGGGAATCTTCACCGATGGCGGGAATCTTCACCACTGGTAAGTTTGAACAGTCTTTGCTTTTCAGGCACGCAGTACCCGGTGGTTGCGGGCACGTGATCCTGCCGACTACGCCAAAGTTGACGCGCCCCTGGGCCTGTGTCGCGCTGCGTTGCGCACGCGGGAGCTTACCCGGAGCCGGATCTGTTTAGGGTTGTAGTCTCGTGGCGGTGACCCGGTCCGTGCCCAGGGAGTCAAACTGGACGGCAGTCTGTTAGCGGTAGAAAATGGTTGATGACTACGCCACCCGTTGAATGCAGCCAGGGGGCTGCTGCTGCAGGGCAGACCGCTGAGGCCGGTGGAAGGATGGTGCAGCGTGATAGTATAACCCCCAACGGGAGGGGTATGGCCTCAGGGCAGCCGACGTGGATGATGGGGGTAGCAGGAACCACTCAGAGACGGTATGGTAGCGTTCAGGGTCTTTACTGGTAACAACGATAGACCCTCCCGGAGTACTTGCTAGCGAACGGGGCCTGGTCAGTCCTTGAGCAGATGGGATCTCCCCTGGCCAGGCGTAGTTGTAGGCCTCCCAAGCTGACTGTACTCTTCTGGCTACCTTGCTAGAAGCTGATGTAAGTAGCCCACGTCCCTGAGTGTACCGTGTGGTGCTCACCCGTATGGCCGGTGACTCGGGGCCTTCTAATGGCTTCCGCTCCACGATGGCGGTGCTGGTCCCACGCGTGTGACCGGGCCTTCGGGCTTCTGGGCCAGGGGACCTGAAATCCCCTGCCTGACGGATTCTGCTGCTGGGTAGAAGTTAGTCCCCACAGCCTCGGACTCCGGGTCCGGTAAAGAATCTCCTTAGTCAGGGCGAGCTCTTTAGCTGCCAGCCCCTGACTCCTTGTGACTCTGCTGCTTCCTATGCTGCTCTTGTCTCTACTCTTCCTGGACTCACTCACCCTGCCTCAGCCCCGGGTTTATACAGGGGAAGTTCTTCCCCTCCCAAGGCTGGGCAGGAGGTGTGGCATGCACAGGATCCCTGACCAAAGGACCTCCCACCTGCTCTCAGACGTAATATCTCTATCACTGTGACAACCAGACCCCTGGGGTGTCACACATACATTTCGTGAAAGCTTGCGCTCGAAATGTTGCCTTTTAGGCTCATGGAGACGGAAGCTTTCCATGACCTGATGGCGGAGGTCGTCCCTCGGTACTCGGTCACCAGCTGCCACTATTTCTCCCGGTGTGCCGTCCCCGCATTACACGAGCACGTGTCCCATAATTTTAGATGTGCCCTTAACAACGCAGTTACTGGGAAAGTCCACCTAACCACGGTCACGTGGACAAGTGCTTGTGGGCAGGGACGGTACATCTCGCTGACGGCACACTGGGTTAATATAGTATAAGCCGGGTCCCAGTCGGACCTTGGGACTGAACACGTCCTCCCGATGCCGAGGATTGCGGGCCCTGGGTCAATCAGGGTTGCCCCCACATTCTACAGCTCCTGCACCTCCTCCTCCTCCTCTTCAGCATCCATCTTTGAAATGACCACATCAGTCGCAAGCTGGAAGCACTGCAGCACTGCCTCGGCCAAGCGACAACAGGCTGTGCTGAAGCTAATATGCTTAGGTGACAAGCCACACAACGCTGAAGAGTTGTGGACAGCTCTGAAAAAGCAGGCAGATCTGTGGCTGACACCGCTGACCCTACAGCCAGGCATGGTCGTGTGACAATCGTCGGAAATGACAGCTGGAGTAGATACGGTTTCCCTCTATGCCAGTCCTTTCACCGAGCTAAAGAATATGGCTGTGTTGAAATACAACTCCCACTGAAAAGCAGTTTCAGACTGAAAAACATTGGGCCCACCAGAGGATATGATTCCTAGGACTCACCTTTCTCCCCTGCTCAAGAGCCCCATAGCAGCTGCAAAGTTTGCGCTATCATGAACTCTCCTGATGCAGAAGCCAGGGCCTATCCGAGGATTCTCTGGTGGGACCGTCCAACCCTGTCGAGAAGCAGTCCTGGCTAAGAGAAGTGTGTGGGAAGGTTCCCGGACACTCTATGGCTGCCTTGCAGATGTTGTCCTTGCTGGAATTTGAACCCAGGATCTCAGCACTGCAAGGCTTCAGGGCTAACCACTGAACCAATGTGCTGCCGTTCACCCTCTGATATCTAACAGACTGGAGAAACTTGCACCTACTGCCACTCTATCTTCAGCTCCTTTGTGAGAAACTAATGTATTTTGGCAGCCACTCAGTCTACCAAATAAAATTCCTGAGAAGGAAATTGGGGATGGCTTCGCTACTGGTACTGGGGGCAGTCGTACCATAGTTTACTGGAAATATTCCAGGCTGGTAGGAATCAAGCAGATTCCCACAGAAACGTACAAGCAGTAATGTTCAGGGACCCGTGCTTGTGGAAGGCGGAGACGATACCAGGAGAAATAGTGGCGGCTGGGGACCGAGTATGGACATCCAGCCGCCACCACCATGAGGTTGTGGACAGCTTCCACCTCCATGAGCCTAAAAGGCCACATTCCAAGTGCAAGCAGCTGCCCAGAAATCTGGCAGTTTACTATTGCGGCCTGTGAGTGGGTGGGTGGCTGGCTACATACTTGCGCTTGCATTCCAAGTAACAGAAAACTAAGCAGATGGTGGCCTCTATCATCATCATGGCCTCACCTCGGCACTATGAACTCTCCTGAAGGAGAAGCCAGCGCCCATCGGAGGAGTCTCCGGTTCTCTGGTGGGCCCGTCCAACCCTGCCGAGAAGCAGCCCTGGCTAAGAGAAGTGTGGGAAGGTTTCCGGACACTCTATGGCTTCTTTTTTAATGTGGACTAGCCACATTCACCTGTCCACATGTTTGTGGTTAGGCGGTCCTTCACAGTAAGTGTATTGGGGAGGGCATTGGTAATGTTGTGGGACCCGTGCTTGTGGAATGCGGAGAGGACACCGGAGATGTTGTGGACAGCTTCTGCCTCCACGAGCCTAAAAGGCCACATTTCAAGTGCAAGCAGCTTCCCAGAATTCTGGCAGTTTACTATTGGGGCCTGTGGGTGGGTGGCTGATGGCATACTTGTGCTTGCATTCCAAGGAAAGGGGTAGGGACAACTGAACACTGCACTGGGACAAGGACGTGGACGATGATTGTTGCAAGTGTGCAACGACAGGTGCATGGCGGGAGGCACCTTCGTATGCGCCAAGGATCACTTATGATGGGCACACTTTTGGGCAGTAACCTGGGAGTCAGAGATGCTTCCAGGGGTCTTTCCCGTGCTGTTACCATGTCTTTTCAGCACTATATGCATGTGTCTGATGATGTGTCACACACCACATGGCCAGATAAGGTTGTAAAATGTTAAAATGACATTTCCCAGTGAATGCATTTGTCTTGATTGAAAGCAATGCAAAAGTGCAAAAACGCATCAAAAACGCTACGTGTGAACATAGCCACAGGTGCGGAGAAGCATTTTTGGCTTTTGTTATTTATTTTGCCTTATATACAAGTCATAACCCTGGAAAGGATGTTCCTTAACATATTTCCCAGGAAAATCTATTTTGGTTTCGTTTTTGCATGTTTTATTGTGAGTCCGTAAAAGTGGCGTAATACCTCTGACAACATTGTTGACAGTAGTGACCTGGGTGTCAGAAATGCTTCCAGGGGTCTTCCCCATGCTGATCTCATGTCATTTGAGCACTGTTCCCATCGATTTGGGCAATTTTTAGGCCCTCTGCAGACCGCCGGGGGGAGCCGCCGGAAAAATGTCACAACACGAACAGGACACATATCAATCATATACGCAAAAGGGTAGTAAGACCATGTAAATATGCAATATAATGTCAGGACAGTGCTAACCCAAAAGTATTTGGAGTTATACGATCCCCTTATTTAAATATTCATGTAAATGCTACTTAATCCTAGGAATGCAGGTTTCCAGGGGAGACAATATTAGCAAAGTTCGGATTGATTCAAATAGAAGATAAAAGGACACAGAGCATAATTGTGCAACCTATGTGCAGTCAACAAACATAAGGATACAAACTCTGGTTAGTATATCATATGGCCAACTATTGCTCACCCATGATTGAATGGAACTGCCACGTGTATCAGAGAGCCCTAATGATAAAATACATATACAGTAAACTACACTGTCACTGCACAAATTATATATGTCACTGAAATCTTTCAAACTATCTATTCTATGTACTGTATATATCTATTCTTCACTCTGTTCTATAATGTCGGGCTTGCTGTGATTTTACTGTACGCGGCTGATGAACTATCGGGTTTTCAAGGAGACGGGTGTGTAAAAATCAGATGGAACTCGCATAGTCTGAGTGCCATGCAATTTTTTCTTGCACCCATTGACTTGCAGTCGGATTTTAGCTAAGAAAAAAAATTGACGATGAGATGTGCCTCATAGAATAACATTGGCCAGAGTGCAATCTGATTGTTTATTGGATTGCACTCATCTGTTTTTCTCGCAGATGAGCCGAAAACCTGACCATATGGTAATTTCATCTCCATCCACAGCTGTGTGCAATAAATGCATGCAAAGTTGGGTAGATAACAAACAGTTAATTCTGAATACCCAAGAAATGCTTTATGACAAACAATTGAAAGTCTTTGGAAACTCCAGGTGATAGCCAGGAATTTGGAAGAGAAAGCTCAGAAGCTATATATATATATATATATATATATATATATATATAAAATGTCTGCAAATATAGATTCTAATCATGGAACATGGGAATACACTTTATTGGTTTGGCACACAGTAAATATATGTCCAGATTTTTGAAAAGAGCTGGAAATTAAAATATACTGTACAATTTAGTATAAGAAGATCCCATTTTCCAGACTCAGACACCTGGAAATCCCAATATATTGGGGTTGTTAAAAGTAAAATCTGAGCAGTCATAATCACAGTGAATATAAATTGGCTGCAAATTTATATACACACGTGGTCAAAATTGTTTGGTACCCCTCGTTTATTGAAAGAAAAACCCACAATGGTCACAGAAATAACTTGAATCTGGCAAACGTAATAATAAATTAAAAATCTATGAAAATAAACAAATGAAAGTCAGACATTGCTTTTCAACCCTGCTTCCACAGAATTTTAAAAAAAATTTAACTCATGAAATAGGCCTGGACAGAAATGATGGTACCCCAGAAAATAATGTGACAAAAGGGACATGTTAAATCAAGTTGTGTCCACTAATTAGCATCACAGGTGTCTACAATCTTGTAATCAGTCAGTGGGCCTGTATATAGGGCTACAGATTCTCACTGTGCTGTTTGGTGACATTGTGTGTACCACACTCAACATGGACCAGAGGAAGCAAAGGAAAGAGTTGTCTCAGGAGAATAGAAAGAAAACTATAGACAAGCATGTTAACCCTAGCATGCGTGACGTCACAAATCTACACTTTACAATAACGGGGGTCTTTCATATGGAGAAACTCACATAAATAACTTTCACAAGTTTATTTCAAAATTACAAAATAAGATATGAATAATGCACAACATTTTACTTATAATTTTTTGTAGAAAACACCAAAAAACATTTTTTTTCAAAATTTCAAACAAAGATATGAAAAACATACAAAGGTATATAAATCTAGAGTAAACTAGCTGCAGCTACATTTCTTTTCTAACTTTTTCTTTTCAATTTTATTGGTCTCCCAAACAATTTTCACATGTTATCTTTTCTGAAGAATGTTCTTTACAGACATTTTCCCCACAAGTGGTACAATATCGCTCAGTTTTCCTCTCTAAGTTTCTTGGAGAAATGAAACAACGCTCTCGTTTTCTTTCTCCTGGCCCTGGAATATCCTGAAACTGTACGCCACACTGTTTCATTGCTTCTTTAGTTTGCTTTGGCAAGCATTTCATGTTGCTTTGCTCCATCATGTGAGGCATTACAAGTTCATGACAAAGGTCCTTCAAGAAAAGGCGTCTCCTGTCCTTCCTCCTTGCATGGAATTCTGGATGGGTTTCTGTATAAATAATGAATGAATTCAGGGCTGCTACATCAAGCAAATTTGAAAAAATTACTACAGGCCAACATCTTGTTTGCCTCTTGCATGAATATTCTCCCACCATTTCATCCATTTTGTCTACACCTCCTTTAGTTTTATTGTAATACAGGATGATTTCTGGTTTCAATTTCCTGTCATTGCTGTCAATACTGCAATCATAATGCATGGTACTGAACAATATAACGGATTTCTCCTTCTTCGCTTTGTAAGATACCAGTGTCGCTTTGTTGTTGAAACCACAGGCACTCTCATAAAGTGCTCGCTGTGGATTGTGTTTCATTGCTTGAGGAATTTCTCGTCGGTTTGGTTCATAGTACCAACAAGTGTAACAGCTTTTTCAGAAAATTGCCCAGTGCAACATTGGTAAAATAATTGTCCATGGTAATGTTTCTACCTGAATTGTACATTGGTACAGCAAGTGTTTTCACAATCTCAGACCCTACATTTTTCTGTACTGGTGCATCAACTTCTTTGCCACAGTAGATAAGCCCATTTATGCCATAATAATTTGCAGAATCACACATCCAGAAGATTTTTATTCCATACCTGGCTGGTTTACTGGGCATGTATTGTATGAACTTGCAACGTCCTCTGAAGGGTACAAGTTGCTCATCTACGGTAACATTAGTACTAGGATTGTAAAGTTTGGTGCAATTTTTGATAAATATGTTCCAGATATAACTGATAGGGGCTAATTTGTCTGTTTGGAACCTCGCTGCAGGAGATCGCTTATCATCAAATCAAATGTTTCTTCTAATTTCCTCATATCTGTCCACTGCCATTGTCGCTTTATAGTGTGGATCAGAAAGTGGGTCCAGAAATAATTCTCTGATTGGAACATCATACGATTTTTGACTCCCTGCCAGCAGTAAAAGTTCAATATATGCATAAAGTTCCTCTTTTGAGATATTTTTCCAGGACTTATCCCAAAATCACATGACATCCTCACATGGCATGATCCACCCCCTGGCCCCTCCACCAGCAACCCTGACTACAAATAAAGTAACTTGAGACACAAATACTGCTGAGTACATGGTAAAAATAGCCCCCGTTCCGTACAGAAGTGGTTTTCCCCAAAAAAGCATTGTTACACCAAAATGGCTGTCAAAAAAATTATATGAACAACGGGATATTACCAACAATGACATACTTGAGGAATACCTAGAGTTTCAAAATTCTAACTAAAGTAATTTTGCAGATAATAGAAAAAAAGTAAGCACCGGGGCCTAAAAGGAACCCGATACGCATTGTAGGGTTAAAGGTAAAGGTTATAAGACCATCTCCAAGCAGCTTGATGTTCCTGTTACTACAGTTGCACATATTAGTCAGAAATTTATGATCCATGGGACTGTAGCCAACCTCCCTGGACGTGGCCGTAGGAGAAAAATTGATGACAAATCAAAGAGACGGATAATACAAATGGTAACAAAAGAGCTCAGGATAAGTTCTAAAGAGATTAAAGGTGAACTTCAAGCTCAAGGAACATCAGTGTCAGATCACACCATCCGTCGTTGTTTGATTCAAAGTGAACTTCATGGGAGACGACCAAGGAGAACACCATTGTTGAAAAAAATCATAAAAAAGCCAGACTGGAATTTGCCAAACTACATGTTGACAAGCCACAAATCTTCTGGGAGAATGTCATATGGACAGATGAGACAAAAATGGAAGTATTTGGCAAGGCACATCAGCTCTATATTCACAGACGGAAAAATGAAGCATATCAAGAAAAGAACACTGTCCGTACTGTGAAACATGGAGGAGGCTCTGTTATGTTCTGGGGCTGCTTTGCTGCATCTTGCACAGGGTGTCTTGAATCTGTGCAGTGTACAATGAAATCTCAAGACTATCAAGGGATTCTAGAGAGGAATGTGCTGCCCAGTGTCAGAAAGCTTGGTCTCAGTCGCAGGTCATGTGTCTTGCAACAGTATAATGACCTAAAACACACAGCTAAAAACACCCAAGAATGGCTAAGAGGAAAAGAGTGGACTATTCTGAAGTGGCCTTCTATGAGCTCTGACCTAAATCCTATTGAGCATCTTTGGAAAGAGCTGAAACATGCCGTCTGGAAAAGGCAACCTTCAAACACGAGACAACTGGAGCAGTTTGCTCATGAGAAGTGGGCCAAAATACCTGTCGAGAGGTGCAGAAGTCTCATTGACAGTTACAGGAATCATTTGATTGCAGTGATGGCCTCAAAAGGTTGTTCAGTAAAATATTAAGTTAAGAGTACCATCATTTCTGTCCAGGCCTATTTCAGGAGTTTAATTTTTTTTTAAATTCTGTGGAAGCAGGGTTCAAAAGCAATGCCTGACTTTCATTTGTTCATTTTCATAGATTTTTAATTTATTATTACTTCTGTCAGATTCAAGTTATTTTTGTGACCATTGTGGGTTTTTCTTTCATTAAAAGAGGGATACCAACAATTTTGACCACGTGTGTATGTAGAGAGCAAAGAAACTGTATTCGGTAGTTACTTGCCATTTCCAAATCTAACACCTATCTATGTCTACAACAAAAAGTTTAAGATGGCAAGTGATGCTGCTTATGTCATTGCCATCATTCATAGAGTCCAAAGGGTCAAGGAAATAGAGGTAAAAATGAATTTAACAGACTGCAATATTTGTAAAAAAGATTATTTTGCATGTGTACTAAAAACTGTTACAGTGTTGTTGAAAAATCAATTTGAAATCAGACTTTTGTTCCCCGCACAAGAAAAGGAAAAAAGATTTAGGACCATGTAACATCAATATTGATATGTATTTTACATATGGTTGTTGGGAGGTACCAAAATACCTGTGGTGAGAAATGTTCAAGACGTCAAACTTGACAAGTACAGATTTTGGTACTAGCTGATGCCAAAAAATATGACTGGGGTGGGTGGACACATGGACCCAGGATGTTGGTACAGCAATTTGAAAGGCACATTAAAAACCAAGGACTTGGACAGCAGGCTATGCTGGATGGCAGACAAACACGCAAGTAAGGACACACTGAAAGCCAGAGAACCAGGAGAGCAGAAATAGAGGAGAAGGCAGGTCTGAAGCAGCACAGACATGTAGGTGGCAAGGTTAGCAGCGTAATATGACTAGATACAAATAATAGTTTGTGAAGCTTGCAGCAATTAATGGGTTGACCCAAGCAGATGCCAATAATGGAAATCATTGAAGTCTAATCACAACGGAATTACATTACAGAATCAATGCTCAGACACAGAGGTGTGTCCAGTTAAGAAGTAATCAGTTTTGGGAAATTATGTCACTGAGGAACAATGAGTAACTTGCAAGAACTAACGTGGAGCACATCAAATGGCGACAGCCATAGGGGAAGGGGTGTGGTGCTCATCCCCAAAGGTGAGATAGGAGCATAACAGTACCTTTCCTTTTAAGGCCCCTTCCAGAAGAGTCAGTAATAGCAGATAGAATGCCTACAATGAAATCTCCTCAGGAAAACTGAAGCATTAATATCCTTTTTGTTTTGCTACAAATTCTTTTATGTATTGTCTCCATTTAGGCCACCATTAGAAATGAGAAAGGAGTTCAGCAGTTTGTTTAACTCTTGGGTAACCAGAGATAAGAAAAGAATGGGCCCAAGAAAAGAGTTTCAGGGGGAGTGCTTTTGAGACCAGAGAACAACCTTTAGACCACGGCCCCACTATCAGTATTTGGTCAGTATTCGGTCAGTATTTTTTCTCAGGAGTGGGAGACTAAATCAGGAGTGGGTGATAAATACACAATTGGTGCACTTGTTTCTATTATACCTTTTCTCTGATTGTTCCTCACCTGGTTTTGACTCCCACTCCTGAGAAAAAATACTGACCAAATACTGATAGTGGGGCCGTGGTCATAGGTGGAGAATTGGAATGAACAGAGATGGTTACAAAAATCCATTCAGATTCAGTTACATGTGAAAGCGCATTTTGATAATCCTCACATGGGTCAAAGGATCTAAAAAGGACATTATTGCTGTGCTTTTTCTTAGGACATTAGGTGAGGATGAAGTTACTCCAGGAGAAGAAGAAGAGAGACCATTGAGTTGACTGAAGATTGACTGATTGAAGATATACCAGATTTTTATGTTAAGTATACAATAGGTGGTAACCAGGAACTTTACTCTTTAAGTAGGTGTTGCCATTCGTCAAGGGCTCAATTTAAGAGCTCACGGTCACCAATGGAATAATTTGGTTCTGCTGGAGAAAATTTCTTGAGGAACAATACAAAGGTATGATTTCTAGATCCATAGGATTTTTTTGAGAGAACTGCTCCTGCTCCTACACCTACACTAATGGTAGAAGCATCTACTGCAAGGAAGAATGGTCTGAAGAAATCAGGATGGTGTAGGACAAAGGCAGTAAAAAAATTAGAATTGAGTTCTAAGGCTATGTGCCCACGATGCAGAAATGAAGCAGAAAATTTCTGCAGCATTTCTGCATCTCCCTGGCAGAAAAAATGCATGCAGATTGTGCATGCGGTTTTCCTGCAGAATACATGCGGATTCACATGCGTTTCCGCATGCAGATTGACAAGCGCTTTCCAGGCGATAGCATCACTTGGAAAGTGCTTGACAACTAGGTCACACTGTATAAATCCATGCAAACAGCATGGATTTATACAGTGTGAACCGTAAAAATTAAAACAAATAAAGCTATACTCACCCCCGAGGCCCCGGTGTGTGCAGCAGCGCTCGTTCCTGTCTGGTTCCCGGCTGCCGGCATATTGCGAGACAGAGCGGTGAAGGGCCTGCGGTCACATGACTGTGACGTCACCGCAGGTCCTCAAGCGATGCCGGCATTCAGAGAGAAGACGCCGGACAGGTGAATATAAACTTTATTTGTTATTTTATTCTTTTTTTTACAGGTACAATGGTACCCAGGTCTGGAGGAGAGTCTCATCTCCTCCAGAACTGGGTACCATCCGCACATAGAAACGCATAGAAGCCGCTTGTAGAAATGTACAGTCGCGGTTTCTATGCGTTTCAATGCAAGTCAATGGCGGGAGTTCCGCTGCGCTACCGCAAAATTAAATGACATGCTGCGGATTTTTGTACGCAGCATAAACGCTGCGGAAAAATCCGCAGCATGTGCATAGAATATGCGGAATCCCCTTGGGGACCATGGGGTGCGGATTACCTAGCGTTTAACAAGCGTTTACGCTGCGGAAATTCAGCAGCATAAACGCTTGAAAAACGCTACGTGGGCACCCAGCCTAAGACTCAGAAAGCTAGAGATAGCAGAATCCAGCTACTTCTGTGAATTAGCTCCCTTCCACATTAGGGCCTTAAGAGGAGCAGCTACTTGAGAGTAGTTTTTAATGAACTAGAGGTAATAATTTGCAAAGTCGAGGAATCTTTGGAGGAATTTGTGGCCAATCCAAGCAGAAGCTTTCTCTGGGTCCATACACAGACCTCCAGATGAGATGATTTATCCGAGGAAAGATAGTTCATGAATCATGACACTCAAATAAACATTTCTCTAACTTGGTATAAAGATGGTTTTGGCTTAGTCTCTTTAGACCTAATAATCTATGAATGGTCTCCGAGACCCATCATTCTTACGAAGAAGTTTGCAACACCCAGAGGCAAAGAATCTCTTTTCCAGTTAATGTTTAATGTAGGCGGACATCGCCTTAGTCTCTGGGATAGGTAGAGGATAAACTCTACCTCTAGGTGGCTCAGTACCTGGAAGAAGGGGAATGGTGCAGTCATATGAATGGTGAAGAAGTAGTCATTTGGCCCTTTGCTTAGACAAGAGAACTGCAAAGTCCTGAAGGGAAGCAATTCAATCGAAGGAAATGGGGACAGAACAGAGTTTTAGATTAGGTGGTTAAAGTAGAGCTTTGAGTCAATTTTGAAAATAAGATGATCTCCACTTTGTGATCTGGTCGGATGACCAATCAATGAAGGGAGCATGTAGCTGTAGCCATGGAAGTCCCATAAGCATTGTTACGTCAGAAATTGGCAAAATTAAGGAATGTCCTTAATGTGTAATGCTCCAGTTTGAAGAATCACCTTCTCTGTCCAGAAATGGGTACAACGACCAAGAATTGCAGAGCCAAATATGGAAATTAGCTTCAGAGGCATCCGCAAAGCAGCAAAAGGAATCTTCAGTCTTTTGAAAACAGAAGAGTTAAAATTCTCTGTTGCTCCAGAAACTGTTAATGCTTGCCCCATAAACAGAGAGAGACAAGGAAACAGACATCGGCACAAGCAGTTTATCTTTAGTGAATGATAGAGTTAATCCCAAGCCGATCCCTCCTTTTTTGCTTATGGTCTGAAATGTCCCTGCCTGGCCTTCAGTTCGGAACAAATTAGGCAAGAATGATTCCATTCACCACAATATAAACAAAGTCTTTCAGTAAGGCAATGGATCTTTTGGCTGATGGTAGTCCCTTACAATCGAATTGCAGGGGTTCCAGTATGACTACTCTGGGGGGAGGATTAGAAGATTCTCTGGGATAATGAACACATGAATCTAGTCTTTTTCTCTTGATCACTCTAAAAAACAAGGGAAATTAAATCATGAAGGGGGAAGGCAGATATCTATCAGCAAGTTCGTCTTTGATCCAACTGGATACTCCAGCATAGAAATTGTCAGGAGAGCATCATTATTCCAAGCTAATTCAGTAGATAGCATAGAACTGGATAGCATAATGTTCCACAGAGTTAGTCCTTTGTCTATGCCACAGTATAGAATATGCAACTGAATGGGCAAGACCTGGTTCATCAAACACTCTACTGATGACAGTTAGTAAGAATGATAGAGAATGAATCAATTATCATCCCACTCCATAATGGCGCAGCCCATGCCAAAGTATCTTTCGATAACAAAGAAAAAATGGATTCCACTTTCCACAAGTCAAAAAAAATTATCTGGGAACGAACTCAAATTGTATGGTGCATTATTTCAAAATGCAGGCCTTAGGCTCTTTACAGTAGCGTAGCTACCAGGGGAACAGAGGGTGCGGTCATCCCGGGCCCTGCACTTGGAGGAGCCCACCCAGAGCTATTGCTACTGTTAACTATATCAGAGTGCACAGCGGCCGATATAGTTAATCTCTTCAGTAGAGCAGGGAAACCGATCTCCTAGCACTACCGCTCTCTGTAGATCACATGTCTTTAAGCCTGCAGTCTACAGAACAGCAGGTGATGTGCCAGCACACGCACAGGACTTCTGTGTCCCGGCGTGCTGCCGTCATTGCACCGTACTGGGACTCTAATGTCCTATGCGTGCGATGACAACGTGTTGACCTGCCCGCTGGAGAACTCATCAGGATCCTGGATTAGGTGAGTATAGGATGTTTTTTTAATTTATTTAAAACGTGTGGTGGGATTATGGGGGCATCATAAAGCATAAGGGCCGCTCATACAGTGTGGAGCTTGGGGTTCAACTCAGGTGGGGTGGGAAACATCTCAGTGGACCCCTAACCAGGTAACCCTGCTGTATGAGGGGTCCCGACAGTAGCTGTGGAGACAGCATATTGTTTATAGAGGAGCTATAGGGAGGAAAACTGAAATACTCCATCAGAAAGAATGTCAGATGTAAGTCACCATCTGTAACAGTACTGTAATCTCCTATATGATCTGCAGGACTGATATCTACTGCTATATGGTCACGATATGGCAGTAATATCAGTGTTGGTCTTTGTGTAGAGATTTATTCTCAATAACAGTGCAGTCATCTGCTGAGGTTCCCCTATACCCATGATTAGGGTGTGACATCATAGTTGTTATCAGGGTTATCTGGTTAGGAACCCACTGAGATGTTTCCCACCCCCCTGAGTTGAACCCCCAGCTACGCCTCTGGATCTTCGAAAAAATTGGCAGGAGTAGGTAAATGTAGAGATGCTGAGCAAGCCGAATGTCCCGAGTTGGAATTAGGTACTGGTAGGTGCTGTTGAGCCAGTGGTGTAACCACAGGAGTCTGAGGAAGTGCATCCACACAGGCTGAGAGGTCTTTCACAGCCAGAATAAGTTTGTGTTGGCCAACAGAAATATGCAAAACCAGTCCAGATATATTCTCTATATTTCATGACAATGGTGTTGTTGCTGCTGCACCTTTGGAATTCATGGTCTGAGTATTTTGTCAGAATCAACAAGTGAGGTGGATTGACAAAGCCATTGAGGAGCACAGCAAAGACCCAGTGTGAATCATAGTGAAGGGTGGCAGCCACAGGGGAAGGGAGCAGAGCTCATCCCAGAATACGAGACAAGTGAGCAGCACCAAATGTTAATATGTATGTGCACTGTAAGGAGAAAACTATTGTGACCCACATCTTCATCACTGAATTCAGGTATTCTATGCATGCTGCCCAATCCATGTGCAGCATATATCAGACGCTGGCTGTATGAATTCAGCCATATATGAAATGCTGTGGCGTTTCAGAGAAAAACAGTTTAATAGCTGCTGAGGACCAAGTGGCATGAGAGACTAGTCGGACAGGGAGGTCTCTGGTGGTGTTTCATCTCCCAGTGACAGGTCTCTGCCTATACAGGGAGCAGAGGGCAGGGAGAAGGGGGCAGGAAGAAGTTGCCGGGGACCAGCCTATCTGACTCGTCTTCATTGTAGCGTACTCCCTGACAGTTACTAAACTATGCTTTTCTCTTAAACACTGCAGCATTTCAGAGTTAAACATATATGGCTGAATACAGGTAGCTTCTGACACATGCTGCCCGTGGATCAGGCAGTGTGTATCAGTTGTCCGATTCCTTTTATGTTCAGACTGGAGCCTTTTACATTATAGCATCCTACTTACTCCTCTTGCTTGCAAACAAGAACGCAACCACTTATCTGTGCTGCACCGCTTCTTCTACAGTATCTTTTGTCTCTCTACACCAGGGCTCCCCAACTCCAGTCCTCAAGACCCACCAACAGGTCATGTTTTCAGGATTTCCTTACTATTACACAGGTGATGGAATTATTGCCTGTGGAGGTGATGTAATTACCACCTGTGCAATACTAAGGAAATCCTGAAAACATGACCTGTTGGTGGCTCTTGAGGACTGGACTTGGGGAACACTGCTCTACACCATCAGCATGTGTCTTATCTCCACTGACATAAATGTGATGGGAGCCTTTGGGACGCTGACCCCACACTGCACTATGACCTAGCCATTTTACCAGCAACTTACTGCTCAATAAAAAATAAGAACACAGCACAAAACTCTCACTTTCCCTAGCAGTACATCCACCATTTACAACCTCTACCCAGTAAACACTGGCATTTCTTGTCTTTGAGCATCTCTTGCATATACTGTATTTATCAGCTCTGAAATCACTGATCACTGATATCATTCATGCGGCGTATTCCACACACTTGCTGCACATTTATTGCAGCACTAACATTATAAAGTGGCAATAGGCATGCATTGGTGTAGCGTTTAACTAAAAAAGCATAATACTATCTAGCAATACTAGACAGCTGGTGGTGCGCAGCAGGCATTACAATACATAGCACTTAATACAATACACCATATGGCATATAATACCACCCACAGGGCAATAAAATAGCAGCAATATAATATTTGCATGGTAATAACATAACATCGGGTTAGCAGCAAGTCATGGCAAGCATCAAAGGATGTAACAGTTCTATACAGCTCCATCAAGTGCAGCTCTTTAAGTGCCATTAGAAATTTACTGGAAATCTCCCAGAAGTGACCAGAAGATAAGAGGTACCACTGTTTATTAACTGTGCATACCTCTTTATATTCCCACACTTACTATCTCACCATGCTTACATATGCCCTTAGGGTGATTTCACACTGCATTTTGGCACCCGCTCATTGGCTTACGTCCGAACCACCCACAAAACGGGATTCGAGTGTATGCACCGACAGGGCCATAGACTATAACGTTGCTGACAGAGTGAACATGTGCTGTGTCGTGCATCATTTTCGAGCATGTTCGTCTATTGGAGACTCAAACGTAGTAGACTTAATGGGGTTTGGACTTAAGCCCCTACGGAATCAACAAACGGCTGCCGAAATGCATTGTGAGAGCACCCTTACAATTTTTGCTACAGTAATCCTTACTCTCCTTCACTATCCCTAAACCCCAGCACTCTCCAAATTATGATCTCACCTACCCTCTTACCTCCCCACTTGATCTCATCTGCAGACTTACTTCTAAACCTCAGATCTCTACTTCTAAAACACAAAACAAGCCAGGCACTCTCCTTTTCCCACTTGTTCGCCCTCTTTTTGCTTCTGCTTACTGCTGGCGATATAGCTCCCAATCCTACTAACATTAAACTACAAAGCTGTCCATAATCTGTCTCTGCCATTTATCTCTGAACTAATCTGAGATCTTCCCACGGGTAATCTCCAGTCCTCCCAAGACCTCCTCCTCTCCTCCACACTAGTATGTTCCTCACCAAATTGCCTCCAAGACTTATCCTGCATATTCCCCATCCTCTGGAATTCTGTGACCCAACACGATAGATTATCCACCACATTCGGAACTTTCAAATGGAACTTGAAAACCCATCTCTTCAAGAAGTTTACAGCCTGCAATGACCATGCTGCCACCTCACCACCACAAGAGCTGCTGCAATCCCCAAACCTACTGCCTCCTTCTCCATTATCCTGTAGACCGAGAGCCCGAAACGGCAGGGCCCTTCCCCATCTGTACCAGTCTGTCACTGTTAGTTAGTTCACTGTATTCATATTTTGTATGTAACCCCTTTTTTATATGCACAGCACCATGGAATCTATGGTGCTCTTTAAATATATAACAATAATATCTGTGGGGTTCAGGTGGCATCAGTTTTCATTTTTGTAAGCATTTGGCAGAGACATTTTTCAACACTCTTGCACGCACATGTGGATACGTTTTGTAAATGGCACATAACCAACAAATATTGAATTTTTCTGTCGTCATATTTATTTTTCACAATCTGCTTGTCATACAAATATTGCACCCAGAAAATGTGGACATTTCAACCTGATCCTTGATAGGAATGTGTACACATTGCACAGTGGATTAACAATTCAGATAACATACTGCAGCTATAGATATTATTATTTAGAAATAAAAACATTAGCAGCAATATCAGGTTACTCCGGCGAGGAATTGCCTTATTAAAGGATTTTACATCCACAACATTATAAGACAACAGGTTTAAACTATTTCAGGCATATTGAAGGCCATGCACTGTGGATAAATGCTAATCTTTCCGTTCCTGAGATGGATAAGGATTTGTCTTGGCAGATATTCCTAAATTCTTATGTTCTTTTTTCAGCCAATGTTAGCTTTTATTTTCTTTCTAATATTTTGTATAGGTAAAACAGGTCTATCTGGTTTTTGATTATCTGTAAGGTTGTTTCAGGCCAATGCTTAGGCATAACTATATTCTAGACCAGGGGTCTTAAACACTCGACACATGGGCCGCATGCGGCCCCCCGAGGCTCCATTGTACGGCCCTGTGGCCCCTGAGACGATCGCGGCCCAGTCAAGGGACCGCCGATGTCAGAGTTCCTTTTCAACTGAATATGCGTCCTTGAACGCACATTCAATTGAAATGTACTATGGCACAGCGACTGATTCTCTGCACCACAATACCAGCGCCAGCCAATCAGAGGCCAGCGACTGACATCGGCTTCTCTGTTGTGGCCGCGCATGCTGTGCACCGCCCCGGCTGTGGAGGAGGAAGAGGACACTGTTCACCGAAGGAGAGAGGTCAGGTGCGAAGGATTTTTTTATGTGTGTGTAAAGAGAGGCAGAATGTGGGACATTGTTACAAGTACAAGATGGAGACATTAATTCAGAATGGGGGCCATTATTACAGGATTGAGGACATTATTACAGAATGGGGGACATTATTACAGGATGAGGGACAGAATTACTATGAAGGGCTAATTGTAAAACAATAATACTGTATGGTGCCAATTGGGGGACAAAAAAAAAAGGAAAACATTTTTTTCAAATATTCAAAATAAAGTATGAAAAAAATAATGGAATAATATTTGACCACTAAAAATGCTGTTTTATGGAAAAACTAAAGTAAAAAAGAAGACAAGTATCATAACCCATTATGATAAACACCATTAAAAAGAATAAAAATCATGCCAAAAATGTAAAGAAAAAAATTATGATCAAAAAGTCATATAGAAAATAATGGTATCACTGAAATAATCTTCTCCTGCCAAGAAAGCGGCCCTTTATATTGAAATTTTTTCTATGTGCGGCCCATTTACCCAGCTGAGTTTGAGACCCCTGTGTAGACATCATATTAATTGGACTGAGAATATAATGAAGCCTAATAAGCACAATGAAAAGCCTATAGTATGCATAGTGCATAGTGCACTCCATTTATGAACAGAACTCCTACTCAACATTAGACAGTTGATTTTAGTTCCATTAACATATAAGTTTATTTTATGAAACTGAACATACAGCAACTAGACAATTGCTAACATGCGCATTTTGCATCTATTGTTACGCTGGCAAGCTGGAGCATTTTTGAAAATCTGTAGCATATCAATTACTTTCATAGTTTTTGCAGCATTTTTTTATCCATATAAAGCAATGAGAAGTGATGATAAGAAAAAATGCTGTTTTTCCTCTGCTTTTGCAGCATTTTTTGCATGTACTGCAGACAAGTTACACTAGCAATCAGCAAACAAAAACTGTAAAAAAGATGCACCCAAAATGCATAAAAAGCAGCTAAAATGCAGCAAAATCTGCATTTTGAATACAGCATTTTTACTGCTAAGAAAGTAGGTTTTGGCTGTACAAAAAAAACACTGCAGAAATGCTGCATGTGAAAATAGCCTTACAGTTTTAAAATTCCTATAGCTGCTTATCACCGGCCACATCCAGATTATTTTATAGCTCTATGGCCCAGATTCAACAAGACTGGCGTACAAAAGCGCCCTGGAGTAAGTTTCGCCAAATTAATTCAGAGGTCAAGAATGCATTTGGCTTATCTTTCAGCTGCTGTGCGCCACTGATAGAAATGTAACCGGTAAGACAGTGGAGAACATTTTGCTCATAATTTATGCCACTTTTTTGGCATAAATTATGAAAGATTTAGCGGTTGTGCTTGCCACACACTTGAACATGTAAAGGCGTTGGTGTTCCCTTTTAAATATAAATATAGGAAGGAGTGGACCTGAATGGAAGAATAGTTCCACACTCAGGGATGATTTAAAGGATGGAGATGTACTCGGGCAGTTCCACAACTTTACTGACAAGGAGGTAAGAACCTTGATGGCTACAGAGTATTACTGGCACTTGCAACACTACTAATACTTACAGCAGTCTTTTGGCAAACTCTTCAGCAGCCACCTTACCAATTTAGTACCATCTTGTGTCACTCTTACACAGCCCCTCTCACGGTCTCCCCTTTTGGCAGCAAGGTACTGTGGTAGCTTGTATGGTACTTTGCACATTCTTGCAGCCTACGCCTCACAGCTATGACATTACAGTCCCTCATAAACAATCAGGCTTGGACTGGTCCAAAGCAGAACAGGAGAATTCTCCGGTGGGCCTCTGTGAAGGACTGGACCACCACCTTATTATATGAGCAGTACTGAGCACAATATACTTGAACCATTATGTATAGATAAAGTCAGCATCTTATTTATATAACATGAATCATTTTTTTACCCAGTTCATTGTTATATAAATTTGTGATTGAGGATAATGTCACATTTGCATGTAACTGAAAAGTGGGGCCCTGGAGTTGGTTAGTGGTGGGCCCGTGGCACCCCGGTCCGACACTAATAATAATAATAATAATTTTTTATTTATATAGCGCCAACATATTCCGCAGCACTTTACAATTAAGTAGGGACATGTACAGACAATATAAACAATACAATGTATCTGTAATGCACACGCCCGGGCTGAGCGGCGTGCGCATGTGATTCCACTGGACTGTGCCGAAGAGTGAATGCCTGGAGGGGCGTAACTAGGTATTCACCCGATCCGACCAGGGTCGCACGACGGCATACGACGCCAGTGCACCAAGGAGGAACCGAGCAGAGGGACCAGGTGCTACTCTCCAGGACAGACCCCGGACACGGCTGTTGACCCACACAGGGGAATACAGGAACAGACAGGTTAGGCTGGCACACAGACTGGTGGGTATAGGCAGGCACGACTGGTATGCAGGCCGGCGGGTATGCAGGTAGGGGGGTACAGGCAAGCACGGCTAGAGTGCAGACAGGGAGGCACTAGCAGGTTGGAACACAGACGGGATAGGACCCAGTACACACTGGGACTCAGGAACAGAACCACAGATGTGGTGGACAAACACAGCAGAGTGAGGCCGCCCAGAGAGGTGAGCGAGAGCAGGGCAAGACGAGACCGCCTTGAGCAGTGAGCAAGAGTAGAGCAGGACGAGGCTGCCTGGAGCGGTGAGCAAAAGTAGAGCAGGACGAGGCCGCCTGGAGCGATGAGCAAGAGTAGAGCAGGACGAGGCCGCCTGGAGCGGTGAGCAAGAGTAGAGCAGGACGAGGCCGCCTGGAGCGGTGAGCAAGAGTAGAGCAGGACGAGGCCGCCTGGAGCGGTGAGCAAGAGTAGTCAGAGCAGAGCGAGACTGCCGGAGCAGTGAGCAAAGGGTCAGAGCAGAGCGAGACTGCTGGAGCAGTGAGCAAAGGGTCAGAGCAGAGCGAGACTGCCGGAGCAGTGAGCAAAGGGTCAGAGCGGAGCAAGACTGCCGGAGCAGTGAGCAAAGGGTCAGAGCAGAGCAAGACTGCCGGAGCAGTGAGCAAAGGGTCAGAGCGGAGCAAGACTGCCGGAGCAGTGAGCAAAGGGTCAGAGCGGAGCAAGACTGCTGGAGCAGTGAGCAAAGGGTCAGAGCGGAGTAAGACTGCCGGAGCAGTGAGCAAAGGGTCAGAGCGGAGCAAGACTGCCAGAGCAGTGAGCAAAGGGTAAGAGCGGAGCGAGACTGCCGGAGCAGTGAGCAAAGGGTAAGATCAGAGCGAGACTGCTGGATCAGTGAGCAAAGGGTAAGAGTGGAGCAAGACTGCCGGAGCAGTGAGCAAAGGGTAAGAGCGGGCCAGAACCGCCGTAGCGGTGAGCAAAGGCAGAGCAGGCTAGATCCGCCGGAGCGGTGAGCAAGGCAGAGCAGGCTAGAACCGCCGGAGCGGTGAGCAAGGCAGAGCAGGCTAGAACCGCCGGAGTGGTGAGCAAGGCAGAGCAGGCTAGAATCGCCGGAGCAGTGGGCAAGGCAGAGCAGGCTAGAACCGCCGGAGCGGTGGGCAAGGCAGAGCAGGGGGGACAGGGCTCTGTACACACGGAACAGGCAGGAAGGGAAAGGCAGAACCAGATACCCACAGGGTACTTACAGTGAAGTAGCGAGTGGACCACAAACTCACAAACGGAAGTACAGTGACAACGAGCAGGAGTTAGGTACGAGTTCAGACTCTGCAGAAAAAGGAAAGGTACGGACATAGAGAAACAGGCTAGAAAAGTATACAGACAAGAACAGACACAGTAGCAAGATACAGGAGCGGGTCTAGGTATGCAGCCCCTAGAAGGCGGGAGGAACAGGCTAGGAGCGTGTTCAGACAGGACAGACTAGATACAGGAGCGGGTCTAGATATGCGGCTCCTAGAAGGCGGAACGAACAGGCAAGGAGCGTGTTCAGACAGGCCTGGAAATACAGCCTCCAGGAAGGGCAGGCAAGAAAACACAGAAGGGGACCTGGCACATTCAGAGTGAGAGCGCACACTGAATGAAACACAATGCTCAGGCAGGGATTCATTGGAGCAGCTGGGTTAAATACCAGGTGACAGACAGCAATAGGCTGAGGACGCACAAGGGGTGTGCCCGCAGCAGGTACAAGAAACAGGAAGTGATCGGACGCCGCCCTTAAGCAGCAGACACAGAGGCAAGCAGACAGCATGGAGGGAAGCCAGGCTAGCAGACTGGACTGGAGATCAAGTGCGCGCTCTTGCACAGTGGGAGATGGACCACTATGCAAGGACGCCGCCAGGTATGTTACAGTACCCCCCCCCTTACGCCCCCTCTTCTTCAGGCCTGCCAGAATGTTCCGCAGGGAATTCGAGGGCCATTCCTTCACCTCAAGGAGATCACTACCACTGTCCACAGGAAAAACTGGTCTCATCTGATTAGTTAGGATGCTACCTCCTATCCAGCCATCCTCAGCAACAGACGAAACGGGTGGAGTACCAGGAACAGCACACAAGGAAGTCTCTCTCCACTTATTATCAGGTAGCACCCCAGAGGGTTCAGGAGGCAACTGGAAGCCCTCCGCCGGGTTGGAGGGGTGCAGAGACTCGGGGGTAACCTCTGCTTCGGGGTACATCTTGTCAAGCTCACAGGATGAAATGGGCGAGGTATCAGGTACAAGGTGTAGAAAAGTCACTGTCTCTTTGTTATCAGGTGGTACCCCGGAGGATTCAGGAAACAACTGGGGGTCCTTCGCCGGGTCGGAAGAGTGCAGAGACTCGGGGGTAACCTCTGCTTCGGAGTACACTAGGTCGGACTCACTGGAAGAAGCGGGCGAGGTATCAGGTACCGAGTATAGGAGAGTCTCTGTCCATTCACTATCAGGTAGCACCCCGAAGGGTTCAGGAGACAACTGGAGGTCCTCCGCCAGGTCGGAGGGGTGTAGAGACTCGGGGATAACCTCTGCTACGGAGTACACTAGGTCGGACTCACTGGAAGAAGCGGGCGAGGTATCAGGTACCGAGTATAGGAGAGTCTCTGTCCATTCGCTATCAGGTAGCACCACGAAGGGTTCAGGAGACAACTGGAGGTCCTCTGCCTGGTCGGAGGGGTGTAGAGACTCGGGGATAACCTCTGCTTCGGAGTACACTAGGTCGGACTCACTGGACGAAGCGGGCGAGGTATCAGGTACAGATTATAGGGAAGACTCTGTCCATTTGCTACCAGGTAGCACCCCAAAGGGTTCTGGAGACAACTGGAGGTCCTCCGCCTGGTCGGAGGGGTGTAGAGACTCGGGGTTAACTACCGCTTTGAGGTACCCATTGTCAGGCTCACAGGACGGAGCGGACGAAGTATCGGGTACCGGGTGTAGGGAAGTCTCTCTCCATTTGTCATCAGGTGGTATCCCGGAGGATTCTAGGTGGGCAGAAGTCTCTTCGGGCAGGAGAACTGGTGCGCTACCCACGCATATTACCCGTCGGGGCTGCTCCGGGATACATGGAAATGAAGCTTCAGCAGGGACTTCAAGGTTGGGATCAGGAGGTCTTTGGGAGGACAGACCCTGGCGTGACGGCTTGCCTCTACGCCTAGCACGTCTGGACTGCCTCTTGAGGTTGGGAGAAGTATTCCGGAGAGTGTAGTCATCCTGTGTGGATTCTGGATGGGCAGTAGTCTCTTCGGGCAGGAGGACTAGTGCGCTACCCACACACATTACCCATCGGGGCTGCTCCGGGATATTGGGAAGTGAAGCTTCAGCAGGAGCCTCCGGGTTAGGATCATCGAAGACCATTAGAAAGGCCACCAGGAAGGCCATTATGTCCAGGACGATAGGATCCTGTGCGTCCCATAGGGGGGGTGATCCATTTCAAGGCATCACCCGCTAGGTAAGACATCATGAATCCCACCTTAACCCGATCGGTGGGAAAACAAAGAGGGTAGAACTTGAAGTGTAGCATGCATTGCTCCACAAATGCACGATTCTGTCTTGGATCCCCATAGTACCGTGGCGGATCCACAGGAACGAGTGCAGAAAGATCCATCTGGACGGGTGTGTAATTCACCTGGAACTTACCTAAAGAAAAAAAAAATAAATATGTTTTTTTTATTTATTTTTAATGCACGTATTCGCTGGAAAACGTCTCAGAGAGCGAAGGCCGTGGGGCTCAACGGGAACCATGGCCTGAGCATGCTGTAATGCACACACCCGGGCTGAGCGGCGTGTGCGTGTGATTCCACTGGACCGTGCCGGAGAGTGAATGCCTGGAGGGGCGTAACTAGGTATTCACCCGATCCGACCAGGGTCACACGACGGCATACGACGCCAGTGCACCAAGGAGGAACCGAGCAGAGGGACCAGGTGCTACTCCAGGACAGACCCCGGACACGGCTGTTGACCCACACAGGGGAATACAGGAACAGACAGGTTAGGCTGGCACACAGACTGGTGGGTATAGGCAGGCACGACTGGTATGCAGGCAGGCGGGTATGCAGGCAGGGGGGTACAGGCAAGCACGGCTAGAGTGCAGACAAGGAGGCACTAGCAGGTTGGAACACAGACGGGATAGGACCCAGTACACAATGGGACTCAGGAACAGAACCACAGATGTGGTGGACAAACACAGCAGAGTGAGGCCGCCCAGAGAGGTGAGCGAGAGCAGGGCAAGACGAGGCCGCCCGGAGCGGTGAGCAAGAGTAGAGCAGGACGAGGCCGCCTGGAGCGGTGAGCAAGAGTAGAGCAGGACGAGGCCGCCTGGAGCGGTGAGCAAGAGTAGAGCAGGACGAGGCCGCCTGGAGCGGTGAGCAAGAGTAGAGCAGGACGAGGCCGCCTGGAGCGGTGAGCAAGAGTAGAGCAGGACGAGGCCGCCTGGAGCGGTGAGCAAGAGTAGTCAGAGCAGAGCGAGACTGCCAGAGCAGTGAGCAAAGGGTCAGAGCAGAGCGAGACTGCCGGAGCAGTGAGCAAAGGGTCAGAGCAGAGCGAGACTGCCGGAGCAGTGAGCAAAGGGTCAGAGTGGAGCGAGACTGCCGGAGCAGTGAGCAAAGGGTCAGAGCGGAGCAAGACTGCCGGAGCAGTGAGCAAAGGGTCAGAGCGGAGCAAGACTGCCGGAGCAGTGAGCAAAGGGTCAGAGCGGAGCAAGACTGCCGGAGCAGTGAGCAAAGAGTCAGAGCGGAGAAAGACTGCCGGAGCAGTGAGCAAAGGGTCAGAGCGGAGCAAGACTGCCGGAGCACTGAGCAAAGGGTAAGAGCGAAGCGAGACTGCCGGAGCAGTGAGCAAAGGGTAAGAGCAGAGCAAGACTGCCGGATCAGTGAGCAAAGGGTAAGAGCGGGCCAGAACCGCCGGAGCGGTGAGCAAAGGCAGAGCAGGCTAGAACCGCCGTAGCGGTGAGCAAGGCAGAGCAGGCTAGAGCCGCCAGAGCGGTGAGCGAGGCAGAGCAGGTTAGAACCGCCGGAGTGGTGAGCAAAGCAGAGCAGGGGGGACAGGGCTCTGTAAACACGGAACAGGCAGGAAGGGAAAGGCAGAACCAGATACCCACAGGGTACTTACAGTGAAGTAGCGAGTGAACCACAAACTCACAAACGGAAGTAGAGTGACAACGAGCAGGAGTTAGGTACGAGTTCAGACTCTGCAGAAAAAGGAAAGGTACGGACATAGAGAAACAGGCTAGAAGAGTATACAGACAAGAACAGACACAGTAGCAAGATACAGGAGCGGGTCTAGGTATGCAGCCCCTAGAAGGCGGGAGGAACAGGCTAGGAGCGTGTTCAGACAGGACAGACAAGATACAGGAGCGGGTCTAGGTATGCGGCCCCTAGAAGGCAGAACGAACAGGCAAGGAGCGTGTTCAGACAGGCCTGGAAATACAGCCTCCAGGAAGGGCAGGCAAGAAAACACAGAAGGGGACCTGGCACATTCAGAGTGAGAGCGCACACTGAATGAAACACAAAGCTCAGGCAGGGATTCATTGGAGCAGCTGGGTTAAATACCAGGTGACAGACAGCAATAGGCTGAGGACGCACAAGGGGTGTGCCCGCAGCAGGTACAAGAAACAGGAAGTGATCGGGCGCCGCCCTTAAGCAGCAGACACAGAGGCAAGCAGACAGCATGGAGGGAAGCCAGGCTAGCAGACTGGACTGGAGATCAAGTGCGCGCTCTTGCACAGTGGGAGATGGACCACTATGCAAGGACGTCGCCAGGTATGTTACAGTATCACATTTCAACAGTTACAGAAGGAGTGAGGGCCCTGATCGCAAGCTTACAATTTATATGGAAAAGGGGGGACATAATGGGTAGAACATGGTCATCAGCCAGTATCCGTCTAAGGGCAGTTACCATGTGGTATTTGGTGCATGGAGGATGCGGAGACAGATGAAAAGGCAGGAGCAGATTAACATTAACATTTAGGAGGGAACAGGGGAGAGTTGGGTTAGTGAGTTGAGGGGATAGGCTTGTCAACAGATGTGTTTTTAAAGCATGCTTAAAAACATGGGGCTAGACATAAATTGCATCGTTTGGGGTAGTGCATTCCAGAAAACTGGCGCGGCACGAGAGAAGTCTTGGAGACGGAGGTGTGAGGTTCAGATTAAGGAGGATGTCTGTCTTAGATCAGTTGCAGAATGGAGGGCACGGTAGGGGTGATAGACAGAAATGAGGGATGAGATATAGGGCTGTGCAGAACTGTGGAGAGCTTTGTAGGCGTGAGAAATGAGTTTGTATTGTATTCTGTAGTGACACTGTACACAATCACCATTTTCATAGCAGTTTCAGGATTGTGACTTGTGAGTCATCACCTTAGGACTCGCTCACACTGGCGAGTAGCGTCCGATGAGTCTCTCATGCGAGAGAATTGGATGCTATATGCAAATGATCCTCGGCTCAAACTCTGCTCCCAGCGCAATCTGAGTGTCATTTTACTGTGATCTGAGTCTCACAAGCGAGAATCGGCTCACAGGTGCGTAGAACTTAACTTCATCTTTTCCATTTTGTGAGTAGGAATATATCGGACTGCACTCTGATGTTTTGAATGCTCTCATAGACTTATATGGGTGCATGCCATCCAATATACACTGCCAATAACAACATGCAGCGTTTTTTTCTCATGCCGAGTCGGTAGTCCTCCCTAGTATAACATTGGAGCGAGTGCTATCCGATAAAGCATCGCATAGCACTCATCTGAGCTATACGCTGACTACTCACCAGTGTGAGAGAGCCCTAATAAACAATTCAGTTGTTACAACATCAGACCCCTCTGGCTGCTAACTACTTGCCTATGTGATATATTTGCTTCATTTCATTAATTTATTTTACTCGTTTATATAGTACCATCATATTCTGTAGCGCTTTACAGACATTATCATCACTGTCCCCATTGGGGCTCACAATCTACATTCCCTATCAGTATGTCTTTGGAGTGTGGGAGGAGACCGGAATATCTGGAGGAAACTCACGAATAAAAGGGGAGAACATGCAAACTCCATTGAATGAATTAATCTCCTGGGTCTTTCCTCCTTCATTCTGCTCAATTGTTATCAGATATATGGTGGATACTCTTAGGGCTAAGCCTTTATGCACGATTGCAGCCAGATATGTTTTACTCTGAAACGTCACTGCATATCATTAAAAGTTAGGCTAGTCTGATGTGGTCCCTGGTTGGCTTCTCCCGCCCCAACTGTTCATGACTGACAGGTCTCTACCTATGGCCAATCATACGTTAACACCTGTCAGTCTACTCGAGAGGAGCAAAGCCATCTGAGGATGGCAGTGGACTAGTCAGTTAAGACACATTGTCCCCAGCCAGCTTTTTAAGGTATGTTTTCTGTGAAAGGCAGCAGTGTTTAAAACTGTTTGATTCATGCTGCCTGTAGTTCCAGCAGCATGAATCTGATGACATGTTCCCCTGAAGGATATGAAACCATGGCTGCTTGGTTCTGGAAAGAGCCCCACGCCTTTCTATGAGATGTGTCTGGTATTGCAGTTCAGTTCCATTGGGGCACTGCTTCTGGAAGAAAGCGGGTATGTTTTTTCCTTCCTACACTTTGTAACTGGTCTAATTTCAATTCCTATCCCAGCTTCCTAAATCCCATTTATAGAGCCAGATAGAAAGTGCAAATATATAATTTTCCAATAAAGTATTTTGGAAGTAATTTCACTTTCGGTCAATGGCATCAACACAACTATAGGGTGTGGTAAATTATTAGCAAATTATAAAAAATTACTGTAATTATCACAGTCCGTAATTAATTAGTCACCTTTTTAATGCCATGAAAATAAATTTTGCAGGATGGTTCTGTTGAAGGGCTGGTATATTTCAATCTTTTACTGACAGCATTATCTATGATGCTAAAATGCTTAGATACTTGATAGTCAGTATTGTAATTGTTTGGTGTGTGGCAGTTACAGTTTCTGAGTTCTCTTTTCTTTTCCACTTCTTTACAGTCAACGTGCTACTAATTGAGAGATGAGCAGATTTTACTGAGAAATTCGATTCACAGTGAAGTTTTTCTCCAGGGATTGAATGTCCCTTATTATGTTCTGGGTTCTGGAGAGATCCCAAAGCATAGTAAACAGAAGTTGAAAAAAAAAAATTAATACATCACCGCTGCTCATTGATCCTCCAAGTCCTCGGCACGTATTGTTACAACAACACGCTGAAATCCCAGATGTCTTCACGTTAGGCTGGGACTTCTAGCCACATCAAAGCCTTGGCACTTCTATGCTTGCGCGTTTTATGGTCGCTTGCACAGACAGTCCCAGTTTCATTGTGCGGTGGCATTAAGAGGAGGTGCCGAGTACCATACAGCGAGCCATGAAGGTGGCCAAAGGGGGTATCGGTGAGACGAGTATTCTTTTTTTTAACCTTTTTCTGTCTCTTTATGGCTCAACCAGCTGGCCACCATTTTACTGAATTTATGCAAGGAGAATTACAATACAATCCATATTTTGGAGAATATGGATTTTTGTAAAATCCAAGTAGAATTCAGTACCACTACATCAAATTCGATCTACTCTAGGGCTAATCATTTTTTGAAATGACAATTTTAGAGATAAACTTGCAAACCAGAGCAAGACAATACAATGCCATTGGCCCATTCTACCTACCAGTAGTATTGGATCTGCAAAGTCTTCATTCTAAAATTAAAGATCTATATTCAATAGGCATTGATAGGCAAGCATGGAACCTTTCATTTCACAATGTGGTTATAAGACATAGCCTTCACCTGCTGCATACACATAATTTCTCTTAAGTGTAAAATCAGTTGCTCATTGTGCTTGAGAGGCATAACAGCCTTTCTAAGGTACCCATCAAGCAAATTCAATAGGGAACAATATAGAGGATTATGAACATAATAAGAAGTTTTGACCATTTGTCCATATCAAATTGTCACTTTACATGTCAGAATGAACCAGTTTGTTTCCATTTACTTAGCTTTTTAGTTTGAAAAGTAAGCACTCAATTTCTATAGTGACCTGAATGCCAAGACACCACATGAACTTTGCAGTGGCATTCGGGTCCATGCATGCCTGTACACTGCACCAAGTGTATGCCAGAAAAATCCTTTAAAGGGAACCTGACAGGTCCTCCATGCCCTCCAAACCATTAGCATGTGTACATTCATATATAAATGCCTTGCCTAACAAGCCCTTTTATTATATAACTCATTAATATGTGTGACACAAAACTTTTTACATTCCATTTTCAATACGCAAATAAGTTTCAGACTAGTCGATCGGGAGTTGGTTTCCCCAGACTACTGTACGCTTCCTGGCTTCAGATGCGCATGCCTGGAAACAAAGAAGAAGCCCGAAGTCCAGCCAGGAGTCGAAGATCAGTCGAAGATCAGTCAGCCCTATTCTTCTAACATCAGGCTTCTTCTTTACTCTCGGACATGAGCTTATGGAACTTGGAAGCGTACACTCGTCTTAATAGGCGCACTGACGAGTAAGGGCAGAGACAGACGGCTGTATTTCTCATGCGAGGATCACATCGTAGACCTCATACTGCCTGTCTGCTCTCCTGACCTGAGCTTGACAGCTGTATAGAAATACATTACGCTGTCATGCTCAGATCAGGAGAGGTGCCGGGCCAATCCGTGCAGCGCGATGTGATCCGGCACGAGATATACGGCAGTCTGTCTCTGCCCTAAGAAGGAAAGTTGCATGGATGCGCAAGCTTGCAGAGAGCAGGCAATGATGCCAGCTCATGTAAATCATGTTATCATGCCCACAGTGCGTGACAACATGGTGAAATTGGGATGGCTAGTCTGGGGAAACCAACGCCGCATCGACTAGTCTGTAATGAGTTATACAGGAGGCAGGATATTTATATTATATTTATTATTAATTTTTAGAGCACGATTGATTCTATGGTGCAAGGTTACATACAAATACATATATAAATAACAGAGAACAAACTACAATGATTGACTGGAAAAGAGGGAAGAGGACCCTGCCCTAGTGGGCATATAAATGTACACATGCTGGTGGTTTGGGGGACCTGTTAGGTTCCTTCTAAGGACAATCTCACATAGTGCTTTTTTATTTTTTTGCAAAAGATAATGCAAATCAATAGGGAAATTGGAAACACACTACCAACAGTCCATGGTTTTTGTTTGTTTTTACACTCTCTGAGGGTTTTTTGAGTCCATGGCATTTTTTTCAAACACAGCAGGCTCACAATGTGGTGTTTTGCCATGTTTTTTTTTTTTCCCAATAGATTTCACTATAAAAGAAAACATGAAAAAAATGTTTGTATAAAAATTACTACATTACAAACTTGTATTTTTGTTATAGGTAACTACTGTTGTCTGGTCACAATACTTATAACGACTTGTGTGTGAATGTTATATCCCTATAAATGGAACACTTCTTTAAAAGGAAGTAGCAAAGAATACAAGATACTATATTTGTTTTTCTACTAACTGTCATAATAAAGACATCCCCTTGTTTTATGGACATAATAGATATTATGTTAGTGAAGAAAGATGATGGATATAGATAGTAATATATCACAGATGATACTCGCCTGTCACTCTGTTAAGTGCACACAGTGGATGCTGGCTTCCGCCACCACGGTATTTACTTTCTAATGTGTCTTGAGAGATATCCAAGTTTATGGAATGATCTGCTAGCTTGCTACACTGTGCTGCACAAACTTTCATCCCTCCGGGAATTACATCACTCTCTAATGTAATTTTTCCTGACTTTTTTTCCCATTATACTCAGGGCTTCTACGTAATTACCCACCTCAGAAAGGACTGACCTAATTGATTTCACGGGGCTGACTTATAAACACTGGTAATTGATTATGATTAGTCTTAATAGCCTGGCTTGTGAGACCTGCAGAGGAGCGTATGGAATGGCAGAAAATAGGTTGCATATGTGAAAAGAGAGCAGGAGCAGTAATAAATAGGCAGCCAGATAGGCATGTGTTTAAGTAGCTTGTTTATTGTCTATAGATAGAAGAAAAACAAGTAGCATGTGGTGACTACTGGGGAATTTTCTTAATGCTTCGCTGTGGTTTTGTAACATCTCCCAATTGTTACACAGCAGCTTTGGATTACTCGTACTGCATGATCCAAGCCATCTATGACTCTACTTTCAAGCAGCTTAATACTTTTTAGAGGTCAAATGTGTACATATCAAGGGCTGTCACCGGCATTTAACCTACACCAGCTATTCCACTGTGGACAGCTTCAATAAATTACAAAGCAAATGCCTTTCCATCATTTTTTATAGTATGCAACAAGGTTTTCAATGACTTCATTGGTTCTGCTTTTCTTCAGATTGTTTGACTATGAGTTTAGGAACTGACCTGTTCATTTTCAATTACCTGACCAAAGAGAGGCCATCAAAATTTGTAAAGGGGTTAAAGGTCAGAACAAGTTGAAACAATTTTCAATCCTTTTTTATTGAAAAATTGGAAGAGAGATTTAGGAAGCTCTTGTTTTTTGAACGGTCAATCAAGAAATTACATATATAGACTTCCCATGGAAAAGGTACAGCAGAAATGTTTATTACTTTTCTTCAAAGGATCCTCCAGTGGGTCCAAGGTTCGAAATGATAATGTAAAAGGAAGAGGAGCGCTCCATAGTGTAAAAATGTAAAGCGTAATAAGAATAGCATGAATACAATCATGCACTCACATATTAAAGTTGTCAAATAGCAGGCACTGAAACAAGACATAGAAGGAGTAAACCACAGCTAGTGCTCCACCTTCAGAGGGTAAGCAGCCCTCCAACAAATATGAAGAAAGGATGTACATGAAAAAGGCACCTGAGGGGCATGATTCCCCCATTTTGGGCTGGCATCTTGTCTATATAGTTTTCCATGGGCAAGTGCAAAACAATCAGGTCTGGGTCCTGGTCTGCCCCCAACTATTTTGAGGTCTGCAGAAACTAAGAGGTGGACTACAAGAGTTAGGGTCCATCCTGATTAGGTACACCTTGTCGCGGTGGGATGGCTTTTACGCTCTTTTGATCAAATTAGTGTCAACTACGTATCCATTGTTATTTACATGTACCATTACTATTTATTAACTTACTATAGGGTATTTGCTCATTTTGTGTTTACCCTAGGTTTTATCTGAGGAAGCTTACTGGAAAAGGCACCAGACAGGTTCCGTAGTGTTGTGTTTTAATGCAATAAAGTACTTTTTATTCTATTATATCTGTGGAGGCGCCCATAAAGTGCCTGCTTATTTAAAGTGCATAGTTCATCAGTGAAATGATAATATGACTAACCAGTAGCAGGAGTTTAGCACAAACATAGAGCATAAGTGGAATTGATGAAAGGATTTCTGCTATTTGATGACTCTTTACACCACACAAGTATATATATATATTGTGGTAAGACCACTCACTTAGCTGCTTCCAGAAGTAGACACAGGAACATTTTCGTCTGCAGGTTTATTTAAAATGGTATAAAGCACTGCAGGTTCCACAAAATAAACATGGCCTTGCTGGCATAAAGGTAAAACAAAAGATAAATGATAGCACAGTCCATACGCATGCGAGATTCGCCCACTTAAGTTACAGCACACTTCAGCTCCTCCTGAGCTGAAGTTCCACAGGCTGGAGACTTCCTTCTCCAAACTCACATCAGAAAAAAAAAACTCAATGCTAGAGATTTAACTCCTCCAGCCACACCCTTGAGGTGGAGATATGGTGAATGATCTCCCACCCTCCACAATGGTCATTCAAAAAAAACACTCCCATTTAAAATGGTGGTTTAACCCTTAACACATAAGATGCTGGAGAAAACTTGTAGGTTCAGATCACTGAAGCTAGTAGCCGCAGTCAAACATATCTCCCCTCACATATATCACCAGTGACTCTATCACAATATATATATATATATATACATATATATATATATATACATACAGTACAGACCAAAAGTTTGGACACACCTTCTCATTTAAAGATTTTTCTGTATTTTCATGACATTGAAAATTGTACATTCACACTGAAGGCATCAAAACTATGAATTAACACATGTGGAATTATATACTTAACAAAAAAGTGTGAAACAACTGAAAATATGTCTTATATTCTAGGTTCTTCAAAGTAGCCACCTTTTGCTTTGATGACTGCTTTGCACACTCTTGGCATTCTCTTGATGAGCTTCAAGAGGTAGTCACCGGAAATGGTTTTCACTTCACAGGTGTGCCCTGTCAGGTTTAATAAGTGGGATTTCTTGCCTTATAAATGGGGTTGTGTTGTGCAGAAGTCAGGTGGATACACAGCTGATTGTCCTACTGAATAGACTGTTAGAATTTGTATTATGCCAAGAAAAAAGCAGCTAATTAAAGAAAAATGAGTGGCCATCATTACTTTAAGAAATGAAGGTCAGTCAGTCCGAAAAATTGGGAAAACTTTGAAAGTGTCACCAAGTGCAGTTGCAAAAACCATCAAGCGCTACAAAGAAACTGGCTCACATGAGGACCGCCCCAGGAAAGGAAGACCAAGAGTCACCTCTGCTTCTGAGGATAAGTTTGTCACCAGCCTCAGAAATTGCAGGTTAACAGCAGCTCAGATTAGAGACCAGGTCAGTGCCACACAGAGTTCTAGCAGCAGACACATCTCTACAACAACTGTTAAGAGGAGACTTTGTGCAGCAGGCCTTCATGGTAAAATAGCTGCTGGGAAACCACTACTAAGGACAGGCAACAAGCAGAAGAGACTTATTTGGGCTAAAGAACACAAGGAATGGACATTAGACCAGTGGAAATCTGTGCTTTGTTCTGATGAGTCCAAATTTGAGATCTTTGGTTCCAACCACCGTGTCTTTGTGCGATGCAGAAAAGTTGAACGGATGGACTCAACATGCCTGGTTTCCACCGTGAAGCATGGAGGAGGAGGTGTGGGGGTGCTTTGCTGGTGACACTGTTGGGGATTTATTCAAAATTGAAGGCATACTGAACCAGCATGGCTACCACAGCATCTTGCAGTGGCATGCTATTCCATCCGGTTTGCATTTAGTTGGACCATCATTTATTTTTCAACAGGACAATGACCCCAAACACACCTCCAGGCTGTGTAAGGGCTATTTGACCAAGAGGGAGAGTGATGGGGTGCTACGTCAGATGACCTGGCCTCCACAGTCACCAGACCTGAACCTAATCGAGATGGTTTGGTGTTAGCTGGACCGCATAGTTAAGACAAAAATGCCAACAAGTGCTAAGTTACTCGCCCTCTGGGCCGTGGGGTACTCAAGACCGGGTCTCTAGGTTGCGCGATGCTGATGGGGGTAGTAGTGGCAACCCGGTCCCGTGCTCAGGGTGTCAAGCTAAAATGGTGGCAGCCTCTCTATATATATATTTACATGTGAAAGTCCGACTACGCCACCCGTGGATTGCGGTCAGCGATAACCGCCGCTGCAGGACAGACCGCTGGGGCTGGTGTTGGTGAGCAGCACAGGAATGGTATAACTCCCCACGGGAGGAGTGTAGCCCCAGGGCAGTGTAGGTGGATGTTGGGGGTGATAGTTCCGGCCACGATGGTCAGAATGCAGAGTCCGCTTAAACAGTTCAGGGTCTTTATTGTAACGGATGGTAATGACCCAACAGCAGTACAGGCTAGAAGGGGGCCTGGATGTCTGAGAACACTCGGGAAGCCCCTCTGGTCAGCGTGAGGGTGTAGGCCTACCGTGCTCTCTATGCTCTTTCTGACTATTCCCCTCTTAGTGGTAAAATAGCCCACGTCCCTGAGCATGCCGTGTATTCTCACCCGTATGGCTTGCAACTTGGGCTCCTTTTACCTCTGGCCTCTCTTGGCTTTGCTGGTCCCTTCTGTTGTGGCGGAGCCTCCGGGCTTTTTGGGCCAAAGGACATGAAATCCCTCGCGGATTGGTTCTCTGCTGCTGGACTTAGAGTCTTTACAGCCTCGGACCCCAATGTCCGGTAGATAATTCTCCCTTTCTGCCAGGACAGGCTCTCAGCACCGTACGTCCCTGGCTAGCAGTTCCTCCACTGCCTCACGACCTCCTCAGCCTGCTGCTGACCCTTACTCTCTGGGCCTAGACTCCGTCACAGTCTCAGGTCTCCCAGGTCTCTCTGGTCTCTCTGGTCTCTCTAACCCTGCCCCCAGTTCCAGCTTTTATAGGGCAGCCTGCTCCCCCTACTGGCCTGGGACAGGAGGTGCTGCATGCTAATTGTCCCTAACCAGGGAACCTCCCTCCTGCTCTCAGACACAGCCTTTATTATTTGTGGCATCCAGGCCTGGGGTGACACATAAGCGTCTCTGGGAACTCCTTCAAGATTGTTGGAAGACCTTTTACGGTGACTACCTCTTGAAGCTCATCAAGAGACTGCCAAGAGTGTGCAAAGCAGTCATCAAAGCAAAAGGTGGCTACTTTGAAGAACCTAGAATATAAGACATATTTTCAGTTGTTTCACACTTTTTTAAGTATATAATTCCACATGTGTTAATTCATAGTTTTGATGCCTTCAGTGTGAATGTACAATTTTCATAGTCATGAAAATACAGAAAAAATCTTTAAAAGAGAAGGTGTGTCCAAACTTTTGGTCTGTACTGTAGATCCTGGTGAGTTTTTCAAATGAATTGTAATTGCTTTTGTACATCAAAATATACAGGTTATCATACAATGCATTTTTGCTATAATAAAAATATGGATTTGTAAAGCCATGCCAGTGTTAATCTACAGCACAGCTGGGGAACATTATTGCCAATGTGACACACAAGTGAGAACATTTTGTAATAACAGTTTTTTTTTCCTTTAGAGTCACAGTGAAATTTAAGAATCACTACTAAAATAAAGAAATGAGTTTCTACTTTCCTGGACAATTTGAAAAATAAAATAATTATGATTTAGGAAGTGACATAAAATTTATAGTGTCGGAATAGGCACAATATAGTGGAATCTGTTGAAATTATAGGTTTATTCTATCAATGCTCTTAGTAAAATATGAATGTCCCAAAATTCAGAACTGTTATAAATAGTTCCTCCTTTCCTTTAGTGAACTGGTGTCAAACAAATCCAGGGAACAACTAATAATGGCTGTCCCAAAATAGAACTTGCTTATTTCTGGTCTAATTCTATTGGGCGTGTCCTACAAGTTGTTGTGTAAGGTAGCCCCCTAATGATGTAATCAGACCCTTTTCATGGATCTATGCATCACCATAGAAGACTGTGACCAGTTGTGATTAAATAAAGTGCATCTGTATTGTGTCATATAGACCCACTTTTTTGATCCACTGTCTAAATTACAGGATATAGTCCCTGATGCAGGTACCAGGATAAGCCAATATTTTTTTTACCTCTGATACTAGTGGTAGGAAAAAAAAACAGAAAGCACAATCTGTTCCAAACATGGCTGCTACATCTGTAATCATGGTACCATATAAGAGACCAACTTTTGGCAAAGAGACATGGAAACCCTACTTTACTGGCCCGCACATTTACATACTCTAGTAGCTTTTCAAATGACAGTGAGCAGAAGATGTGTCCTATGTTCATAGCATTTCAGCTAGACGTACCTGGAAGAACTGCAAGCTTTAAGACACTAAGTCCCACAATCATCTAGTTTGTCAATGAGAAAAAATAATAGAAGAATACATTACACACTCGCTAGTAAGCTGTAAAGTAATAAAGCAATTGTTCATTGAAGTGGATAAATCACAGGAAAGCTATGGGGGGGCTACTTTACACAACACCATTGCGATTGCAATTAATATCTACCTATGTCAAAAATCACAAAGGTGATTTTATACCGATCTAATAATTCCTTTACATAATCTAAGCCCATTGACCTAAGTCAGTTACTCCAAAATACCTTCAGCTGTTGGGATCTGAAAAATACATGCAAATACTTATCCATCATTCAGTATCATCAGGGAGGCGTCTAATTGGCTCCAAATTTATTCTGCAGTCGGACAACAACCCCAAACATGTCACTAAGAATTATCTTCACAATAAAGGAGAACAAGGAGTTATGGAAGTGATGATCTGACCACCGCAGAGGCCTGATCTCAACAACATCAAGTCTGTCTGCGATTACATGAAGAGACAGAAGGATTTACGCTAGCCTACATCCACAGAAACTGTGTGCAAGTTTACCTAGGAGAATTGATGCTTAGATGCTCTTTTGAAAGCAAAGGGTGGTCACACCGAATTTTGATTTCTTTTAGATTTCTCCCATGTTCACTCACTTTGCATTTTGTTAATTAATAAAAATAATTATTAACACTTGTATTTTTTAAACACATTCTTACTTTTCAGCATGTTTTCCATGCCTGCCTAAACCTTTTGCACAACACTGTATATTACTTTCAAATGCCAACCAATGGGGACCACTTGTACCATCCTATGTTCTCATTGATAGGCAGATTTACTTTATCATGAAATCGAGACTTTCCACTATACCTTACAATACTAGCCATCAAATAAATTGTCATAATCTGGACCTTAGATAACATGATTGCTCTAGTGCTGATATTCTACTAACTTGGCGAGGAGTAAGAGATTCACAAGTTTGCACTACCTAAATCACTTTTAAGTATCTAAGGCCCCTGTTCCCCCATGCCCTTTGATTTATTCTTTTGTACCAAATTTTTCTTATTCCTTTCGACCTAGTGCCTGTCTCAGTGACATGCTAGAAAAATTGGCACTGAGGGTCATGTGACCAGAACCAACTGGCTCTACCACAGTGCCTAAGCTACAGGATGTCTACCCTTAAGCCCTGGCACTGTGGTATTAATTCTTAGGAGTCAAAATTGCACCATGGCACAGCTCCCAGATAATTCCTAGTGGGTAAAAGGAATGGTTTATAGTGTATATGAGAAATTCTAAATGATGTTGAAGGATTTTCAGGTCCATTTATTTATGCAGCATACACTGAGAACAGGCCGAGCAGGGACCACAGACGAAGCTTAGCAAGAATGCCGCATAAATTAATCTTATGACTTTTTCATGATGTCCTTAAGTGCATAGAAATTATTAGGATACATTAGAATTATACACACTGGTAACTGGTACATGGAAAAAGCAGTGTAATTCATACCTTTATTGCGTAGGACATTTATTTCAGACCTCTTGAAAGTACATCAAATATTCAACTTTTTAGTAGTTGTTAAGTGACACTTAAAGACCTTAAATAACCTCTTGAGAAGTGTTGGACATTTTTCTGCTAAGATCATATGTGTAGAGTGCATGGAAAAGAAGTCTGTACTGCCTGGTGGCGTGGAAAAAGTGTGGATAAACAGCTGGATTTGTGAAGTGGACGCTACATTTCAGCTTTATATTGTGATTAAATGAGATAAAAACTTTAAGGTGTTTTAAAAATGACTATTTTTTTCACTTTTCGTTTATTGATACATTGAGGGATAAATGTAGAGAATTTTGGCACAGCACATTATTCCTTTTGTATAATGTTAACTTAGATTTTGCCCCATGAACAAGTTGAATCTGGTCATTTAAATGTCCCCTGAATAGGAAGTTGTAATATGATCAGTCAAAATTGGATATAACATCATCATGAAAATTAAAATGGTCCCCCAACCCCTACACATGGAAGGAACAATGATCACCATTGTAAAAATGGTTTTATGTGTGACTGGCGCCCTATTGAAGTCTTATTCGTGTGATATTAGGCAACCACACCCTCCATGAATGGTAGGCGTGTGAGTGGTTGTTTCATCAGTATTTTGCACCAGTGCTGCCTCAGCTTTTATCATGGGACCGGCTACATCCTGCAGTGCATTGGTAGTGTGACCCGGAGTTGGTAAGTAAGGCCGAATTTTTTCTGTGATTTTTTTTTAATTCTACGTCGTTTTTGGTGAGTTAAATTGAACTTTAGTGTAGGGACTCAGAAGACAATGAGGACCCTTGACGTGGGTTGCAACCTCAGGTATTTTGGTCAAAATATCAACCAATAACTCATGCATTTTCTAGATCTTTTTCATCTTTTTTTGTTGCACATTTTTCATCTTTTGCATAGTGCAGCCAGTCCCTTTAGAGTTAGCGCCCTTTATTGGTTCCTACTTATATGGAGCTGGGCAGCCCACCTGATCTAATAGTATGGCTGTCACTAATGGGCTGTAAGACAGATACTGAGTACTACACTTATCTGTGTAACTGGCGCCTTATACAAGCTTCATCCATGTGCATTTATAATACTAGGCAACCACCCTCTGTATGAATAGCAGGCATGTGAATGGTTGTTTCATCAGTATTTTGCACCCGTGCTGCCTCAGCCTTTATCATGGGGACCTGCTGCATCGTGCAGTGCATTGATATTGTGTCTTGGTGTAGATCCCGTTATCAACTGTGTATTACCTATCATTAGGTGTTACCTATCATTATAATACTGCCTGTGCTGATAAGAAAAATACTGTAAACTCTTTCTGAAAGGACAGAAAGAATAAGTCTAAAGTAGCCAGTGTCCTGTGTGAAAATTCCAAGATTATACATTTTGTTTTTTTTAATACAAATAGTGATATAAAAAATACATCGACAAAAAATAAAAAAATTATATGGAACACAAAAACCTGATTTAAAGAATATGTCATTTTTGATAGATTTATTTTAAGTGAGATTGTTAATTTGATCATACACTTCTACTACAGATGGTGAAGCTTGGTCTGTCCGTTCAAGGCCCTGTCTTTATCTTGGTTGCTTTGGTGAGGCCCTTGTAGAAAAAGTTTTTGGAGCCATTTCTTACATCATGATAGGGTATGGTTTCATATTGCTATGACTTTTCTTGCTGTAAAGCATAAAATTTTGTTTTCATTCCTCATTTTTGCAAGGGCTCCACTGTGACATTGGGCCACAAAATGTTTTTTTGCAAAATAACAGGACCATCTCATGATCTCAGTGTTTCCTTATGTGGGAAAAAGTCAGATTTCTGACAATCGTTGCAAGTTGCCCATAACTTTTTACTTCCATGGAAAAACACAGAGTTTATGAACTGCAACGACCCGTCACCCTAGAGCTATATTCTTATATCGCAGTGTTATTCTGTTAAAGTAATTAGATAAATACTAGTGATGAGCGAGCATACTCGCAAGTACTCGGTACTCGCCCGAGCATCTCAGTACTCGAGATGCTCGGCGATCGCCGAGTACTTGCGAGATGCTCGGGCGGATGCTCGGGTCCCCTCCCTGCATGTTTGGTGCCCTTTAAAGAGCCAATGAACATGCAGGGATTGCTCTTCAGTGCAGGAAAACACTAAACAGATGTGTTTTTAAGGGAGCGCCTAAAACTGTGTAAGTGTTGGTTCGTCCTAATTTCTTGGGGTAGAGCATTCCAAAGAATAGGTGCAGCTTGGGAGAAGTCTTGGAGCCATGATCAAAGGTATGTGTTGAGAAAAAATGACACAAAATTTCACTAAAAGAACATCTTTCCAACCATTAAGCATGGGGGTGGACCAATCATGTATTGGGATTGTGTTGCATCCAATAGCATGGGGAACATTTCATAGGAAGAGGGAAAAATGGATTCAATGAAATTTCAACAAATTCTTGATACAAACATAACACCATCTGTAAAAATGCTGAAGTTGAAAAGAGGATGGATTCTACAAATGAATAATAATCCTAAACACACATCAAAATCCACAATAGAATACCTCAAAAGGCACAAGCTAAAGGTTTTACAAAGGCCCTCACAGTCCCCTGATCTGAACATCATTGAAAATCTGTAGCTAGACCTCAAAATAGCAGTGCATGCAAGATGACCCAGATATCTCACAGAACTGGAAGAATTTTCCAAGGAAGAATGGATGAAAATCCCTCAGACAAGAATTTAAAGACTCCTGGCTGGCTACAAAAAGCGTTTACAAGTTGTGATGCTTTCAAAAGGGGGTGCTACTAGGTAGTAACCATGTAGGGTGACCAAACTTTAGCATCGGCCCATTTTCTTTTTTGTAATTTTTAAAATGTAAGAGATGAATATATATACAGTATATATTATTATTTTTTTGGCTAAAATACAAAGGAAATGTGTCATCTTTAACTTTAGGCCTTTGAGAGATCATTTCATCTTAAACTTGCTTAACTATAAATTTGCTTAACAGTAAATTTGACCAGAGGTGCCCAAACTTTTGCATGCCACTGTACATGTTTTTGCATTGAGTGCAGCCTCTTCTTTTTTTCTCTAGTATTGTTGTTTGGTGCTTTAGCCGGATGATTAAACAGTGTGCACCGAGGTATTCTCTAGGAAGCATGTTATGCTGCTCATACTCTTGATATTAAAAAGATATTCATTTGGCATTTTATTTGGGGTTGGGACTGTAAAATTATGTGGCAATTTGTTTGGGGATGGGGCTGTGAATATTTACGTCTGTACTCAAGATTATCTCAATTACAAACCAAACATAAAATAACTTTAGTTGGAATAAAAGTGTTTTTATGGTGTGCTTGCTTTTATGGATCGTTTCCTATATTGGCATTTACACTGTTTATCTTTCAGATTTCTGTCATTTGCATGTACAAAATGTATGTTTTTCATATGCAAATGCTTGCAGTCATAATAAACAACTTTTGCACCAAACTAGAAAACAGCTTTTAATTACAATTAAGCCAGCCAATATATTTTGTGAAAGAGGTGTATTAGGAAAATTAAGCCTAAAATGCACTCCTGTTTTAGTATAAAACTTGTTGGTTTAGAAGATAACAAATAGTGGTCCTATTCGATATTTGAAAATGTTTGATAGAATTAAAGTTCAGGTCAATTAAGTCTCTCAAAACCAATAGATAGTGCAGAGATAAAGTCCGCTTTTTTCTGAAGAGGCTATTTGCATATTTAAGTTCCCAGATGAATATTGCATGGCCTATAACTCTTTTGCCAGCTTAGCACTCTCCGCAAGGAGATAAGTTCCTCCTTAGGCACTCAGTCAGAAGCCTCTCACCTAGCCAAATCAGATCTCCTGCTTTGCATTGAAGAGGAGCAACACCTCAAAACTCGTGTTTGCAAATTGAGTTTCTGGATTGTTTTTTTATCCTAAGTCACAATGGTAAGGCTTGTTAACTTTTAGGATTGATACATCCAATAGGTGCCACCAGAAACAAAGTCCTCTTCCTTCTGAAGAAGCTATTTGCATGTTCCTCAAAACCCAAATTCTTAAACTTAGTGTTTATAAGGCTTTCTTTGAACACAGTGCACAGTTATGCTGGAAAAGTAAAGTTGTCACGATTGCCTAAAATGTCTTTGTATGCTAGAGAGTTAATATTAACCTTAAACAGAAATAAAGAGCCTAGTCCAAACTCTTAAAATTAGGCATATAGCAGTCCAAGTTTCACCAGTGTTTTTGAGCCGATCTTCATCATTTAGATGCTTCTCTAGCTTCCCCTATCAAACAGTCCATGATCATGATGAAAAAGGACAGCACATGGATGGCAAGTGAGTGTTGTCCAACTTTTTCATTGACCCTTGACTCGGATCAAAATTGGAAATGTCTCCATGATTTTTGCAGACATCTTCTGGACCTGGATGAAAAGGCCTCACACTGGCACTCAAAATAGCAAGTCACTAAGTGTATGATCGTATCTCAAATTCTCGACTAGCATCTAAACAGTCCACACAGATCAAGCAACGGCTCCCTAAAGCTCACAGTGAAGGATCTCCACCTCGCCTCCCACCTGATGTCGATATTACATCAAACGGATAACGTGATTCAGATCCGCATTTTGCACTAACGTGACGTTCCGCACCCCCTCAGGGACTCGTAAGGTCAGATTAGTATCGTTCTACATAGACACCCCCTGTCCTCACGGGTTCAGGAAGGTACCAGGAGTGAGAAGAGGTGGCCCACTCAGTCACTGATGTTGCACTACACTCGCTCACAACCCTGAGAGGCTGAGAGGCCCCTCTCACTGACCCCAGTGAAATAGAACCTTATCAGCCCAGTAGAGCTGCTACCAGTTCCTATTAGAAATAACCCCCGGTCCGTAACGGGAATTATATCGGGCCAGGAACCAGCCCCTGTAGCATGTGAGTTGAACTAAACAAAGAACATGTGGATTCGTGGATCGAGACAAAAGAGCAGCCCAAGTTAAATAATATATTTCATCGCTTTAAGGGTACACTAGACAATACACTATATACATAAGGGTTATACATACATAATGGTCAGAGATGCAAACACAATCGTAGTGGTACAAAAGTATACAGATATTAAGAGTCAGTTACCAGTCAGATGAAAGGCGTGGCTTGCTGGGGAGGGGTGCCACATGGGAGGCTTGTGGTTCTCTCTGTTGCATGACTTCTCCCACATGATGTGTCGTCACGACCTCCCAGAGAAAAAGCAATAGGCCAAGAGCTGCAGTAGCTTTTAACCCCTCTGGGTCACACCCTCCTGCACCCTGGGCTGAACCGAAATCTCCAACCCCTGACCTCTAGCAGCTAGAAACTCCAGAAACTAAGATGGGTCATAACTAGAGATGAGCGTTGTTCTACTCGAACTGTTCGCCAATCTCAAATTCGAGCTGTTTTGGGCGGTGTTCGAGCCGGTCGGCGAACACGAACAATTTGAGAAAAATTCGGCTGTTCGAGGTTATGTTCGATAACTGTTCGTGCACCAAAATCATAATTGGATTTTTTCTCAGTAATGATGAAAATTAATGTTAATACGCAGTTTGAGTGTACAGCGGGGCGGGGGGAGGGGCAGGGGATGGATCTCTGCAGGAACAATGAAGATCTCCATTTTTTTTTCTCTTTCCCGCATTTGCAGTGGGGAGGTGCAATCTGTCAGCCTATCAGCAGCGCACACACGGAGCGAAGTGCTTTTTTTCACACAAGCAAGGGCATGTGTGATTGGCAGTGTATGTCACATGTCCTTGCCCTATAAGACCAAGCCATTTTCCCCGTCGCCACCATTTTCTCACTGCTGCAGCTGCATGTTAGACGGCACCGCTGTTGCTGTGTGTGCTATACCTTGTTAATTTCAAGCCAATTTTCGCACAAATATACAGATAGCTTGGGAGTAGGGAATAGTTGTGATTGCAGTCCTTTTAAGGACTAGGTTACAGCATTTCCTACGACTTTTATCAGGGAGGTCTGTGCTCTTAAATAGATAGGTTGTGGGAGTAAAGACTAATTGTAATTGGAGTCCTTTTCAGGACTAGGTTACATGAGTTCCTATCAGTTTTTGCCAGGCAGGTCTGTGCCAGTGCTGTGCAAGTTTTTTTCACAGCATTTGGCTGAATCTAGCAAAGCTAATCCTTTTTGGCCTATTGCAGAGTGTGTTAGTCAGTGGAGTAGCCTATCTGTGTTGCAAGATATAACACCTGTGTATAGAATACCAATTTTTTTACTGCACCTAGTGAAGTAAAATCTTTTGGGCATAGCATCATTCTATTAGTCCATCTATACTGACCTCCATCAGGTTGCAAACTGAATATAATTTTTTTCTGCATCTAGCTCTGAAAAAATATTTGGGCTTCTAGCGGTGTGTGGGACTTGGTCTATTAGTCCATCTATACTGACCTCCATCAGGTTGCAAATTAAAAATAATTTTTTTCTGCATCTAGCTCTGAAAAAATATTTGGGCTTCTAGCGGTGTGTGGGACTTGGTCTATTAGTCCATCTATACTGACCTCCATCAGGTTGCAAATTAAAAATAATTTTTTTCTGCATCTAGCTCTGAAAAAATATTTGGGCTTCTAGCAGTGTGTGGGACTTGGTCTATTAGTCCATCTATACTGACCTACATCAGGTTGCAAATTAAAAATAATTTTTTTCTGCATCTAGCTCTGAAAAAATATTTGGGCTTCTAGCGGTGTGTGGGACTTGGTCTATTAGTCCATCTATACTGACCTCCATCAGGTTGCAAATTAAAAATAATTTTTTTCTGCATCTAGCTCTGAAAAAATATTTGGGCTTCTAGCAGTGTGTGGGACTTGGTCTATTAGTCCATCTATACTGACCTCCATCAGGTTGCAAATTAAAAATAATTTTTTTCTGCATCTAGCTCTGAAAAAATATTTGGGCTTCTAGCAGTGTGTGGGACTTGGTCTATTAGTCCATCTATACTGACCTACATCAGGTTGCAAATTAAAAATAATTTTTTTCTGCATCTAGCTCTGAAAAAATATTTGGGCTTCTAGCAGTGTGTGGGACTTGGTCTATTAGTCCATCTATACTGACCTACATCAGGTTGCAAATTAAAAATAATTTTTTTCTGCATCTAGCTCTGAAAAAATATTTGGGCTTCTAGCGGTGTGTGGGACTTGGTCTATTAGTCCATCTATACTGACCTCCATCAGGTTGCAAATTAAAAATAATTTTTTTCTGCATCTAGCTCTGAAAAAATATTTGGGCTTCGAGCAGTGTGTGGGACTTGGTCTATTAGTCCATCTATACTGACCTCCATCAGGTTGCAAATTAAAAATAATTTTTTTCTTCATTTAGCTCTGAAAAAATATTTGGGCTTCTAGCAGTGTGTGGGACTTGTTCTATTAGTCCTTCTATACTGACCTCCAGCAGGTTGCAAATTGAATATAATTTTTTTCTGCATCTAGCTCTGAAAAAATAGTTGGGCTTCTAGCGGTGTGTGGGACTTGGTCTATTAGTCCATCTATACTGACCTCCATCAGGTTGCAAATTAAAAATAATTTTTTTCTGCATCTAGCTCTAAAAAAATATTTGGGCTTCTAGCAGTGTGTGGGACTTGGTCTATTAGTCCATCTATACTGACCTCCATCAGGTTGCAAATTAAAAATAATTTTTATCTGCATCTACAGTACCTCTGAAAAAATATTTGGGCTTCTAGCAGTGTGTGGGACTATTTGTGTTAGTCCATCTATACTGACCTCCATCAGGTTGCAAATTCAAAATAATTTTTTTCTGCATCTAACCCAGCCAATAGTTTTGGCCTAATACCACAGTTTGGCCACTCAGCTCTGCTCGGTTACCATCCATTGTTTTTTTGTGCAAACAACTCCAGAGTTGTGAATTAGTTAACCACCAAAATGAGTGGAAAAAGGCCTGCTGCTGGTGGAAAGGGGAATAGGCGTGTTAGGAAGGGGAAAAAAGGTTGTGTCCGTGGGGTAGGTGTTAAAGCAACAGTAACATCTGCAGAAGAAAGACCATCTTCCAGCCAAACTAAAATGTCTACTTCTTTTAGCGGACAATGTGATAAGATCCCTTTCTTACGGCCACGCCAATCGCTACAAATTCCAGATGAGGCACAAAAACAGCAGGTGCTTCAACGGATATCATGTGCTCCTTTAAGTGGTCTCTCCTCCACATCAACTTCAACATCACAAATACTCCAGTCCTCAAAGGTGTCACCCAAATCGCACTTGCTTCCTCACAGCTCCCAAATCTCCAGCTGCCCGTCTGAGTATGAGGTAGAACAGATGGTTGAGTCTGCAGAGCTGTTTACTCATACTATAGCCTGGGAATCAGAGGTCGACTCCAGCGCTTCTGTGAATCCAGACGAGGAAATGATCTGCACTGATGCCCAGAATCTTTATGAGTCGGATCCAGGACCAGACGCAGAAGGTTCTGACCATAATGTAGACCCTCATTCCCAAACTGTAACTCCTGTTGGTGGAGACAATGAGGAAGACGATGATAAGACTCAAATACCTGATTGGAGCGACAACTTTAGTTTTTTGTCAGGGCAGGAACAGGTTGGCTCTGAGGACGACGGGTGTGATAACGCACAGGGTGATGATGATGAGGTCGGAGATCCCACTTACTGTCAACCCACAGTCAGCCAAGAGATGAGGTCAGCAGAGGAGGTGGAGGAAGATGCTAGTGACGACGAGGTCAGGTTGCGCCTTCCTGGACAGAGACGTAGTACTGGAAGCACGTCAACAACTGCATCCTCAAACACAACTCTGCCTCTCACCACAAGTCGTGGTGGCTCTTCAGGTCGCATGGGTGCTAAGCCTTGCATAGCCTGGGCATTTTTTCAGATCGATAAAGATGACCCAACTCGTGTTATCTGTAACATTTGTCAGCAAAAGCTAAGTAGAGGCCAAAAAATACATAGTTTGAGTACTTCATGCATGAACCGGCACATGGACATGAAGCATAAGTTGCAGTGGGAAGCTCAGTGTGCTACAATGCGGCCTAGCCGGCCGGGCCAATCACCGTCTGCCATATCTTGTGCATCCGCGGCCTCTTCATCCTCTGTGACTGGGGGGACAGCAGTCACACCTGTTTTGGGGCGCAGACCTGCCACCTCTTTACCCGCAACAGCCAGCGTGATTGGCAGGTCATCATTTTCTTTGGAGGTGGTAACACCAGCTGGTGTTGAGCGCTGTCCGACATCGATAGCACCACCTTTGGATCAAGGCAACCTAACATGTCCGCCTGCATCTTCCTCACAGACCGGCAGTTTGCCGGGGACACCCTTATCAACCCCGTCTAAGCACAATAGCCAGCCCTCGGTCCCTCAGATGTGGACAAGTAAAAGACCATTTCCTCCTAGCCATGAGAAAGGTAAGAGGTTGAATTTCACCATCTGCAAGCTCTTGGCTACAGAAATGCTGCCTTTCCGCCTGGTGGACACAGAGGATTTTCGAGACCTTATGTCCGTCGCAGTGCCCCAGTACCAGATGCCCAGTCGGCACTACTTCTCAAAGAAAGGTGTGCCTGCGCTCCACCAGCATGTCGCACACAACATCACCGCTTCTTTGAGAAACTCTGTGTGTGACAGGGTGCATTTCACCACAGACACTTGGACGAGTAGGCATGGACAGGGGCGTTACATGTCGCTGACTGGGCACTGGGTAACTATGGTGACAGCAGGACAAGGGGCTGCTGTCCAAGTCTTGCCGTCCCCACGAGTTGTGCGTCAATCCTCTTTATGTCAAAGTTCCTCCACTGCTTCTGCCTCCTCAACCTCCTCTCGGTCTTCCACCTGCACCCAAAGCCTGTCTGGTCATGCCACAAGCTTTCTAACTGCGCAGAAGTGATCCTGCACACCTCCTTACTATGCTGGCAGTAGGGCTCAACGTCATCAGGCGGTTTTTACATTGAAATGTCTGGGAAATGTGAGTCACACAGCTGAGGAGTTGTGGTCAGCTCTGGAGAACCAATTTCATGAATGGTTGTCTCCACTGGACCTGAAACCAGGGAAGGCCGTGTGCGACAATGCTGCAAACCTGGGTGCGGCCCTTCGCCGGGGCAATGTCACACACGTGCCTTGTATGGCTCACGTGTTGAACCTGGTTGTCCAGCAATTTTTAGCCCACTATCCCGGACTAGATGGCCTTCTGCAGAGGGCACGGTCGCTGTGTGCTCACTTCCGCCGTTCGCATCCCGCAGCTCAGCGACTTACATCTCTACAGAAGTCGTTGGGCCTGCCACTTCACCGGCTAAAATGCGATGTGCCTACCCGGTGGAATTCAACTCTGCACATGTTGCAGCGACTGTGGCAGCACCGACAAGCCCTGGTGCAATACGTTCTGACGTATAGCCTGGGCCAACGAGATTCAGAGGTGGGGCAAATCACGCTGGAGGAGTGGTCTCAGATCAGGGACCTATGCACCCTTCTGCACAGTTTTGAAATGGCGACGAAGATGTTTAGTGCTGACGATGCCATTATCAGCATGACTATTCCGGTGATTTACATGCTGGAGCACATGTTAAACAGAATTCGGAGTCAGGTGGTGGCACAAGAGGAGGTGGAGGAAGTAGAGGAGGAGGAGTTGTATGCGGAAGGGCTAACATCTGCAAGGTCCAGACGGTCGGCAGCACCAAGGCGGCAGGCATGTGAGGGTGGGGGAGATGGTTTTACCAGGGAGCATGGTAGCAGCCAAACTAGTGAGGAAGGTGCAGGAGCCCAGGAAGAAGTGGAGGACGAACTGATGGAAGACTCATCAGATGAGGGAGACCTTGATCACATTTCTGTTGTGCGAGGTTGGGGGGAGAGGACAGAGGAAGGAAGCATGATTGTTACCTCGCCACCAACACAACAGGGACTTGGTGCTCCTGGATGCGCAACACACATGAGTGCCTTCTTGCTGCACTACCTGCAACATGACCCTCGAATTGTGAGAATTAGAAATAATCCTGACTACTGGGTTGCCACACTGTTAGATCCCCGGTACAAAAGTAAATTTGCAGAAATTATTCCTGCCATAGAAAGGGATGCACGCATGCAGGAGTATCAGCAGAGACTGTTGCAGAATCTTACATGTGCTTTTCCACAAAATACCAGTGGTGCACGTAGTGAATCTCACAGTTCCAACTTGCCAACCGTGGGACCGTCAAGTGTTCAGCACTCAAACCGTAACAGAACCACAGTATCTGCTGGTAACATCAATTTTGCGGAATCATTTCACCACTTTTTTAGCCCATCCTTTGCAAGGCCACAGGAGACAAGAAGTCTGACACATAGTCAACGCCTAGAGACGATGGTACAGGAGTATCTCCAAGTAAACATTGAAGCCACGACTGTGTCACTGGACCCTTGCTCTTTTTGGGCTTCCAATCTGGATAAATGGCCGGAGCTAGCCACTTACGCCTTGGAGATCTTGTCATGCCCCGCAGCCAGCGTTCTGTCTGAACGTGTGCTCAGCGCTGCTGGTGGTGTGCTGACAGATAAGCGCACGCGGCTCTCCACTGATAATGTAGACAGACTCACGTTCATAAAGATGAACAAATCATGGATCCGAAACGACTTTTCTACCCCTGTGTCATCCTGGGGAGAGTAAAAGCTTGATGATTGGTTAAAATCACCCTACCAACCGTTTTAAGCTTTCAAATTACTAATCATGTTTATCTGTATCTTGACTGGAAAATAATTTGGGCTTTGTAGCAGTGTGCAGCACTGATCCTATTAGGCCATCTATACTAAAGCTTCACCAGATTTAAAATTAAAAATAATTTTTAGCTGCATCTAGCCCGGAAAATAATTTTGGGGCTCCGAGATGCGCAAGGCACATAAGTGCCTTCTTGCTGCACTACCTGCAGCATGACCCTCATATTGTCAGAATTCGAAGTAATCATGACTACTGGGTTGCCACACTCTTAGATCCCCCAAACTTTTCGATCAACCTTTTCATTTTAATAAAGACCAAAAAAATGGTCATTTTTGAAATTATAAGCATTAGCAGGTTGTTAGAAACTGAAATCAAACAGTTTTCAACTCAAAACTTTATTCTAGGTGATGTTACATTTTCACATAGGACCCCTTGTTCGAAAGGAGCTTCTGAACTCTCTCGTCCATTGAATTTGTCAGGTTTTGGATGGTTTCTGCTTCAATTGTTTTGCATGAGGACAGAATACCCTCCCAGAGCTGTTGCTTAGATGTGAACTGCCTCCCGCCATCATAGACACTCCTTTTAATGATGCTCCAAAGGTTCTGAATGGGGTAGAGGTCAGGGGAGCATGGGGGTCACACCATAAGTTTGTCCCCTTTTATGCCCATATCAGCCAGAGATGCAGATGTTTTATGTGCAGCATGAGATGGTGCATTATCATGCAGAAAAATGATCTTGCTGTGAAATACACGGTTCTTCTTCTTGAACCATGGCAGGAAGTGCTGTTTGAGAAAATCCACATACATTATGGAGTTCATCTTTAGCGCCTTCAGGGATCCTAAAGGGGCCGACAATCTCTCTCCCCATGATTCCAGCCCAAAACATTACTCCACCTCCTCCTTGTTGGCGCTGTAGCCGTGTTTGCGTGGGGTGTCCATCAACCAGCCATCCTCCACTCCATCCATCTGGACCATCGAGCGCTGCACGGCACTCATCCGTGAACAAAACAGTTTTGAAATCAGTCTTCATGTAATGTTTGGCCCACTGGAGCCGTTTCTGCTTGTGTGAAGTGGATAGAGGAGGTCGACAGGATGGCGCATGCACAGCTGCAAACCTCTGAAGGACCCTGCATCTTGTTGTTCGGGGGACGTTGGAGGCACAAGCAGCTTCAAAAACTTGTCTGCTGCTATGACAAGGCTTTTTTGCCGCTGCTCTTTCAACCTGACGTAATTGCCTGTAGGAAAGAGTCCTCAATTTGCCCTTATCAGCACGCACACGTGTGTACTGTGAATCAGCTACATACTTCTTGATTGCCAGGACACTTCATCCTGATCATCGCACAATGTTGATTGTAGTCATGCCTTGACCTAAACACTCCACAATTTGTTGCTTCTCAGCAGCCGACACATCCTTTTTCTTTCCCATTTTGGCAGAAAATGTAGGCTGCTTAATAATGTGAGAGAGCCTTCTTAAGTAGTCTTGCCTTTCATTGGACACACCTGCCAAACTAATTAGCACAGGTGTCTGCAATTGCTTACAGTGATATAAAGAGCCCTGACACACATCACCATCAATGAGTTTAACTGACAAACAAACAAATTCTTCCCTTATCACTCCTAAACACTTTTTGTATAATAATTTGGAACGCAGTGTACATGTGCTTTTCCACAAAACACCAGTGGTTCACGTAGTGAATCTTACAGTTCTAACTTGCCAACCGTGGTCTGTATGGAGTTGTTCAATAAAGGGCCCAAAATTAAGATAACATAGATGGGAGAGGTCTCTATGAATAGGAATTCCTAAGTATTTGATACCCTGTGAGGGCCAGGCAAAGGGAAAGTTGGACTGGATGGAATCCTATATGGATTTGGGGAGGGAGACATCGAGGGCCTCAGACTTCGCTGCATTGATTTTAAAATTTTACCATGTAACAAAGTGATCTATTTCAGCCATAACAGCATGGATGGATATATGTGATTGAGTGATATATACTAGGACATCATCAGCAAATAGAGAGCACTTGTACTCGGTGCCTCCCACCTCAATCCACCTAATATTGGGGTTATGGCGAATTGATGAGAGCAGGTGCTCCGTCACTAGGATGTATAAGAGAGGGGACAGAGGACATCACTGCCTTGTCCCATTGGTGATTGTGAAAGGTGATGAAAATGTTCTGACGCACCCCCTGGGCCTTGGGACACCCGGAGCCGGACCCTTTTTGGTGGATGCTGGTGGTTGTAGTCTTCGTGGCGGCGACCCAGTTCCGTGGCTCAGGGCGGTCAAACCAGTGGCGGAACTATTTATGTGGTTTTCATGTTTAAATGTCCGACTACGCCACCCGTGGATTGCGGTCAGAGTGAACCGCCGCTACAGGGCAGACCACTGAGGCTGGTGTTGTGGGTGCAGCAGAGCGTAGCATAACTCCCCACGGGAGGAGTATAGCCTCAGGGCAGTGTATGCGGAGGATGGGGGTGATGGTGCAGGGCAGCAGCAGTAACGACACGGAGTCAGTGATGCAGTTCAGGGCCTTTACTCACAGTTCTTATTATCCAGACCACGTCTGCAGGTAACGGCTGCCCACGTCGTACTGTGCTCACCAGGTGAGGGGCTCAGACATCTCCCAGATAACTTTGGAGCACTTCACAGGACCCCCTTTGTGTGTCCTTTGTCTGGCCTTTCTTACCAACACTTCTGTCCGGCTGCCTCGGGCCTCCTCTTGGTAAACTTGGCGCCAGTTTCCCTGACCCTATGTGGTGCCTTCCTAGCGGGTGTAGCGAGGGGCTGCGCCACATAAAATGTCAGAGCCTCCGGTTTCTAGCTGAGGGTCGTTTCCTGCCTCCACTAGTTCGGGGACCGGTCTCCCCCTTTGGCCTGACCCCTCCACGCAGGTGGATTCGGGCGTGCGGTGGCGACTCGCCCGTCCGCACCCCTGGGATCCCTTCATTCCTCGTTCCTGGAGCCTTCTCCGCTCCTCTTCCTTCCTTCTCCCTCTTCCAGGCCTGGGCCTCTGTTACTAGGCCCGCCTCCGGAGCAGAGCTCATGCAGAGCCCCTGCTCCCTGCCACTTCTGCTCAGACTTCTCTGCACTGAACTAAGATGGTGCCCACCTTTTATACTCCCTTCTCAATGCACCCAGGAACTGCTTCCTCCCTGCTCCTGCACTACAGGGTTCCCCTTCCTCAGTGTTCCCTCCCCCCACTCCAGCCAGGGACAGGGACTGTCGTGCCCATCTCAGGGGCATATTGGTCGCCCTGCCCCACGGCAATGTGGTGTAATGCATGCAGGTGTCGGGTCCTGATCCACACTCCATCCTTACCTGAGAGTGAGATATCACACCTCTGGGTGAGGTGCAATACGTCTTTAGCAACCGAGCCCTCAGGGTGCTACAGTTCCATTTATCTTCAGCCTAGGTGACGTATTGCGATACAGGGCCGTGATTTTGGCTATAAAAGGGTCCCCTAGACCCCTACCCCAAGCTTTTTAAGAGAATCATATATGGCGTGCCAGGAGACTCTATGGAATGCTTTCTCAGCATCCAACGAGAGTATCTAATTACAAATTTTTAACTGCATCTAGCCCAGGAAATACTTTGTGCCTAGTAGCAGTGTCTGCTAGTGAGCGGATTATCCCGGCTGTTAAGCAAGCTGCACCACCTGTAGTTTAGACACTTAATTTTTTCAAAGGAAATGCTTCGGGACCATGGGATACTTAGTGAAGAGCATCAGGAGGCACCCCAAGGCATAGGGGCTGGGACTGGCAGTAGGATGCCTTGCGGTGGACAGCCGAGCTCGATCCTTATAAAAGCTTTTTAACTGCAGCAGCTTTAGTGGACGCTACTGGAGCTGGAATTACCGCGGCTGCTGGCATGAGACTTGCCCTCCAATAGATCCTTGTAAATGGATTTAAAGTGTATTCATTCAAATTAGAGAGACAATTTAAATTAAAAAGCTTAGAGCTGCCTCCACCACAGGGGGGCTCGCTCGACCCACCAGCGGACAGGCACCAGTATTGGGAGAGGGGGGCTGGCCGTCAGGGTTCACCGCGGCTCTGGCACAAACCCGGCGACACGGAGGTGGCACGGGCAGGAGCGGACTGGCCTTGTCGGCTTCTCACTTTTTGGATTTTAGAAGGGCATGACATGCCTATATCTGTGTCTCCCCCTCCTTTTACTCCTCCACCTCTTTTATTTTCGCATGACTATATGTACTTGTCACTTTTCCATGTGTTAGTTATGTCTTCTGAGCAGTTTGTCAGCTTTTGGACACCTTTGAAGGTGTTTTCTATGTGTTTCTATGTGTTTTTGTTTGCCTGCCATTGGTTTTAACGGTGTTCGAAGGTGTTCGACGAACAGTGCGACGAACAGTTCGGCGAACACACGGGTGTTCGACGAACCGAACCGAACTCGAACACTACGGGGGTGGCTCAACACTAGTCATAACTTCTTAATGGACTGTCCAAGGGAGCCGGCTCTGGTGTCAGCGGATCCAGATGAGACCCAGGCGGACTTTACCATGTCCTTGGAATTTCAGAAATCTATTTGATGCATGGCTAGGACTTATATAATATTTACATAACTCAATATGGATTTCCTATCTGTCTAACTAAAGGAAACCCACATGGCTTGGGACCACATGGCAGCAGGCCCTTTGTCCTGAGTTGAGCTGACTAGAGGTGTGATATTTATCGCTCACAGTCTCTTGACTTCTCCCCTCCTGCAGCTGCTAGATGTTCTGTTACAACTGCACACCGAAGGGGGCTTTATAATCCTCTGCCAAATAGGATACAATGATTGACATGGAATTATACTTCCAATATTCTTCACTTATTTCTCAGTGAAAATCCATAGACATGACACAGCACACTTCACTCTAAGTTTCAAAAGGTTCATATGGAGACTAGTGATGAGTGAACTTGTTCAAAATCCGAACTTACAACTTAAATTCAACACAAATATGGCATATTCGGATTAGTGATCGGAACGGCGAGCAAATTTTCTTAAATTCGGGAAAAATTGGCAACGTTCGGAGAATAAGTGCAGGAATGTGATTGAGGAGTAACTACAGCATTTTTAACAGTTTTGCTAGCAGAGTGCTTGTGTATGATGAGCTGGGTGACGTGGTAGATGAGTGAGGGGGCTGGTGATAGCTCAGAACAGGTCAGATCAGCGACACGCTTGTAATTTTTTTTTTTCCTGTAGGCGGTAACTTTAATTCGGGAAAGCACAGCTAGCCAGTCAGAGCCCAGGAAACATCCACAATGTCCAGACACAAGGGCTTCTGCAATTGGCTGCTGAAATCACATGTCCTCGCTATATAAAAAGCGGTCATGTTCCCTCAGTGCCCTTTTATGCACGTCACTGCTGACAGACGCAGCTGCTGAGTGTGCTCCTGTTTAATGAGAGATATTAGCTAGATAGATGGGTTGCTGGAAGTCAGATAGTGTAGATAAGTCCTCTGCTGTGTACCTGTTCAATCGACTTTGCAGCACATTTTTTTTTCTTGTGCAATTACTGAGATTCTGACAGAAAGAGCAGGGCCCATGCCATAGAACAGTGTTGTGCATCGGTTGTATTGTGCTACATCCACGAGTATACCTTCAATCTATTTTTGCACTTGCTAATGTGATAAAGCAAGCAAGCCGTTGTAGGCCACTTTTTGATTTTGTGGGGTTGAAATTCAGCTGTCTGCAGACTCTGCAGAGCTTCTGAGTGCAGAGCACAAAAAGTTTTTTTTTTCATTTGCTAATGTGATAGTGCAAGCTGTGTTAGCCCAGCTTGTCATTTTTTTGGAGGGTGAAATTCAGCTGTATGCATAGTAAAACAAATATATTTTTTCTGCTGGCAGGCAGAGTCCACAAAAGATTTTTTTGCGTCGCAAGCATGATACACTCTGCTAAAAGCCACCTACTATTTTAGTAGCGGTGAACTTCATCTGTTTTCAGAGTAAAATATTTGATTTTTTGTCTTGCTAGGCAGAATCCACAAAAGATTTTTTTGGTGTCGCAAACGTGATACACTCTGCTAAAATCCACCTACTATTTTAGTGGCGGTGAACTTCAGTTGTTTTCAGAGTAAAATAATTTATTTTTTTGTCTTGATAGGCAGAGTCCACAAAAGATTTTTTTATGTCACAAACGTGATACACTCTGCTAAAAGCCACCTTATATTTTTTTCTGTCACAAATGTGTTACACTCTGCTATAAGCTACCTATTCCTTCAGTGGCGGTGAAATTCAGCTGTATGCAGAGCTCATGCAGAGTAAAAAAAATATTTTTGTGTGACTAACGTGATACAGCAGGCTAGATCTGAGTTTGAAATATCTTTGAGCATATATTCTATGTTATACAGGCCTGATCCACAGTCAAAAAATACTTTCTTCGATTCCTAACATTATACAGCAGGGGATATCTCAGTTTGAATTAGTTTGGAGAATATTTCGTATGTTATACTGGCCTCACACACACTAAAAAAATACTTTATTCTGTTACTAAGGTGATACAGTAGGGGACATCTCAGTTTGAAATTGTTCGTAGCATATCTCCTATGTTATACAGGCCTCATCCACACTAAAAAATATTTTCTTCTGTTACTAACGTCATACACTAGGGGACATCTCAGGGTGCCAAGGGAGGATGGTTCACTGTGATCGAGGTGGGTTGGTGATAGCAGAAAAACTGTTAATGAAGGTGTTAGTGAAGGCGAGGAACAAATAGAAGAGGAAGAGGTGATGGGTGAGCAACAGTCAGAACATGAAGAGGATAATCATCCCCTCTCTGTTCGTGTTTGGCGGCAGGGGACGGAGGAAACAAGCATCAGAATTACTCAGCCACCAACATAGCATGGGCTTGAATCTCGTGAAAGAGACCAACATATGAGTGCATTTTTGCTGCAACATGATCCCCGTATAGTTATGATTCAAAATTGTGCTGACTACTGTGTTGCCACTCTGTTAGATCCATGTTATAAGAGTAAATTTTGTCAGATGCTTCCCGCCCTGGAAAGGGACCGATGAATGCTGGAGTATCCAAACACGCTTTTACACAACCTTAACATAAGTTTTCCCCAAGCCAGCAGTGAGGCACACAGAGTGCATCGCAGCTTTTACTTCCAACCTCAGGCACGTCAATTTGTCAATGCCAAAACATTAGCAGCAGCAGTAGTGTAAGTGGCAGAAGCAATTTCTGTGAGTGCTTTCACACATTTTTTAGACCAGCTCGTGCACCTGCACAACAGAGTACAAGTCTGACATGTGGTAAATGACTGGAGAGGATGGTGCACTCCTGATTGAGTCTCCATTTGCTGGGTTGGCTGTAGTGGAAGAGGTTTTGGTTCCTAATTCTATAATTTCTACTTTAGTGAAATTGATGCCACTTTGCTGGTGTCTGCCACTAATTTTTGGAAATGTGGAGAAATCTGATTGGATCAACATCTATTGTGTTGTCTGTAGTGGAAGAGGCTTTGATTCCTAATTCTACCATTTCTACTGTAGTGAAATTAAGGCCACTTTGCTGTTGTCTGCCACTAATTTTTGGAAATGTGGAGAATCCTGATTGGGTCTCCATCTATTGGGTTGGCTGTAGTGGAAGAGGTTTTAGTATCCATCCATTATCATAGTTATCCTGTAGTGAAATTAATTATTTGTTGCAGATATTGTTCTCCACAAAGGGGTACACAAACAAGATAAACTCAAAATTGGTTTTCAATAAACAACCATCAGCCGCCCCATCAAACGCCTCTGCTGCTTTGTCCTCCTCCTCTGTTACTGTACCAAGTGTTGTCACGCAGGTCTCTGACCGCAGAACCTACGGATGTATACCAAATCCAGTCAGGCTGAATGAGAGCCCGTCAGCTGTAACAGAAGTGAACATGCCTGCTGTGTTTGTTTCACTGAGCACACCACGTTTCTCAATCCACTGTGACATCTCCGCCTGCACCTCACGCACAGTCTAGCAGCTTGTTCTTTTAACCGTACTCTGCCCTCTCTCAGCACTGCAGGCAGCCCTCAGTCCCGCAGTTGTGGTCACGTAAAAGATTGCTTACACCTACACATGACAAAGCTAAGAGTTTGAACTCCACCATCTACAATCTGTAGGCCACGAAAGTGGTGGTCTTAGGCCCTAATATTTTAAAAATGTGAACAGTCCTGATTGTGTCTCCATCTACTGGGTTGGCTGTAGTGGAAGAGGTGTCGGTCCTAATTACACTATTTCTACTGTAGTGAAATTGATGCCACTTTGCTGATGTCTGCCACTAATTTTTGGAAATGTGGAGAAACCTGATTGGGTCTCCATCTACTGTGTTGGCTGTAGTGAAGAGGTTTCGGTCTCCATTAAACTACTTCTGCTCTGGTGAAATTGATGCTACTTCGGTGGTGTTAGGCTCTAATTTAGGGAAATGTAAACACTTCTGATTGAGTCTCCATCTGCTAGGTTGGCTGGACTGGAAGAGGTGTCGGTCCTAATAAAACTATTTCTACTGTAGTCAAATTGATGCCACTTTGCTGGTGTCTGCCACAAATCTTTGAAAATGTGGAGAATCCTGATTGGGTCTCCATCTATTGTGTTGGCTGTAGTGGAAGAGGTTTCGGTCTCCATTAAACTACTTGTACTCTGGTGAAATTAATGCCACTTTGGTGGTTTAGGCCCTAATTTAGGGAAATGTAAAAACTTCTGATTGGATCTCCATCTACTGGGTTGGCTGTACTGGAAGAGGTGTCGGTCCTAATAACACTATTTCTACTGTAGTGAAATGAATGCCACTTTGCTGATGTCTGCCACTAATTTTTGGAAATGTGGAGAATCCGGATTGGGTCTCCATCTATTGGGTTGGCTGTAGAGGAAGAGGTTTTGGTCTCCAATATACTACTTCTACTCTTGTGAAATTGATGCTACTTTGGTGGTGTTAGGCCCTAATTTAGGGAAATGTAAACAGTTCTGATTGAGTCTCCATCTACTGGGTTGGCTAGACTGGAAGAGGTGTTGGTCGTAATAACACTATTTCTACTGTAGTGAAATTAATGCCACTTTGCAGGTGTCTGCCACTAATTTTTGGAAATGTGGAGAATCCTGATTAGGTCTCCATCTACTGGGTTGGCTGTAGTGGAAGAGGGGTCGGTCCCCATGAGACTACTTATACTCTAGTGAAATTGATGCCACTTTGGTGGTTTTAGGCCCAAATGTTTTCAAATGTGAACACTCCCGATTGAGTCTCCATCTAATGGGTTGGCTGTAGGGGAAGAAGTGTCGGTCCTAATTATACTATTTCTACTGTAGTGAAATTGATGCCAATTTGGTGGTTTTAGGCCCAAATGTTTTCAAATGTGAACACTCCTGATTGGCTCTCCATCTACTGGGTTGGCTGTGGGGGAAGCGGTGTCGTTCCTAATTCTGCAATTTCTACTGTACTGAAATTTATGCCACTTTGCTGATGTTAGGCCCTAATTTAGAGAAACATAAACACTCCAGGTTAGGTCTCCATCTCCTGTGTTGGCTGTACTGGAAGAGGTGTCATTCCTAATTCTACAATTTCTACTGTACTGAAATTGATGCCACTTCGCTGGTGTCTGCCACTAATTTTTGAAAATGTGGAGAATCCTGATTGGGTCTCCATCTGTTGGTTTGACTGTAGTGGAAGAGTTGTCGGTCACCATTATACTAGTTCTACTCTACTGAAATTAATTCTTTGGTGCAGATATTTTTGTCACAGGGTTACACAAGATATAATCCAATTTGGTTTTCTTAGTAACGTGGTATATAAAGCATGCTATATTTAATCTTTTAATTCTTCGGTGCTGATATTGCTCTCCATACAGGGGTACACATTAGTAATGAGAGAGCACAAAAGGTACTCAACTTAGTGGTTCAGTGGTTTCTCAAAATCTTCTCAGATCTGCCAGAGCTGCTTGTGAAAGTGCAACGCATTTGAGCCCATTTCAGTAAGTCAGCTATAGCTTCCCCCACCCAGGTAGTGCTTCAGCAGCGTTTGCAGCTTCCAGCTCAACAACTATTGTGCGATTTCACTACATGTTGGAAATCAACGTGCAGATGTTGGGAAGGATTTATAAGCAGCAGAGGGCAGTTGTTAAGTACCAGCTTCAACACGCCCATCGGCATTCAGGTCAACCTCCACACATAAGAGCTGATGAGTGGGCATGGATGTCTGACATCTGTGCCATCCTCCAAAACTTTGAGGACTCCACCAAGATGGTGAGCGGCGATGACGCCATAACTAGCGTCAGCATCACGCTTCTCTGTCTACTGAAACGCTTGGTGCTCACAGTTAAAGAGGAGGCATTGCAGGCGGAGCAAGGGACTATACAGCCCAGCCTCATCTCATCTCAACGCAGATTAGGCGATAATGAGCAGGAGGAGGAGAACATGGACAGTTGTCCTCTTGGTGAGGACAGGGAACTCTTGGCCATCTTGGAAGTCTTGATACCCCTCTATCAGTCAGTGGGAAAGCTGTATGTGTTTCGTTTAATGACCTTTGGTGGCCTATACCCTGGCTTTGCTTATGCACGTTATTTCTCAAAACGCATTGCAGATCAGGCCATTGTCCAACTCTGTAGTAATTAAAATCAAAGCGTAAAGAAAGATCTTTGTCTGTGACTAAGCACCACCGAGAAGTATGAGCTGATGTTGGACGGGCTGCCATCGCTTATGCAACAAGCTGCATTAGAGGACTTCCTGGGAGAAATGACAGCCTGAGAAGATACGGTTTCCCTCTATGCCAGTCCTTTCACGAAGCGAAAGAATATGGCTGTGGTGAAATACAACTCTCATCGAACAGTGTCAGTCTGAAGAACATTGGGCCCACCAGAGGATTTGATTCTGAGGGACCACTTTTCTCCCCTGCTAAAGAACCCCATAGCAGCTGCAAGGTTTGCGCTATGAAGTCTCCTGATGGAGAAGCCAGGGTCCACCGGAGGATTCTCCGGTTCTCTGGTGGGCCCGTCCAACCCTGCTGAGAAGCATGCCTGGCTAAGAAAAGTCTGTGTGAAGGCTCCTGGACACTCTATGGCTGCTTTTTTACTGAGGGGGAAAACATGCAAACACAGGGAGAACATACAAAATCCTTGCAGATGTTGTCCTTGCTGGGATTTGAACCCAAGATCCCAGCACTGCAAGGTTCCCTCTGATATCTAACATGCTGGAGAAACTTGCACCTACTGCCACTCTGTATCTTCAGCTCCTTTGTGAGAAACTAATGTATTTGGGCAGCCACTCAGTCTACCAAGTAATATTTCTGAGAAGGAAATTGTGGATGGCTTTGCTACTGGTACTGGGGGAACTGCTAATACCATGGCGTCATGCCATAGTTCACTGGAAATTTTCCAGGCTGGTAAGAGCCAAGCAGATTCCCACAGAAAAGCACCAGCAGTAATGTTCTGGGACCCGTGCTTGTAAAAGGCAGGGACGACACCGGGAGAAATAATGGCAGCTGGGGACCGAGTATGGAGACGCGGCCGCCGCAGCCATGAGGTTGTGAAAAGCTTCCGCCTCCACGAGCCTAAAAGGCAACATTTCAAGAGCAAGCAGCTGTCCAGAAATGTGCCTCTTCAGTATTGTGGCCTGTGGGTGGGTGGCTGGCTGCATACTTGTGCTTGCATTCCAAGTAACAGAAAACTAAGGAGATGGATGACCTCACCATCATCACAACCTGGAAAGTTTGCACCATGAACTCTCCTGATGGAGAAGCCAGGGCCCACCAGAGAATTCTCCGGTTCTCTGGTGGGGCCATCCAACCCTGCCTAGAAGCAGCCCTGGCTAAGAAAAGTCAGTGTGAAGGTTCCCGGACACTCTATGGCTGCTTTTTTACTGTGGACTGGCTCCAGCAATCCATAAGATTGCAATATATGTATATGATCCCTTCACTTGCTCCCAATTGCCCAGCGTATCCAGTTCAAACTACTAACACTGACATACAAATCCATCCATAACCTTTCTTCTCCATACATCTCTGAACTAATCTCCCGATATATTCCCTTACGTAATCTCCGGTCCTCCCAAGACCTCCTTCTCTCCACAATTATTTGTTCCTCACCCAATCGCCTCCAATACTACCAAATATCCCCCATCCTCTGGAATTCTGTGCCTCAACACGTCCGATTAGCCACCACATTCGGACCCTTCAGACACAACCTGAAAACCCATTTCTTTAAGACAGCTTAAAGCCTGCCATTGACTCGCTGCCACTTCAACACCACCGGAACTAATGCAACTCCACAACCTACTGTCTCCTTCTCCACCATCCTGTAGAATGTAAGGTCGCAAGTGCAAGGTCTATAAGACTTAAGATGCAATATGACACCTTGGCAAAGCCCAGTAATATTTTCCCTCTGATATCTAACAATAACAAACAGGTCATGCTGGAGAAACTTGCACCTACTGCCACTCAGTGTCTTCAGCTCCTTTCTGAGAAACTAATGTTTGCTCAGCCAGTCTATGAAATAAAATTCCTGAGGTACGGAAATTGTGGATGGCTTTGCTTCTGGTACTGGGTGCTAATACCAAACCATGGCGTGCCATTCACTGGATGGTTGGAGACAAGCTCATTTCCACAGAAAAGAAGCAGCAAGCTAAGGAGATGGTGGCCTCTACCATCATGAAGGAGTTTGCTCGTTGTCTAGTAGTCTGGTTTTTATTCTAAAGATCCTGCTCATTTTTACAGTGTTAAGTGAGCACAAAAAGACTGTGGATTTTGCAGCAGCGCATCCAGGCCGGGATAGTGGTGGAGAATTGCTATACCATTAGGTTGAGGATGGGAGCCATGTAAGGCAGGTGTGTGAGGTTGCCCCAGCGTAGGGCTGCCACCGGTTTTGCACCGTTATCGCAGGTTCTGTGGAGACAGCCATTGCTCAAACTCGGCCTGGAGAACTGTCCACAACTCTTCAGCTGTATGACTGCGATCTGCAATACATATTAATTTTAACACTGCCTAATTGCGGTGAGCCCTGGCTGCACAGTACAGAGGTTGGGAGGATTCTCTCTGCACTGTTGGAACATGTGTCTCATTAAGGCAGAGGTTGAGGGCGCAGGTGGAGGCTCTAGAGGAGGTGGAGGATGCAGAAGAACTAGAGGAAGTGTTAAATACAGAGGTTTGTCCTGCAAGCCCTGGGGATTTCAACACTTGCTGTCTAGTGACACCTTGGTGTCTAGTGGTTTAGTTCTCCATCCTCTGGTGTGTAGTGGTTTAGTTCTCCAACCCTAGCTGTTTAGTAGGTTAGTTTTTCAACCCCTGTTGTCTTATTAGTTTAATTCTCCAACCCCTGTTTTCTATTAGTTTAGATCTCCAGGTTCTGGTGTGTATTTGTTTCATTCTCCAACCTTAGCTGTTTAGTACTTTAGTTCTCCAACCCCTGTTGTCTTTTTAGTTTAGTTCTCCAACATCTGTTTTCTATTAGTTTAGTTCTCCATGTTCTGGTGTGTCTTTGTTTGATTCTCCAACCTTAGCTGTTTAGTAGTTTAGTTTTTCAACCCCTGTTGCATATTAGTTTAGTTCTCCATGTTTTGGTGTATATTTATTTCTTTCTCCAACCCATCCATGCCCACCCCCAGGGGTTAACGTCTGGTGATGAGGGTTTGGATTCTTCTCAGACCCTACTTCGTCTGGACCCGGAACAACTGAAAAAAATTTTGGGCATTGCTGCACATGCTTTCCCCCTCTTGAGTGTTACGAGTCCGGGTGGTGGAACCTCTGTGCTTCGGTGCAAGGAGGGACCAGAGGGGTGTGACTAAGTGCCTACTCGGCAGCTTAGTCTACTCCGTGAACCAGGGAGGAACCGGGCAGGTGGACCAGGTGCCACTCTGGAACCAACCTTGTGTGAGAGCAGGTGACTCCCACGGGTCAGATGACAGGAACTGACTGGTACAGCGGATGAGCACGGCAGGAAGGCTGACGGGTGGACCGAGTAGACAAGCAGGCTGGCTTGGCAGATAGCCAAACGGGTGCTCTAGGTAGGATCGAGCAGGCGGGCATGGCAGGTAACTGGCAGGTGCTCCGGGTAGACTGGCTGGCGGGCATTACAGGTAACATGCAGGTGCTCCAGGTAGGCTGGCAGGTGGCACAACAGGTAACAGACGTGCTCCAGGTAGGCAAACTGGTGGGCACGGCAGGTACAGACAGGTGCAACAGGTAAGCAGGCTGGGGGGCAAAACTGTAGACAGACTGGAGGACAGAACTGTTAGACAGGCTGGGGGGCTGGACTGACAGACAGACTGGCAGGCAGGACTGACAGGCAGCGGGACCTGAGGGCTGGAGCAAGTGTTTAGCACACAGAACAACATCCTTGCCCAGGCACCTCCATTTTGAGGAGGTGCCTTATATAGGGGAAGTCCTCCGGCCATTGGCCGGGGACTCTATAGAATGGCGCGCACGGCCGCTTTAAGAGGGAGGGAGCGTGCACGCGCCCTAAACAAAGTGCCAGGGAAGCTATGCGAGGTGCGCGCAACAGCAGCAGGGGAGCGGGAAGACGCAGGACCTGGACCGCGCTGGTGAGGGTAACGGCGTCTCTGCCCGCCAGGAGGCAGAGATGCCGATGCTACAGTACCCCCCCCTTTACGTCCCCTCTTTTTTAGGCCCGCAAGAAATTTTTTAAGAAGATGAGGGCATGAATGTTCTCCCTGGGTTCCCAAAACCTCAGGGCCAAACCCCTTCCAATCCACAAGAAAGAACATCTTTCCTCTTACCCTCTGGGTGGCCAAAATGTTTTCTACCTCAAAGACGTCCTCAGCAGAGACTGGAGCTGGAGCGGTACCTGGATCATCAGAGAAAGAATTAAAGACAACAGGTTTGAGGAGGGATACATGAAAGGAGTTGGGAATCCGTAAGGTGACCGGGAGTTTCAGCTTGTAAGCCACGGGATTGATTTGGTTCAGAACCTCAAATGGACCAATGAACCGAGGACCCAACTTATAGGAAGGTATCTTGAGACGAACATATTTGGAGGAAAGCCAGACCTTGTCTCCTGGACAGAATTGAGGCAGATCCAGACGTCTCTTATCAGCATGCTTCTTCATCCGCTCGGAGGACTGAAGAAGCGCAGATCTAGTGTCTTCCCAAATAGCCGAAAATTCGCTGACCAGAGACTCCGCGGCAGGATTCTCCACTGAAGAGGAGACGGGAAACGCAATCCGGGGGTGTTGACCATAGACCACAAAGAACGGGGATTTAGAAGAAGACTCGCTCTCAGGGTTGTTATAGGAGAACTCGGCCCAGGGCAGGAGCTCAACACAATCGTTATGGTGAGCGTGGACAAAGTGCCGAAGAAAGCTGGTAAGGACCTGGTTGATACGCTCCACTTCACCATTGGATTGAGGATGATAAGCAGAGGAGAAATCCAAGGAGACATCCATCAGCTTACACATAGCTCTCCAGAAGTGCGAAGTGAACTGAACCCCACTATCAGACACAATGTGGAGGGGTAGGCCGTGAAGACGAAAGATGTGATGGATGAAGTCCTTAATCAGCACAGATGCAGACGGAAGACCAGGCAGAGGGATGAAGTGGGCCATTTTAGAAAAGCGGTCAGTGACCGCCCAAATGACAGTACAACCGGCAGAAACAGGGAGATCCGTAATGAAGTCCATTGCAATGTGATGCCATGGAGCGGAAGGCACGGGGAGAGGAAGAAGACGGCCAGATGGAAGGTGCCTGGGAACCTTGTTACGGGCACAGGAGGAACAAGCCGCGATAAAGTCCGCAATATCCTTGCGCAGGGAAGGCCACCAGTAATGTTGGGAGATGAGCAGAAAGGTCTTCCTCTGGCCAGCATGACCGGCTAGTTTGGATGAATGGCCTCAGAGTAGAACCTTCTTACGATCCGGAACCGCTACAAAGGAAGATGAGACAGGTCAAACGGAGCCACAGTCATTACTTTGGAGGGGTCAATGATATGTAGAGGCTCCTCCTCTTGGTCGGAAGACAGGAATGAGCGGGATAGAGCATCAGCTTTAGAACTCTTGTCCGCCAGGCGGTAATGCAGAGTGAAGCAGAATCAAGCAAAGAATAGAGACCACCTGGCCTGACGCGGATTTAATCTTTGGGCGCTCTGCAAATAAGCGAGGTTTTTGTGGCAAGTGTAGATGACCACTGGGTGCAGAGCCCCCTCCAGCAAGTAGCGCCACTCCTCCAGCGCTAATTTGATGGCCAGCAGCTCACGATCTCCTATGGAGTAGTTGCGCTCAGATGAGAAGAAGAGCTTGGAGAAGAAGCCGCAGGTTGCCATCCTCCCGGATGAGGATTTCTGGGTGAGCACCGCTCCGGCTCCGGAGGAGGATGCATCAACCTCCAGGAAGAACTGCTTGTTGCAATCTGGACGGTGTAGCACAGGAGCGGATGAGAAGGCTTGTTTTACGGAGACGAAGGCCTCCTCCGCTTCGGAAGTCCATTGCCTGGGATTTGCTCCTTTACGGGTGAGCGCGGAGATGGGAGCAGTCCGGGAGGAGAAATGAGGAATGAAGAGGCGGTAATAATTTGCAAAGCCCAGGAATCGCTGAATCGCCTTCAACCCCTCCGGTAGGGGCCACTTTAAGATGGCAGAGACCTTCACGGGATCCATCTGCAGACCAGTCTCGGAGATAATATACAGTGGTGGCCAAAAGTATTGGCACCCCTGCAATTATGGCAGATAATACTCAGTTTCTTCCTGAAAATGATTGCAATCACAAATTCTTTGGTATTATTATCTTCATTTAATTTGTCTTCAATGAAAAAACACAAAAAGAATTGTCCTAAAGCCAAATTGGATACAATTCCTCACCAAACCTAAAAAAGGGGGTGGACAAAAGTATTGGCACTGTTTGAAAAATCATGTGATGCTTCTCTAATTTGTGTAATTAACAGCACCTGTAACTTACCTGTGGCACCTAAAAGGTGTTGGCAATAACTAAATCACACTTGCAGCCAGTTAACATGGATTAAAGTTGACTCAACCTCTGTCCTGTGTCCTTGTGTGTACCACATTGAGCATGGAGAAAAGAAAGAAGACCAAAGAACTGTCTGAGGACTTGAGAAACCAAATTGTGAGGAAGCATGAGCAATCTCAAGGCTACAAGTCCATCTCCAAAGACCTGAATGTTCCTGTGTCTTCCGTGCGCAGTGTTATCAAGAAGTTTAAAGCCCATGGCACTGTGGCTAACCTCCCTAGATGTGGACGGAAAAGAAAAATTGAAGAGAGATTTCAACGCAAGATTGTGTGGATGGTGGATAAAGAACCTCGACTAACATCCAAACAAGTTCAAGCTGCCCTGCAGTCCGAGGGTACAACAGTGTCAACCCGTACTATCCGTCGGCGATTGAATGAAAAGGGACTGTATGGTAAGATGCCCAGGAAGACCCCACTTCTTACCCCGAGACATAAAAAAGCCAGGCTGGAGTTTGCCAAAACTTACATGAGAAAGCCTAAAACGTTTTGGAAGAATGTTCTCTGGTCAAATGAGACAAAAGTAGAGCTTTTTGGCAAAAAGCATCAACATAGAGTGTACAGGAAAAAAAAAGAGGCATTCAAAGAAAAGAACACGGTCCCTACAGTCAAACATGGCGGAGGTTCCCTGATGTTTAGGGGTTGCTTTGCTGCCTCTGGCACTGGACTGCTTGACCGTGTGCATGGCATTATGAAGTCTGAAGACTACCAACAAATTTTGCAGCATAATGTAGGGCCCAGTGTGAGAAAGCTGGGTCTCCCTCAGAGGTCATGGGTCTTCCAGCAGGACAATGACCCAAAACACACTTCCAAAAGCACTATAAAATGGTTTGAGAGAAAGCACTGGAGACTTCTAAGATGGCCAGCAATGAGTCCAGACCTGAATCCCATAGAACACCCGTGGAGAGATCTCAAAATGGCAGTTTGGAGAAGGCACCCTTCAAATATCAGGGACCTGGAGCAGTTTGCCAAAGAAGAATGGTCTACAATTCCAGCAGAGCATTGTAAGAAACTCATTGATGGTTACCGGAAGCAGTTGTTCGCAGTTATTTTGGCTAAAGATTGTGCAACCAAGTATTAGGCTGAGGGTGCCAATACTTTCGTCTGGCCCATTTTTGGAGTTTTGTGTGAAATGATCAATGATTTGATTTTTGCTTCATTCTCTTTTGTGTTTTTTCCTTGCAAGCAAATTAAATGAAGATAATAATACCAAAGAATTTGTGATTGCAATCATTTTCAGGAAGAAACTGAGTATCATCTGACAGAATTGCAGGGGTGCCAATACATTTGGCCACCACTGTAGCCCAGGAACGGTAGAGAGGCATTTCTCGAATTTAGCGTATAGGCGATTCTGCCGGAGCCTTAGCAGAACCTGACGAACATCCCTCCGGTGAGAGGACAGATCCGGAGAGAAGACCAAGATATCGTCCAGGTACACCACCACGCAAGAATACAGGAGATCACGGAAGATGTCATTAACCAGCTCCTGGAAGACAGCTGGAGCATTACAGAGACCAAAGGGCATTACACGGTATTCGTAATGACTGTCCCGGGTGTTGAGTGCCGTCTTCCACTCGTCTCCCTAGCCGATCCGGACCAAATTGTACGCCCCATGAAGATCGAGCTTGGTGAAGATCTTCACGTCTTTAAGGCGGTCAAACAGCTCCGAGATGAGAGGCAGGGGGTACTTATTTTTGATGGTAATCTGATTAAGACCCCTGTAATCAATACAGGGACGTAGAGAGCCGTCTTTCTTCTTGGCGAAGAAGAATCCTGCTCCAGCCGGAGAGGTGGATTTCTGGATAAATCCCCTAGCAAGATTCTCTTCTATGTACGCAGACATGGCCCAAGTCTCAGCCAGCAACAAGGGGTAGATACGCCCGCGGGGAGGAGAAGCACCAGATACCAGGTCGATGGGGCAATCACACGGCATATGAGGTGATAGTGTCTCTGCTTCCTTTTTGTCGAGGACGTCCGCATAGGAGCAGTAGGGTGCCGGCAGACCAAGTAGATTAGCCGGAGTAGACGGGGGTCGAGCTGGACAAACCGGAACCAGACAGGACTCATGGCATTCCTGACCCCAATGGAGCACTTCACTAGATCTCCAATTCAGGATGGGCTCATGTCTTTGTAACCAGGGTAGACCAAGCAAGAGGGAGTGAGAGAGACCGGACAGCACATGAAAGGAGATCTTCTCCGAGTGCAGCATTCCCACCTGAAGGGTTACAGGCTCTGTGACGAGCAAGATGGTCTCTGGAAGAAGCCTCCTGTCCACGGAGGCAACCGCCAATGCTTCAGCCAGACGTACAGTAGGAATCTGATACCACTACACAACAGACTGTTGAATGAGATTCTCAGCGGCTCCAGAATCCAGATGGGCAATCTCGAAGAAGCGGGTCTTACCACTGGAAATAGAAACAGACAGAGTCAAGGACGGAGAGGATTTACTCTTGCCTAGGATGACCTCTCCGAGCGGTCCTAGACACTGGAGTTTCCCGGCCTCACCAAGCAGGAACGGATCAGATGCTCTTTATTGCCACAGTAGAAGCAACTCCCCTCGGCTCGACGCTTCTCCTGGCGAGACTTGACCATCTTGGTTTGGTCAATTTGCATGGGCTCAGGCGAATATGCCTGGGGAATTGTTGGTTGCGAGACTGGCTTTTGGAATACAGGAGCGAGACGCGGAAATCTTCTCTCCCGGGTAGTCTCCTTAGCACGTTCCAGAAAACGGATGTCTATCCGGGTAGCTAATGACACCGGGTCGTCCAGGGTGGAAGGGATGTCACGACCGGCTAGCTCATCCTTGATCTGTCGGGAAAGACCCTCTCAGAAGGTGGACACCGGGGCCTCATTGTTCCAGGCAAGCTCAGATGCGAGGGTTCGGAAACATATGGCATACTGGCCCACAGTGAGACTCCCTTGGCGGAGATGGAGTAGTGAGGAGGCGGTAGAAGATTTTCGTCCGGGCTCATCGAAGACCTTCCGGAAGGCAGCGAGGAAAGCCAGAAGATCGGACACCAGTGGATCCCCTCTTTCCCACAGAGGGTTTAGCCATGCCAATGCCTCCCTGGTGAGGTGAGACACGATGAACGCCACCTTGGCCCAGTCGGAGGGAAACTGATGTGCCAGGAGTTCAAAGTGCAGCGTGCACTGATTCAAGAAGCCTCAACATAAGACGGGGTCACCACCAAAACGTGGGGGCGCAGAGAGCGGGGGTCCAGAGCCGGGTGCCATAGCGCCAGTGGGATGAGGTGCTGCCGAAGCGGGTGCCGCTCGGCTAGAGACAGACACAGACAGCGTGTCCAGGCAGGAGTTGACAGTCCGCAGATAGGACAGGATAGTTTCCTGTTGAGATCTCTAACGTGAGACCTCCTGATACAGATCAGAGAGCAAAGGAGCCTGGGGACCACCGGGTTCCATGGCCTGTGCAAACTGTTACGAGTCCGGGTGGTGGAACCTCTGTGCTTCGGTGCAAGGAGGGACCAGAGGGGCGTGACTAAGTGCCTACTCGGCCCGACCAAGGTCACTTGGCGGCTTATTCGACTCCGTGAACCAGGGAGGAATCGGGCAGGTGGACCAGGTGCCACTCTGGGACTGACCTTGTGTGAGAGCAGGTGACTCCCACGGGTCAGATGGCAGGAACTGACCGGTACAGCGGACAAGCAGGCTGGTTCGGCAGATAGCCAGACGGGTGCTCCGGGTAGGCGAGCAGGCGGGCACGGCAGGTAACTGGCAGGTACTCCGGGTAGACTGGCTGGCGGGCATGACAGGTAACAGGCAGGTGCTCCAGGTAGGCTTGCAGGTGGGCATGACATGTAACAGGCAGGTGCTCCAGGTAAGCAGTCTGGTAGGCACGGCAGGTACAGACAGGTGCTCCAGGTATGCAAGCTGGCGGGCACAACTGTAGACAGACTGGAGGACAGAACTGTTAGACAGGCTGGCGGGCTGGACTGACAGACTGGCAGGCAGGACTGAAAGGCAGCGGGACCTGAGGGCTGGAGTAAGTGTTTAGCAAACGGAACAACAACCTTGCACAGGCACCTCCATTTTGGAGGAGGTGCCTTATATAGGGGAAGTCCTCCTGCCATTGGCCAGGGACTCAATAGGACGACGTGCGTGGCCACTTTAAGAGGGAGAGAGCGCGCGCGCCCTAAGCATAGTGCCCGGGAAGTTGCGCGCGGTGTGCGCCACAGCAGCATGGGAGCGGGAAGTCACAGGACCTGGACCGCGGCGGTGAGGGGAATGGCGTATCTGCCCAGCAGGAGGCAGAGGCACCGATGCTACATTGAGTCTGTGAAGCTATGGATCAGACCTCTGATGCCCCGGAATAGAATGTGTGAAGAGCTCTGCAGTCTCACCCATCTGTGCTTCCCCAAAGTCAGTTGGTCGGTTGGAGAGTTGAGACGTGGGTGAAAACAAGGGTAATTGGGGTGCCATCTCTGAGGACTGTACTGTGTGTGATGTTAAGGTGGAGGAAGAGGAGCAGAGGCCACTTGATGCAGTGCTTGTCATCTACTGGAGCACATGTTCTTCCTGCCCCTCATCTACAAGGCGTACCGCTGTGTGACTGCCAAAGAAAGGGAGTGGAGTCCAGTAACAGAAGTTTTCAAAATGCTCTCATATCATATGTGTCTCACAACTCTAAACAGCTATTCAGTACTTTTAAGTCCCTCCTCTGTCCACCAGCTCCCTCTCCCTCTCCTCTCATCTCAGCTGAAGACTTAGCCTCATTCTTCAAGCAGAAGATTGACAACATAGGGCAAAGCTTTTGCTTAAAGTCCCAACAGCCCCTTCTCTCAACTCTCCTCCTCCAAAACCAGCTTCTCCGCCATCATGGAAGATCGTCTTTACTCTCCAAATCACATCTCACCACCTGTGAACTTGTCCCAATACCATCCCACCTCATTCCAAACCGTACCACAATCTTCATCCCAAGCCTAACCATCCTCTTCAACCTGTCACTAACAACTGGCATCTTCCCCACATGATTCAAACATACCTTGATCACACCCATCCTCCAAAAGCCCTCCCTTGACCCATCATATGTTTAGCCATTGCCCCATCTTACTTCTCCCCTATGCCTTCAAACTACTGGATCAACACGTCTATTTTGAACTGTCCTCCCACCTCTCCTCCTGCTCCCTCTTTGACAGCTTACAATCTGGCTTCCGACTTCACCATTACACTGAAACCGCCCCAACCTACTAACTGCCAAATTCAAGCAAGACTACTCTGTCCTCTTCCTCCTAGACCTGTCATATGCCTTCGACACAGTAGATCACACCCTCTTACTACAGACTCTCATCTCTCAGCATCACAGACTTGGTCCTGTCTTGGATCTTTTCATACCAAACCGACAGGACATTTAGTGTCTCCCACTCACAAACCACCTCCTCATCTCAATCCCTATGTGTCGGTGTCCGGCAAGGTTCAGTTCTAGGACCCAGGCTCTTCTCCATCTACACCTTTGGCCTGGGACAGTCCATAGTCTCAAGGCTTTCAGTATCACCTCTATGCTGATGACACACAGATCAGCACATATGGGCAGCACGGTAGCTCAGTGGTTAGCACTGCAGCCTTGCAGCGCTCGGGTCCTGGGTTCAAATCCCACCAAGGACAATATCTTCAAGGAGTTTGTATGTTCTCCCTGTGTTTGCGTGGGTTTTCCCCGGGTTCTCCGGTTTCCTCCCATGCTCCAAAGACATACTGATAGGGAATGTACATTGTGAGCCCCAATGTAGACAGTGCAGTGCCAATAAAGTCGGTAAAAATTGTCTGAATTGTAAAGCGCTGTGGAATATGTTGGAGCTATATAAATAAAAAAAAAATATTATTATTATCTACTTCTCTGGACCTGATATCAACTCCTTACTAACCAGAATCCCACAATGTGTGACCTGTATTTCATCTTTCTTCTCTGCTAAATTTACATGGATAAAACAGAATGCATCATCTTTCTACCATCTCATTCACCCCCCCCCCCCAACTGACCTATCCATCAAAGTGAATGGCTGCCAAGATGGACAGAGGTCACAGGGCCCTTCAACCAAAGGGCTCCACTGCACTCTCGAGGGACATCATCTGTTGCTTGCATGATTTTGAAACCAAAGAGAGGATAATGTACAAAGCCAGAACACAAAAATCCATAACGTATAAAGGCAGAGATCTGCAGCTGTTCCTGGACCTCTCCTGAGTAACACTTTAGAAAAGAAGAATCCTTAAACCGCTACTAAAGATCTTGACAGACCAGCGGATTCCATACAGATGGGGTTTCCCCTTTGCCCTGCACGTGAGCCGCAATGGAACAACGTCAACCTTGAGAGTCCTGGAGGACCTGCCGATTTTTTGTGACTCCCTGGGATTGTCGTGCCCAAAGATTCAGGACTGGGAGGCTACTAACCTCCAGGAAGCTCCCCCACCTTTGTGGTCCCAGAAGGAGCGACGGGGAAGGAAGAGAGGAGGGGGGAGGGAGACGTGGAGTCACCACTCCAAAATTCCCCCCGTTGATCACTAACCCCCTAGCTTAGGGGTTTCTATAGTTTCTTTGTCCCCCCTCTCTTTTGTATGCCTTGGGTGGGGGGGAACCTAGCACAGGCCGGTGCTAAACAAGATGTGATAGTGATGGCACAATCCATCACTTAATTGCTGGACATGTTTTATTCATTCATTATATATAATAAGTGCCTGGGGAGCCACTGAGAGGTGTTGTACTCTTGTTCAGTTTTCCATCCTCTACTTTCAGTGGGTTCCCCTTTGGGAGACGAATACTCCCACCCCTAGTTGGTAGTTAAAGAATCTTTCAGGGAACCCTCTCGAATTAATTAGTTAAAGGGGTATTCCCTTTTTTCATCTATAGTTTATTAGCAAATACCTGGATAGTTACAGGGGGTTTCACTTTAAATTTGCCTATTTTGTGGGCTCATTTTGTGCTACAGGAGGGTCCCCCTTTTTCTCCAGGAGATATCCTGGGAACAAGTATATTGAACGTAGAATTTGGTGTAGTGTCAGTGTGTTTAATGCATATTTTGTTTTTTCGTCAGTGTCTCCCCACTTCCCTCATGTGTCTCCCCTCCCTTCCTTTCCTATGCGGGCTGAGGTTTCTTCGTCAGAGGATGGGGGATTTCAGAGACTCACCAGCACAAAGGTTTCCAGATGGAGAAGGTGTTCGGAAGCGTTCCGTGAGTAGAGGCACATTAAAAGGCACATTCCATACAATAAGATATAAACATGGCACGTATAATTTCACTTAATGTAAGGGGTCTTAACTCCCCTAGAAAGAGACGTCTCGTGCTTCAGGAGATGAGATCCCTGAGGGCAGATATAGTCTTCCTGCAGGAGACCCACTTTGACAATAAGAGCACGTTCAATTTTGCTTCCCAACAATACCCCACAGTATATTCGGCCCATAATAACAACAAAAAGGGAGGGGTAGAAATATTAATAGCCACTAACTGCCCAATACAGGTGAAGGCAACACATGTGGACCCGGGGGGTAGATACGTTTTACTAGAATCCTCATTACAGGGTAATCGCATAATTTTGGGCAATGTTTACGCACCTAATTCGGGACAGATAAATTTCTTACGTAGGGTATTTACCCTGATTCATAGACTGCAGCCAGGTCCTGTGTGGCGACTTTAACATCCCCTTTTCTGAGTCCTTTGATAGGCAGTCTATAGTAGATAAGCCTCCCTCAGTGCAGCTAAGCAGAATGTCCCTGGAGTTTTGTAAACTCATAAGAGCCAATTCGCTGTTCGACCTATGGAGAATAGAGCACCCAAAAGAAAAATGTTTCTCCTTCTACTCGCCCCCCCATCGCACCCATACCTGCATCGATTATTTCTTCGATAATATTGCAGTTCTCAGGACTATGAGAAAAATTGATATAGGGGTAATTTCATGGTCGGATCATGCACCGGTGATATTAGACATAAAATCAATGGGCCCCCCAAACGCGAACATGTCATTGGAGGCTTAACGAGTTTCTGATTAAAGATCCAACTATTAGGAAGACCCTCGAGTCCCACCTAACAGACTTCTTCAATTTGAACATGAATTCAGTATCCTCACCGGCTGTACTGTGGCAGGCCCATAAAGCGGTGATGAGGGGATTTTGTATCAGGGAAGGGGCCAGATTAAAAAAAAATACCCAAATCCAAAAGTCTAAACTAACCTCTCATCTTAAATCTCTAGAAAATAAACTGTCCTCCTCCCCGAATATTAGTATCTTGAGAAAGGTGCTTGCAATAATAGACAAACTGAAGGTTTTGGCCATATGTAAGGTGGAAAAACTTCTCCTCTACTCCAAACAGAGGTATTATGAGAAGGGAAACAAGGCTTACACTATATTAGCCAGACAGCTCAAAGATAGACTTACAAACTCAATCCCCCAGGCACTTAGAGACAGAGAGGGCACTATACGATACGACCCAGTGGATGTTTCTAAAATCTTTCAAGAGTTCTTTCAGAGACTCTATAACCTCCAGCAGACATTACCACTGGATCATTCTCGTAGGGTGACCTTACTTAGCAATTATCTGTCCGCGCTTAATCTGCCAGTGCTCCCCCCGGAGGCGGTGGAAGCCCTAAACGCGCCAATCTCAGCTGAGGAATTGTGTGATAACATAAAAGAACTTCCACTGGGCAAGGCCCCTGGCCCTGATGGGTGGACATATCTATACTACATACATAGATGAGCTGTCTCCTCATATGATTAATCTGTTTAATTCTTTCATGGGGGGCTCACCGATTCCAGAAACTCTCTCCCACTCTCATCTAATCCTCATTCCCAAGCCAGGGAAGGACCCATTAGATTGTGATAATTATAGGCCCATTGCTCTACTAAATTCAGATTTGAAAATATTTAACAAAATACTAGCAAATAGGCTTAATCAGTGGCTTCCACAAATAATAGATAAGGATCAAGTGGGATTTATCCCATTTCGCCAAGGGGGAGATAACACCAGGAAAGTTGTGGACCTCATAGATGTGGTTAATACCAATAAGACCGAGGCCCTTCTCCTTAGTTTAGATGCAGAGAAGGCCTTCGATCGCCTCAGTTGGTCCGTTCTATTTGAAACAATGAGGGCGTTCGAAGTGTCTGGGTCATTTATGATGGCATTGAGGGCTCTTTACGGAACCCCTTCAGCATCTATTAAAACCCCCCTTCATACCTCCCCTAAATTTAAAATTTCGAATGGAACAAGACAGGGGTGCCCTTTATCTCCCCTCCTCTTTGCCATGTGCATAGAGCCGTTGGCGGCGGCGATTCGCCAAAATTCTAGTATCTCTGGTGTGGAGATTAAGGGGAAAATTTTCAAGATATCACTGTTTGCGGATGACGTCCTAATGACCCTAACCTCTCCTCACGTATCACTTCCCAACCTTATGGCCACACTAATGGAATATGGGCTTATGTCAGGATACAAAGTTAACACAGCTAAAACGGAGGCATTACCCCTGAAATTTATCCCCCAAGCCCTTGATCATCTGAAATCAAACTACAAATTCCGTTGGAAAACAGATGAAATTAAATATCTAGGAGTCAACCTTTCCTCATCCTATAACACCCTAAACTATGATGTAATCAATATGCCAGGTTCTGCGTACGTATCTCTCTTTTTGTGTATGGTTGTCACACTGTCACAGAATACTGGAGGTAGGGGGCCTAAGCTGACCCTAAGCTGGGGCCCTGACTAATCCCTCAACCTGGAGGTACTGTTAAAGGTACAGAGGTCCAGGCCGCCAGCGTAACCCCTACCTCCTGAGGATCCCTGCACCTCAGTAATCTAGTCCTGAGAAGGACCCCGATCACAACAATTGGGAACCAGAAATAATATGCCCACACACAGTATTTAGACGAACGAGACAGTACAAGGGAAAAACCAAAACCACCTTGCATACAACTTCTACACAACTACAACAGAGGGAACACCAACGGGAAAGGAGATAAATGATAAAGCGAGGAAAGGGAAAAAACACTTCCAAATACACTTATCTCAGCAACTCCAAACACCACGATCCGCTCTGTAAGTCTGAATGAAAAGCTTTCACCGACACCTCCCAAACAGACCTGCAGGAATATGAAGGAGTCTCACTAAAGAAGCATTGATTGCAGCTGGGCGAGGCTGGACCTCAGCTAGCCCAGAGAGAGAGAGAATTAACTCCTTCACTGCCGAAAAAACACAAAGCACCAACAAGTCAGCTGCGAGAAGTCAGGCTGTGTACTCGTGACGATCTTCGTGGCAACACACCCGTGACAGTACCCCCCCTTCTACGAGGGGCCTCCGGACCCTCAGGGCCAGGTTTATTCGGGTGAGTCGTGTGGAAGGCCCGAACTAATCGGTCTGCGTTAATATCCGACGCAGGAACCCACATCCTCTCCTCAGGACCATACCCCTTCCAATGAACCAAGTACTGAAGGGACCGGCGATTAAAGCGTGAATCAATGACCCTCGATACCTGGAACTCCAAGTTACCATTGACAACCACAGGAGGGGGAGGTAAAGGCGACGGTACCACCGGCGCCACATACCTCTTAAGCAATGATCTGTGAAACACGTTGTGAATTTTAAACGTAGGGGGGAGGTCAAGACGGAATGCCACCGGATTAATAACAGAACTGATTCTGTACGGCCCGATGAACCTGGGACCCAGTTTCCAGGAGGGAACCTTAAGTTTAATATTCCTGGTAGACAACCATACCTGATCGTTCACACTTAGGTCCGGACCAGACACTCTCCTCCTATCAGCCATACGTTTGTATCGGTTCCCCATAGTATTCAGATTCTTCAGCACCCCTCTCCATACTGAAGCGAGAGATGAGGAAAATCGTTCCTCCTCCGGAACCCCCGAAGAGCCCCCCCTACTGAAAGTACAAAACTGGGGGTGAAAACCATATGCCCCAAAAAACGGGGACTTACCAGTGGACTCGCTCCGCCTATTATTGAGAGCAAACTCTGCCAGAGGTAGGAAAGAAGCCCAGTCCTCCTGGTTCTCTGACACAAAACACCGAAGATATGTCTCCAAGCTCTGGTTCATACGTTCCGTCTGACCATTGGTCTGAGGATGAAAAGCCGACGAGAATGACAAATGCATCCCCCGCCGTGCACAAAACGCCTTCCAGAACTTGGACACAAACTGAGACCCCCGATCAGACACCACCTCGGAGGGTACCCCGTGAAGCCTCACAATCTCCCCAATGAACACCTGCGCAAGAGTTTTAGCATTAGGGAGAGCCGGAAGAGCGATAAAATGTGCCATCTTGCTGAACCTGTCCACTACAACGAGTATGACCGTTTTACCCGAAGACGGAGGGAGGTCCGTAATAAAGTCCATAGACAGATGAGTCCAAGGACGCTCCGGGATCTTCAAAGGTAAAAGGGCCCCAGACGGACGGGTATGTGAGGTCTTAGAGCGCGCACAAACCCCACAGGACGCGACAAAAGTTACCACCTCTTTATGTAAGTTAGGCCACCAAAACCGACGCGAGAGGAGATCCACAGTTGCTTTACTCCCCGGGTGTCCTGCAAAAACTGAGTTATGGTGTGCCTCGATCACCTTTTGTCGCAACTGATCTGGAACGAACAGTCTCCCCGGAGGTCCAACAGGGGCGTCCCCCTGAGCCTCCAATATCTCCTCCTCCAGCTCAGAGCATACTGCCGAAACCACCACCCCCTCCTGAAGAATAGGAATCGGGTCGTCCGTATTCCCGGCCCCAGGGAAACTACGAGATAAGGCATCCGCCTTTACATTTTTAGACCCAGGACGATATGTAACGACGAAATTAAACCTGGTAAAAAACAATGACCACCTAGCTTGTCTGGGATTCAGACGTTTAGCGGACTCCAGATATAGCAGGTTCTTGTGATCGGTGATGACGGTGACCGGATGAACTGCCCCCTCCAAAAAATGGCGCCACTCCTCAAAAGCTAACTTAATGGCCAAGAGTTCCCTATTGCCGACATCGTAATTCCTCTCAGCGGACGACAATTTTTTAGAGAAAAAGGCGCACGGATGCCACTTACCAGGGGACGAACCCTGTGACAATACTGCTCCCACCCCTACCTCGGAAGCGTCTACCTCTACAAAGAATGGCTGAGACGCATCAGGTTGAATGAGTATGGGTGCCGAGGCAAAACATTTTTTCAAGGAGGAGAATGCTTGACAAGCCTTGTCAGACCACCTAGAAAAATCCGTCCCCTTTTTAGTCATGTCTGTGAGAGGCTTAACCATGGAGGAGAAATTACGAATGAACTTCCGGTAATAGTTAGCAAACCCCAGGAAACGTTGTAGTGCCTTAAGATTCTCCGGCCGATCCCACTCAAGAACTGCCCGCACTTTCCCAGGGTCCATACGAAAACCGGACGCTGAAACCAGGAAGCCTAAAAACTGGAGTTCCTGTACGGCGAACACACACTTTTCCCACTTGGCATACAGTTTATTATCCCGCAAGATCTGTAACACCTGTCTAACGTGCTCCTGATGAGACACCAGATCCGGCGAGTAAATTAAGATATCATCCAGATATATGACAACAAACTGTCCCACCAGGTGGCGAAAAATATCATTAACAAAGTGTTGAAACACCGCCGGGGCATTAGTCAGACCGAATGGCATGACAAGGTTCTCATAATGCCCCTCCGGAGTGTTAAAAGCCGTCTTCCACTCATCCCCCTCCTTCATCCTAATCAGATTGTACGCCCCCCTGAGATCCAACTTAGAGAACCATTTGGCGCCCACGATCTGATTAAAGAGATCGGGAATAAGTGGGAGCGGATACGGATCTCGGACCGTAATCCGATTAAGTTCACGGAAATCCAGGCAAGGGCGTAGGCCTCCATCTTTCTTCTTAACAAAGAAGAACCCCGCGGCCACCGGTGAAGATGAAGGTCTAATATGCCCCTTAGCCAGACTTTCAGAAATATAATCCTTCATGGCCTGCCTCTCAGGACCAGAAAGGTTATACAACCTAGCTTTAGGTAACTTGGCCTCAGGGAGCAGTTTTACAGAACAGTCATACTCGCGATGAGGAGGTAGTTCCTGACACCCATTCTCCGAGAATACATCCTCAAAGTCCGCCAGAAATGGAGGTAAGACCCAAGGAGTAACCGCACCGATGACCGTGTTCATGCAGTTTTTATTACAGAATTTACTCCATTGGCTTATCTCTCTGGTTTGCCAATTAATAACCGGGTTATGCTTAGCTAACCAAGGAAGGCCCAACACTATAGGAGTGGGAAGACCCTCCAACACGTAGCAAGACAACAGTTCTTTATGTATTGCCCCCACTTGAAGTTTTACGCCATGCACAGCTTGCAAAAAACTTCCCTGACCGAGAGGCCTGGCATCGATCGAGAATATGGGGATGGGTTTAGCCAACTCACTCAATCGCATACCTTGAACCCGGGCAAACCGAGCATCAACCAGATTAGCCCCGGCCCCACTATCCAGAAGAACAGATATCCTCTCAGTTCTCGCACCCACCACCACCTCCGCCGGTACGAGAAACTGAGACGAACCTAGGGACGAAATACCTACTCCCAGATTGCCGTCCACCACACAACCTGGGATCAACAGTTTTTTCGACGACTCTTTACTCTGCAAGGGACGGGATGGACACCCCCCAATAAAATGTCCCTTTTTCCCGCAGAGGAAACACCTTCCTGTCTTATGGCGCTCCACCGGTCCCCTTCCCCGAAATGATGTCCCTCCTAATTGCATAGGCTCCTCCGGACTGACCAGGGGAACCACCATATGAGGGGACCTTGTAGGAGGTGGAGACATTACAGGGGGTAGAGTTATCCCGCACCTCTCCCGAAGCCGTCTGTCAACGCGAATGGCAAGGGCCATAGCGGCTTCCAGTGACGCGGGAGAGTCATACTGTGCCAACACACAGTATTTAGACGAACGAGACAGTACAAGGGAAAAACCAAAACCACCTTGCATACAACTTCTACACAACTACAACAGAGGGAACACCAACGGGAAAGGAGATAAATGATAAAGCGAGGAAAGGGAAAAAACACTTCCAAATACACTTATCTCAGCAACTCCAAACACCACGATCCGCTCTGTAAGTCTGAATGAAAAGCTTTCACCGACACCTCCCAAACAGACCTGCAGGAATATGAAGGAGTCTCACTAAAGAAGCATTGATTGCAGCTGGGCGAGGCTGGACCTCAGCTAGCCCAGAGAGAGAGAGAATTAACTCCTTCACTGCCGAAAAAACACAAAGCACCAACAAGTCAGCTGCGAGAAGTCAGGCTGTGTACTCGTGACGATCTTCGTGGCAACACACCCGTGACAATGGTGTACCATTATGTAAATCTATAAAGGTATTTTATTGTTCACAAATTGTCCTTCTATTTCCTATTGATTTACGGAGTAGATGTTTGGTTGTTCTCCTTTTCTTTCTATGTATTCATACCGAATGGTCTGCCATTCTATGGTCCTTGTGCTGATCTTTACAACTTTTATGCCAGAGACTGGATTCCATTATAATTCTATGTAATATATGTTTTCCAGTGGTTCTTCTTCTTTTTTCTCCTTTTATTTATCAAATGTGTTGCAAAATGAATAGAACATATAGTCCAGACATTGACAAGGTTAGAAATAATGATTTTTATTTGAAAGAATAATTTTCTCCTTCAAACTTTGCTTTCATCAAAGAATGCTCCCTTTTCAGCAATTATAGCATTGCAGACCTTTGGCATTCTATCTGTTAATTAGCTTAGGTAACCTTGAGAAATTTCACCCCATGCTTCCTGAAGCCCCTCCTACAAGTTGGATTGGCTTGATGGGCACTTTTTGCGTACCATACGGTCAAGTTACTCCCACAACAGCTCAATGGGGTTGAGATCTGGTGACTGCGCTGGCCACTCCTTACAGGTAGAATACCAGCTGCCTGCTTCTTCCCTAAATAGTTCATGCATAATTTGGAAGTGTGCTTTGGGTCATTGTCCTGTTGTTGGATGAAATTGGCTCCAATCAAGCGCTGTCCACAGGGTATGGCATGGCATTGCAAAATGGAGTGATAGCCTTCCTTATTCAAAATCCCATTTACCTTGTACAAATCTCCCACTTTACCAGCACCAAAGCAACCCCAGACCATCACATTACCTCCACCATGCCTGACAGATGGCATCAGGCACTCTTCCAGCATCTTTTCAGTTGTTCTGCGTCTCACAAATGTTCTTCTATGTGATCCAAACACCTCAGACTTTGATTCTTCTTTCCATAAAACTTTTTTTCCAATCTTCCTCTGTCTAATGTCTGTGTTGTTTTGCCCATATTAATCTTTTCCTTTTATTAGCCAGTCTCAGATATGGCTTTTTCTTTGCCACTTTGCCCTGAAGGCCAGCATCCCGGAGTCGCCTCTTCACTGTAGACGTTGACACTGGCGTTTTGCGTGTACTATTTAATGAAGCTGCCAGTTGAGGAGCTGTGACGCGTCGATTTCTCAAACTAGAGACTCTAATGTACTTGTCCTGTTGCTCAGTTGTGCAGCGGGGCCTCCCACTTATCTTTCTACTCTGGTTAGAGCCTGTTTGTGCTCTCCTCTGAAGGGAGTAGTATACACCGTTGTAGGAAATCTTTAGTTTCTTGGCAATTTCTCGCATGGAATAGCCTTCATTTCTAAGAACAAGAATAGACTGTCGAGTTTCACATGAAAGTTCTCTTTTTCTGACCATTTTGAGAGTTTCATAGAACAAACAAATGTAATGCTCCAGACTCTCAACTAGATCAAAGGAAGGTCAATTTTATAGCTTCTCAAATCAGCCAAACCTTTTTCAGCTGGGCTAACATACTTGTGCAAGGGTTTTCTAAACATCCATTAGCCTTCTTACACAGTTAGCAAACACAATGTACCATTAAAACACTGGAGTGGTGGTTGTTGGAAATGGGCCTCTATGCACCTATCTAGATATTGCAATAAAAACAAGACGTTTGCAGCTAGAATAGTCATTTACCACATTAACAATGTATAGAGTGTATTTCTGATTAATTTAATGTTAGTTTCATTGAAAAAAAATGTGCTTTTCATTCAAAAATGATGAAATTTCTAAATGACCCCAAACTTTTGAACGGTAGTGTATATGTATTGCAATGCCAAAGATTTCATTTCTTACATTACATGAGCGATATCTATTGTAAATTCTACAAAAGCTCAGAAAACGGCAAATCCTCGCAGCGCACAGTTCAGACCGGACAGTATAGTCCTCCATACAGTATTATGGGACCCATATATAGTATTGCTCCATGCAGAATACTGGTCCCCATATATTGCTCCATACAGGATACTGGTCCCCATATAACGCTCCATACAGGATACTGGTCCCCATATAACGCTCCATACAGGATACTGGTCCCCATATAACGCTCCATACAGGATACTGGTCCCCATTAGTGATGAGCGAGCATGCTCAGTGCTCGCCCGAGCATCTCACTGCTCGAGATGCTCGGCACTCGCCGAGTATTTCCGGGTTGCTCAGGCGGGAACTCGGGTCCCCTCCCTGCATGTTTGGCGCTCTTCAGAGAACCAATGAACATGCAGGGATTGCCTGCCATTTACTGTAATGCCATAGCCAAGTTGGTTGTGGGCATTACAGTGATTGCCTGGCTGCACAGCGCCATCAGGTCTATATCAGACCTGGCGCCATCATGCTCGTCACAGTCACTCCGGATCAGACAGTGTAGGGAGAGCTGCTGCTGCGTCAGGGACAGATTTGATTGTGTATTAGGTAGTGTAGGGAGAAAAACCATACATTACACATATCCAGCTTAGCAAACAGTCCTTCTGAGGACTAATCCATCTGCAGAGATATCAGGCAGGCAGGGTGTATAGGCAGGCAGTGTATATAGCAGACTGCAGTGCATATAGCACAAGAGGCTCCATTCCAATTCTGCCCTTGGCTGCTGTTAGATATTTCTATACAAAGGCCCAGGTCTCAGGGGCCAGGAATACTTTTCTTTGGATTTAATCCTCATTATTTGCTTAAAAAGCAATCCAGAGAACACCATTTTTTCTGCGCCATTTACTTGTTGGCACTGCAGAATACAGCCAGGTCCTTTCCATATTAGAGCGCTAGAAATCCAGCTATTTAAAATTGTGTTTTCTCCGTCAAACGGATCACATATACAATGTCAGAAAATACTGCCATTTCTGGCCTCCATTAAAAATTTCCTTTAGTGTGTCATTGAAGCAATTCACCGCAGTTTGCTGTTCAAACTACTTACCTACAGGCCAGGTATTTAAACCCCTGTTTTCTCCGTCACACGGATCACATATACGTTGTCAGAAAATACTGCCATTTCTGGCCTCCATTAAAAATTTCCTTTAGTGTGTCATTGAAGCAATTCACCGCAGTTTGCTGTTCAAACTACTTACCTACAGGCCAGGTATTTAAAACTCTGTTTTCGCCATCACACAGATCACATATACGTTGTCAGAAAATACTGCCGTTTCTGGCCTCCATTAAAAATTTCCTTTAGTGTGTCATTGAAGCAATTCACCGCAGTTTGCTGTTCAAACTACTTACCTACAGGACAGGTGTTTAAAACTCTGTTTTCTCAGACCCTACCATTGCACAGGCCCTGAGGCGTGGGGTACTCTCACAAGGAGTGCAAAGTTTGGGAAGATGCTGAGGGAGTACCTTGCCGACCGTACCAACGTCCTCCGTGATTCCGCTGTGCCTTATAATTATTTGATATCCAAGCTGGATACGTGGAATGAACTGGCTCTCTATGCCTTGGAGGTCCTGGCCTGCCCTGCCACCAGCGTTTTGTGCCGCTGGTGGTATTGTAACTGATAAGCGCATCCGCCTGTCAACTGAAAATGCTGACAGGCTGACTCATAAAAATGAACAAGGGCTGGATTGGGCCTGACTTCTCAACACCACCGAATGATAGCAGCGTAACATAAACTCAAATCCAGTGTCTTTTCTTGGGAGGTGTATACCCATGCACCTTTTCACACTCACACATGGGTATACGCTTCCTAATTTTGGCTATTTGCTCTTGTCCTCCTCCTTCTCCTCATCCTCCACCACCATATCACTAGGGTGACCGTGGTCCGTGATGCAACACCCACGTAATTTTTTTAAAGGGTGTTTATGATGCCCGTAAAAAAAATTTTTTATACAGTATGTTCAAGTATACCCTCCAGGGGTAAATGTTTGTCAGCCCATACACTTAGTGCATGGGCATTACAAGTATAGGAGGCCCGCTCCTTTCTAATGGGAGCATTTTTTTATGAGGCCCTCCTTCACGTCTCTTCCAAGGGTCATTGAAGTGCCTCCAAATTTTCGGCAGCCCTTGCATTCACTGCATAGGCCAACACTATGGGAGACTCTCTCCTTTCTAATGGGAATTTGTCGTTACTGTGGCCCTGCTCTATGTGCCTTTAAATTCTTAGTGGGGTTTTTCCTAAAATCGGTGAGTCGTTGGACTCACTGCATACCCTATAACTGTATAGCAGACCCTCTCCTTTGTAATGGGAACATGTCGTACCTTTTTACTGTGGCCCTGCTCTATGTGTCTTTAAATTCTTAGAGGGGTTTTTCCTAAAATTGGTCAGCCGTTGGACTCACTGCATACCCTATAACTGTATAGCAGACCCTCTCCTTTCTAATGGGAACATGTCGTACTTGTTACTGTGGCCCTGCTCTGTGTGTCTTTAAATTCTTAATGGGGTTTTTCCTAAAATTGGTCAGCCGTTGGACTCACTGCATAGCCTATAACTGTATAGCAGACTCTCTCCTTTCTAAATGGAATTTGTCGTTACTGTGGCCCTGCTCTATGTGTCTTTAAATTCTTAGTGGTTTTTTTCCAAAATTTTGGCAGCCTTTGCAGTCACAGGATGGGCATTACAACCCGCTCCTTTATAATGGGAACATTTCTTTTACTGAGACCCTCCTCTATGTCTCTTTAAAGGGGTATTGGGTTGCGTCCAAATTTTTGGCAGCCCTTGCAGTCACTGGATATGCAATAACAGTATAGGAGACCCACTTGTTAATAATGGGAACAACAAAGCATAGTCGGCTGATGGCTCTCTAACAATAGCGAGGGCCGACTGCTGGCCTTTTAAGAATAGTAAGGGCCGTCTGATGGCCCTATAAAAATAGGCTTTATGACTTTCAGAGTCCCTCCATCATAAATAAAACAGGATGTGTCTGATGATGTGTCACACACCACATTGCCAGATAAGGTTGTAAAATGTTAAAATGACATTTCCCGGTGAATGCATTTGTTTTAAAAAATAACACAAAAAAAACAAAACAATAGGATCTTTCTATAGTATAAAAAACAGCGTCACCAATTTAACCTCAATGTAATCACATTGTTCAGCTCATGCACCTCCTCCTCCATCTCCGAAATGACTACATCAGTCACAAGCTGACAGTGCTGCAGCACTGCCTTGGCCAAGCGGTAACAGGCTTAATGCTTAATTGACAAACCGCCCAGCGCTGCAGAGTTGTTGAAAGATGTAACACAGCAGCCTGATCTGTGGCTCTCACCGCTGAACATACAGCCAGGCATGGTCGTGTGTGACAATGGGCGGAACCTGGTGACGGAGAAATGACAGCCGGGGTAGATACGGTTTCCCTCTATGCCAGTCCTTTCACCGAGCTAAAGAATATGGCTGTGGTGAAATACAACTCCCACTGAGAAGCTGTTTCAGGTTGAAAAACATTGTTACCATCAGAGGATTTGATTCTGAGGGATAACCTTTCTCACCCGCTCAAGAGCCCCATAGCAGCTGCAAAGTTAGCGCTATCATGAACTCTCCTGAGGTAGAAGCCAAGGCACACCAGAGGATTCTCTGGTGGGACCGTTAAACCCTGCCGAGAAGCAGTCCTTGATAAGAAAAGTGTGTGGGAAGGTTCCCGGACACTCTATTTTTACTGAGGAGGAAACACACGCAAACACTGGGAGAACATACAAAGTCCTTGCAGATGTTGTCCTTGCTGGGATTTGAACCCAGGATCCCAGCGCTGCAAGGCTTCAGTGCTAACCACTGATCCAATCTGCTGCCTTTCACCCTCTAATATCTAACAGGCTGTAGAAACTTGCACCTACTGCCACTCTTCAGCTCCTTTGTGAGAAAATGTATTTCGGCAGCCACTCAGTCTACCAAATAAAATTCCTGAGACGGAAATTGGGGATGGCTTCGCTACTGGTACTGGGGGCAGTGCTAATACCATGGCATTGTACCATAGTTTGCTAGAAATATTCCAGGCTGATAGGAGGCAAGCAAATTCCCACAGAAAAGTTCCAGCAGTAATGTTCAGGCCACATTTCAAGTGCAAGCAGCTTTAGAGGAGAAATGACACGCAGGGTAAATATGGTTTCCCTCTATGCCAGTCATTTCACCGAGCTAAATACAACTCTCAGCAAAAAAAGTTGTGGACTGGCTCTGTACCGTCCCTGGCCACATTCACCTGTCCACGTGTTTGTGGTTAGGCGGTCCTTCCCAGTAAATGCACTGGGGAGGGCGCGGGTAATGTTGTGGGACCCAGGCTTGTGGAAGGCGGAGGCGATACCGGGAAATATAGTGGCGGCTGGGGACCGAGTCTGGACACCCGGCCGCCGCCGGCATGAGGTTGTGAAAAGCTTCCGCCTCCACGAGCTTAAAAGCCCATATTTCAAGTGCAAATAGCTGCCCAGAAATCTGGCAGTTTAGCGTTGCAGCCTGTGGGTGGGTGGCTGGCTGCATACTTGCACTTGCATTCCAAGGAATGGGGTAGGGACAACTAACAGAAAACTAAGCAGATGGTGGCCTCTATCATCATCATGGCCTCACCTCGGCACTATGAACTCTCCTGAAGGAGAAGCCAGGGCCCGTCGGAGGAGTCTCCGGTTCTCTGGTGGGCCCATCCAACCCTGCCGAAAAGCAGCCCTGGCTAAGAAAAGTGTGGGGGAAGGTTCCCGGACACTCTATGGCTGCTTTTTTAATGTGGATCGGCCATGCTTATGCATGTTATTTCTCAAAACGCATTACAGATCAGGCCATTGTCCAACTCTGCATTCAAGACATTAAATGCGCAAAGAAAGATGTGCATGTGTCAAAGCACCACCGACAAGTGCGAGTTGATGTTGGACGGGCTGCCATTGCTTCTGCAACAAGCTCAATTACAGGACTTCCTGGGAGAAATGACACGCAGGGTAGATACGTTTTCCCTCTATGCCAGTCCTTTCACCGAGCTAAGTACAACTCTCAGCAAAAAAAAGTAGTGGACTGGCTCCGTACCATCCCTGGCCACATTCACCTGTCGACGTATTTGTGGTTAGGCGGTCCTTCCCAGTAAGTGCACTGGGGAGGGCACGGGTAATTATTATTATTATTATTATTATTTATTATTATAGCGCCATTTATTCCATGGCGCTTTACATGTGATAGGGATATACATAACAAAAGCATTTACATAATCTTAACAAAACGAGTCAGCGACTGGTACAGGAGGAGCGAGGACCCTGCCCGCGAGGGCTCACAGTCTACGAGGGATGGGTGAGGATACAGTAGGTGAGGGTAGAGCTGGTCGTGCAGTGGTGTTTACTGCAGGTTGTAGGCTTGTCGGAAGAGGTGGGTCTTCAGGTTCCTTTTGAAGGTTTCCACGGTCGGCGAGAGTCTGATATGTTGGGGTAGAGAGTTCCAGAGTAGGGGGGAAGCACGGGAGAAATCTTGTATACGAGTGTGGGAGGAGGAGATAAGAGGGGAGTAGAGCAGGAGATCTTGTGAGGATCGGAGGTTGCGTGCAGGTAAGTACCGGGAGACTAGGTCACAGATGTATGGGGGAGACAGGTTGTGGATGGCTTTGTATGCCATGGTTAGAGTTTTGAACTGAATTCTCTGGGCAATAGGGAGCCAGTGAAGGGATTGACAGAGAGGAGAGGCCGGGGAATAGCGGGGGGACAGGTGGATTAGTCGAGCAGCAGAGTTTAGGATAGATTGGAGAGGTGCAAGAGTGTTGGAAGGGATGCCACGGAGCAGGAGGTTGCAGTAGTCGAGGCGGGATATGATGAGGGCATGCACTAGTGTTTTTGCAGAGTCTTTGCTGAGGAATGCACGGATCCGGGAGATGTTTTTGAGTTGGAGTCGGCAGGAGGTGGAAAGGGCTTGAATATGTGGTTTGAAGGAGAGATCAGAGTCCAGGGTTACCCCAAGGCAGCGAGCTTGTGGGACTGGGGAGAGTGAACAGCCACTCTTGTGGGACCAGTGCTTGTGGAAGGCGGAGGCGATACCGGGAAATATAGTGGCTGCTGGGGACCGAGTATGGACACCCAGCCGCCGCCAGCATGAGGTTATGAAAAGATTCCGCCTCCACAAGCCTAAAAGGCCACATTTCAAGTGCAAGCAGCTGTCAAAAATTTGGCAGTATAGTATTGCAGCCTGTGGGTGGGTGGGTGGCAGCCTGCATACTTGCGCTTGCATTCCAAGGAATGGGGTAGGGACAACTGAACGCTGCAGTGGGACAAGGATGTGGATGGTGATTGTTGCAAGTCTGCAACGACAGGTGCATGGTGGGAGGCATCTTCGCATGCGCCAATTATCTCTTATGATGGGCACACTTTTAGGCAGTGACCTGGGAGTCAGAGATGCTTCCAGAGGTCTTCTCCATGCTGTTCCCATGTCTTTTCAGCACTGTATGCACGTGTCTGATGATGTGTCACACACTACATGGCCAGATAAGGTTGTAAAATGTTAAAATGACATTTCCTGGTGAATGCATTTGTCTTTGTTGAAAGCAATGCAAAAGTGCAAAAACGCATCAAAATGCTACGTGTGAACATAGCCCAAGTTGTGGAGGAGTATTTTTGTTTTTGGTTATTTATTTTGCCTTATATACAAGTCATTACCCTGGAAAGGATGTTTCTTAACATATTTCCCAGGAAAATCCATTTTGGTTTCGCTTTTGTATGTTTTATTGTGAGTCCGTAAAAGTGGCGTATTACTCTGACCACGTTGCTGACAGCAGTGATCTGGGAGTCAGAGATGCTTTCAGGGGTCTTCCCCATGCTGTTCCCATGTCATTTGAGCACTGTTCCCATCGATTTGGACAATTTTTAGGCCCTCTGCAGACCACCGGGGGGAGCCGCCTGAAAAATGCTTGAGTTTCCCATAGACTTACATTGGGCTCATTGCTTAGGTCGAGCACCTGAGTATTCCAATTTGCTTGTCCCGAGCAATGAGTACCCGAGCATTTTAGTGCTCGCTCATCACTAGCCCCATATAACGCTCCATGGAGGATACTGACCCCCATATAACGCTCCATACAGAATACTGGCCCCCATATTACGCTCCATACAGAATACTGGCCCCCATATAATGCTTCATACAGAATACTGGCCCCCATATAATGCTCCATACAGAATACTGGCCCCCACATAATGCCCCATACAGGCTGTGCCCCCACATAATGCCCCATGCAGGATGTCACTTCCCTCCATATAATTCCCCATGCAGGATGTCGCTCCCCCCAATAAAATGCCCCATGCAGGATGTTACTCCCCCCCCCATAAAATGCCCCATGCAGGATGTCACTCCCCCTACCATATAATGCCCCATGCAGGATGTCACCTCTCCTCCCCATATAGTGCCCCATGCAGGATTTCAATCCCCCCATATAATGCCCCATGCAGCATGTCATCACCCCATATAATGTCCCCTGCAGTATGTCACCCCTCCATATAATGCCCCATGCAGGATGTCATCACCCCCCCATATAATGCCCCATGCAGGATGTCACCTCTCCCCCCATATAATGCCCCATGCAGGATGTCACCTCTCTCCCCCATATAATGCCCCATGCAGGATGTCACCTCTCCCCCCCATATAATGCCCCATGCAGGATGTCATCCCTCCATATAATGTCCCATGCAGTATGTCACCCCCCCATATAATGCCCCATGCAGGTTGTCATCACCTCCCCATATAATGCCCCATGCAGGTTGTCATCACCTCCCCATATAATGCCCCATGCAGGATGTCACCCCCCCATATAATGCCCCATGCAGGATGTCACCTCCCCCCATACAATGCCCTATGCAGGATTTCACCTCTCCCCCTAAATAATGCCCCATGCAGGATGTCACCTCCCCCCATATAATGCCCCATGCAAGATGTCATCACCCCCCCATATAATGCCCGAGGCCTCCATACATGGATGTATGGAAAAAAAAAAAATCAAATACTCACCTCACTTCTCACCTGCTGACGCTGCTCTGGACTCCTCAGCGTTGCCGGCGTGTTACCGCTCTGCGCTGTTACTGCTCAGGAGAGAGCGCAGTGTAAAGACGCCACTGCACCCTCTGGCCTGAGACGTCACAGTCAGAGGACGCGGAAGAGACCGGAGCTGCTGCGGAGGCACGGGGAGAGGAAAGTATTGTGCCGCCGGCTGCTGGGGCCCTGAGCAAGCGGGGGGGAGCAAGCGCTGGCACCGGCACCTCATCGCACCGCTCACGGGTCCCATAACACGCCGGGGTGCCCGCCGGTGAGTGGGCCCCCCGCCAGTTCAGGGCCCCAGCACTTACATCGGGTGCGGACGCCGGCCCTGCCTCAGACTGTCGCCTACCATGGAAACCTTGAAAAGGAAGCTGAAGGCCCACTTCTTGTGATAAGCGTTCAGTCTGCGGTAAGCCTCGCTCCAGCATACCGCTGCACGACTATCTGTAGACTGACCTACTGTATCCTCACCCATCCATTGGGCTGGGTCCTCTCTCCTCTTGTACCAGTCAGTGACCCCTATTCACATGTAACGCGCCACAGAATAAATGTCGCTATAATAATAATAATTATAGTACTTGTACTCTGGGTTAAATGATGGCACTTTCCAGGTGTCTACCCCTAATTTGATGTGTTTTGGCAGCTTTTGGGCCCGTTTGAAGGTGCTGTATATGCTTTTTTTTTTTGTCCCCCCATTGAATCCTATGGCGTTCCGAAATGTTCGCCTAACATTCAACGAATAAATTTGGCAAATGTCTAAATATTTGGCCAATATTTCCGAACCGAACATTGAAATGTTCGCTCATCTCTAATGGAGACACACTGAATATCAGCTTTGTTATGGTTTAATTTGTGACAAAACATAGCATTTCAGCTCCTACTGAGCCTTGGTCTCATTGTCACTAAAATGAATAAATTAATGAGTGAGTAAACAATAAAAGTGAATCTCATGGATGATAAATAATATACGAGGTACAAAAATCATAGTAGAACACATAATGAAAAAAATACTTGATAATAAAAAGCAATGCTATCTAGGAATCTCAGGTTATTTGGTCCCTTCAACATTAGGCTTATGATCTATCCTACAAGATATGTACAATGCAGGTGATTTATTACAGAGATGAGTACTCATTGGGAGAATACTAGGGGGTAGAATAAAAATTGATATGTTAACTTGGGATTGTAGATAAGTCAATGTATTATTTGTACATTAGATGAATGATCAGACTATGATCCAAAGGAAAATCTATTAGATGAAAATACAATGGATATATAAATCACATAGAGAGAATGAGTCCCACAAGGAAAATAACAATATGTTAGAAAATTATATACACATATGAGGGGCGTTCATGAAAGATTTCCCCTGACCCACTTCCTGTGGACTGAGAGCAATGAAACTTGCCACAATTATTAGTCCTTCTCTACATAGGAGCCACCTAGGGACACACATTTCTCTCATCTCTTTAAGCAACAGTAAACACCTCGCTTGTAGAAGTCGACAGGTTGCTCCAAAAGCCACGTTGTGACTTCAGAAATCAGAGTCTCATCATCTGGAAAATGCTTGTGACGCGCCCCCTGGGCCGTGGGGTACTCGGTAGCCGGGCCGGTCGATGCTGGGGGATGTCACAGTGGCAGTGACCCGCTCCGTGACCCAGGGCGGTCAATAAAAGGGGAATAAAGAAAAGGGAATAAAGTTTTTATATAATGTTCGTGACACCACCTGTGCTATGCGGCTATGTGGAGCTGCCACTGCGGTGCAGATCCTCTGGAGCAGAGTTGGTTCAGCTCTCCACAGGCAGAGCTTAGCTCCAGGGCAGGAAATGGTGACGTTATAGATGTTGCTGTGCAGTGTAGTGCAGGGGATGGCGCAGATAATAACCAGTCCACAACTTAATGGCGTTTTCCTCTTATCTTTACTTGCGGTGGTTAGGCAGACCGGGCACGGGTACTAGCTGGTTGTAGAGGTCCGGGCGGCCTGGAAGCAAGTTGGGAATCCACCTCGCCAGGTGAAGTTGGAGGCCTTCCCTTTGCGCTAATCTCTTTGGCCCTGCTGCTTATAGCTGTGCTGTGGCCCTCGTCCCTGAGTAAAAGGTCTCTTTGCTCACCCGCATGGCAGGCAGCTCAGGCGTTCTTGGAGTGTCGCTCCCACGTGGCGGTGCTGGGCCCTATGTGCTGCGGAGCCTCCGGACGTCTGATGGGGCCAGGAGACCTGCAGTCTTCTGCCCTCCGGTTTTTGCTGTTGGGCCTTCAGTGCCCCACAACCTCGGACTCCGGTGTCCGGTTCTTCTACGCTCCTCTCTGGGGTGAACTGCCGTGCAGCTCCACTCCCCAGGTCTTTCCTCTTCGCTCTCCTGACTTCAACTCCTCTCACTAACTCTAACTAACCCCGCCTCCAGATCCCAGTTGCTAAGGGGAGGAGCATCCCTTGCTGGTCTGGAGCCAGGAAAGTGTTGCATGCTAGTATACCTGACTAGGGGACCCCTGCTTGCTTCCAGGCATGGCATCACCTCTTGTGAGGGAGGCAATGCCACTGTAGCAACCGGACCCCTGGGGTGCCACATTTGTCCTTCAAAAATAACTTCATTTTTGGAAAGAGGTGGAAGTCCGATGGTGCGAGGTCGGGTGAATAAGGGGGATGCAATAAAATTTCAAAGCCACAGGAGAATGCTTCCATTTGGGCAACATGTGAGTTGTGAACTGGTGCATTGCCTTGCAGAAGGTGGATACCTTTGGTGAGCATGCCACGTCTCTTGGTTTTGATGGCCTCCCGCAATTTCCGCAGCAGTGAAGCATAGTATGCCCCAGTGATCATAGTACCCTTTGCTAGGAAATCCATCAATACTACTCCGTGCTGGTCTCAAAATACTATGAGCATGACCTTGCCTGCCGATGGTTGGGCACGTGCCTTCTTTGGAGTCGGTGAATCATGATGCTTCCATTGCATCAACTGGACTTTAGTCTCAGGATCATAGTGATGGACCCAGCTTTCATCCTGTGTGATCAGTCTGTTTTAAAAGTCCTCCTGGTTTCCATGGCACATCGTCAATGGAGCCTGAGAGCATCCGTCTCGTTCCTGCTTCTGGAAAGGTGTGAGCAGCCGGGATATGACTACATCATATGATGGGGCATCATCACCATAAACCACTTTGATCTCATCAAATGTCTCCTTTGGTGTGCGGCCTTTCAAGTAAAGAAACTTGATGACTGCTCTATATTCCACTGGGTCCATTATCAAACCTCACACCACTTCAGCACCTGTAAAATCAAGACCGTTATCAGTTCTGAGTTGCAAATTAGCACATAACCTATAGAGACTTATATCATTACACATGTGAAGATTCAGCGTCCTGTGATAAATAGAAGTGGGTCAGGGGAAATCTTTAATGAACGCCCCTCGTATGAACTTGTAGAAAAACAACATATTATTTACTGAGTAATCATGGTGGCAGCAGAATAAATATCTGATGTCCGGCTAGTAATAACAAACCAAGATGCTGAGATGAGAGAACATGAAGTATTAATAATGCTGTGAGTTTCCAAAAGGTAGTGCTAGGGCCACTGACACACTCACACTCAATTGACAGGTTGCTCTACGTAGCATGAGAAACACAGAGCCGAAACCAGGAAAAAATAGCGCAACAAACCGCATCATAACTGAGCCATAGAAAGGGGAGGGGTGCAGGGAAATGAGAAGCCAGATGTGTCATAAGCAAGACATGCACCATAATGAGGTGGGATAAAGAGGAGGATATGTCATCAAAGGGCAGGATATGACCCAAATGATCCAGTGGGAGGCAGGTACAGAGGTAAGGCCAATAATAGGGAAGTGGGTCAGCCTGTTCAAATTGTATATATATGTAATACAGAAACAGAAATATAAGTAGGAATAATGGAAAGAATAAAGATGAAAGGATCCTAAAAGCAGAGTGAGCATGAAAGAAAAAGCTAGAAATAAATAGACAGCAGGTCTATTTTTTTTACAACCTGACACCTGTTTGACTGTCAGTAAAGCAGGAGAAGGCACCACTGGGTGGGGAATAGAGCCGGAGTGACAGAGGCCTGGGAAGAGCTTCTACATGTCGAATGCCCTTCAGTCTCATTTACATATTGATTCAAATGCTAGTTTCTCAGTAATGGTGTAACGGTCTGACTATGTAAAGGTATTGCTAGATTTGTCTTTGAAAGAGCTACATGGGCATGGAAATAATTTGAAGAGTGAAATCTAGCTAACCGATTCCCCTTAAGGGAATGGGTGTACTGTAGTACCAAGACAAGTTATCAAATTTGGGGTTGTTCAGTTTGGTAAAACGACAGCTTAGTATTTTTACTATGTACAAATATATGAAGGATCATTAGAGATCTTTTTAATGATTACTTACACTTAGTCCTGCAATGATGATAAGGAGGCATCATGTGATGCTGAGTCACTTTTCACGGCCAAGCCTGTTAGATGGGATAGTCAGAGAGTCCGAAGTCAAAGCCAGGAGGGTACGACATAAACAGAGGGAAGAGACAAAGGTGTAGTCAGATAACGTTCCGTAGGTCAGAATACCATGAGGATAGCAGATCAGAGCAGAAGGGGTTAAACAGACGGATGGTCAAAACAAGGTCCAAGGTCAGGCAACAGAAGATCAATACACAGAACACTAGGCACAGAGAAACAAACCTCATACAAGCTGAATGTATGTCTACCAGAGGTCTGGGAGAAACAGCCCAGTTAAGTAGCCTTGCACTAACCTGGAATGATGAACACCTGGAAATTTTCAGTGCCTCCCAATCACAGATTGGACAGCCGAGCTGTCAATCAACACACTGACAGCTTCATCACACCCCTGTGCCAGATTGGATGACTGAGCTGTGAATCAAAGTACTGACAGCTTCAGCACGTCCATATACCAGATTGGACAGCTGAGCTGTCAGTAACTGCATCCCAGACACACTGAGGGGTGGAACCATGACAATCCTCTATGTTTTGAGGAAAGAAGGATTAATCATAATCACAGACCCTGATTCTTTACTTTAAGAGTAGTGGCATTATGGAACTCTCTGCCACATGTTGTAATGGGTGATGCACTAAAAAAGTACAAGGAGGCCTGGATGCCTTTCTTGATAAATATATTACAGGTTAAAGGTTCATTGATTAGCTTTGAGCCACCATAATACAGAATGTCTAAATTAAGAGAAAATATAGTGTTAATTGAAGGGTTTGATTGGCTAAAGGAAACTTGTGTATGCAAAAAATGGGAAAATTAGAGTCATTATTGTATATATTGGTTTGAAACAACAGTTCCTTTAAAATTACATTGTTCTAATATCAGCACTTTGTCAAGGTAAAGGTTAAACCACTGGTCCTCGGCCATGTAAATCTGTACTTATCAAGAGTCAGTAGTATTTCCTGCACACCCATGGTCTTTGTGTTTAGCACTGATTAATAGAGGTTGCTAAATTTATACTGACATTTCCCGAGTCTTTGTTATAAACTCGTTGGTATTGTTTCCAGGTTCGTTCTACAGTAAAGATGGTTATATTGAATACCCTTTCCTCGTAACCACAGGCAATGAACTGGGGGCAGGGGAGAATTTAACATGTAACAGATACAAGGTCATACTTTACAAATTATATGCCGGGCAGTCAGGACTGAGATGTAACTAGTATGCCATAGGTTCTAAGCCTGAATTCAACCCCATTAAAGGCACATTTACACTTGCCATGATTCGTTAGTTTCTGAGTAATGATAACAATTGTGATGCATTAAACACAATTATTTGTGGCATGGTTGATAGACATAGATGACGTTCATAGCCACATTTATATTTAGCATTGGTGACTTGCTCACAGCTATGTCCTGGTATTCTTCTTGCATGGACTGAGTTCCCCAAGGCTTGTGTGCTCTCTTGGGAGATATAAAGAGCAATCTGGCATCTGTATATTTTTATACATTTTTTTTTTTTGATTTTCAAAGAAATCAAATAGAGGTTCAACAGACTAGTACCTCCCACTATGAGATTGCCTTAATGCAAGCATAAAAATTGATACTGACTCAATCTGTAAGTAGTTGTGAGTAATATATAGTATACTACAATTCATTTTTTGGTTATATCATAGACATACATTGGAAGTACTTACCGATTTATACTTCACATTGGCATAGGTACAGTGGTATACTTTGGCCTTTGACCCCACTGTAAAAAAAAAATTCTACCACATGGTATGCAATTTTTTTTACTGTGCCTTTCCGCATGTGAAAGCCCAGTGTATGCCAAAAATACTCCCTTTTAGCATAAATCGGCTGCCTAGGAGCGTGTGGACACATTTACCTATAGTAGTTCTCTAGGAGGTTTTCTGACTTGCATGCCAAATAGGTGCGACAAACTAGATGTGAACTAAGCCTTATCTCACTGGGAGATCCAAACAACACAGGTTTCATCAGTAAAAATAATTCTGACCAGATGCTCATAGGATTGTAGGACATCCCATACAGCGGTCAGTGTCATAATTGATTTTCAGAACATTTGTTCAATTGATTGTCTTGCTAAAGGTTTTCTAGCTATATAAATGTGTTTTGCGTGACAGCTATCAAGCAATCTACTCAAAAATACAAGTGTCCACCCTTCATCTAAGGCCACGTTCACACTTTGAGTATTTGGTCAGTATTTTACCTCAGTATTTGTAAGCAAGTATCAAGAGAGGAACAATTAGACCAAAAAGTATAATAGAAACACGTCACCACTTCTTCATATTTCATCCACTCCTGATTTCGGCTTACAAATACTGATGTAAAATACTGACCAAATACTAAAATGTGTGAACGTGGCCTAAAGAATAGTTATGAGCAAGCACTAAAATGCTCGGGTACTCGTTGTTCAGGTCGAGCAAATTGGAATACTCGTGTGCTCGACCAGAGCAACGAGCCCAATGTACAGTACAGACCAAAAGTTTGGACACACCTTCTCATTTAAAGATTTTTCTGTATTTTCATGACTATGGAAATTGTACATTCACACTGAAGGCATCAAAACTATGAATTAACACATGTGGAATTATATACTTAATAAAAAAGTGTGAAACAACTGAAAATATGTCTTATATTCTAGGTTCTTCAAAGTAGCCACCTTTTGCTTTGATGACTGCTTTGCACACTCTTGGCATTCTCTTGATGAGCTTCAAGAGGTAGTCACCGGAAATGGTTTTCACTTCACAGGTGTGCCATGTCAGGTTTAATAAGTGGGATTTCTTGCCTTAGAAATGGGGTTGGGACCATCAGTTGTGTTGTGCAGAAGTCTGGTGCATACACAGCTGATAGTCCTACTGAATAGACTGTTAGAATTTGTATTATGGCAAGAAAAAAGCAGCTAAGTAAAGAAAAACGAGTGGCCATCATTACTTTAAGAAATGAAGGTCAGTCAGTGCAAAAAATTGGGAAAACTTTGATAGTGTCCCCAAGTGCAGTTGCAAAAACCATCAAGTGCTACAAAGCAACTGGCTCACATGAGGACCACCCCAGGAAAGGAAGACCAAGAGTCACCTCTGCTTCTGAGGATAAGTTTATCCGAGACACCAGCCTCAGAAATCGCAGGTTAACAGCAGCTCAGATTAGAGGCCAGGTCAATGGCACACAGAGTTCTAGCAGCAGACACATCTCTACAACAACAGTTAAGAGGAGACTTTGTGCAGCAGGCCTTCATGGTAAAATAGCTGCTAGGAAACCACTGCTAAGGACAGGCAACAAGCAGAAGAGACTTGTTTGGGCTAAAGAACACAAGGAATGGACATTAGACCAGTCAAAATCTGTGCTTTGGTCTGATGAGTCCAAATTTGAGATCTTTGGTTCCAACCGCAGAAAAGGTGAACGGATGGACTCTACATGCCTGGTTCCCACCGTGAAGCATGGAGGAGGAGGTGTGATGGTGTGGGGGTGCTTTGCTGGTGACACTGTTGGGGATTTATTCAAAATTGAAGGCATACCGAACCAACATGGCTACCACAGCATCTTGCAGCGGCATGCTATTCCATCAGGTTTGCGTCTAGTTGGACCATCATGCATTTTTCAACAGGACAATGACCCCAAACACACCTCCAGGCTGTGTAAGGGCTATTTGACCAAGAGGGAGAGTGATGGGGTGCTACGCCAGATGACCTGGCCTCCACAGTCACCAGACCTGAACCCAATCGAGATGGTTTGGGGTGAGCTGGACCGCAGAGTGAAGGCAAAAGGGCCAACAAGTGCTAAGCATCTCTGGGAACTCCTTCAAAATTGTTGGAGGACCATTTCCGGTGACTACCTCTTGAAGCTCATCAAGAGAATGCCAAGAGTGTGCAAAGCAGTCATCAAAGCAAAAGGTGGCTACTTTGAAGAACCTAGAATATAAGACATATTTTCAGTTGTTTCACACTTTTTTAAGTATATAATTCCACATGTGTTAATTCATAGTTTTGATGCCTTCAGTGTGAATGTACAATTTTCATAGTCATGAAAATACAGAAAAATCTTTAAATGAGAAGGTGTGTCCAAACTTTTGGTCTGTACTGTAAGTCTATGGGAAACTCAAGCATTTTTCAGGTGGCTCCCCCCCGGCGGTCTGCAGAGGGCCTAAAAATTGCCCAAATCGATGGGAACAGTGCTCAAATGATAAGGGAACAGCATGGGGAAGACCCCTGGAAGCATCTCTGACTCCCAGGTCACTGCTGTCAACAACGTTGTCAGAGTATTATGCAACTTTTACGGACCCACAATAAAACATATAAAAATGAAAACAAAATGGATTTTCCTGGGAAATATGTTAAGGAACATCCTTTCCCGGGTAATGACTTGTATATTAGGCAAAATTAATAACCAAAAACAAAAATACTCCTCCACACCTTGGGCTATGTTCACACGTAGCGTTTTTAATGTGTTTTTGCACTTTTGCATTGCTTTCAACCAAGACAAATGCATTCACCAGGAAATGTCATTTTAACATTTTACAACCTTATCTGGCCATGTGGTGTGTGACATATCATCAGACACATGCTTACAGTGCTGAAAAGACATGGGAACAGTATGGAGATGATCTCTGGAAGTATCTCTGACTCCCAGGTCACTGCCTAAAAGTGTGCCCATCTTAAGTGATCCTTGGCGCATGCGAAGATGCCTCCCGCCATGCACCTGTCGTTGCAGACTTGCAACAATCACCATCCACGTCCTTGTCCCAGTGCAGCGTTCCGTTGTCCCTACCCCATTCCTTGGAATGCAAGCGCAAGTATGCGGCCAGCCACCCACCAACACACAGGCTGCAATACTATACTGCCAAAATTTTGACAGCTGCTTGCACTTGAAATGTGGCCTTTTAGGCTCGTGGAGGTAGAAGCTGTCCACAATCTTATGGCAGCGGTGACCGGGTATCCATACTCGGTCCCCAGCCGCCATTACTTGTCCCGGTGTCGTCTCCGCCTTCCACAAGCACTGGTCCCACAACATTACATGTGCCCTCCCCAGTGCACTTACTGGGAAGGACCGCCTAACCACAAACACGTGGACAGGTGAATGTGGCCAGGGACGGTACGGAGCCAGTCCACAACTTTGTTTGCTGAGTTGTATTTCACCACAGCCATATTCTTTAGCTTGGTGAAAGGACTGGCATAGAGGGAAACTGTATCTACTCTGGGTGTCATTTCTCTCAGGAAGTCCTCTAAAGCAGCTTGTTGCAGAAGCAATGGCAGCCCGTCCAACATCAACTCGCACTTTGCAGTGGTGCTTTGACACACAAACATCTTTCTTTGCTCATTTAATTTCATGACTACAGAGTTGGGCAATGGCCTGATCTGCAATGCGGTTTGAGAAATAACATGCATAAGCACGTCCGATCCACATTAAAAAAACAGCCATAGAGTGTTCGGGAACCTTCCCCCACACTTTTTTTTTGCCAGGGCTGCTTTTCGGCAGGGTTGGACGGACCCACCAGACAATCGGAGACTCCTCCAGTGGGCCCTGGCTTCTCCTTCAGGAGAGTTCATAGTGCCGAGGTGAGGCCATGATGATGATAGAAGCCACCATCTGCTTAGTTTTCTGTTACTTGGAATGCAAGTGCAAGTATGCAGCCAGCCACCCACCCACAGGCTGCAATACTAAACTGCCAGATTTCTGGGCAGCTGCTTGCACTTGAAATGTGGCTTTTTAGGCTCGTGGAGGCGGAAGCTTTTCACAACCTCATGCCTCATGCCTCATGTCCATAATCGGTCCCCAGCCGTCACTATTTCTCCCGGTGTTGTCTCCGCCTTCTACATGTGCGGGTCCATGAACATTACTGCTAGTACTTTTCTGTGGGAATTTGCTTGCCTCCTACCAGCCTGGAATATTTCCAGTAAACTATGGTACGACGCCATGGTGTCAGCACTGCCCCCAGTAACAGTAGCGAAGCCATCCCCAATTTCCTTCTCAGGAAGTTTATTTGGTAGACTGAGTGGCTGCCCAAATACATTAGTTTCTCACAAAGGAGCTGAAGATAGAGTGGCAGTAGGTGCAAGTTTCTACAGCCTGTTAGATATTAGAGGGTGAACTGTTCTTTACGTATATAAATAGTAAAAGGATTAAATCGAATAATATTGGACCGATAAAAAGTGATGAAGGCAAAATCATAGAGAAAGATGAGGATAAAGCTAATCTATTAAATAAATTATTTTCGTCAACTTTCACAAAGGAAAAAGAACTAACAGGCGAAATGAGAAGTGACAAGCTTAATCCTCCACTAAGTATGACAAATCTAACCCAAGCTGGGGTACAGAAACGCCTCAGTAACATTAAAATAAACAAATCACCAGGACCTGATGGCATACACCCACGGGTACTAAGGGAACTAAGTAATGTGATAGACAGACCGTTATATCTTATATTTAAGGACTCTGTTGAGACTGGGTCTGTACCACTTGATTGGCGACAGGCGAATGTAGTGCCAATATTCAAAAAGGGAGCAAAAAGTAACGCCGGAAACTATCGGCCGGTGAGTCTGACGTCCGTTGTGGGCAAAATTTTTGAAGGCTTTATTAATGAGGCAATCATGGAGCATCTTGATGCTAATAATCTATTAACCCTGAACCAACATGGATTCATGAGGAATCGCTCCTGCCAAACTAACCTGATTGACTTCTACGAGGAGGTTAGCTCTCGAGTAGATCAGGGGGAACCAGTGGATGTCGTGTATCTCGACTTCTCAAAAGCGTTCGATAGCGTGCCACATAATAGGTTGGTATACAAAATGAGAATGATGGGGCTGGGGGAAAATGTTTGCAAGTGGGTAGCTAACTGGCTAAAGGATAGAAGGCAGAGGGTGGTTATAAATGGAATATACTCAGATTGGGTAAGCGTCACTAGTGGGGTACCACAGGGGTCTGTACTAGGCCCAATATTATTTAATATCTTTATTAACGACATAGTCAACGGGATAAATAGTAAAATATCAATATTTGCAGATGACACAAAGTTATGTAAAACAATTAATGCAAAAGAGGATAGTGAAGACCTACAGAGGGATTTGGATAAGCTGGGTAGGTGGAGCATTAAATGGCAAATGAGGTTTAACGAGGAGAAATGTAAGGTCATACATATGGGAAGGAAAAATGGAAGTCACCAGTATCACTGAATCATTGTGGAATTCAGAGATGGAGAAGGACTTGGGCATCTTGATTGATAGCAAACTAAATTGGAGTGCCCAAAGTCAGGCCGCTGCTGTAAGGGCAAACAGGGTAATGGGATGTATCAGAAGAGGTATAGCTGAAAAGGATGAGAACATTGTTCTTTCACTGTACAAAGCTCTGGTCAGACCACACTTGGAATACTGTGCTCAGTTATGGGCCCCAATATATAGAAAGGATATAAATGAGCTTGAAAAGGTACAAAGGAGGGCAACAAAATTAATAAGGGGAATGGAGGGACTGCAATACCCAGAGAGGTTGGCAAAACTAGGACTATTCAGCCTGGAAAAGAGAAGGTTGAGAGGGGACATAATAAATGTGTACAAATATGTTAGGGGACAGTATAGAGACCTTGCCCGGGATTTGTTCAAAAGGAGGGATATTACGGTAACAAGAGGGCATTCACTAAGACTGGAAGAGAAAAGGTTTCAGCACCAGCATAGGAAGGGGTTCTTTACGGTAAGAGCAGTGAGAATATGGAATTCACTGAGTGAGGAGACGGTAATGTCGGATTCACTAAACCAGTTCAAGCGGGGACTGGATGCTTTTCTAGATACCAGGCAGATTTCTGCATATACTTAAAAATAGAATAAAATAGTAGGTTGATACAGGGATTTATTCTGACTGCTGGTTTCAGAGTCGGGAGGGAATTTTTCCTCAGGTGAAGATTGGCTAAATCATTTGGGGTTTTTGCCCTCCTCTGGATCAACTTTAGCAATTACAGAACTAACAGGTCGAACTTGATGGACGCAAGTCTTTATTCGGCTTTACTAACTATGTAACTATGTAACCTGAAAGTCAGCACATTGGATCAGTGGTTAGCACTGAAGCCTTGCAGCGCTGGGATCCTGGATTCAAATCCCAACAAGGACAACATCTGCAAGGACTTTGTATGCTCTCCCCATGTTTGCGTGGGTTTCCACCTCAATAAAAAAGCAGCCATAGAGTGTCCGGGAAACTTCCCACACACTTTTCTTAGCCAGGACTGCTTCTCGGCAGGGTTGGACCGTCCCACCAGAGAATCCTCTGGTGTGCCCTGGCTTCTACATCAGGAGAGTTCATGATAGCGCTAACTTTGCAGCTGCTATGGGGCTCTTGAGCGGGGGAGAAAGGTGAGCCCTCAGAATCAAATCCTCTTGTGGGCACAATGTTTTTCAATCTGAAACAGATTCTCAGTGGGAGTTGTATTTCACCACAGCCATATTCTTTAGCTCGGTGAAAGCACTGGCATAGAGGGAAACCGTATCTACTCCGGCTGTCATTTTTCCATCACCAGGTTCCGCCCATTGTCACACACGACCATGCCTGGCTGTATGTTCAGCGGTGAGAGCCACAGATCAACTGCTGTGTTACAGCTTTCAACAACTCTGCAGCGCTGGGAAGTTTGTCACCTAAGCATTAAGCATGTTATCTTCAGCACAGCCTGTTGCCGCTTGGCCAAGGCAGTGCTGCAGTGCTTTCAGCTTGTGACTGATGTGGTAATTTCGGAGATGGAGGAGGAGGTGCAGGAGCTGAACAATGTGATTACATTGAGGTTACATTGGCGACTCTGTAATTTATACTAAAGAAAGATCCTACTGTTTTTTTTTTTTAACGTTATTTTTTAAGGCAAATGCATTCACCGGAAAATGTAATTTTAACATTTCACAAAAACGTTATCTGGCCATGTGGTGTGTGACACATCATCAGACACATCCTCTTTCATTGATGATGGAGGGACTCTGAAAGACACATAGAGCAGGGCCACAGTAACGAGTACGACATGTTACCATTAGAAAGGAGATAGTCTGCTACACAGTTATAGGGTATGCAGTGAGTCAAACGGCTGACCAATTTTAGGAAAAAACCCACTAAGAATTTAAAGACACATAGAGCAGGGCCACAGTAACGACAAATTCTCATTGGAAAGGAGAGGGTCTGCTATACTGTTATAGGGTATGCAGTGAGTCCAACGGCTGACCAAATTTAGGAAAAACACCACTAAGAAATTAAAAACACATAGAGGAGGGCCACAGCAACGACAAATTCCCATTAGAAAGGAGAGAGTCTGCTATACAGTTATAGGGTATGCAGTTAGTCCAACGGCTGACCAAATTTAGGAAAAACCCCACTTAGAATTTAAAGACACATAGAGCAGGGCCACAGTAACAAGTACGACATATTCCCATTAGAAAGGAGAGGGTCTGCTATACAGTTATAGGGTATGCAGTGAGTCCAACAGCTGACCAAATTTAGAAAAAACCCCACTAACAATTTAAAGAGACATAGAGCAGGGCCACAGCAACGACAAATTCTCATTAGAAAGGAAAGAGTCTTCCATAGTGTTGGCCTATGCAGTGAATGCAAGGGCTGCAAAAAATTTGGAGGCACTTCAATGCCCTTTGGAAGAGACATGGAGGTCAGAGGGCCTCCTGAAAACAATGTTCCCATTATTAGGAAGTGGGTCTCCCATAGTGTTGGCCTATGCAGTGAATGCAAGGGTTGCCAAAAATTTGGAGGCACTCCAATGCCCCTTAGAAGAGACGTGGAGGAGGGCCTCATAAAAAAAATGTTCCCATTAGAAAGGAGCAGGTCTCCTATACTAGTAATGCCCATGCACTAAGTGTATGGGCTGACAAACATTTACCCCTTGGGGGTATATATGAACATACTGTATAAAAATTTTTTTTTACGGGCATCATAAACACCCTTTAAAAAAATTATGCGGGTGTTGCATCATGGACCACGGTCACCCTGGTGATATGGTGGCGGAGGATGAGGAAGCCAAAATGAGGAAGCGTATACCCATGTGTGGGTGTGAAAAGGTGCATGGGAATACACCTCCCAAGAAAAGACACTGGATCTGAGTTTATGTTACGCTGCTATCATTCGGTGGTGTTGAGAAGTCTGGTCCAATCCAGCCCTTGTTCATTTTTATAAGAGTCAGCCTGTTAGCATTTTCAGTTGACAGGTAGATGCGATTATCAGTTACAATTTCACCAGCGGCACTAAAAACCCGCTTTGATAAAACGCTGGCGGCAAGGCAGGACAGGACCTCCAAGGCATAGAGAGCTAGTTCATTCCACGTATCCAGCTTGGATACCCAATAATTATAAGGCACAGCGGAATCACGGAGGACGTTGGTACGGTCGGCAAAGCATTCCCTCAGCATCTTCCCAAACTTTGCACTCTTTGTGAGAGTACGCATTGGGATGAGATGAGGCTGGGCTGTGTGTAATCACCCTGTATGGTTCCTTGCTCCATCTCATCGTGCTCCGCCTGCAATGCATCCTCTTTGATTGTGAGCAGAGAGCATTTCAGAAGACAGAGAAGTGGGATGGTGACGCTAATTATGACGTCATTGTTGCTCACCATCTTGGTGGAGTCCTCAAAATTTTGGAGGATGGTACATATGTCTGACATCCATGTCCACTCCTGAGGTCTTATGTGTGGAGTCTGAACTGAATACCGACGAACTTGTTGATGCTGGTACTCAACAACTGCCCTCTTCTGCTCACAAATCCTTCCCAACATCTGCAGTGTAGAGTTCCAACGCGTGGGGACATCACACACCAGTCTGCGAACCGGAAGCTGCAAAAGCTGCTGAAACACGGCAAGGGCAGCGGAAGCTGTAGATGACTTTCTAAAATAGGCACACAGGCGATGTACTTTAACAAGAATATCCGGCAGCTCCCGGTAGGATTTGAGAGACCACTGAACCACGAGGTTAAGCACATGGGCCAGGCATGGTACGTATGTGTGCTCCCCTCGCCTCAGAGCCGCCACCAGGTTGCGGCCATTCTCACACACGACCATGCCTGGCTGTAGGTTCAGCGGTGTGAGCCACAGATCTGCCTGCTCTTTCAGAGCTGTTCACATCTTTTTAGAATTGTGCGGTTTGTTACCTAAGCATATTAGCTTCAGCACAGCCTGTTGCCGCTTGGCCGAGGCAGTGCTGCAGTGCTTCCAGCTTGTGACTGATGTGGTCAATTCGGAGATGGAGGCTGAAGAGGAGGAGGAGGCTGAGGAGGATGAGGTGCAGGAGCTGTAGACCGTGGGGGCAACCCTGATTGACCTAGGGCCCGCAATCCTTGGTGTCGGGAGGACGTGTTCCTTCCCAAGGTTCGACTGGGTCCCGGCTTCCACTATGTTAACCCAGTGTGCCGTCAGCGAGATGTACCGTCCCTGCCCACAAGCTCTTGTCCACGTGTCTGTGGTTAGGTGGCTTTCCAGGTAATTGCGTTGTTGAGGGCACGGCTAATGTTTTGGGACACGTGCTTGTGTAATGCTGGGACGGCACACCGGGAGAAATAGTGGCGGCTGGGGACCGAGTACTGAGGGACGGCCACCGCCATCAGGTTGCGGAATGCTTCTGTCTCCACGAGTCTAAAAGGCAACATTTTCGAGCGCAAGCAGTCGTGAAATGTGAGAATTTAGTAGTGTGGCCTGTGGGGCGTTGGCTGCATATTTGCACTTGCATTCCAAGGACTGGGGTATGGACAACTGAACGCTGCGCTGGGACAAGGACATGGATGTGCTTCCTGATGCTGCTATTTGAGATTGTGCAGCGACAGGTGCAGGGCAGGAGGCATCTTCGCATGCACCATGGACATGGGATTGGCTTGCATGCACAACAGCGGAAGAAGCAATGGTGCCACCCGCAGACACTATTCCTGGACCCTGGGGTTCGGCCCACAAAGTTGGGTGCTTTGCTGCCATGTACCTGATCATGTTGGTGGTGGTCAGGCTGGTCATTTTGCCACCCCTGCTGATGCTGGCCTGGCAGGTGGTGCAAATGGCCTTTTTGGGGTTATCGGCAGAGTTTTTAAAAAACAACCAGACTCGGGAAGACCTAACAGTTGTACTGGCAACTTCCTTCATGTTGGTTTTACGGGGAAAGGTTGCCTGCCTTCTGTCTGCAGCCACCACACTGCTTCTTCCTGCCTGTTGGGGTGCTCTGCCTCCCTCCCCCTGTGTTCTGCTGTCTTCGCTCTGCATGTCCTCCTGCCAGGTTGGGTGAGTTACTATATCATCCACCACCTCATCTTCCACTTCCGCACCCTGGTCCTCTTCCTGATTTTCTGGCAATTGTGTCTTATCATCGTCCACCTCTTGTGACACTTTCCCACCGTCGCCTTCGTGTGACCGTGGCTGCTCAAATATTTGGGTATTGCTACATGCGATCTCCTCTTGTCCCGCTTCAAGAGGACCGGGCGAGAGGCCCCAATCTATAAATAGAAAAGTGAACAGCTCTTCAGAGTGTCCAAGTGTGGGATCAGTTATCTCCGGGCACTCGGCATGGTGGGAGGAAGGAGGATCAGGGTGAGGAATATGCGGTTCAGACTCACGGCTACTGAGATTTCACCGTGTGGAAGACAGGGTGGTGGTGGTGGTGGCTAAGTGACTGGAAGCATTATCCACTATCCAACCAACAACCATTTGACACTGCTCTGGGTTCAATAGTGGTGTGCTGCGGTCCCCTAGGAATTGGGACATGAAGGTCGGGTGAGAAGATGTGGGTGTTTGTTGTGGCACAATTTCAGCTTGCCCACGGCCTTGTCCTCGGCCTCTGCATGCACCATCACCATCACGTCCAGTTCCCCATCTATTGCCATGTGCATTGCCCATTTTAAATGGAGGACAGTATCTTCCATGCTCACTACAAATGACTGAGTTTGGAATTTACTTATATGTGATCCGTGTGACGGAGAAAACAGGGTTTTAAATAGCTGGTCTGTAGGTAACTAGTTTGAACAGCAAACTGCTGTGAATTGTTTCACTGACACACTGAAGGAAATTTTAAATGGAGGCCAGAAATGGCAGTATTTTCTGACAACGTATATGTGATCTGTGTGACAGAGAAAACAAGGTTTTAAATACCTGGCCTGTAGGTAACTAGTTTGAACAGCAAATCACTGTCAAAAACTTCGCTGACACAATGAGAAAAAATTGGAATGGAGGCCAAAAACAGCAGTATTTTCTGACAGCGTATATGTGATCCATGTGACGGAGAAAACATAGTTTTAAATAACTGGATTTCTAGTGCGGTAATATGGAAAGGACCTGGCTGTATTCTGCAGTGCCAACAAGCAAATGGCGCAAAAAAACGGTGTTCTCTGGATTGCTTTTTAAGCAAATAATGAGGATTAAGATCCAAAGAAAAATATTCCTGAGACCTGGGCTTTTGTATAGAAATATCTAACAGCAGCAGAAGGCAGAATTGGAATGGAGCCTCTTGTGCTATATACACTGCAGTCTGCTATATACACTGCCTGCCTATATACCCTGCCTGCCTGATATCTCTGCAGATGGATTAGTTAGTCCTCAAAAGGACTGTTTGTTAAGATGGATATGTGTAATGTACGGTTTTTCTCCCTACACTACCTAATACACAATCAAATCTGTCCCTGATGCAGCAGCACCTCTCCCTACTCTGCCTGATTCCGGAGTGACTGTGATGAGCACAGCGGCGCCAGGTCTGATATAGACCTGATGACGCTGTGCGGCCAGCCAATCACTGTAATGCCACAACCACCATGGCTGCGGCATTACAATGAGTGGCAGGTTATCCCTGCATGTTGATTGGCGCTCTAAAGAGCACCAAACATGCAGGGAGGGGACCCGAGCTCCCGACGAGCAACCCCGGAAATACTCGGCGAGTGCCGAGCATCTCGAGCAGTGAGATGCTCGGGCGAGCACCGAGCAGTAGCGAGCATGCTCGCTCATCACTACTAAAGAACCTACTCACTAACAAGGTAAATCCACAAAATGGAGTCCAGCACTCACAAGATAAAAGGACACTCCGAAATTTGGCCACAGTAAGGGATTGATTTTTCATTGACAGCCTTATAAGAGGCTTCCTCACCCAATCCTACCTACACTTACAGCATCAGGCCAGTACTGTAAGCACTTTCTTGGCCATGTAGCTGTGGTTATAGGTGGTGCTGATCTGTGAAACAGCAGAAAAAAGCCACTGCATTTCTACCTCTTTCTATCACCTCTGTAAAGTTGTGAGTTTTTGTTTAAAGTCTGGAGGAGGCAGAGGTGGTGACTGTAAGAAAAAATATGTCATTATTTAACAAACTGCTGGCACCTCACCCACAAGGAGCCACCTTAGGCACTAGATCTCCACTATCTAGCAGTAAATACACCCCTGAAGGCGGCACAAGTATGGAAAAAATATATATATTTATATATATATATATATATATATATATATATTTATTTATAGATCATAATTGTGAAACCACATATGAATTTTTATATAAAATACATCATAAAGTGAGACACTACGTACAATGAAAAATGCTTTCACGTCTTTGAGTATACTTGTTAACTTTGACAAAACACTATACAATTTAAAATGTTTATGTAGAGAAAAATGTTGATTCATGTTACAAGCTTTCATCACCCAAGGATGAATCAGTAGTAGATTAGTAGACTTTAATAATAAAATGTGGAAAAAATTAAGGCTTTACTTGCTAGGGCAGATTTTGATCCTGTGAGCTAAAATATGCCATGTTTATTTATGTTGTAGTCTGCCCTCGCTTATTAAATTAGCCAATCAGCGTATTTACTGCATATGGCTCTGCTTTACGCATTGTATGAAATTGTCTAATTCAGGTTGTAAAAGAAATGCCTCTATTTTCTAAGTCACAGGGTAAATACAGTAAACATCAGGTTATATTTATCAGGGACACAAACCAACATATCTGTCAGTGTAAAACCATGTGAGAACTGAGTTATTTTATTTACTTTTAGTATTACTTATTTATATTTGTATAGCTATAAATCAGAAAGAAAAAAAGTGATAAGAACAAACAGTATATGGAATAGTAGAAATATAAAACTGGTAAAAATGTAAAAAAAGTTTATCGTTAATACTTAAAATATTGAAATATGACATCAGATATTTGTGTTTATGTATCTAGATTATTTTAATATGTTGGATTGAGAGTACAATGTTTTATATGGGTCTAAGTTCTTGTATGCTAGCCTGCAATTCTAGAGCTCCTCAAAATGTTATGTTCATAGAGAAAACATACAGCGCTATTCTTTAGACACTTTTGGGGGTTTCTATTTCTAACCAGTGCTTAGGAAATAGTCATTGAATTGAATTACACTGATGGGTCTATTAATAAATGAGTCTATTACAGTGAAAAGTTCTCTTTAGGCAAGCCAGCATTGTGAATGATGTATTAAAGTCGTAAAGGTTAGGGTTTTCCTTTTAATTTGTTCCTTGAATTTATTTTTACAAGGTACAGAGAATATTGCTCAGAGAATCACTTTCCAAACAAGTGTTTGATCACCACTGCAATGTGGCTTCTATTAATCAATTAGACTGGATAAGATTTCACAATGCAAACTACCTACATAACTACAAAAGATCAATTAGACCTGATGAGACTGGCTGTATAATCCTGATATTGCCAAGCTTTGTCAAGTATAAGAAATCTATTTATTAATTTGTTAGTTTATATTGTTAAATCTGGAGAAAGATTCACTTTAAGGCCCACATAAATATTACCCTTTACAATCTGGGTTCCACTCCTGCCCTTAATGATCTACTAATTCTCCAATGATCTACTAACAGCAAAATCTAATAATGGTCACTACTCCCTGCTGATTCTCCTGGATCTCTCTGCAGCATTCGACACTGTGGATCACCAGCTCCTCCTCACTATGCTCCACTTTATTTGACTCAAGGACACCACTCTCTTGGATCTCCTCCTATCTCTCTGACAGCTCTTTCACTGTATCTTTTGCTGGCTACTCTTCCTTCCTCTCTTCCCTTTACTGTCGAGGTTACTTAGGGTTCAGTTTCAGGCCCCCTCCTCTTCTCCTTATATACTACCCCTATTGGAAAACCATCTGTAGATTCAGTTTTTAGTACCATTTCTATGCTTATGACACCCAGTTATACATATCTTCTCTTGACATCACCCCTGCATTAAAATAGCAGTGATGGTCTTTCTGCTATTTCTAACATCATGTTCTCCCTCTATCTAAAACTGAATCTGTCAAAAACTGAACCAATATTGCCATTTCCGTGTGTGGTTCTACCATTATTCCCCAGCATCATGCCTGCTGTCTTGGTGTTATGTTTTACTTAGACCTTTCCTTCACTCCCTACATCTGATCACTTTCTCATTCATGTCACCTACACCTCAAAAACATCTCTAGAATTCGACCTTTTCTTACCATTGACTCTTAAAAATCTCTCACTGTTGCCCTTAATCATTCTCGTTCCGACTATTGCAACTCTCTGCTAATTGGTCTTCCTCTTAGTAAACTCTCCTCTGTCCAATCCATCCTGAATGCAGCAGCCAGGATCATATTCTTCTCCACTGCTACACCGATGCCTCTACTCTGTGCCAGTCATTGCACTGGTTGCCCATCCACTACAGAGTCCAATATAAACTTATCACTCTCACCACAAAGCTCTCCACAGTTCTGCACCACACTACATCTCCTCCCTCATCTCTGTCTATCACTGTCTCCGTGCCCTCCGTGCCCTCCATTCTGCTAATGATTTAACATTAGCATCCTCAATAAGCTGAACCTCCCACTCCTCTCTCTAAGACTTCCCAGACAATTCAATCAATTCCCAATACCAACAGTTTTAAGCATACCCTAAAACACATTTCTTTAGACTGGCCTATCGCTTCACCTCACTTATGTAACTATTCCCATTTTGTCCATACAATTTTTTTTTTCAAATCAGGACCCTCATAGCATGTGTTCATATACCCCCCATGCACGTAATAGCCCTCTGTGTCTCTATTTGTACACATACTGGCTGGTCACCGGTTGATGCAGCGTTATGTAAATACCCTATTTATTATATTGATGGCTGGACCATACAATACAAGTACTTTTTACCTTTTACTTTTCGTTTCTTCCCTATTTCCTCATAGACTGTAAGCTTGCGAGCAGGGCCCTCACTCCTCACTGGCATCTGTTGAATTATGTGTTATTCTGTAATTTCTTTATTGTCTGTACAAGTCCCCTCTGAAATGTAAAGTTCTGAAGAATATGTTGGCGCTATAGAAATAAAATTATTAATATTACAATTATTATTATTAATATTAAAATTGTTATTATTAATATAGACCAAGTCTTCGGGGATCAGACATCCATTTATCATGTAAAAGCTCCTGAAAGCTCAGACAGAGTTGAATTTTAATACTCATTTCTTTTGTTCCCAGAGGAGATACAGTAAGTTTGCAGAAATGTCTGGGAGAATCTTTATCCCTTTTTCTTTTCTTTTACCATGATTTCAGATTTTTACCATGATTCACCATAATTTTTTTACCATGATTTCAAATTTTCGTTATACTGTTTGTTCTTTTTACTTTTTAATCCTGTATATAGAGGGAGGATATTTAAGTATCTTTACTCTCACACTGTTGTGCTGTACCACAACCCTAGTGTTACTTATCCAGTGACCATCTCCTTTACTCTGGAGAAGTAACAACAGCAGTCCAGGAATTAACAGACATTTACACCACAAATTGTACAGTTATTAGCTAAAAGGATGTGTAAGTGCGAGATTCAAAAGAGTCCACAGGCTATAACTAGTCATGGTACCTCAATCAGTACATTGTCAAATGCTTTGGGTGGAAATTAAAATGATTCAGGCTCTGGTTAACCATTGATGTTCTCAACTGGTCAGTTCATTCCTGTTCACAGGTTCTATATGTAACATAAACATGTGAAGTTCCAATGAAGATTCACACACAGAGCACAAAAATGGACCACCTCAAGATGGAGATCTGAAATGTGTGCTATAATTTTCAAATACAAGCACACAATTTTTATGCAAAGTACAATACTGTGGAAAAAGTTTTAGGAAGGTGTGGAAAACTGCAGCAAAGAAAAAATGCTTTAAAAAAGAAGTGTTAAAAGTTTATTTTTAACAATATAATTAACAAAATGCAAACTGAATGAACAAGAGAACTCTAAATCAAATCAAAATTTGATCTGACCATCCTTTGTCTTCAAAACAGGATTGATTCTTCTACTTACACTTGTCCACAGTTTTTGAAAAATCAAACCAAATCAGACCAATATCACCAACTCTATTTGTTGAAATGCAGCTCCAAACATACAAGTAACCTCCAGCATGCTTCATTGTTGCCTGCAGACACTCATTTTTGTTGCTCTTCAGCCCTTCAGCAAATAAACTGCTTTCTGTTACAGCCAGATATTTCAAAATTTGACTTATCATTTCAGAGCATCTTCATTTTTCTGCACCCCATTACCTATGTTTTCATGCATAGTTGAGTCTCTTGGCCTTGTTTCCCTGTCAAATGTATTTTTATTGCCTGCAATTCCTCCATGAAGGCAACTTCTGGCTAGAACTCTTCGAACAGTAAATAGGTTTAGTTGGGTCCCACTGGTTGCTGCCAGTTTTGATCTGATAGCACTGTTGGACATCTTTCAATTATGAAGGGAATTAAGCATGCTGTGTCTTTTATCTGCTGCACAACATTTTTTGTTGACTGACCACACTATCTATGGTCCTCATTGTTGCCTATTTCTTGGTGCTTCTTTAAAAGAGCTTGAAAAGCACATCTTGATACCCTAGGCTGCTTTGAAATCTTTACCTTGGATATCGCATGCTGATGTAGTATAACTACCTTGTGTCTTGTTGCTGCACTCACTCTTGCTATGGCATGACCTGTGACATGAAACTGTCTTACAAAAACTTCACTTTGTAGAAGAGTCTCATTATTTTACCAAGTTTTGAGGCTCCTAATCAGCTTTTCTTTATCAGTTAGACAATGTTTCAACTTACATGCAAAAACAATGATTACTATCAACTGTTTGTTGGAATTGACTACTGATAATCCTGACTATAATCCTAAAAAATCCCCGAACATAGAAGAACTGAAGAGCTGTTTTAAAGGCAAAGGGAGGTCACACCAAATATTGATTTGATTTAGATTTGTCTTTTGATCATTCACTTTGCATTTTGTTAATTGATAACAAATAAACCATTAACACTATTTTGGAAAACATTTTACTTTGAAGCATTTTTTCCATTGCTGCTTAAAATGTTTTAGGAGTGTTCTACATTTTTATACTATGGTCCTATAATAAAGGCTACAGGTTGAATCTTTTGCTAGGAATTTGGATAGTGCTATTCTATATGTTGTAAAGCATTGGATACATTACTGCACAATGTATGTTTATGTATACATTTCTAGTTTCAGGATACTAATGTTTATATCTATCATGTGCACATACAGCCTAAAAAGGAAGTTTACAAAAGGTGGTCTTGAGAACATAAAACTGTTTGACACATATAACTAGAAGACGTGTAGGTTTACTAGAGTACTGTATGTCAAGAATAAACTGGGTCTGGAATCATCATTGAATAACCCTTACCTCTATATCCTCCAGGTGCAGAAACATATTCCAATATATTTTGACAAGTTTACATTGGATATGCCATGGAAATGTTTACCTACTTCTCCGGGGCTGAGTTTACTATAAGTCTGATCATTTCTACCTGCATCTATTGAAAATCTTGACTATGTGCAATTATTACTTAAGTAAATGAAGTACCATACCTGACTATGGCTTTCATTTGCCATGATATGTATACCAGATCTGTGTTCAAATGGGTCCTATTAAAGCCTGACAAACCACATGGACATAAAATGGAGACCATCACATTTCTGTTGGTGCTCTGGTATTTTTGACAGTAAAAAAAGTATTCTTGCTATTAAAAATACTGAAAACTCTCTATTTGGATGCTGATTTTAAGGGGTTAGCCAAGCTAGCAAAGTAATTTTAAAAACAAATTAGCAAAGCTGGCAAATCAGAAGAAACCATATCTACCTTGCTGCCCCCATCACTGGCTGTAGCAAGGACCCGGGAATGTCATAACTGCAGTAGGAGGTAGAGAATACAGGGGGACCTGGGAAGAGTTAGAATCAGAGTGATGTAGGATCTTTTAGGTCATTATTTTGCCTGGCTTGATAAACCCTTTAGGAAAAGAATGTCTGAAATATCAGTATTCAAAATACCTTTCAATTTTCCATTTTTTTCTAGAAATGTATTTTGAGGAACTAAATGTGATGGATCAGAATTATTAACATCCACCTCAAATTTCAAAACAATTTTTTAAACTCATGAAACATTTTTTTATTTACATCAAACCTTACATATGGCAAGCGACTATAAATAACTGTTCCTTATGATTGATACCTGATAAAGAGGGAAGAAGGACATGTTGATCTTAATATCTGTTACTTTCTACACTGTCAACCAACTTAAACAAATAGTATGTCTATGCGGAGGAGGCATTGATCAGTAATATCATATGGATAGTCAACTATTTTGACAATTACAGGTCAATAGTGACACATAGCATGGTCCTTTTTCTTAGACATTGCTGAAATTTGGCCAATGATGTATTTTAATTCTATGGGCAAAAATAACTTTCTGGTTAAAATTAGGAAGATCAACCAGTTTAAATCAGTAATTCAGCTCCACTCATTGCTGCCGTGCATAATTGTGGTAAATCTAGTTCCAAAATAAAAAAAAAAGCATGAACACTCAGCCACATAGACCACCCCCTTTGTGGAACACGTGAGGAACTGTCTTATAACGAATTTGCGATCATTGGTTGAGTTAAAGAATTCCTTGCTCCTCACGGTATTCAGACAGGCCTTACATTGACCACAAGGGCAAAACCCTTGAATCTGTTCACTGAACAGGAACGGCTTTGTACTTGCCGGTTTGTACTCGATACGGACCAAATAGTCTTTCAAATTCATTGATCTTTTTGCAGTGATACATGGTTTGTCCGGTAAGGTCCTACCTAATATTGGATCCGTTTGCAAAACATGCCAATGTTTGTGGATTATTTCAGAGAAGCTTTTCCACTGGCAATTATATGGGGTAATCAGCCTCACTTGATTGGAACTGGATTTGCCTTTAGGAGTGTGCATAGAATAGAGTAGCTGATTCCTATTACTTTTCTTGGCCCGTCAATAACCACGCCGGATTTGTCTACGTCTGTATCCTCTTTCACTGAATCTACCATAGCATTCAGACGCCTGCTGCTCAAATGCCTCCTCCGATGAGCATATTCTTCTGGCTCTGAGGTATTGTCCAATGGGTATACCCCGGATGGTAGATGGAAGATGGGAAGAATCAGCCCTGAGGATGGAATTGGTGGCTGTGGGTTTACGGAATATGTCAGTATGGACCACACCATCTGGAGACACCGTAATGTCGATATCCAGAAAGTTGACCCTACGTCCATATGCATAGGTCAGCTTGATGTTAAGATCATTACTATTGAGCCGACATATTAACTCATGAAGTTCATTAATACTGCTGTCCCATACAAATAGGACGTCGTCAATGTATCTGGCCCAATTGTGAATGTTCTCACATCCAGGCAGAGGGGAGCTCTGGAAGATCTCCCTCTCCCAAGCCTCAAGAAATAAATTAGCATAAGAGGGGGCACAAGCCGCCCCCATTGCTGTTCCCTGTGTTTGCAAAAAAATGTCATCTTTGAACAGAAAGCAGTTGTGCGTAAGAAAAAACTCAAGCAAAACCATGATCAGATCCACCAATTCAGAGACTAAGTTACTATTATGGAGAAACCAAGAAACCGCCCTCAAACCATGTGCATGCATGATGGAAGTATAAAGGGCCTCCACATCGGCAGTTACCAAGAGCATTTGGCTGTCAAGATGGAGCAGATCCAACCGCTTTAAAGCTGCAGTAGTATCCTGCACATATGAGGGAAGAGTAGCTACAATTGGTTTTAAATAAAAGTCGATAACAAGGCAAATCATTTCGCATAGGCCACCATTACCAGACACAATTGGTCGGCCCGGAGGATCAATTGTATCCTTGTGTATCTTTGGAATGAGATACAAAGTGGCCATATGAGGTTTTTGTATACTTTCCAAGAATTTTTTGGGAATAGTACCATTGTTGTATGCTTGTTCTAATATTGCGACCAATTTGAGTTGAAAATCATTAAGTGGATTCAGAGGAAGTTTCCTATAACATTGTTGATCTTATAACAACTTGTATGCCTGTTTTTCATAAAGGTGGTTGGGCCAAATAATCAAATTACCACCCTTATCGGCAATTTTCAACACACAGTCATCCCAATTTCCAATTTCCCGAATGACCTCCATAAACTGTTTGTTACCATAGTACTTAGGGCCATTAGCTTTTAGTTGTTCTATGTCCTTAGTCACCAACTTGACAAAAATGTCAACAGCAGGACAGGTATTAAAATTAGGAAATTTGTTTGATTTATTCATAAGTTGGATCAGGAATGTGTTAACTGGTTCAACTTCATCATCAGCCAATGTTTCCAGGATAGCCAAAGCTGCTTTCTCCTCCTCAGTATCAAACATAAGGCCCAAGTTTGTTTTCTCATGGAACCTTTTGAGTATAAGTTTCCTTGCAAAAAGATGCACATCCTTTACAGCCGTAAAGGCATCTAAAGATTGAGGAGGAGAAAACATAAAGCCCTTTTCCAACACCTGTGTCTGCTGCTGTGTGAGAATATGGGTGGATAAATTAATTACCTTGACTTGGTTATTGCGTTTATGGCTATAAGTTGGTCCATTATCACCACGAGACTTGTTTTTTCCACCAAATCGTGTGCGAATAGGTCGACTGGTGGGAATTTCGTGCTCAATACCAGGAGTGATACTGCTAGCAGTTGATGAGATAGACGACATAGAGGAATTTCTCATCATCTTGTTTTTATCATCCACCTTTTTTTATTGCCAGCGAAAAACTCTCTTGTTCTCATAATCGCCAATGTCACGAAAGTATTTTTTAGATTTAATTTTACTAATACTATCCTCCCATTTCTCCATCTCATTGTTCATGTCCAGGAATATTTTTTACAGCATTTCAGCTGGGATATCCCGTACCATCTGTTTGTGAATTTGGTCCAGTTCCTGGTCAATTTCACCTAGTATGTTGGAGTTTTTCTCATTAATGATTTCAATGAAGGTCAATGAACAAGATGAGGCTGCTAGTTCCCATTTTTTGTTAAGCTCATCATCATCTAAGCCGAATGTAGGGAATAGGTGGATTCTCAACCCCCTTGGAATAATTTTTTGTTTAAAATAATTTTCCAAGGAGGCCTTTGTCCACCATATTTTTGTATTTTTCTGTAATAAATTTTTATACTTCTTAAAAAGTTCCTTATGTTCAATCTGTGTAGTATTAAAAACAACTGAAGTACTGGGTTTAAATAAATCAGACGCCTTGTCCTGCCAGGACTGCATCCTGGCTTTTAGGTCCATACTCCTGGAACTAAATCTGTTATAAAACAGAATATTAGATATAAACAGTCATAAGTCCCAAATGGTGTCCATAAAAAAGTTAAATGATCATACAAAACTCCAAACATGTATATCAACAACTTGCATGAGGAGAATTAGTCCAAATAGCAAAAAAATGAGTAGACTAGATCATAAAATTCAACATTTATTAGATAGATTTATTAAAAAAATTCTAATTAAAAACAAATACCCGTACTTCATAAATAGGGTAGCATCACCAACAACACTCGTCCGGAGCGAGTACAAACCGGCAAGTACAATGCCGTTCCTGTTCAATGAACAGATTCAAGGGTTTTGCCCTTGTGGTCAATGTAAGGCATGTCTGAATACCGTGAGGAGCAAGGAATTCTTTAACTCAACCAATGATCACAAATTCGTTGTAAGACAGTTCCTCACGTGTTCCACAAAGGGGGTGGTCTATGTGGCTGAGTGTTCATGCCACAAAATATATGTCGGTATGACCACCCGAGAATTTAGAATCCGTGTAAGAGAACACGTGCGCGACATTGAGAAGGCTAAGGATTTGGATGATGATGACCATTTAAAGACTCTCCCTAGGCACTTTAAACGCTTCCACAACTCGGATCCAACCTCCTTACGGATAAAAGCCATAGACAAGGTATCTTTGGGGAGTAGGGGAGGGGATCTGTTCAAAGCCTTATCGCGTGTAGAAAGCAGGTGGATCTATTGGTTAAACTCTATTGTACCGCACGGGCTTAATGAAAATTTTGCTTTTGGTTCTTTCCTGTAATTTATCTGTGTATTTTTAACTTTGGTGTTGTTGTTTGTCTTTGGTTTTAATACTATATATTTTTTATATACAGTGAGTTTGTGACATTCCTTACTCTGTTCGTTGGGGTTGTTTTGATCACGTGGTCTCTCTGGAGTCGGCTGTTTGAAGATTCTGTGGGAGAAAAACAGAGCGTTTTGGGAATAGCATCGGCATGCGGACTTTATTTTAATCATTTATTTATATTCCATCTTATTGGTTTGTGTTTGTTTGTTTTTTCCAACACATTTATGCTGTTTATATATAATCTTTATGTATATTTATGGTTATTGTATTTTATGTATGGTTTGATACATTCACTAGGTCCACAAATGTGGATATATTAAATTCTGTTCATCACGTAGTCATCAAGTCACATTATGTTCTGATTATATGCTTGTGTTTAAGAGCATATACATTATTTACTTTTTATTCATTCATTAATATATGCACCTTATATACATGTCACATTTAGAGATGAGCGTTGTTCGACTCGAACTGTTCGCCAATCTCAAATTCGAGCTGTTTTGGGCGGTGTTCGAGCCGTTCGGCGAACACGAACGATTTGAAAAAAATTCGGCTGTTCGAGGTTATGTTCGATAACTGTTCATGCACCAAAATCATAACTGGATTTTTTCTCAGTAATGCTGAAAATTAATGTTAATACGCAGTTTGAGTGTACAGCGGGGCGGGGGGAGGGGCAGGGGATGGATCTCTGCAGGAATAATGAAGATCTCCATTTTTTTTTCTCTTTCTCGCATTTACAGTGGGGAGGTGCAATCTGTCAGCCTATCAGCAGCGCACACACGGAGCAAAGTGCTTTTTTTCACACAAGCAAGGGCATGTGTCATTGGCAGTGTATGTCACATGTCCTTGCCCTATAAGACCCAGCCATTTTCTCCGTCGCCACCATTTTCTCACTGCTGCAGCTGCGTGTTAGACAGCACCACTGTTGCTGTGTGCGCTATACCTTGTTAATTTAAAGCCAATTTTCGCACAAATCTACAGATAGCTTGGGAGTAGGGAAGAGTTGTGATTGCAGTCCTTTTAAGGACTAGGTTACAGCATTTCCTACGACTTTTATCAGGCAGGTCTGTGCTCTTAAATAGATAGGTTGGGAGTAAAGACTAATTGTAATTGGAGTCCTTTTCAGGACTAAGTTAGATCAGTTCCTATCAGTTTTTGCCAGGCAGGTCTGTGCCAGTGCTGTGCAAGTTTTTTTCACAGCATTTGGCTAAATCTAGCAAAGCTAATCCTTTTTGGCCTATTGCAGAGTGTGTTAGTCAGTGGAGTAGCCTATCTGTGTTGCAAGCTACACCACCTGTGTATAGAATACCAATTTTTTTACTGCACCTAGTGAAGTAAAACCTTTTGGGCATAGCATTATTCTATTAGTCCATCTATACTGACCTCCATCAGGTTGCAAACTAAAAATATTTTTTATCTGCATCTACCTCTGGAAAATATTTGGCCTTCTAGCAGTGTGTGGGACTTGTTCTATTAGTCCATCTATACTGACCTCCATCAGGTTGCAAATTGAATATAATTTATTTCTGCATCTAGCTCTGAAAAAATATTTGGCCTTCTAGCAGTGTGTGGGTCTTGTTCTATTAGTGCATCTATACTGACCTCCATCAGGTTGCAAATTGAATATAATTTTTTTCTGCATCTAGCTCTGAAAACATATTTGGCCTTCTAGCAGTGTGTGGGACTTGTTCTATTAGTCCATCTATACTGACCTCCATCAGGTTGCAAATTGAATACCATTTTTTTCTGCATCTAGCTCTGAAAAAATATTAGGCCTTCTAGCAGTGTGTGGGACTTGTTCTATTAGTCCATCTATACTGACCTCCATCAGGTTGCAAATTAAAAATAATTTTTATCTGCATCTAGCTCTGAAAAAATATTTTGGCCTTCTAGCAGTGTGTGGGACTTGTTCTATTAGTCCATCTATACTGACCTCCATCAGGTTGCAAATTGAATATAATTTTTTTCTGCATCTAGCTCTGAAAAAATATTTGGCCTTCTAGCAGTGTGTGGGACTTGTTCTATTAGTCCATCTATACTGACCTCCATCATGTTGCATATTAAAAATTATTTTTATCTGCATCTAGCTCTGAAAAAATATTTGGCCTTCTAGCAGTGTGTGGGACTTGTTCTATTAGTCCATCTATACTGACCTCCATCAGGTTGCAAATTGAATATAATTTTTTTCTGCATCTAACCCAGACAATAGTTTTGGCCTAATACCACAGTTTGGCCACTCAGCTCTGCTCGGTTCCCATCCATTGTTTTTTTGTGCAAACAACTCCAGAGTTGTGAATTAGTTAACCACCAAAATGAGTGGAAAAAGGCCTGCTGCTCGTGGAAAGGGGAATTGGCGTGTTGGGAAGGGGAAAAAAGGTTGTGTCCGTGGGGTAGGTGTTAAAGCAAGAGTAACATCTGCAGAAGAAAGACCATCTTCCAGCCAAACTAAAATGTCTACTTCTTTTAGCGGACAATGTGATAAGTTCCCTTTCTTACAGCCAAGCCAATCGCTACAAATTCCAGATGAGGCACAAAAACAGCAGGTGCTTCAACGGATATCAAGTGCTCCTTTAAGTGGGCTCTCCTCCACATCAACTTCAACATCACAAATACTCCAGTCCTCAGAGGTGTCACCCCAATCACACTTGCTTCCTCACAGCTCCCAAATCTCCAGCTGCCCGTCTGAGTATGAGGTAGAACAGATGGTTGAGTCTGGAGAGCTGTTTACTCATACTATAGCCTGGGAATCAGAAGTCGGTTCCAGCGCTTCTGTGAATCCAGACGAGGAAATTATCTTCACTGATGCCCAGAATCTTTATGAGTCGGATCCAGGACCAGACGCAGAAGGTTCTGACCATAATGTAGACCCTCATTCCCAAACTGTAACTCCTGTTGGTGGAGACAATGAGGAAGACGATGATGAGACTCAAATACCTGATTGGAGCGACAACTTTAGTTTTTTGTCAGGGCAGGAACAGGTTGTCTCTGAGGACGACGGGTGTGATAACACACAGGGTGATGATGATGAGGTTGGAGATCCCACTTACTGTCAACCCACAGTCAGCCAAGAGATGAGGTCAGCAGAGGAGGTGGAGGAGGATGCTAGTGACGACGAGGTCAGGTTGCGCCTTCCTGGACAGAGACGTAGTACTGGAAGCACGTCAACAACTGCATCCTCAAACACAACTCTGCCTCTGACCACAAGTCGTGGTGGCTCTTCAGGTCGCATGGGTGCTAAGCCTTGCATAGCCTGGGCATTTTTTCAGATCGATAAAGATGACCCAACTCGTCTTATCTGTAACATTTGTCAACAAAAGCTAAGTAGAGGCCAAAAAAATACATAGTTTGAGTACTTCATGCATGAACCGGCACATGGACATGAAGCATAAGTTGCAGTGGGAAGCTCACTGTGCTACAATGCGGCCTAGCCGGCCGGGCCAACCATCGTCTGCCCCATCTTGTGCATCTCCGGCCTCTTCATCCTCTGTGACTGGGGGGACAGCAGTCACACCTGTTTTGGGACGCAGACCTGCCACCTCTTTACCCGCAACAGCCAGCGTGATTGGCAGGTCATCATTTTCTTTGGAGGTGGTAACACCAGCTGGTGTTGAGAGCTGTCCGACATCAATAGCACCACCTTTGGATCAAGGCAACCTAACATGTCCGCCTGCATCTTCCTCACAGACTGGCAGTTTGCCGGGGACACCCTTATCAACCCCGTCTAAGCACAACAGCCAGCCCTCGGTCCCTCAGATGTGGACAAGTAAAAGACCATTTCCTCCTAGCCATGAGAAAGCTAAGAGGTTGAATTTCACCATCTGCAAGCTCTTGGCTACAGAAATGCTGCCTTTCCGCCTGGTGGACACAGAGGATTTTCGAGACCTTATGTCCGTCGCAGTGCCCCAGTACCAGATGTCCAGTCGGCATTACTTCTCAAAGAAAGGTGTGCCTGCTCTCCACCAGCATGTCGCACACAACATCACCGCTTCTTTGAGAAACTCTGTGTGTGACAGGGTACATTTCACCACAGACACTTGGATGAGTAGGCATGGACAGGGGCGTTACATGTCGCTGACTGGGCACTGGGTAACTATGGTGACAGCAGGACAAGGGGCTGCTGTCCAAGTCTTGCCGTCCCCACGAGTTGTGCGTCAATCCTCTTTATCTCAAAGTTCCTCCACTGCTTCTGCCTCCTCAACCACCTCTCGGTCCTCCACCTGCACCCAAAGCCTGTCTGGTCATGCCACAAGCTTTCTAACTGAGCAGAAGGGATCCTGCACACGTCCTTACTATGCTGGCAGTAGGGCTCAACGTCATCAGACGGTTTTTACTTTGAAATGTCTGAAAAATGTGAGGCACACAGCTGAGGAGTTGTGGTCAGCTCTGGAGAACCAATTTCATGAATGGTTGTCTCCACTGGACCTGAAACCAGGGAAGGCCGTGTGCGACAATGCTGCAAACCTGTATGCGGCCCTTCGCCGGGGCAATGTCACACACGTGCCTTGTATGGCTCACGTGTTGAACCTGGTTGTCCAGCAATTTTTAGCCCACTATCCCGGACTAGATGGCCTTCTGCAGAGGGCACGGTCGCTGTGTGCTCACTTTCCTCCGTTCGCATCCCTCAGCTCAGCGACTTACATCTCTACAGAAGTCGTTGGGCCTGCCACTTCACCGGCTAAAATGCGATGTGCCTACCCAGTGGACTTCAACTCTGCACATGTTGCAGCGTCTGTGGCAGCACCGACAAGCCCTGGTGCAATACGTTCTGACATATAGCCTGGGCCAACGAGATCCAGAGGTGGGGCAAATCACGCTGGAGGAGTGGTCTCAGATCAGGGACCTATGCACCCTTCTGCACAGTTTTGAAATGGTGACGAAGATGTTTAGTGCTGACGATGCCATTATCAGCATGACTATTCCGGTGATTTACATGCTGGAGCACATGTTAAACAGAATTCGGAGTCAGGTGGTGGCACAAGAGGAGGTGGAGGAAGTAGAGTAGGAGGAGTTGTATGCAGAAGGGCTAACATCTGCAAGGTCCAGACGGTCGGCAGCACCAAGGCGGCAGGCATGTGAGGGTGGGGGAGATGGTTTTACCAGGGCGCATGGTAGCAGCCAAACTTGTGAGGAAGGTGCAGGAGCCCAGGAAGAAGTGGAGGACGAACTGATGGAAGACTCATCAGATGAGGGAGACCTTGATCGCATTTCTATTGTGCGAGGTTGGGGGGAGAGGACAGAGGAAGGAAGCATGATTGTTACCTCGCCACCAACACAACAGGGACTTGGTACTCCTGGATGCGCAAGACACATGAGTGCCTTCTTGCTGCACTACCTGCAACATGACCCTCAAATTGTGAGAATTAGAAATAATCCTGACTACTGGGTTGCCACACTGTTAGATCCCCGGTACAAAAGTAAATTTTCAGAAATTATTCCTGCCATAGAAAGGGATGCACGCATGCAGGAGTATCACCAGAGACTGTTGCAGAATCTTACATGTGCTTTTCCACAAAACACCAGTGGTGCACGTAGTGAATCTCACAGTTCCAACTTGCCAACCGTGGGACCGTCGAGTGTTCAACACTCAAACCGTAACAGAAACACAGTATCTGCTGGTAACATCAATTTTGCGGAATCATTTCACCACTTTTTTAGCCCATCCTTTGTAAGGCCACAAGAGACAAGAAGTCTGACACATAGTCAACGCCTAGAGACGATGGTACAGGAGTATCTCCAAGTAAACATTGAAGCCATGACTGTGTCACTGGACCCTTGCTCTTTTTGGGCTTCCAATCTGGATAAATGGCCGGAGCTCGCCACTTACGCCTTGGAGATCTTGTCATGCCCCGCAGCCAGCGTTCTGTCTGAACGTGTGTTCAGCGCTGCTGGTGGTGTGCTGACAGATAAGCGCACGCGGCTCTCCACTGATAATGTAGACAGACTCACGTTCATATAGATGAACAAATCATGGATCCGAAACGACTTTTCTACCCCTGTGTCATCCTGGGGAGAGTAAAAGCTTGATGATTGGTTAAAATCACCTCACCAACCGTTTTAAGCTTTCAAATTACTAATCTTGTTTATCTGTATCTTGGCTGGAAAATAACTTGGGCTTTGTAGCAGTGTGCAGTACTGATTCTATTAGGCCATCTATACTAAACTCCACCAGATTTAAAATTACTAATCATGTTTATCTGTATCTTGGCTGGAAAATAATTTGGGCTTTGTAGCAGTGTGCAGTACTGATTCTATTAGGCCATCTATACTAAGCTCCACCAGATTTAAAATTAGCCCAGAAAATAATTTTGGGGCTCCGAGATGTGCAAGACATAAGTGCCTTCTTGCTGCACTACCTGCAACATGACCCTCAGATTGTCAGAATTTGAAGTAATCCTGACTACTGGGTTGCCACACTCTTAGATCCCCCACACTCTTCGATCAACCTTTTCATTTTAATAAAGACCAAAAAAATGGTCATTTTTGAAATTATAAGCATTAGCAGGTTATTAGAAACTGAAATCAAACAGTTTTCAACTCAAAACTTTATTCTAGGTGATGTTTCATTTGCACATAGGACCCCTTGTTCGAAAGGAGCTTCTGAACTCTCTCGTCCATTTAATTTGTCAGGTTTTGGATGGTTTCTGCTTCAATTGTTTTGCATGAGGACAGAATACCCTCCCAGAGCTGTTGCTTAGATGTGAACTGCCTCCCGCCATCATAGACACTTCTTTTGATGATGCTCCAGAGGTTCTGAATGGGGTAGAGCAGTCATTTTCAACCAGTGTTCCGCGACACATGGTCGGGTGTGCCGCGGGGAAAGTTCCCCAAACTATGGTGCCCCCTGTGTTTTGTTTTCCGGCAATGCGCTCGATGCGCAGTCACGCCTTCTTACAATGTAGGAGACGTGTACAATAACACATGCGCAAGCTTTGAGCCTTGCGCGAGTTAATGACGTCACCGAGGCCGGCGCGTCATCCTGAGAGCGGAGAGACTCTCGCATTTGCCCGCCGCCAAGGTAATGCCCGCCAATAATGCTGACTATATGAGCTTTTGCCTGAGTATATGAACTGTTGGCAGAATACTCAGCATATGAGCTGGTACTTTTAGTACTCCAGCAGTATACTGCATATAACAATGAGAAATGTAAAATGAGAAATACTATAGTCATGAAGCTGGAGTACTACAAGTACCAGCTCATATGCTGAGTATATGAGCGGGCACTTGTACTCTGGCCTCATGGCCATAGTACTTCTCATTGTACCCCTTTATATTGCAGTATATGAGCCACATAATAATCAGCACCATATACTGTGGCGCTGTACAGTGCACATCACCACAGTATATGATGCTGATAATCATGTGCTCATATACGTGGGACTGTATTTATGAGGTTACATGGGATTGAATATATGAGGGGGTTATCCTTTTTTATTTCACTTTTTTAAAATAAATAATTTATTGAAAGGACCTCTGCCAGGCATATTTCACTCTTGAGGGCTAAAAAAGTAGCTCTTGTGGTGGTAAGTAGAGATGAGCGTTGTTCTACTCGAACTGTTCGCCAATCTCAAATTCGAGCTGTTTTGGGCGGTGTTCGAGCCGTTCGGCGAACACGAACAATTTGAGAAAAATTCGGCTGTTCGAGGTTATGTTCGATAACTGTTCGTGCACCAAAATCATAACTGGATTTTTTCTCAGTAATGATGAAAATTAATGTTAATACGCAGTTTGAGTGTACAGCGGGGTGGGGGGAGGGGCAGGGGATGGATCTCTGCAGGAACCATGAAGATCTCCATTTTTTTTTCTCTTTCCCGCATTTGCAGTGGGGAGGTGCAATCTGTCAGCCTATCAGCAGCGCACACACGGAGCGAAGTGCTTTTTTTCACACAAGCAAGGGCATGTGTCATTGGCAGTGTATGTCACATGTCCTTGCCCTATAAGACCAAGCCATTTTCCCCGTCGCCACCATTTTCTCACTGCTGCAGCTGCGTGTTAGACGGCACCGCTGTTGCTGTGTGCGCTATACCTTGTTAATTTCAAGCCAATTTTCGCACAAATCTACAGATAGCTTGGGAGTAGGGAATAGTTGTGATTGCAGTCCTTTTAAGGACTAGGTTACAGCATTTCCTACGACTTTTATCAGGCAGGTCTGTGCTCTTAAATAGATAGATTGTGGGAGTAAAGACTAATTGTAATTGGAGTCCTTTTCAGGACTAGGTTACATCAGTTCCTATCAGTTTTTGCCAGGCAGGTCTGTGCCAGTGCTGTGCAAGTTTTTTTCACAGCATTTGGCTGAATCTAGCAAAGCTAATCCTTTTTGGCCTATTGCAGAGTGTGTTAGTCAGTGGAGTAGCCTATCTGTGTTGCAAGATATACCACCTGTGTATAGAATACCAATTTTTTTACTGCACCTAGTGAAGTAAAATCTTTTGGGCATAGCATCATTCTATTAGTCCATCTATACTGACCTCCATCAGGTTGCAAATTGAATATAATTTTTTTCTGCATCTAGCTCTGAAAAAATATTGGGCTTCTAGCTGTGTGTGGGACTTGTTGTACTAGTCCATCTATACTGACCTCCATCAGGTTGCAAACTGCATATATTTTTTTCTTCATCTACCTCTGAAAAAATATTGGGCTTCTAGCTGTGTGTGGGACTTGTTCTATTAATCCATCTATACAGACCTCCATCAGGTTGCAAACTGAATATATTTTTTTCTGCATCTACCTCTGAAAAAATATTTGGCCTTCTAGCTGTGTGTGGGACTTGTTCTATTAGTCCATCTATACTGAACTCCATAAGGTTGCAAACTGAATATAATTTTTTTCTGCATCTACCTCTGAAAAAATATTTGGCCTTCTAGCTGTGTGTGTGACTTGTTCTATTAGTCCATCTATACTGACCTCCATAAGGTTGCAAACTGAATATAATTTTTTTCTGCATCTACCTCTGAAAAAATATTGGGCTTCTAGCTGTGTGTGGGACTTGTTCTATTAATCCATCTATACAGACCTCCATCAGGTTGCAAACTGAATATATTTTTTTCTGCATCTACCTCTGAAAAAATATTGGGCTTCTAGCTGTGTGTGGGACTTGTTCTATTATTCCATCTATACAGACCTCCATCAGGTTGCAAACTGAATATATTTTTTTCTGCATCTACCTCTGAAAAAATATTGGGCTTCTAGCTGTGTGTGGGACTTGTTGTATTAGTCCATCTATACTGACCTCCATAAGGTTGCAAACTGAATATAATTTTTTTCTGCATCTACCTCTGACAAAATATTTGGCCTTCTAGCTGTGTGTGGGACTTGTTCTATTAGTCCATCTATACTGACCTCCATAAGGTTGCAAACTGAATATAATTTTTTTCTGCATCTACCTCTGAAAAAATATTTGGCCTTCTAGCTGTGTGTGGGACTTGTTCTATTAGTCCATCTATACTGACCTCCATAAGGTTGCAAACTGAATATAATTTTTTTCTGCATCTACCTCTGAAAAAATATTTGGCCTTCTAGCTGTGTGTGGGACTTGTTCTATTAGTCCATCTATACTGACCTCCATAAGGTTGCAAACTGAATATAATTTTTTTCTGCATCTACCTCTGAAAAAATATTTGGCCTTCTAGCTGTGTGTGGGACTTGTTCTATTAGTCCATCTATAATGACCTCCATAAGGTTGCAAACTGAATATAATTTTTTTCTGCATCTACCTCTGAAAAAATATTTGGCCTTCTAGCTGTGTGTGGGACTTGTTCTATTAGTCCATCTATACAGACCTCCATCAGGTTGCAAATTGAATATAATTTTTTTCTGCATCTAACCCAGCCAATAGTTTTGGCCTAATACCACAGTTTGGCAACTCAGCTCTGCTCGGTTCCCATCCATTGTTTTTTGTGCAAACAACTCCAGAGTTGTGAATTAGTTAACCACCAAAATGAGTGGAAAAAGGCCTGCTGCTGGTGGAAAGGGGAATAGGCGTGTTGGGAAGGGGAAAAAAGGTTGTGTCCGTGGGGTAGGTGTTAAAGCAACAGTAACATCTGCAGAAGAAAGACCATCTTCCAGCCAAACTAAAATGTCTACTTCTTTTAGCGGACAATGTGATAAGATCCCTTTCTTACGGCCACGCCAATCGCTACAAATTCCAGATGAGGCACAAAAACAGCAGGTGCTTCAACGGTTATCAAGTGCTCCTTTAAGTGGGCTCTCCTCCACATCAACTTCAACATCACAAATACTCCAGTCCTCAAAGGTGTCACCCCAATCGCACTTGCTTCCTCACAGCTCCCAAATCTCCAGCTGCCCGTCTGAGTATGAGGTAGAACAGATGGTTGAGTCTGCAGAGCTGTTTACTCATACTATAGCCTGGGAATCAGAGGTCGACTCCAGCGCTTCTGTGAATCCAGACGAGGAAATGATCTGCACTGATGCTCAGAATCTTTATGAGTCGGATCCAGGACCAGACGCAGAAGGTTCTGACCATAATGTAGACCCTCATTCCCAAACTGTAACTCCTGTTGGTGGAGACAATGAGGAAGACGATGATAAGACTCAAATACCTGATTGGAGCGACAACTTTAGTTTTTTGTCAGGGCAGAAACATTTTGGCTCTGAGGACGACGGGTGTGATAACGCACAGGGTGATGATGATGAGGTTGGAGATCCCACTTACTGTCAACCCACAGTCAGCCAAGAGATGAGGTCAGCAGAGGAGGTGGAGGAAGATGCTAGTGACAACGAGGTCAGGTTGCGCCTTCCTGGACAGAGACGTAGTACTGGAAGCACGTCAACAACTGCATCCTCAAACACAACTCTGCCTCTCACCACAAGTCGTGGTGGCTCTTCAGGTCGCATGGGTGCTAAGCCTTGCATAGCCTGGGCATTTTTTCAGATCGATAAAGATGACCCAACTCGTGTTATCTGTAACATTTGTCAGCAAAAGCTAAGTAGAGGCCAAAAAATACATAGTTTGAGTACTTCATGCATGAACCGGCACATGGACATGAAGCATAAGTTGCAGTGGGAAGCTCAGTGTGCTACAATGCGGCCTAGCCGGCCGGGCCAACCACCGTCTGCCATATCTTGTGCATCCGCGGCCTCTTCATCCTCTGTGACTGGGGGGACAGCAGTCACACCTGTTTTGGGACGCAGACCTGCCACCTCTTTACCCGCAACAGCCAGCGTGATTGGCAGGTCATCATTTTCTTTGGAGGTGGTAACACCAGCTGGTGTTGAGCGCTGTCCGACATCGATAGCACCACCTTTGGATCAAGGCAACCTAACATGTCCGCCTGCATCTTCCTCACAGACCGGCAGTTTGCCGGGGACACCCTTATCAACCCCGTCTAAGCACAATAGCCAGCCCTCGGTCCCTCAGATGTGGACAAGTAAAAGACCATTTCCTCCTAGCCATGAGAAAGCTAAGAGGTTGAATTTCACCATCTGCAAGCTCTTGGCTACAGAAATGCTGCCTTTCCGCCTGGTGGACACAGAGGATTTTCGAGACCTTATGTCCGTCGCAGTGCCCCAGTACCAGATGCCCAGTCGGCACTACTTCTCAAAGAAAGGTGTGCCTGCGCTCCACCAGCATGTCGCACACAACATCACCGCTTCTTTGAGAAACTCTGTGTGTGACAGGGTGCATTTCACCACAGACACTTAGACGAGTAGGCATGGACAGGGGTGTTACATGTCGCTGACTGGGCACTGGGTAACTATGGTGACAGCAGGAGAAGGGGCTGCTGTCCAAGTCTTGCCGTCCCCACGAGTTGTGCGTCAATCCTCTTTATGTCAAAGTTCCTCCACTGCTTCTGCCTCCTCAACCTCCTCTCGGTCCTCCACCTGCACCCAAAGCCTGTCTGGTCATGCCACAAGCTTTCTAACTGCGCAGAAGGGATCCTGCACACCTCCTTACTATGCTGGCAGTAGGGCTCAACGTCATCAGGCGGTTTTTACATTGAAATGTCTGGGAAATGTGAGTCACACAGCTGAGGAGTTGTGGTCAGCTCTGGAGAACCAATTTCATGAATGGTTGTCTCCACTGGACCTGAAACCAGGGAAGGCCGTGTGCGACAATGCTGCAAACCTGGGTGCGGCCCTTCGCCGGGGCAATGTCACACACGTGCCTTGTATGGCTCACGTGTTGAACCTGGTTGTCCAGCAATTTTTAGCCCACTATCCCAGACTAGATGGCCTTCTGCAGAGGGCACGGTCGCTGTGTGCTCACTTCCGCCGTTCGCATCCCGCAGCTCAGCGACTTACATCTCTACAGAAGTCGTTGGGCCTGCCACTTCACCGGCTAAAATGCGATGTGCCTACCCGGTGGAATTCAACTCTGCACATGTTGCAGCGACTGTGGCAGCACTGACAAGCCCTGGTGCAATACGTTCTGACGTATAGCCTGGGCCAACGAGATTCAGAGGTGGGGCAAATCACGCTGGAGGAGTGGTCTCAGATCAGGGACCTATGCACCCTTCTGCACAGTTTTGAAATGGCGACGAAGATGTTTAGTGCTGACGATGCCATTATCAGCATGACTATTCCGGTGATTTACATGCTGGAGCACATGTTAAACAGAATTCGGAGTCAGGTGGTGGCACAAGAGGAGGTGGAGGAAGTAGAGGAGGAGGAGTTGTATGCGGAAGGGCTAACATCTGCAAGGTCCAGACGGTCGGCAGCACCAAGGCGGCAGGCATGTGAGGGTGGGGGAGATGGTTTTACCAGGGCGCATGGTAGCAGCCAAACTAGTGAGGAAGGTGCAGGAGCCCAGGAAGAAGTGGAGGACGAACTGATGGAAGACTCATCAGATGAGGGAGACCTTGATCACATTTCTGTTGTGCGAGGTTGGGGGGAGAGGACAGAGGAAGGAAGCATGATTGTTACCTCGCCACCAGCACAACAGGGACTTGGTGCTCCTGGATGCGCAACACACATGAGTGCCTTCTTGCTGCACTACCTGCAACATGACCCTCGAATTGTGAGAATTAGAAATAATTCTGACTACTGGGTTGCCACACTGTTAGATCCCCGGTACAAAAGTAAATTTGCAGAAATTATTCCTGCCATAGAAAGGGATGCACGCATGCAGGAGTATCAGCAGAGACTGTTGCAGAATCTTACATGTGCTTTTCCACAAAATACCAGTGGTGCACGTAGTGAATCTCACAGTTCCAACTTGCCAACCGTGGGACCGTCAAGTGTTCAGCACTCAAACCGTAACAGAACCACAGTATCTGCTGGTAACATCAATTTTGCGGAATCATTTCACCACTTTTTTAGCCCATCCTTTGCAAGGCCACAGGAGACAAGAAGTCTGACACATAGTCAACGCCTAGAGACGATGGTACAGGAGTATCTCCAAGTAAACATTGAAGCCACGACTGTGTCACTGGACCCTTGCTCTTTTTGGGCTTCCAATCTGGATAAATGGCCGAAGCTAGCCACTTACGCCTTGGAGATCTTGTCATGCCCCGCAGCCAGCGTTCTGTCTGAACGTGTGTTCAGCGCTGCTGGTGGTGTGCTGACAGATAAGCGCACGCGGCTCTCCACTGATAATGTAGACAGACTCACGTTCATAAAGATGAACAAATCATGGATCCGAAACGACTTTTCTACCCCTGTGTCATCCTGGGGAGAGTAAAAGCTTGATGATTGGTTAAAATCACTCTACCAACCGTTTTAAGCTTTCAAATTACTAATCATGTTTATCTGTATCTTGGCTGGAAAATAATTTGGGCTTTGTAGCAGTGTGCAGCACTGATTCTATTAGGCCATCTATAATAAGCTCCACCAGATTTAAAATTACTAATCATGTTTAACTGTATCTTGACTGGAAAATAATTTGGGCTTTGTAGCAGTGTGCAGCACTGATCCTATTAGGCCATCTATACTAAAGCTTCACCAGATTTAAAATTAATAATAATTTTTAGCTGCATCTAGCCCGGAAAATAATTTTGGGGCTCCGAGATGCGCAAGACACATAAGTGCCTTCTTGCTGCACTACCTGCAGCATGACCCTCATATTGTCAGAATTCGAAGTAATCATGACTACTGGGTTGCCACACTCTTAGATCCCCCAAACTTTTCGATCAACCTTTTCATTTTAATAAAGACCAAAAAAATGGTCATTTTTGAAATTATAAGCATTAGCAGGTTGTTAGAAACTGAAATCAAACAGTTTTCAACTCAAAACTTTATTCTAGGTGATGTTACATTTTCACATAGGACCCCTTGTTCGAAAAGAGCTTCTGAACTCTCTCGTCCATTGAATTTGTCAGGTTTTGGATGGTTTCTGCTTCAATTGTTTTGCATGAGGACAGAATACCCTCCCAGAGCTGTTGCTTAGATGTGAACTGCCTCCCGCCATCATAGACACTCCTTTTAATGATGCTCCAAAGGTTCTGAATGGGGTAGAGGTCAGGGGAGCATGGGGGTCACACCATAAGTTTGTCCCCTTTTATGCCCATATCAGCCAGAGATGCAGATGTTTTATGTGCAGCATGAGATGGTGCATTATCATGCAGAAAAATGATCTTGCTGTGAAATACACGGTTCTTCTTCTTGAACCATGGCAGGAAGTGCTGTTTGAGAAAATCCACATACATTATGGAGTTCATCTTTAGCGCCTTCAGGGATCCTAAAGGGGCCGACAATCTCTCTCCCCATGATTCCAGCCCAAAACATTACTCCACCTCCTCCTTGTTGGCGCTGTAGCCGTGTTTGTGTGGGGTGTCCATCAACCAGCCATCCTCCACTCCATCCATCTGGACCATCGAGCGCTGCACGGCACTCATCCGTGAACAAAACAGTTTTGAAATCAGTCTTCATGTAATGTTTGGCCCACTGGAGCCGTTTCTGCTTGTGTGAAGTGGATAGAGGAGGTCGACAGGATGGCGTATGCACAGCTGCAAACCTCTGAAGGACTCTGCATCTTGTTGTTCGGGGGACGTTGGAGGCACAAGCAGCTTCAAAAACTTGTCTGCTGCTATGACAAGGCTTTTTTGCCGCTGCTCTTTCAACCTGACATAATTGCCTGTAGGAAAGAGTCCTCAATTTGCCCTTATCAGCACGCACACGTGTGTACTGTGAATCAGCTATATACTTCTTGATTGCCAAGACACTTCATCCTGATCATCGCACAATGTTGATTGTAGTCATGCCTTGACCTAAACACTCCACAATTTGTTGCTTCTCAGCAGCCGACACATCCTTTTTCTTTCCCATTTTGGCAGAAAATGTAGGCTGCTTAATAATGTGAGAGAGCCTTCTTAAGTAGTCTTGCCTTTCATTGGACACACCTGCCAAACTAATTAGCACAGGTGTCTGCAATTGCTTACAGTGATATAAAGAGCCCTGACACACATCACCATCAATGAGTTTAACTGACAAACAAATTCTTCCCTTATCACTCCTAAACACTTTTTGCATAATAATTTGGAATGCAGTGTACATGTGCTTTTCCACAAAACACCAGTGGTTCACGTAGTGAATCTTACAGTTCTAACTTGCCAACCGTGGTCTGTATGGAGTTGTTCAATAAAGGGCCCAAAATTAAGATAACATAGATGGGAGAGGTCTCTATGAATAGGAATTCCTAAGTATTTGATACCCTGTGAGGGCCAGGCAAAGGGAAAGTTGGACTGGATGGAATCCTATATGGATTTGGGGAGGGAGACATCGAGGGCCTCAGACTTCACTGCATTGATTTTAAAATTTGACCATGTAACAAAGTGATCTATTTCAGCCATAACAGCATGGATGGATATATGTGATTGAGTGATATATACTAGGACATCATCAGCAAATAGAGAGCACTTGTACTCGGTGCCTCCCACCTCAATCCACCTAATATTGGGGTTATGGCGAATTGATGAGAGCAGGTGCTCCGTCACTAGGATGTATAAGAGAGGGGACAGAGGACATCCCTGCCTTGTCCCATTGGTGATTGTGAAAGGTGATGAAAATGTTCTGACGCACCCCCTGGGCCTTGGGACACCTGGAGCCGGACCCTTTTTGGTGGATGCTGGTGGTTGTAGTCTTCGTGGCGGCGACCCGGTTCCGTGGCTCAGGGTGGTCAAACCAGTGGCGGAACTATTTATGTGGTTTTGATGTTTAAATGTCCGACTATGCCACCCGTGGATTGCGGTCAGAGTGAACCGCCGCTACAGGGCAGACCGCTGAGGCTGGTGTTGTGGGTGCAGCAGAGCGTAGCATAACTCCCCACGGGAGGAGTATAGCCTCAGGGCAGTGTATGCGGAGGACGGGGGTGATGGTGCAGGGCAGCAGCAGTAACGACACGGAGTCAGTGATGCAGTTCAGGGCCTTTACTCACAGTTCTTATTATCCAGACCACGTCTGCAGGTAACGGCTGCCCACGTCGTACTGTGCTCACCAGGTGAGGGGCTCAGACAACTCCCAGATAACTTTGGAGCGCTTCACAGGACCCCCTTTGTGTGTCCTTTGTCTGGCCTTTCTTACCAACACTTCTGTCCGGCTGCATCGGGCCTCCTCTTGGTAAACTTGGCGCCAGTTTCCCTGACCCTATGTGGTGCCTTCCTAGCGGGTGTAGCGAGGGGCTGCGCCACATAAAATGTCAGAGCCTCCGGTTTCTAGCTGAGGGTCGTTTCCTGCCTCCACTAGTTCGGGGACCGGTCTCACCCTTTGGCCTGACCCCTCCACGCAGGTGGATTCGGGCGTGCGGTGGCGACTCGCCCGTCCGCACCCCTGGGATCCCTTCATTCCTCGTTCCTGGAGCCTTCTCCACTCCTCTTCCTTCCTTCTCCCTCTTGCAGGCCTGGGCCTCTGTTACTAGGCCCGCCTCCGGAGCAGAGCTCATGCAGAGCCCCTGCTCCCTGCCACTTCTGCTCAGACTTCTCTGCACTGAACTAAGATGGTGCCCACCTTTTATACTCCCTTCTCAATGCACCCAGGAACTGCTTCCTCCCTGCTCCTGCACTACAGGGTTCCCCTTCCTCAGTGTTCCCTCCCCCCACTCCAGCCAGGGACAGGGACTGTCGTGCCCATCTCAGGGGCATATTGGTCGCCCTGCCCCACGGCAATGTGGTGTAATGCATGCAGGCGTCGGGTCCTGATCCACACTCCATCCTTACCTGAGAGTGAGATATCACACCTCTGGGTGAGGTGCAATACGTCTGTAGCAACCGAGCCCTCAGGGTGCTACAGTTCCATTTATCTTCAGCCTAGGTGACGTATTGTGATACAGGGCCGTGATTTTGGCTATAAAAGGGTCCCCTAGACCCCTACCCCAAGCTTTTTAAGAGAATCATATATGGCGTGCCAGGAGACTCTATGGAATGCTTTCTCAGCATCCAACGAGAGTATCTACTTACAAATTTTTAACTGCATCTAGCCCAGGAAATACTTTGTGCCTAGTAGCAGTGTCTGCTAGTCAGCGGATTATCCCGGCTGTTAAGCAAGCTACACCACCTGTAGTTTGGACACTTAATTTTTTCAAAGGAAATGCTTCGGGACCACGGGATACTCAGTGAAGAGCATCAGGAGGCACCCCAAGGCATAGGGGCTGGGACTGGCAGTAGGATGCCTTGCGGTGGACAGCCGAGCTCAATCCTTATAAAAGCTTTTTAACTGCAGCAGCTTTAGTGGACGCTACTGGAGCTGGAATTACGCGGCTGCTGGCATGAGACTTGCCCTCCAATAGATCCTTGTAAATGGATTTAAAGTGTATTCATTCAAATTAGAGAGACAATTTAAATTAAAAAACTTAGAGCTGCCTCCACCACAGGGGGGCTCGCTCGACCCACCAGCGGACAGGCACCAGTATTGGGAGAGGGGGGCTGGCCGTCAGGGTTCACCGCGGCTCTGGCACAAACCCGGCGACACGGAGGTGGCACGGGCAGGAGCGGACTAAACGTGTCGGCTTCTCACTTTTTGGATTTTAGAAGGGCATGACATGCCTATATCTGTGTCTCCCCCTCCTTTTACTCCTCCACCTCTTTTCTTTTCTCATGACTATATGTACTTGTCACTTTTCCATGTGTTAGTTGTGTCTTCTGAGCAGTTTGTCAGCTTTTGGACACCTTTGAAGGTGTTTTCTATGTGTTTCTATGTGTTTTTGTTTGCCTGCCATTGGTTTTAACGGTGTTCGAAGGTGTTCGACGAACAGTTCGACGAACAGTTCGGCGAACACACGGGTGTTCGACGAACCGAACCGAACTCGAACACTACGGGGGTGGCTCAACACTAGTGGTAAGAAGCTGATTTAAAACCACCAAGAGTGAACTCCGTGAGAGTTGTATGTATGGAATAATAAATGATATTAGTACCGTTCTTCAGCAGTCATGTCCTGCTTGAATTGACTCTAGTGGCGTAGCACTTGGCAGCCGGCTCTATTCTACTTATAGAGAAAGCTGAGTGCTACGTCACTAGTGTCAATTCAAGCAGGAAATGCAGACCGTAGTAATATAAGTTATTATCACACACATACAGCTCTCGCGAAGTTCACTCTTGGGGGGTTTAAATCAGCTTCTTGTCACCACGAGAGCTGCTTTTTAAGCCCTCAGGAATGAAATATGCCTAGCATAGGTCCTTTAAGTGTGGCAGATAATGTAATACTCTTCTATTTTAGTGTGTGGCTGCGCACACTATCTCAGCAGTGATGGAGAAGTATTTGAGAATGGAAAAGGCAAATGCCGAACAGGACCCTGGACACAATTCTAACCCAAATGAAGGCCCTAGTATGAGAGTTCGACAAAAGAAAAAAGACAAGACGGTGAGCTCAAGGAAATACAGTGAAAGCTATCTTTCATTTGGATTTACTTCCACTGGGGATGCGACAGCACCAACACCACTGTGCTTGGTGTGTGGTGAGAAGCTTTCCAATAGCGCTATGGTGCCAAGCAAACTTAAACGCCATCTCCAAACGAAACACCCTTCCGTTCAAAATAAACCGATGGAGTATTTTGTACGCTTACGTACAAACAATGAGAAAGGGGCAACTTTTTTGAGAAAAAGCACAAAGGTAAATGAGAGAGCCCTCAAAGCTAGCTACCTTGTTGCTGAACTCATAGCTAAATCAAAAAAGTCCCACACTGTGGCAGAAACATTAATACTACCAGCTTGTAAAGCTATTGTAAATGAGATGCTTGGCCCTGAAGCAGCTAAAGAGATAGCTAAAGTGCCTCTCTCTGATAACACAATTGCCAGACGGATTGATGACTTGTCTGCGGACATTGAAACAGTTGTTTTGGAAAAGGTGCGCATCAGTAAGAAATTTGCCTTGCAACTTGATGAGTCGACGGATATCAGTGGACATTGTCAGTTGTTGGCCAATGTGCGTTTTGTGGATGGTGAAGCCATTAGAGAAAACTTCCTATTTTGCAAGGCACTGACAGAAAAATCAACAGGAGAGGCAATATTCCAAGTCACATCGGAATATCTTGATAAAAGTGGACTTACATGGGAAAACTGCACAGGTGTCTGCACTGATGGAGCCGCAGCCATGGTCGGGCGCATCAAAGGCTTTGTAAGCAGGGTTAAAGAAAGAAACCCAGATGTTCTTGCTACCCACTGTTTCTTGCACCGTGAGGCCCTCGTTGCAAAGACCTTACCAGCAGATCTAGCTCCTGTGTTGGATGATGTTGTGCACATAGTGAACTTTGTGAAGACGTGACCTTTGAGATGTCGCTAATTTGCGTCTTTGTGTACAGAAATGGGAGCGGAACATAAAATCTTATTGCTCCACATGGAGGTCAGGTGGCTGTCACGCGGCAAAGTGCTGGCCCGTGTGTATGAGTTGCGAGAGGAACTTAAAATATTTCTTACAAACGAGAGGTCCGATTATTCAAAGCTGCTTGCAAGTGATGAGTGGTGTGCAAAGCTGGCATACCTGGCTGATATATTTCAATATCTGAATGAACTAAACACACGGATGCAAGGTCGAAATGAAAACCTGCTTACAAGCACTGATAAAATGAACGGATTCCGTTTAAAGGTGCAGCTCTGGCAACAACATGTGCAGGGTGGCAACCTTCAGATGTTCCCACTCACCGAGAAACTGCATGATGGCAATACTGCTGCAATGTGCCAAGCGATTGGCAGACATTTGAAAACTCTTGAGGAGAAGTTATCGTTCTATTTCTCTTCAGCCTTCACAGAATGCCTTGACTGGGTTAGGGACCCATACAGCTCATTATCCGTTGCTGGAAAGGACATGACTTTAAAGGAGCAAGAGGAACTCGTTGAACTGAAGCAAGATCGCGGTTTAAAGCTAAAGTTTGCTGATCTTCCTTTGGACAGTTTTTGGTTATCTGTTGCCAAGGAGTTCCCCATTCTGGCCAACAAAGTTATTTTGACATTGCTCCCATTTTCAACCACATATCTATGTGAGCTGGGCTTCTCAAGCTTGACTGCGATAAAAACTAAAAACAGGGAGAAACTGAGAACTGTTGAGGAAGAGCTTCGTGTGTGTCTTTCCACCATTCCTGCCAGGATATCCCTTTTGTGTTTATTGAAACAGGCCCAGGTTTCACACTGAGTGAGTAAAATAAATTTAGAATCTATATTATTAACTATATGTATAATATGACTGTTTTAGTGTCATTTTGTGCTATTTTGGTTGGTGGTGTGCCCCAGGATTTTCTAAGTATAAAAAGTGTGCTGCGGCTCAAAAAAGGTTGAAAATCACTGGGGTAGAGGTCAGGGGAGCATGGGGGTCACACCATAAGTTTGTCCCCTTTTATGCCCATATCAGCCAGAGATGCAGATGTGTTATGTGCAGCATGAGATGGTGCATTATCATGCATGAAAATGATGTTGCTGTGGAATACACGGTTCTTCTTCTTGAACCATGGCAGGAAGTGCTGTTTGAGAAACTCCACATACATTATGGAGTTCATCTTTACCCCTTCAGGGATCCTAAAGGGGCCGACAATCTCTCTCCCCATGATTCCAGCCCAAAACATTACTCCACCTCCTCCTTGTTGGCGCTGTAGCCGTGTTTGCGTGGGGTGTCCATCAACCAGCCATCCTCCACTCCATCCATCTGGACCATCGAGCGTTGCATGGCACTCATCCGTGAACAAAACAGTTTTGAAGTCAGTCTTCATGTATTGTTTGGCCCACTGGAGCCGTTTCTGCTTGTGTGCAGTGGATAGAGGAGTTTGACAGGATGGCGTACGCACAGCTGCAAACCTCTGAAGGACCCTGCATCTTGTTGTTCGGGGGACGTTGGAGGTACCAGCAGCTTCAAAAACTTGTCTGCTGCTATGACAAGGCTTTTTTGCCGCTGCTCTTTTAACCTGACGTAATTGCCTGTAGGAAAGAGTCCTCAATTTGCCCTTATCAGCACGCACACGTGTGTACTGTGAATCAGCTACATACTTCTTGATTGCCAAGACACTTCATCCTGATCATCGCACAATGTTGATTGTAGTCATGCCTTGACCTAAACACTCCACAATTTGTTGCTTCTCAGCAGCCGACACATCCTTTTTCTTTCCCATTTTGGCAGAAAATGTAGGCTGCCTAATAATGTGGGACAGCCTTCTTAAGTAGTCTTGACTTTCATTGGACACACCTGCCAAACTAATTAGCACAGGTGTCTGCAATTGCTTACAGTGATATAAAGAGCCCTGACACACATCACCATCAACGAGTTTAACTGACAAACAAACAAATTCTTCCCTTATCACTCCTAAACACTTTTTGCATAATAATTTGGAACACAGTGTACATGTGCTTTTCCACAAAACACCAGTGGTTCACGTAGTGAATCTTACAGTACTAACTTGCCAACCGTGGTCTGTATGGAGTTGTTCAATAAAGGGCCCAAAATTAAGATAACATAGACGGGAGAGGTCTCTATGAATAGGAATTCCTAAGTATTTGATACCCTGTGAGGGCCAGGCAAAGGGAAAGTTGGACTGGATGGAATCCTGTATGGATTTGGGGAGGGAGACATCGAGGGCCTCAGACTTCGCTGCATTGATTTTAAAATTTGACCATGTAACATCTATTTCAGCCATAACAGCAGGGATGGATATATGTGATTGAGTGATATATACTAGGACATCATCAGCAAATAGAGAGCACTTGTACTCGGTGCCTCCCACCTCAATCCACCTAATATTGGGGTTATGGCGAATTGATGAGAGCAGGTGCTCCGTCACTAGGATGTATAAGAGAGGGGACAGAGGACATCCCTGCCTTGTCCCATTGGTGATTATGAAAGGTGATGAAAATGTTCTGACGCGCCCCCTGGGCCTTGAGACACCCGGAGCCGGACCCTTTTTGGTGGATGCTGGTGGTTGTAGTCTACATGGTGGTGACCCGGTTCCGTGGCTCAGGGCGGTCAAACCAGTGGCGGAACTATTTATGTGGTTTTGATGTTTAAATGTCCGACTACGCCACCCGTGGATTGCGGTCAGAGTGAACCGCCGCTGCAGGGCAGACCACTGAGGCTGGTGTTGTGGGTGCAGCAGAGCGTAGCATAACTCCCCACGGGAGGAGTATAGCCTCAGGGCAGTGTATGCGGAGGATAGGGGTGATGGTGCAGGGCAGCAGCAGTAACGACACGGAGTCAGTGATGCAGTCCAGGGCCTTTACTCACAGTTCTTATTATCCAGACCACTTCTGCAGGTAACGGCTGCCCACGTCGTACTGTGCTCACCAGGTGAGGGGCTCAGACAACTCCCAGATAACTTTGGAGCGCTTCACAGGACCCCCTTTGTGTGTCCTTTGTCTGGCCTTTCTTACCAACCCTTCTGTCCAGCTGCCTCGGGCCTCCTCTTGGTAAACTTGTCGCCAGTTTCCCTGACCCTATGTGGTGCCTTCCTAGCGGGTGTACCGAGGGGCTGCGCCACATAAAATGTCACAGCCTCCGGTTTCTAGCTGAGGGTCGTTTCCCGCCTCCACTAGTTTCGGGGACCGGTCTCCCCCTTTGGCCTGACCCCTCCACGCAGGTGGATTCGGGCGTGCGGTGGCGACTCGCCCGTCCGCACCCCTGGGATCCCTTCGTTCCTCGTTCCTGGAGCCTTCTCCGCTCCTCTTCCTTCCTTCTTCCTCTTCCAGGCCTGGGCCTCTGTTACTAGGCCCGCCTCTGGAGCAGAGCTCATGCAGAGCCCCTGCTCCCTGTCACTTCTGCTCAGACTTCTCTGCACTGAACTAAGATGGTGCCCACCTTTTATACTCCCTTCTCAATGCACCCAGGAACTGCTTCCTCCCTGCTCCTGCACTACAGGGTTCCCCTTCCTCAGTGTTCCCTCCTCCCACTCCAGCCAGGGAAAAGGACTGTCGTGCCCATCTCAGGGGCATATTGGTCGCCCTGCCCCACGGCAATGTGGTGTAATGCATGCAGGTGTCGGGTCCTTATCCACACTCCATCCTTACCTGAGAGTGAGATATCACACCTCTGGGTGAGGTGCAATACGTCTGTAGCAACCGAGCCCTCAGGGTGCTACAGTTCCATTTATCTTCAGCCTAGGTGACGTATTGCGATACAGGGCCGTGATTTTGGCTATAAAAGGGTCCCCTAGACCCCTACCCCAAGCTTTTTAAGAGAATAATATATGGCGTGCCAGGAGACTCTATGGAATGCTTTCTCAGCATCCAACGAGAGTATCTAATTACAAATTTTTAACTGCATCTATCCCAGGAAATACTTTGTGCCTAGTAGCAGTGTCTGCTAGTCAGCGGATTATCCCGGCTGTTAAGCAAGCTACACCACCTGTAGTTTGGACACTTAATTTTTTCTAAGGAAATGCTTCGGGACCACGGGATACTCAGTGAAGAGCATCAGGAGGCACCCCAAGGCATAGGGGCTGGGACTGGTGGTAGGACGCCTTGCGGTGGACAGCTGAGCTCGATCCGTATAAAAGCTTTTTAACTGCAGCAGCTTTAGTGGACGCTACTGGAGCTGGAATTACGCGGCTGTTGGCATGAGACTTGCCCTCCAATAGATCCTTGTAAAAGGATTTAAAGTGTATTCATTCAAATTAGAGAGACAATTTAAATTAAAAAGCTTAGAGCTGCCTCCACCACAGGGGGGCTCGCTCGACCCACCAGCGGACAGGCACCAGTATTGGGAGAGGGGGCTGGCCGTCAGGGTCCACCGTGGATCTGGCACAAACCCGGCGACACGGAGGTGGCACGGGCAGGAACGAACTGGCCGTATCGGCTTCTCACTTTTTGGATTTTAGAAGGGCATGACATGCCTATATCTGTGTCTCCCCCTCCTTTTACTCCTCCACCTCTTTTCTTTTCGCATGACTATATGTACTTGTCACTTTTCCATGTGTTAGTTATGTCTTCTGAGCAGATTGTCAGCTTTTGGACACCTTTGAAGGTGTTTTCTATGTGTTTCTATGTGTTTTTGTTTGCCTGCCATTGGTTTTAACGGTGTTCGAAGGTGTTTGACGAACAGTTCGACGAACAGTTCGGCGAACACACGGGTGTTCGATGAACCGAACCGAACTCGAACACTACGGAGGTGGCTCAACACTAGTCACATTATGTTTTGACTACATGCATGTGTCTAACAACACATGTAGTATTCACTTTATATATATATAAAATAAGTGCACTTTACATAAGCACACAATCACTTTAATACCCTACATTATGTGTATATGTTTACACATTTCACTTACACTGTACTATGCGCTCTATATACACTATATATTGTAGTTATTTATTTGATATTTTTCGTTCCATACATACAATACTCATATGGTTTAAACAACATAGACATATTATGCACTTATCACTTTATACTTCAATCCAATATTTTTATCTACTTCACATTGGCATGTTGTTCATTTTGTTATGATTTATTTAATTGGACGTTACTTGGTGTGTCTATTTTTATAGACACCGAGTCCCGTCCAGATTCCATCATGCTACATGTATTTATATCTGGTATATATTTATATTTACTTTGTTTTGTTCAATCTATATTACATACACTGGGTTATACTTGCACCTTATTAGGTTTTTATATATACCTTTTATATGTGTATCTATTTGTATTTGATGATTGCCCAATGTATTTATAATCGGTGCAATTAGGAATTCAATAATATATATATGTCCTGCTGATGTTTTCTTAGCTCTACTTATATTTTCTGATATTTGCGTGATTGGTATTCCTAGGTACAAATTTGATCTGTTCATACTGCCTTATAATGGACATTAAAGTTATAGTATATATATCCAGTACCTCCGCTACTGCAGATTGGACGCACATGGCAGGATGGACTGATCTTCCGGCGCTTCCTGACGTGGCCATGTGACCGCTGGCACTCATGTTGCATAGCAACTCTGAGCTTGCGTGCCACCGACCGCGAACGGAAGTTTGCCTGTACAGGAAGTGGTCATCGGGCATGCGCGCCATACGTACCTGCATTCGTTTCAACGGCCAGACAGCTGCACATCATGAAATCCTGTGAGTACATCCCCATATATATACCCCACAACACACACCATATACCGCGCTCCCTGAAGAAGGTCTCGACGAAACGCGCGTCGGAGCGGTAGGGTCGGCCCCACACATTCATCTTTGGTCCCAAGTAATGACTATTACTTATTTATGTGTTTTACACGTGATGCCTATGAATACCAATTATTAATTTATTAATTTACAGATTGCACAGCAAACTTTAACTTTTACAGGGTATGATATAGTCATCTTTCCTTACATCTATTGTTCCATTACATTTGTTGTTGTTATAGCCTGGTAATTTATTTATGACTATTGAATGTTGCCAGAACCATGGATTGCAACACTTCATTTAAAGGAGTTGTCCACTACTTCTTTGAATTGCCCCAATGTATTTAATATGTGGCCATAAGATTTTTGGAAATACCTTTAGTTGTATGTATTGCCTGTGAGCGGCACTATACTGGACGCTCGCAGGCATCATGTGACCCCCGGTTGCTGCCAGCTCTGACATTCGCTAATGTTATGTCAAGTTCTGGCTGCAGCTGGGCGTGACCCAGTGCTGCGTTCCACGGTGAGTGATGCGCTGTGGTCGGAGTTACCCCGCGCGTCACACCCAGCATCCACCACGCGCTCTCCCTGTCCTCATTCATTGGGAAAGCGGGGTGGATGCTGGGTGTGATGCACAGGGTAACCACGCCGCAGCCCAGCATCCACTGCGGAGACCATGTCACTGATGGGTGACCGAGGGTCACGTGATGCCTGTGAGCAGCCAGTGATAGCGCCGCTCACAGGCAATACATACAACTAAAGGTATTTAGAAAAAAAACTTAGAGCCACATGCTAAATACATTGGGGCAGTTCAAAAAAGTAGTGGACAACTGCTTTAAGTGAAAAACCCATTTAACAATTAAATAAGCCAGAAGCAAATCCTTTAACCACTCACCTTTGCAGTCAATTTTTGTTTTTATGGTTTGCATTTTTCCATCCCCTTCTTTTAAGTGCCATAACTATAACTCATCCCTAAAAAAACAGACAGTCAACAGAAAAATAAAAAAAAGTACAAGAGGAGGAAAAAACATAATCACAAAAATAATTACCTTTTCTTGTCATTAAAGGGTTTGACTCACGGTGGCATTAAAGTGAGAAGAAAAAACAAAACTTTCACTTACCTTTAGGACCCCACCAGCTCCCTACGATCGTTACCCATGTCCCAACTCTTCCAAGTGTTTAAAAGAATGCACGGCTTGACAGGAAGGGCGCATTGGCAAGGGTTATTACTCTACAAGATTGGTGTAAATAGAACCAAAATGTAAGCCAGTCCCTGACTGTAATACACTACTTCTGGTGGCCCATTGAAGCTGAAAACTGTCAAATTCAGTAAGAGGCACCCTCCACGTACACACTTTATTGTATACATGTGCATGAGGCTTCAGTATGAACAGGTCAAGTTTCAATGAAAAGTAGCAGTAAGGTGGGTCCTATATAGAATCAATTCCACCAGTGGACCATAGCCACCCTAGTCACCCACCCCGACAATGTTCTCACCTATATGTATTATATGTATTATAGCATGGAGATATTATGGCAACAGTAAAATTATGTGTTTTATGTCACAATTCCTCCTGAGTGTCTGGACGCAGTGAATGACAGTTCTGCCGTCCAATCGAAGAAATGGATCATGCTGAGCTGTCTGTATGGTGTCGAACCACTCAGCCATACAATCCGATGATGGGGCATGCTGAGCTGTCAGTGTCTGGAGTGACAGTCTAACGGCCCAATCAGGAGCAGGATGTGCCGGGGCTTCATCCTTGTGTCTCTTGACAAGAGTAATTACCTGACTATTTAACCAGCTCTCTGCCTTTGATTGCTGCCAATTGTAGCTTGAGGTGTGTCTGCTATTCAGTTATAGAGTATGCAGTGAGTCCAACGACTGCCAAAATTTAAGAAAAACCCTACTAACAATTTAAAGACACATAGAGCTGGGCCACAGTAATGACATGTTCCCCTTAGAAAGGAGAGGGTCTGCTATACAGTTATAGGGTATGCAGTGAATCCAACGGCTGACAAAATTTAGGAAAAACCGCACTAACAATTTAAAAACACATAGAGCTGGGCCACAGTAACAACATATTCCCATTAGAAAGGGGAGGGTCTGCTATACAGTTATAGAAAATGCAGTGAGTCCAACGGCTGACAAAATTTAGGAAAAACCCCACTAACAATTTAAAGACACATAGAGCTGGGCCACAGTAACGACATGTTCCCATTAGAAAGCAGAGGGTCTGCTATACAGTTATAGGGTAGGCAGTGAGTCCAACGGCAGCCAAAATTTAGGAAAAACCCTACTAACAGTTTAAAGACATATAGAGCTGGGTCACAGTTACGACATGTTCCTATTACAAAGGAGTGGGTCTGCTATACAGTCATACGGTATGCAGTGAGGCCAACGGCTGCCAAAATTTTTTAAAAACCCCACTAACAATTTGACGACACATACAACTGGGCCACAGTAAACACATGTTCCCAATAGAAAGGAGAGAGTCTGCTATACAGTTATAGGGTATCCAGTGAGTCCAATAGCTGCCAAAATTTAGGATAAACCGTACTAACAATTTAAAGACACATAGAACTGGGCCACAGTAATGACATGTTCCCATTAGAAAGGAGAGGGTCTGCTATACAGTTATAGGGTATGCAGTGAGTCCAACGGATACAAAAATTTAGGAAAAACCCCACTAACAATTTAAAGACAAATAGAGCTGGGCCACAGTAACGAGTACGACATGTTCCCATTAGAAAGGTGAGAGTCTGCTATACAGTTATAGGATATGCAGTGAGTCCAACGGCTGCCAAAATTTAGGAAAAACCCTACTAACAGTTTAAAGACACATAGAAGCTGGGCCACAGTAACCACATGTTCCTATTAGAAAGGATAGGGTCTGCTGTACAGTTATAGGGTATGCAGTGAGTCCAACGGCTGCCAAAATTTAGGAAAAACCCTACTAACAATTTAAAGACACAAAGAGCTGGGCCACAGTAACGAGTACGACATGTTCCCATTAGAAACGAGAGGGTCTGCTATACAGTTATAGGGTATGCAATGAGTCCAACTGCTGCCAAATTTTAGGAAAAACTCTACTAATAATTTAAAGACATATAGAGCTGGGCCACAGTAACAACATGTTCCCATTAGAAAGGAGAGGGTCTGCTATACAGTTACAGGATATGCAGTGAGACCAACGGCTGCCAAAATTTAGGAAAAACCATACTAACAATTTAAAGACACATAGAACGGGACTATGGTAATGACATGTTCCCATTAGAAAGGAGAGGGTCTGCTATACAATTATAGGGTATGCAGTGAGACCAACGGCTGCAAAAAATTTGGAGGCACTTTAATGTCCCTTGCAAGAGACATAGAGGTCAGAGGGCCTCCTGAAAACAATGTTCCCATTATTAGAAAGTGGGTCTCCCATACTGTTTGCCTATTACGTGAATGCAACGGCTGCCAAGAATTTGGAGGAACTCCAATGTCCCTTGCAAGAGACGTAGAGGTCGGAGGGCCTCCTGAAAACAATGTTACAATTATTAGCAAGTGGGTCTCCCATACTGTTTCCCCATGCAGTGAAAGCAATGGCTGCCAAAAATTTGGAGGAACTCCAATGTGCCTTGCAAGAGACGTAGAGGTCAGAGGACCTCCTGAAAACAATGTTGCTATTATTAGGAAGTAGGTCTCCCACACTGTTTGCCTATGCAGTGAATGCAATGGTTGCCAAAAATTTGGAGGAACTCCAATGTCCCTTGCAAGAGACGTTAATATGGTGATATGGTAGATATCATGGTGATATGGTGGTGGAGGATGAGGATGAGGAGAAGGAGGAAGACAAGTGCAAAAAGACAAAATCAGGAAGTGTACACCCATGTCTGGGTGTGAAAACAGAGGTGCATGTTAATAGTGTTATACCTCCCAAAAAAAAGACACTATATCTGAGTTTATGTTACGCTGCTATCATTCGGTGGTGTTGAGAAGTCTGGCCCAATCCAGCCCTTGTTCATTTTTATAAGAGTCAGCCTGTCAACATTTTCAGTTGACAGGCAGATGCGCCTATCGGTTATAACTCCACCAGCGGCACTAAAAACCCGCTCTGACAAAATGCTAGCGGCAGGGCAGGCAAGGTACTCCCTCACCATCTTCCGAAACTTGTCCCTCCTTGTGAAAGTACCCAGCGCTTCAGGGCCTGTGAGATGAGAGGGTCTGAGAAAACTGACAAAGAACTTTGACAGCGTTGCCCTGCCTCTGCTGGATTGGAGTTGTGTCTCTCTCGTCTGTACTCCTTGGTTGTCGATCGAACTGTGACCTCTGCCGCCAGCGTTTTCAGATGGGAATTTTTTAAATAATTCTGCAACAAGGGCCCTCTCGTACTGCCCCATTTTATTAGGCTTGTCCAGCGTGGGAATAAGAGACAGAAAGTTCTCCTTGTAGCGTGGGTCTAGAGGTGTCACCAACCGGTAATGACTGTCACTCAAAATGAAGACAACGCGAGGGTCAAGGGAAAGGCAGCCTAAGATAAACTCAGCCATGTGTGCCAGACTGCTAACAGGCAATTCTTTCGTGTCCTCACCAAGAGGACGACCCACCATGCTCTCCTCCTCATACTCCTCCTCCTCCCTATCCTCAGCCCATCCACGCTGAACAGACGGTATGACAGTTGTGTAGGTAGTACCGTCTATAGCGCAGGAAACTAGCTCCTGTTCTTCCTCCTCTCCCCCCTCTTCCTCATTGTCACCCAATCCATGTTGGGATGAGATGAGTCTGGGCCGAGTGGAATCACACTGGATGGTTCCTTGCTCCATCTCATCGTGCTCCGCCTGTAATGCATCCTCTTTACTTGTGAGAAGAGAGCATTTCAGAAGATAGAGAAGTGTGACGGTTTGTCACCTAAGCATATTAGCTTCAGCACAGCCTGTTGCCACTTAGCCGAGGCAGTGCTGCAGTGCTTCCAGCTTGTGGCTGATGTGGTCATTTCGGAGATGGAGGCTGAAGAGGAGGAGGAGGTGCGGAGGTGTAGAATGTGTGGGCAACACTGATTGACCCAGGGCCCGCAATCCTCGGCGTCGGGAGGACGTGTTCCGTCCCAAGGTCTGACTGGGTCCTGGTTTTCACTATATTATCCCAGTATGTACCGTCCCTGCTCACAAGCACTTGTCCACGTATCCGTGGTTAGGTGGACTTTCCCAGTAACTGCCTTGTTGAGGGCACGGCTAATGTTGTGGGACACGTGCTCGTGGAATACTGGGACGGCACACCTGGAGAAATAGTGGCGACTGGAGACCAAGTACCGAGGGATGGCCGCTGTCATCAGGTTGTGGAAAGCTTCCGTCTCCACGAGCCTAAAAGGCAACATTATGTGTGAATTTAGTAGTGTGGCCTGTGGGGCGTTGGCTGCGTATTTGTGCTTTCGCTCCAAAGACTGTGGTACGGACAGCTGAACGCTGCACTGGGACAAGGACGTGGACGTGCTTGATGATGGTGCTAGGTGAGAGTGTGCAATGACACGTGCAGGGCGGGAGGCATCTTCACATGCATCATGGACAGGGTATTGGTGTGCACGCACAACTGCGGAAGTAGCAGTGGTGTCACCCGCAGACACTGTTTCTGGACCCTGAGGTTCGGCCCACTTATTTGGGTGCTTTGCTGCCATGTGCCTGATCATGCTGGTGGTGGTCAGGCTGCTAGTTTTTCTACCCCTGGTGATGCTGGCCAGGCATGTGGTGCAAATGGCCTTTTTGGGGTTATCTGCTGAGTCTTTAAAAAACAACCAGACTCGGGAAGACCGAACAGTTGTACTGACAACTTCCGTCGTGTTGGGGTTAGGGTAAATGCTTTCCCACCTTGTGTCTGCGGCCACCACACTGCATCTTCCTGTCTGTTGTGGTGCTACACTTCCCTCCCCCTGTGCGCTGCTATTTTCGCGCTCTGCATGTTCCCCCGCCAGGTTGGGTCAGTTACTATATCATCCACCACCTCATCTTCCACTTCCGCACCCTGGTCCTCCTCCTGACTTTCTGGCAATTGTGTCTCATCATCATCATCATCCACCTCTTGCGACAGTAATTACACTTTCCCACCATCACCTTCGTGTGACCGTGGCTGCTCCAATATTTGGGCATCGCTACACGCATTCTCCTCTTGACTCACTTGAAGCTTGCCGGGCGAGAGGGCCAAATCTACAAACGGAAAAGTGAACAGCTCTTCTGAGTGTCCAAGTGTTGGATCAGTTGTCTCCGGTCACTCGGCATGGTGGGAGGAAGGAGGATCAGGGTGAGGAATTTGCGGTCCAGACTCACAGCTACTGAGACTTGACCGGATGGAAGACAGGGTGGTGGTGGTGGCAAAGCAACTAAAAGCATTATGTGCTATCCAACCAATAACCTTTTGACACTGCTATGGGTTCAATAGTTGTTTGCTGCTGTCCCCTAGTAATTGGGACAGGAAGGTCGAGCGATCAACCAGCGATAAGTTATCGCAGAAGCCAGCTATTTTAATAAAAATGTGAAGGCTGGAATCTAACCCACGTGATGTCATCCCGGGGGGTGTGGGGGCAGGTCTCCCCCTTCGGCATAAAAGACCCCACTGAGGATGGGTCAGTATTCATTGCCGGGGGGGTATAGAGAGAGACTATAAGCAAAGGATCACGTTTGATAACGGTCAAATCAAAGTGGGGCTCCCCCCCTCCAGCTATACTGAATGGTCTCTGCGATCTTATAGTAAGTCTTCTTTAATACTTATTATTTTGTGTAACTGCATATGTATTGTAATGTCTCCATTTGTAAAATCTTGTATATTTTTCATAAACACTAGCTCCCTTTTGGATTAAATATAAAATCTAATAGTTCTGTTTCTTTCGCTCTGTAAGCGTTCCCTCCCCCAAACTCGTACGCTACCAGAACACAGGTGTCCGACCAGACCTGTATTATATTTCAAACTCGGTTGGTGGTGGCAGTGAATAATAATAATTGGGCTATCTTGGAGCTGGCAGTAATCATATGGGGGCGTATACACATATTCCATGAATTGGAATTCAGAGGTGTATACGCCATATGCTTTCTGCTCGCTTGCCGATAGCTACGTAATGAGTAATCGGGATCGTGTGATCGCAAATCCCTGCTCAATCCTGACAAAGTTACGGCAGCGGTGAGATATTGTGCGATCTCCCCATTGTCGTCCCTGACAAATTGGTGGCAAGCGGTGGGATATTACAGAACATCAGTGGCTGGACTGAGCAATCATTCCTATCACTGAAAACTTGCACAGTTCTTGCGAGAATTCTGTGCACAGTTTTAAGAAATCAGACTCAGTGCTTAAATACTTTTTATCTGGGACATTACTGTACGTGTAATAGTTGCATCCCCTCCCTTCTCTTGTTTTTCTGTCCTTTCTTTTATTTGGCAATGATGGCTGCATGTGGAGAGCCCTGGTATCACCAGCAGTCGGAGAACACTATCACTGCTCTCTGTGAGCTGAGACAGATTGACCCCATGGGCAAAACCAAGGCCCAACTGATTGCTAAACTGTTGCAAGGTGCTGCAGAGCCTGTCCGACAGCAGACCCCTGATGATGGGGTGGCCAGCCAAGTCTCGGATGGCTCTGCTGCAGGGGTCCCACCTGTGATTGTCAGCCAGACCCGTAGCCAGGGTAGTGTGGACCCCCACCTGCAGATGGTCTTGGTGCAGCTCGCCGAAGACGATCGTGATGGACAACTGCAGGTAATCCTGAAATTCCAGGATCGAGCTGAGCAATGGGCCCAAGCCAACCAAGAGGCTGCTGAGCGACGGGTCCAAGCTGACCAAGAGGCTGAGAGTGTTGAGCGACAGGCCCAGGCTGAGAGAGCTGAGCGACAGGTCCAAGCCGACCAACAGTACCAGCTGGAGCTAGCCTGGATTCAGAAGGAGCCATCCTCCACACAGACCCATGAGTCCAACAGTCCAACTGCTTTAAACCCCGTCCTGAGCATTTTCCTGTAATGGAAAAGTATGGAGACTTGGACATATTTCTGCAAGGATTTGAAAAAGCCTGCAGACAGTACAAGCTGCCTGAAGTCCAGTGGGCCAGGTACTTAACTCCAGGGCTCAGAGGAAAAGCTCTGGAGGTGTTTGCTTCTCTCCCTCGAGACCAAGATGGAGACTATGAGGCCGTCAAGCAGGCCTTGATAAAAAAGTACCAGCTAACTCCGGAAGTTTACCCGAAAAAGTTCAGAGCCCTGCAGCGTGGACCACATGACAGCTACAGCGACATGGTAGATGGGCTCAGGACCAATTTTGAGCAGTGGTTCCAGGGACTGTCCGTCACCACCTTCGAGGACCTGAAGGATCGATCTGATGGTTAAGGACCAGTTTTTTTGTCTTTGCCCAGTGGAAGTGCGACAGTTTGTGCTGTACCGGGAGCCGAAGGAAGCCACAAAGCAGCCCAGATCGCGGATGCCAATGTGGCCAACCACACACCAGAGGTGTAGAAGTCGGCTGCCACCATCTGGAGAGAGGGTAAGCCTACAACCACCCCCAGTGCTCCAGCCAGCTGGCCCTCAGCGGGTCCTGCCTCTTCTTCCAACATCTGGCCTGCACTTGACTCCCATAAGTGTTATATTTGTGAACAAATGGGTCACATCAGCCTTACTGAATGGTCTCTGCGATCTTATAGTAAGTCTTCTTTAATACTTATTATTTTGTGTAACTGCATATGACTCGCCCCCTGGGCCGTGGGGCACTCGGAACCGGGCGATAGGGAGGCGATGGGGGTAGTAGTGGCGACCCGGTCCCATGGCTCAGGGTGGTCAGACCAGTGGCAGTCTTTTAGATGTTTTAAGAGATGTCCGACTACGCCACCCGTGGATTGCGGTTATTAGGAACCGCCGCTGCAGGGCAGACTGCTGGGGCCGATGATGTACGCAGCTGGGATGGTGTGACTCCCCACGGGAAGAGTGCGGCCCCAGGGCAGTGTAGTGGATGGTGGGAGTGATGGTGGTGAGAGTCCCAGTACCGGTAATGCCGGAGGAGCGAAAAAGCACACAGACAACGTAATACAGTCCAGGGTCTTTACTCACGGTTAATATCCAAGTCACTTCTGCAGGGAATGACTGCCCGAGCCGTGTTGCGTCCACCAGGTGAGGGGCTCGGTCAACTCCCAGACAGCTCCGGAGTATGGCTCAAGACCCCCTTTTGTCCTTTCTCTGGCCTGCCTCACCAGTGACCCACTTTTGTCCAGCTACCGCGGACTTGTGCGGTTAAACGTGGGCCCCGTCCTCCGCTGTCCTATATGGTGCCTTCCTTGCAGGTTTGATGAGGTGTCGCACCAATAAATGATCACGACCTCCGGTCTTTGGCTGAGGGTTGTTTCTCCTCCACCAACTTGGGATCCGGTACCCTTAATCTGCCTGACCCTGCACCCTGGATTCTCGTGGGTTCTTAGGGTCCCTTCCACCTTCTTGTTCCTGAGCCCTTCTGTTTCTTCCTCTCTTTCTTTGCTGTTCCTTTCTGTTTCTGTTCCTTTCTGTTCTTGTTCCTTTCTGTTCCTGGCCCTCTCCTCAGGCCTGCCTCATGGAGCTGGGCCCAGACTGAGCCACAGCTCCCTGTCAGCCCTCTCTGGCCAAACTCCTCTCTCTTCTCCTCCTGCTTGAACTGACCCAGAACTAAGATGGTGCCCACCTTTTATACCTCCCTCTAGAAACATGAGCCCAGGTGACCAGAAACCAATGGGCTCCTTCCTACGCTCAAGAGCCAACCCCTATCTGCCCCTACAGCACTGGGTGTTCCACCCCCCTCCCCACTCCAGACAGGGACATAGTCGGTCGTGCCTGCACTTCTGTCTAGTGGGAGCACCGTTGAGCTGTCCCTCGGAAATGGGGTGTGTGTGCTGTATGCAGCTAACTGAGCCCTGGTCCACACTCCATCCTTACCCGGGAGTGGAATACCACACCTCTGGCAGAGGTGCAATACCCCTGTAGCGGCCAAGCCCTCGGGGCGCTACACATATATATTGTAATGTCTCCATTTGTAAAATCTTGTATATTTTTCATAAATACTGCCTCCCTTTTGAATTAAATATAAAATTTAATAGTCCTGTTCCTTTTGGTCTGTAATCGTTCCCTCCCTCAAAGCCATATGCTACCAAAACGCAGGCGTCTCACCAGGCCTGTATTATATTTCAAACTCGGTTGGTGGTGGTAGTGAATAATAATAATTGGGCTATCGTGGAGCTGGCAGTAACTGTATGGGGGCGTATACACATATTCCATGAATTGGAATTCGGAGGTGTATACACCATATGCTTTCTGCTCACTTGCCGATAGCTACATAGTGAGTAATTGGGATCGTGTGATCGCGAATCCCTGCTCAATCCTGACAAAGTGACGGCAGCGGTGAGATATTGTGTGATCTCCCCGGTGTCGTCCCTAACATTTACTAATACTATTCTTCACACAGACCTAGTGTGAATAGCTTGACCGACACACTGCAACAAAATGGAAGACAGAAATGGCTGATTTTGGAACGCTGTTATATGTGATACGTCTGACAGAGAATCACGGTTTTAAACAGCAGGCCTGTAGTTTACTAATACTATTCTTCACAGAGACCTAGTGTGAATAGCTTGACCGACACACTGCAACGAAATGGAAAAGGAGGCCAATATTTTCCACGTTTAGTTCACATTTCTGGATTTTTATCACTGTAATATGGAAAAGATCTGGCTGTATTCTGCAGTGCAAACAAGCAAATGGAGCAGAAAAAATGGTGTACTCTGGATTGCTTTTTAAGCAAATAACCAGGATTAAGATAAAAAAAAAATTTGCCATGGCCCCTGATACCTGGGGCTATGTGTACAAATATCTGTAAGAACAGCAATGAAGCCTCTTGTGCTGTATCATGCACTACAGTCTGCCACATACACTGCCTGCCTGCCTAACTCCTGCTATCACCACTGAATATATGCAGCTGGATTAGTCCTCAGAAGGATTGTTAGTTCAGCTGGATATATAGATATGCTGTGAAATACTTTTACTAACTATAAACAAACAAATCTCTCCTTGACTCAGCAGCAGCTCTCCCTACTCTGCCTGGTTCCGGGGTAGACTGTGACAAGCATAGGGGTGCCAGGTCTTATATAGACTTCATGACGCTGTGCGGCCAGCCAATCACTGTAATGCCCACATCCCGGAAATACTCGCCGAGGGCCGAGCTAGTCGAACACCGTGATGCTTGGGCGAGTACCGAGCAGTGACGATCACGTTCGCTCATCATTAATGCTGATTTTTGCTGCCCAACCTAAGATTTGTCTCACTCATTTGGCTTTTTGACCTCGGACCTCTTGACTACCCAGCCTCACGGCTTATCCGTGAGTAGTGACTATCGTCACATTTTATAACTTGAAGAAAGTTCCTCCATAATTGTTGATTAAAGCTATTGTCTACTCTGGTTATTATGTCATATATGGAATACATGAGATACATAATTTTCATGAATCCTCATGAGATTGAGTTGCTCCCGAGTTAGTGAAGACCAATAGGACATTTGAAAAACAGTAATCCTAGTGGGACAACACCTATAACAATGGCTGTCAGAAATAGAAAATGTAGTAACCTTGAAATATTTCTTTGCTACCTTTCGGTTTCCTTTTTTATGTTCAATTTGTCTTAGTGATTTATCTAAAAACCTGGCTATTTATTTTGAAAGATTCAAACACATCTTTACTTTTAATGTCATATGCGTTGAGGGAAAAACGACTGGACTTTTGCTCAATGTCCTGTACATATCTGAAGCATATTAGGTCCATACCTAATAAACAACTAATTTGCCAATCAGACCGATAGCTCCAATAAAGCAGTCATAAGAATTGCAAATTTGTCGCCAGCTGCTTGTTAATGGCTTCTGATTAGAGACTGGATATTATTCCCTACTTTACAAGGAGTGAACAAACTAAAAAAAAGTGAAAATGCTGAATAAAAGATTTGTTACAAAGAGTAAGCGTAATTTAGGATCACATTAGAACATGAATACTTTTGTTTTTGTTTGTTTTTTTAATTAAAAGTACAATTTAGCATGTAGTTTCGTAGTTTCTTTGCAGAGCAGTCAGTCATTTTGGTTATAACGATTGCTTTAATTTGGGTTGTATGTTTTCTTTTTTCCAGTATGAATGTGTGTAATGCATCCAGTGCCATGTGATTGAGTGCTTCAGATGGCATTGTAATTGATTATAGCAAACTTTCAATAAAATTAAGTCATTTGAAAGAAAAGCTAAACGTGAAATCTTTCCTAATGAAAAAAATGGCAACATTTCAATGCGATTCTGCAATAGAAAAAGTATCTAGATGGAGTATTTTAATATGTGTAAAAAGCAAGTAAAATAAATAAAATGCATTTTACAACTCTCTAACATCCATTTGCTCAATTTAAATTCTGTAAGTCTCGTCTTTAAAAGGCTATCTTGTTCCATCGGGAAAATAATGTAACTTGATAGACTAAAGCGTAACTCAGTGCTGACCCATTATTGGTGATAATGTTGCCTCTTGGCATTGTGAGCAAATACCATATAAAATGAATCATTCTACTGCCCGCTAACCCAAAATAAATCTACATTCATTTATTAAAAAATTAAAAAAATAAAAACAATTATAAGTTCAAGGGTTATCCAGGCTCAGCTGTTCATAGTGCCATCTTGATCCTGACCACTGGCGGTGGAGCTACGGAAACAGCCAAGAGAGGCTAAACTACTCTATTTCCAGAACTCCTATAGAAATTAATAAGCAAAGTCTATACTGTTTCCATAATTAGAGAATAACTCACTGTGCTATCCAGTTTCTGTAACACCCATTCATGTCTATAGAAAATATAGAAACTGAGGATCTCAGCTGCTCTCAGCTGTTTCTTTAGTTCCATCACCCGAGGTCAGAGCCAGAATGGACAGCTGAAATAATAACTTACACTCCCTGACAGAAGCTATGTCGCTTATCCATGTTATGTAAATAAAAGCTTATAACCTGATTAGTGTTGAGCCACCCCCGTAGTGTTCGAGTTCGGTTCGGTTCGTCGAACACCCGTGTGTTCGCCGAACTGTTCGTCGAACTGTTCGTCGAACACCTTCGAACACCGTTAAAACCAATGGCAGGCAAACAAAAACACATAGAAACACATAGAAAACACCTTCAAAGGTGTCCAAAAGCTGACAAACTGCTCAGAAGACACAACTAACACATGGAAAAGTGACAAGTACATATAGTCATGCGAAAAGAAAAGAGGTGGAGGAGTAAAAGGAGGGGGAGACACAGATATAGGCATGTCATGCCCTTCTAAAATCCAAAAAGTGAAAAGCCGACACGTTCAGTCCGCTCTTGCCCGTGCCACCTCCGTGTCGCCGGGTTTGTGCCAGAGCCGCGGTGAACCCTGACGGCCAGCCCCCCTCTCCCAATACTGGTGCCTGTCCGCTGGTGGGTCGAGCGAGCCCCCCCTGTGGTGGAGGCAGCTCTAAGCTTTTTAATTTAAATTGTCTCTCTAATTTGAATGAATACACTTTAAATCCATTTACAAGGATCTATTGAAGGGCAAGTCTCATGCCAGCTGCTGGTGCCTCCAACGTCCCCCGAACAACAAGATGCAGGGTCCTTCAGAGGTTTGCAGCTGTGCATATGCCATCCTGTCGACCTCCTCTATCCACTTCACACAAGCAGAAACGGCTCCAGTGGGCCAAACATTACATGAAGACTGATTTCATAACTGTTTTGTTCACGGATGAGTGCCGTGCAGCGCTCGATGGTCCAGATGGATGGAGTGGAGGATGGCTGGTTGATGGACACCCCACGCAAACACGGCTACAGCGCCAACAAGGAGGAGGTGGAGTAATGTTTTGGGCTGGAATCATGGGGAGAGAGATTGTCGGCCCCTTTAGGATCCCTGAAGGCGCTAAAGATGAACTCCATAATGTATGTGGATTTTCTCAAACGGCACTTCCTGCCATGGTTCAAGAAGAAGAACCGTGTATTTCACAGAAAGATAATTTTTTTGCATGATAATGCACCATCTCATGCTGCACATAAAATATCTGCATCTCTGGCTGATATGGGCATAAAAGGGGACAAACTTATGGTGTGACCCCCATGCTCCCCTGACCTCTACCCCATTCAGAACCTCTGGAGCATCATCAAAAGGAGTGTCTATGATGGCGGGAGGCAGTTCACATCTAAGCAACAGCTCTGGGAGGGTATTCTGTCCTCATGCAAAACAATTGAAGCAGAAACCATCCAAAACCTGACAAATTCAATGGACGAGAGAGTTCAGAAGCTCCTTTCGAACAAGGGGTCCTATGTGAAAATGTAACATCACCTAGAATAAAGTTTTGAGTTGAAAACTGTTTGATTTCAGTTTCTAATAACCTGCTAATGCTTATAATTTCAAAAATGACCATTTTTTTGGTCTTTATTAAAATGAAAAGGTTGATCGAAAAGTTTGGGGGATCTAAGAGTGTGGCAACCTAGTAGTCATGATTACTTCGAATTCTGACAATATGAGGGTCATGTTGCAGGTAGTGCAGCAAGAAGGCACTTATGTGTCTTGCGCATCTCGGAGCCCCAAAATTATTTTCCGGGCTAGATGCAGCTAAAAATTATTATAAATTTTAAATCTGGTGGAGCTTAGTATAGATGGCCTAATAGGATCAGTGCTGCACACTGCTACAAAGCCCAAATTATTTTCCAGTCAAGATACAGATAAACATGATTAGTAATTTTAAATCTGGTGGAGCTTATTATAGATGGCCTAATAGAATCAGTGCTGCATACTGCTACAAAGCCCAAACTATTTTCCAGCCAAGATACAGATAAACATGATTAGTAATTTGAAAGCTTAAAACGGTTGGTAGGGTGATTTTAACCAATCATCAAGCTTTTACTCTCCCCAGGATGACACAGGGGTAGAAAAGTTGTTTCGGATCCATGATTTGTTCATCTTTATGAACGTGAGTCTGTCTACATTATCAGTGGAGAGCCGCGTGCGCTTATCTGTCAGCACACCACCAGCAGCGCTGAACACACGTTCAGACAGAACGCTGGCTGCGGGGCATGACAAGATCTCCAAGGCGTAAGTGGCTAGCTCCGGCCATTTATCCAGATTGGAAGCCCAAAAAGAGCAAGGGTCCAGTGACACAGTCATGGCTTCAATGTTTACTTGGAGATACTCCTGTACCATCGTCTCTAGGCGTTGAGTATGTGTCAGACTTCTTGTCTCCTGTGGCCTTGCAAAGGATGGGCTAAAAAAGTGGTGAAATGATTCCGCAAAATTGATGTTACCAGCAGATACTGTGGTTCTGTTACGGTTTGAGTGCTGAACACTTGACGGTCCCACGATTGGCAAGTTGGAACTGTGAGATTCACTACGTGCACCACTGGTGTTTTGTGGAAAAGCACATGTAAGATTCTGCAACAGTCTCTGCTGATACTCCTGCATGCGTGCATCCCTTTCTATGGCAGGAATAATTTCTGCAAATTTACTTTTGTACCGGGGATCTAACAGTGTGGCAACCCAGTAGTCAGGATTATTTCTAATTCTCACAATTCGAGGGTCATGTTGCAGGTAGTGCAGCAAGAAGGCACTCATGTGTGTTGCGCATCCAGGAGCACCAAGTCCCTGTTGTGTTGGTGGCGAGGTAACAATCATGCTTCCTTCCTCTGTCCTCTCCCCCCAACCTCGCACAACAGAAATGTGATCAAGGTCTCCCTCATCTGATGAGTCTTCCATCAGTTCGTCCTCCACTTCTTCCTGGGCTCCTGCACCTTCCTCACTAGTTTGGCTGCTAACATGCGCCCTGGTAAAACCATCTCCCCCACCCTCACATGCCTGCCGCCTTGGTGCTGCCGACCGTCTGGACCTTGCCCTTAAGCATACAACTCCTCCTCCTCTACTTCCTCCACCTCCTCTTGTGCCACCACCTGACTCCGAATTCTGTTCAACATGTGCTCCAGCATGTAAATCACCGGAATAGTCATGCTGATAATGGCATCGTCAGCACTAAACATCTTCGTCGCCATTTCAAAACTGTGCAGAAGGGTGCATAGGTCCCTGATCTGAGACCACTCCTCCAGCGTGATTTGCCCCACCTCTGGATCTCGTTGGCCCAGGCTATACGTCAGAACGTATTGCACCAGGGCTTGTCGGTGCTGCCACAGTCGCTGCAACATGTGCAGAGTTGAATTCCACCGGGTAGGCACATCGCATTTTAGCCGGTGAAGTGGCAGGCCCAACGACTTCTGTAGAGATGTAGGTCGCTGAGCTGAGGGATGCGAACGGCGGAAGTGAGCACACAGCGACCGTGCCCTCTGCAGAAGGCCATCTAGTCTGGGATAGTGGGCTAAAAATTGCTGGACAACCAGGTTCAACACGTGAGCCATACAAGGCACGTGTGTGACATTGCCCCGGCGAAGGGCCGCACCCAGGTTTGCAGCATTGTCGCACACGGCCTTCCCTGGTTTCAGGTCCAGTGGAGACAACCATTCATGAAATTGGTTCTCCAGAGCTGACCACAACTCCTCAGCTGTGTGACTCACATTTCCCAGACATTTCAAAGTAAAAACCGCCTGATGACGTTGAGCCCTACTGCCAGCATAGTAAGGAGGTGTGCAGGATCCCTTCTGCGCAGTTAGAAAGCTTGTGGCATGACCAGACAGGCTTTGGGTGCAGGTGGGAGACCGAGAGGAGGTTGAGGAGGCAGAAGCAGTGGAGGAACTTTGACATAAAGAGGATTGACGCACAACTCGTGGGGACGGCAAGACTTGGACAGCAGCCCCTTGTCCTGCTGTCACCATAGTTACCCAGTGCCCAGTCAGCGACATGTAACGCCCCTGTCCATGCCTACTCGTCCAAGTGTCTGTGGTGAAATGCACCCTGTCACACACAGAGTTTCTCAAAGAAGCGGTGATGTTGTGTGCGACATGCTGGTGGAGCGCAGGCACACCTTTCTTTGAGAAGTAGTGCCGACTGGGCATCTGGTACTGGGGCACTGCGACGGACATAAGGTCTCGAAAATCCTCTGTGTCCACCAGGCGGAAAGGCTGCATTTCTGTAGCCAAGAGCTTGCAGATGGTGAAATTCAACCTCTTAGCTTTCTCATGGCTAGGAGGAAATGGTCTTTTACTTGTCCACATCTGAGGGACCGAGGGCTGGCTATTGTGCTTAGACGGGGTTGATAAGGGTGTCCCCGGCAAACTGCCGGTCTGTGAGGAAGATGCAGGCGGACATGTTAGGTTGCCTTGATCCAAAGGTGGTGCTATCGATGTCGGACAGCGCTCAACACCAGCTGGTGTTACCACCTCCAAAGAAAATGATGACCTGCCAATCACGCTGGCTATTGCGGGTAAAGAGGTGGCAGGTCTGCGCCCCAAAACAGGTGTGACTGCTGTCCCCCCAGTCACAGAGGATGAAGAGGCCGCGGATGCACAAGATATGGCAGACGGTGGTTGGCCCGGCCGGCTAGGCCGCATTGTAGCACACTGAGCTTCCCACTGCAACTTATGCTTCATGTCCATGTGCCGGTTCATGCATGAAGTACTCAAACTATGTATTTTTTGGCCTCTACTTAGCTTTTGCTGACAAATGTTACAGATAACACGAGTTGGGTCATCTTTATCGATCTGAAAAAATGCCCAGGCTATGCAAGGCTTAGCACCCATGCGACCTGAAGAGCCACCACGACTTGTGGTGAGAGGCAGAGTTGTGTTTGAGGATGCAGTTGTTGACGTGCTTCCAGTACTACGTCTCTGTCCAGGAAGGCGCAACCTGACCTCGTCGTCACTAGCATCTTCCTCCACCTCCTCTGCTGACCTCATCTCTTGGCTGACTGTGGGTTGACAGTAAGTGGGATCTCCAACCTCATCATCATCACCCTGTGCGTTATCACACCAGTCGTCCTCAGAGCCAACCTGTTCCTGCCCTGACAAAAAACTAAAGTTGTCGCTCCAATCAGGTATTTGAGTCTCATCATCATCTTCCTCATTGTCTCCACCAACAGGAGTTACAGTTTGGGAATGAGGGTCTACATTATGGTCAGAACCTTCTGCGTCTGGTCCTGGATCCGACTCATAAAGATTCTGGGCATCAGTGCAGATCATTTCCTCGTCTGGATTCACAGAAGCGCTGGAGTCGACCTCTGATTCCCAGGCTATAGTATGAGTAAACAGCTCTGCAGACTCAACCATCTGTTCTACCTCATACTCAGACGGGCAGCTGGAGATTTGGGAGCTGTGAGGAAGCAAGTGCGATTTGGGTGTCACCTTTGAGGACTGGAGTATTTGTGATGTTGAAGTTGATGTGGAGGAGAGCCCACTTAAAGGAGCACTTGATATCCGTTGAAGCACCTGCTGTTTTTGTGCCTCATCTGGAATTTGTAGCGATTGGCGTGGCCGTAAGAAAGGGATCTTATCACATTGTCCGCTAAAAGAAGTAGACATTTTAGTTTGGCTGGAAGATGGTCTTTCTTCTGCAGATGTTACTGTTGCTTTAACACCTACCCCACGGACACAACCTTTTTTCCCCTTCCCAACACGCCTATTCCCCTTTCCACCAGCAGCAGGCCTTTTTCCACTTATTTTGGTGGTTAACTAATTCACAACTCTGGAGTTGTTTGCACAAAAAAACAATGGATGGGAACCGAGCAGAGCTGAGTGGCCAAACTGTGGTATTAGGCCAAAACTATTGGCTGGGTTAGATGCAGAAAAAAATTATATTCAATTTGCAACCTGATGGAGGTCAGTATAGATGGACTAATAGAACAAGTCCCACACACAGCTAGAAGCCCAAATATTTTTTCAGAGGTAGATGCAGAAAAAAATTGTATTCAGTTTGCAACCTGATGGAGGTCAGTATAGATGGACTAATAGAACAAGTCCTACACACAGCTAGAAGCCCAAATATTTTTTCAGAGGTAGATGCAGAAAAAAATTATATTCAGTTTGCAACCTGATGGAGGTCAGTATAGATGGACTAATAGAACAAGTCCCACACACAGCTAGAAGCCCAAATCTTTTTTCAGAGGTAGATTCAGAAAAAAAATATATTCAGTTTGCAACCTGATGGAGGTCAGTATAGATGGACTAATAGAGAGAGTCCCACACACTGCTAGAAGGCCAAATATTTTTTTCAGAGCTAGATGCAGACAAAAAATTATTTTGAATTTGCAACCTGATGGAGGTCAGTATAGGTGGACTAATAGAACAAGTCCCACACACTGCTAGAAGGCCAAATATTTTTTCAGAGCTAGATGCAGAAAAAAATTATATTCAGTTTGCAACCTGATGGAGGTCAGTATAGTTGGACTAATAGAACAAGTCCCACACACAGCTAGAAGCCCAAATATTTTTTCAGAGGTAGATGCAGAAAAATATTATATTCAGTTTGCAACCTGATGGAGGTCTGTATAGATGGATTAATAGAACAAGTCCCACACACAGCTAGAAGCCCAATATTTTTTCAGAGGTAGATGCAGAAAAAAAATATATTCAGTTTGCAACCTGATGGAGGTCAGTATAGATGGACTAATAGAGAAAGTCCCACACACTGCTAGAAGGCCAAATATTTTTTCAGAGCTAGATGGAGACAAAAAATTATTTTTAATTTGCAACCTGATGGAGGTCAGTATAGATGGACTAATAGAGAAAGTACCACACACTGCTAGATTGCCAAATATTTTTTCAGAGCTAGATGCAGATATAAATTATTTTTAATTTGCAACCTGATGGAGGTCAGTTTAGATGGACTAATAGAGAAAGTCCCACACACTGCTAGAAGGCCAAATATTTTTTCAGAGCTAGATGCAGAAAAAAATTATATTCAGTTTGCAACCTGATGGAGGTCAGTATAGATGGACTAATATAACAAGTCCCACACACAGCTAGAAGGCCAAATATTTTTTCAGAGCTAGATGCAGACAAAAAATTATTTTGAATTTGCAACCTGATGGAGGTCAGTATAGATGGACTAATAGAGAAAGTCCCACACACTGCTAGAAGGCCAAATATTTTTTCAGAGCTAGATGCAGACAAAAAATTATTTTGAATTTGCAACCTGATGGAGGTCAGTATAGATGGACTAATAGAGAAAGTCCCACACACTGCTAGAAGGCCAAATATTTTTTCAGAGCTAGATGCAGATATAAATTATTTTTAATTTGCAACCTGATGGAGGTCAGTTTAGATGGACTAATAGAGAAAGTCCCACACACTGCTAGAAGGCCACATATTTTTTCAGAGCTAGATGCAGAAAAAAATTATATTCAGTTTGCAACCTGATGGAGGTCAGTATAGATGGACTAATAGAACAAGTCCCACACACAGCTAGAAGGCCAAATATTTTTTCAGAGGTAGATGCAGATAAAAATTATTTTTAATTTGCAGCCTGATGGAGGTCAGTATAGATGGACTAATAGAGAAAGTCCCACACACTGCTAGAAGGCCAAATATTTTTTCAGAGCTAGATGCAGACAAAAAATTATTTTGAATTTGCAACCTGATGGAGGTCAGTATAGATGGACTAATAGAGAAAGTCCCACACACTGCTAGAAGGCCAAATATTTTTTCAGAGCTAGATGCAGATAAAAAATTTTTTTCATTTGCAACCTGATGGAGGTCAGTATAGATGGACTAATAGAGAAAGTCCCACACACTGCTAGAAGGCCAAATATTTTTTCAGAGCTAGATGCAGAAAACAATTATATTCAGTTTGCAACCTGATGGAGGTCAGTATAGATGGACTAATAGAACAAGTCCCACACACAGCTAGAAGCCCAAATATTTTTTCAGAGGTAGATGCAGATAAAAATTATTTTTAATTTGCAACCTGATGGAGGTCAGTATAGATGGACTAATAGAGAAAGTCCCACACACTGCTAGAAGGCCAAATATTTTTTCAGAGCTAGATGCAGACAAAAAATTATTTTGAATTTGCAGCGTGATGGAGGTCAGTATAGATGGACTAATAGAACAAGTCCCACACACTGCTAGAAGGCCAAATATTTTTTCAGAGCTAGATGCAGAAAAAAATTATATTCAGCTTGCAACCTGATGGAGGTCAGTATAGATGGACTAATAGAACAAGTCCCACACACTGCTAGAAGCCCAAATATTTTTTCAGAGCTAGATGCAGAAAAAAATTATATTCAATTTGCAACCTGATGGAGGTCAGTATAGATGGACTAATAGAATGATGCTATGCCCAAAAGATTTTACTTCACTAGGTGCAGTAAAAAAATTGGTATTCTATACACAGGTGGTATATCTTGCAACACAGATAGGCTACTCCACTGACTAACACACTCTGCAATAGGCCAAAAAGGATTAGCTTTGCTAGATTCAGCCAAATGCTGTGAAAAAAACTTGCACAGCACTGGCACAGACCTGCCTGGCAAAAACTGATAGGAACTGATGTAACCTAGTCCTGAAAAGGACTGCAATTACAATTAGTCTTTACTCCCACAATCTATCTATTTAAGAGCACAGACCTGCCTGATAAAAGTCGTAGGAAATGCTGTAACCTAGTCCTTAAAAGGACTGTAATCACAACTATTCCCTACTTCCAAGCTATCTGTAGATTTGTGCGAAAATTGGCTTGAAATTAACAAGGTATAGCGCACACAGCAACAGCGGTGCCGTCTAACACGCAGCTGCAGCAGTGAGAAAATGGTGGCGACGGGGAAAATGGCTTGGTCTTATAGGGCAAGGACATGTGACATACACTGCCAATGACACATGCCCTTGCTTGTGTGAAAAAAAGCACTTCGCTCCGTGTGTGCGCTGCTGATAGGCTGACAGATTGCACCTCCCCACTGTAAATGCGGGAAAGAGAAAAAAAATGGAGATCTTCATTATTCCTGCAGAGATCCATCCCCTGCCCCTCCCCCCGCCCCGCTGTACACTCAAACTGCGTATTAACATTAATTTTCATCATTACTGAGAAAAAATCCAGTTATGATTTTGGTGCACGAACAGTTATCGAACATAACCTCGAACAGCCGAATTTTTCTCAAATCGTTCGTGTTCGCCGAACGGCTCGAACACCGCCCAAAACAGCTCGAATTTGAGATTGGAGAACAGTTCGAGTCGAACAACGCTCATCTCTAAACTTGATGTTAAATTCATCCATTGGTTTTATAAATTACTCTTTTGAAAGCTGAAACCCTCCCAAATTTGGTTTAGGTTAAGAAAATAAATTGGCATCAATGTTGAAATATTGATAATTTAATGAACACAGAATGGTCAGATTTTGGCAAGACAAAAGTTTTGTCGCCTCGTCATATAATGCACTTGTAAGAGGGTGACCAGGATCTGGTCATGCACCTTGTCTGTATATATACACATAACACTAGATCCTGTCTTAAATGTAAACATGTGTTATTATCAATTGCCTGATGTGTTAGTTATAGGGTCAGTATAGGTTAGTGCAGATAGGGTACTAGAATAGGAGGAGATTAGGCTAAGGGGGGCACTATAGCTTAAAGTAGATATAGTTGCAGGTTAGGAAAGAGTTAAGGGGATTGGGAGCTGCTCAATGTGGGAGGAGCAGATTCAGTGAAGCACAGACATTTCCTGGTTGCAGGCAGTTCTAGAGGAAGAGATAGAGATGTAAGGTGATAACAGTTGGTGGTCCAGGGGGCACCTTTGGCACAATCTGTCCAGCAGAAAAGGACCCGTATTTAGATATTCTGATACAGACATTTCCGAACGTTCGGGACCTACGGTCCACAGGATTCACAGTGAGGTGTGTGTCCATAAGCCTTCATTGAAGGGGAAGTCGGACGGGAAATAGTCAGTACGGGATTCTTAAAACTGCGAGGGTCTTACAGACCAGGAACGTCCGCTATGGAAGGGACAGCTCAGGACAAACGGACAGTGAACATCTATACGTGCGGTGTATCAAACAGTAACCCTGGAAAAGTATGTGATCAATGCTGTATGCTGTGTGAAGATGATTACAAGTGTTCTAGTAAAGTTCTTTTTTATAAAACGGAATGGAAGTCCCTAAATGTGTGTGCGGCGGTTCCTGAGGTGAAAGAACCGAAGACGACAGAGAGCTGCAATCAAAATGTGAGTGTTCTGCACCACACACACAACACAGGAGATTTGGGACATTTATCTTTGCCATGGGACCAGGGTATGGGAACACATCAGCCCCTCACCGTAACTACTACCTTGGGTCTCTTACACACCCAATCCTAGTTTACATCCTGAACAGTGCTCAGTAAATGATCAGTTAATTAGTGGGTGTGTATAAAAAGAAACCCAGCACCCCAGACCTTCACTTGAACTGCAACTTGAGCTCTGACAACAAGCCAAAAATCCACCCTGCGACCAAACCCTTGATTATCAAGAGGCTGAAGACCATATCCACTGCAGACGTGGCTGGCACCTTTAATATGTCTCAGAGCCAAGTACAAAGAATTTAAAAAAAGATTTGAAGAGACTGGAGATGTGTTTGACAAGCCCAGGTCCGGCAGCCCCCTCAAGACAACTGCTCAGGAGGAACGTTTGTTGGTTAGAAAATCCAAAGCAAGACCCTCTTCCACTGCAGCAGAGCTCCAACAAGCCTGGTCACCTCAAGTCCCTGTGTCAACTAGAACAGTTTGTAGGATTCTGTCTCGAAATGGCCTCCATGGTCGAATCAGTGCCCAGAAGCCAGCACTAAACAAAAGGCAAACAAAAAAACGTGTGGCATTTGCAAAGTCCCACAGCCTGCTAAACAGATGGACGGTGGAAAAGTGGCAGAAGGTGGATTTCTCTGATGAATCTTCAGTGGAATTACACCGCAGTCGCAAATACTGCAGGAGACCTACTGGAGCCCGTATGGATGCAAAATACACCCAGAAAACAGTTACATTTGGTGGTGGAAAGATCATGGTCTGGGGTTACATTCAGTATGGGGGTGTGCGAAACATTTGCAAGGTGGAAGGCAATATCAATAGCCTAAAATATCAAGAAGTATTAGCTACCTCTTACATTCCAAATCATAAAAGGGGTCAAATTCTGCAGCAGGATGGTGCTCCATCTCATACATCCATCTCTACAACAAAGTTCCTCCAGGCAAAAAAGATCAAGGTGCTCAAGTACTGGCCAACCCAGTCACCAGACATGAACATCATTGAGCATGTTTGGGGTTGGTTTAAAAGAGGAAGCTTGGAAGACAAAACCAAAGAATCTAGATGAACTCTGGGAGGCATGTAAGACTGCATTCTCTGCTATTCCTGATAACTTCATTAATAAATTGTATGAATCATTGTTGAACCGCATGGATGCAGTCATTCAAGCTCATGGAAGTCACACAAAATATTAAATATGACTCTAATAACAGCACAACTTCATTCACCAATGTTATGCAACATATATTTGTATTTTAAGATAATTATTTGTTTGAATATCACATTACTTTCTGTGGGCGACAAAACTTTTGTCTTGCCAAAATCGGACCATTCTGTGTTCATTAAATGATCAATATTTCAGCATTGATGCCAATTTATTTTCTTAACCTAAACCAAATTTGGGAGGGTTTCAGCTTTCAAAAGAGTAATTTATAAAACCAATGGATGAATTTAACGTCAGGTTATAAGCTTTCATTTACATAACATGGATAAGCAATATAGCTTCTGTCAGGGAGTGTAGTAGAGAGTACCTGTCACAAGGTAAAAAGTGGCCAGTATTTTTTTTAATGTTATTTCTCCTACTCCCCTTAGTATTTTATTTTTTAAAAATCCGCCATGCATTTCCAGAGATATGGACCTTTTTTTAGAGCTAATTCTTATGATCTTTACCTAGGGAGCGTGACTTACAGCGTAAAAATATAGAGCTCTCTAAAGTCACACCCCCAAAAATCCTGTGGGTACCACAACCTTGGTGAAGACGATAACAATTAGCAATAAACAGAAAGTTTTATATCTCTGGAACTGAATGAATAAGCAAAAATCGGCATACTCAGGGGAGCAGAGGAAAGAAAATAAGAGCAAAATCTGGCCACCTTTGACCTGGTGACAGATCCTCTAAGTATAACTCATCTTTACATAGAAATGAAGAAATGAAATGCAAAATGTTGAATCACACTATAATTAATGGGTATTTCTTTTCACAAGAAATAATAATAAGTTATATAATTTTCAAGTATACTTTTTGTGTGACTACTTGTTCTCAAGATTTTGGCTTGCAGGTATTCAACATCAGGGGTGTTGCTAGGCACTTAGATCCGGGGCATCATCCTGTTGCACTGAACCTCCTGAAGGCAACTTTTTCTGACAGACTCAACAGTGCTGCCTTTCCTAACTCCTCTCCTGCACTTGCGAGTACAATAACATAGATGTGATCGCTACTGCATGTGTGTGTATTCCACTCAGGAAGGGAGCTAGGGCAAAGTCACGAGCATCCGGTTCTGCTACAGTCAGCATTCTGCTCCGATTGCTGCTGTCACCCGACATTGTAGAGACTCCGTCAATAGGCTGGAGCCTCCTGCAAGGCATAATACTGTCTCTAGAGAAGAAGTCTCCTCTGCTGGGCTACAGGTTTTGCTCCATTGCTCCTCACCAACTGTAAGTGCATATGTAATTTGTTTAATGTGTTTTAATTTTTATAATAGAGGGAAGCCCGGTGGCTCAGTGGTTAGCACTATAGCCTTGCAGCTCTGGGGTCCTGGGTTTAAATCTCACCAAGGACAACATCTGCAAGGAGTTTGTATGTTCTCTCCGTGTTTGCGTGGGTTTCCTCCAGGTTCTCCGGTTTCTTCCCACACTCCAAAGACATACTGATAGGGAATGTAGATTGTGAGCCCCAATGAGGACAGTGGCAATATTGTCTGTGAAGCGCTGTGGAATTAATGGCACTATATAAGTGAGTAAAATAGAAGGAAATAAATAAAAAAATAATATATTTACTATATGTGTCCATACACACTGAATAAGTAGCATCTGTATATATCAGTGTGTACATATATAGATATATCTACATATATGTATAAAAATATGTCTATATACACTGCTCAAAAAAATAAAGGGAGCACTCAAATAACACATCCTAGATCTGAATGAATGAAATATTCTCATTGAATACTTTGTTCTGTACAAAGTTGAATGTGCTGACAACAAAAATCATCAATGAAAATCAAATTTATTAACCAATAGAGGCCTGGATTTGGAGTCACCCCCAAAATTAAAGTGGAAAAACACACTACAGGCTGATCCAACTTTCATGTAATTTCCTTAAAACAAGTCCTCCCTACAATGCCTGTGCATGCTCCTGATGAGGTTGCGGATGGTCTCCTGTGGGATCTCCTCCCAGACCTGGACTAAAGCATCCGCCAACTCCTGGACAGTCTGTGGTGCAACGTGACGTTGGTGGATGGAGCGAGACATGTTGTCCCAGATGTGCTCAATCAGATTTAGGTCTGGGGAGCGGGCGGGCCAGTCCATAGCTTCAATGCCTTCATCTTGCAGGAACTGATGACACACTCCAGCCACATGAGGTCTGCCATTGTCCTGCATTAGGAGGAACCCAGGGCCAACCGCACCAGCATATGGTCTCACAAGGGGTCTGAGGATCTCATCTTGGTACCTAATGGCAGTCAGGCTACCTCTAGCGAGCACATGTGAGCTGTGCGGCCCTCCAAAGAAATGCCACCCCACACCATTACTGACCCACTGCTAAACCGGTCATGCTGAAGGATGTTGCAGGCAGCAGATCGCTCTCCACAGTGTCTCCAGACTCTGTCACGTCTGCCACATGTGCTCAGTGTGACTTTGCCAATCCTGGCGTTCTGTGGCTAATGCCAAGCGTCCTGCACGGTGTTGGGCTGTGATCACAACCCCCATCTGTGGACGTCGGGCCCTCATACCACCCTTATGGAGTCGGTTTCTAACCATTTGTGGCCTGCAGGAGGTCATTTTGAAGGGTTCTGGCAGTGCTTCTCCTGTTCCTCCTTACACAAAGGCGGAGGTAGCAGTCCTGCTGCTGGGTTCTTGCCCTCCTACTGCCCCCTCCATGTCTCCTGGTGTACTGGCCTGTCTCCTGGTAGCGCTTCCAGCCTCTGGACACTACGCTGACAGACACAGCAAACCTTCTTGCCACAGCTCGCATTGATGTGCCATCCTGGATGAGCTGCACTACCTGAACAACTTCTGTGGGTTGTAGAGTCCGTCTCATGCTACCACGAGTGTGGAAGCACAACCAGCATTCAAAAGTGACCAAAACATCAACCAGAAAGCATTGGTACTGAGATGTGGTCTGTGGTACCCACTTGCAGAACCACTCCTTTATTGAGTGTGTCTTGATAATTGCCAATAATTTCCATCTATTGTCTATTCCATTTGCACAACAGCATGTGAAATTGATTGTCAATCAGTGTAGCTTCCTAAGTGGACAGTTTGATTTTACAAAAGTTTGATTTACTTGGAGTTATATTCTGTTGTTTAAGTGTTCCCTTTATTTTTTGAGCAATGTATATACAGGTAGTGGGTGAAATAAATATTGAACACGTCACCAATTTTCTAAGTAAATATATTTGTAAAGGTGTTTTTGATATGAAATTCTCACCAGATCTCTGTAACAACCCATCCAATCCACACAGGCAAAGAAATCAAACCATTGATGTTCATTAATTAATTTATGTGTAATAATGAGAAATGACACATGGAAAAAGTATTGAACACGCTTACTGAAATGTAATTAATATTTCATACAAAAACCTTTGTTGGTGATGACAGCTTCAAAACAACTCCTGTATGGAGAAACTAGTCACATGCATTGCTCAGGTGTGATTATTGGCCCATCCTTCCACACAAACACACTTCATTTGTGTGTGTGTGAAATAATACATACAGTTGAAACCAGAAGTTTACATACACTATATAAAAAGACAAATATGCATGTTTTTCTCAATATCTGACATGAATTCAGAGTAAACCTTTCCCGTTTTTGGTCAATTAGGATTACCATAATTTTTAATATTTGCCAAATGCCAGAATAATGAGTGAGAGAGAATGTTTTAAGACATTTTTATTACTTACTGCAAAGTCAAAAGTTTTACATACATTTCATTAGTGTTTGGTACCATTGCCCTTAAACTGAATGACTTGGGTGAAACGTTTGGGATATCCTTCCACAAGCTTCTCATAATAGTTGGTTGGAATTTGGACCCATTCCGCCTGACAAAACTGGTGTAACTGATCCAGGTTTGTAGGTCGCCTTGCTCGCAACTGCCTTTTCCGCTTTGCCCATACATTTTCAATAGGATTGAGATCATGGCTTTGGTATGGCCTCTCCAAAACATTGACTTTGTTATCCTTAAGCCACTTTGTTACCATTTTGGCAGTATGCTTCGGATCATTATCCATTTGGAAGACCCATTTCCGCCCAAGCTTTAACTTCCTGGCTGATGTCTTGAGATGTTGCTTCAGTATTGTAAAAGCTACAATCAGCCAGACTCTGAACTGCAAAAGCATTTAAAAGGAACCTGTCCACAGATTCCCAAAGTAGCATCATCACAGCAAAGTAACTGTAATGACAATTTTTTCCATACTTTTATATGCCAATGGATTACGAGACAACGGAGACATGGACTTATGTCTAAGTTGTCTTGTAATTCATTGGCAAATTTTTATGCAAATGAGCTCACAAGTGCAGAGGCATCGGCTGCACTTACAGCTCTCTGGCTTCTCCAGATTCTTTCTTTTTCCAGCGCTCGCCTCCTGCCACTGATTGACAGCTGACTCTTGTCTGTGACCTGCTCTGCCAGGTGACATCTCTCTAGAATGCACCGTTATTCCCTGGGGTGGCACAGTAACTCTCTGATCAAGTTGCAAAAGCTGGAATATTCATTTGCGCAGGCACTGCCCCAGGAAAAAAACTGTGCGTGCACGAGATCTCCGGAGGGGGAGCATATCACAGAGACTGACATCTTGCAGATAGATAATCTGGCTCTAGCAACATCATCAGGATATTACATGTGTTGCCCCTTTGAACAATGGCACCTGTGTGAGATATCTGCCTGACAATAGAGACACGAATGTCAAATATAAAGGCATGGGAGTAATCATAATTATGGGTAAAATAATGTGATGACATTACTTTGGGGTCTAAAAACCTGCTGACAAGTTCCCTTTAAATAAAAAAAAATAATGCTCGGTCTTGAAATATGTCCATGGAAAGTAAGTGAAAAACTCCATTGTACATTTTCATGACTTTCCAAAGACTCCACGGAGACTGCAGATATCTAAAGTGGCAGATCTTACGTCGTAGCTTTGCACTGTATAAGGGAAGGTGGGTCATGGGACACCAAGTTGGTGGGAGTATCTGTGTGTGGATCCACACCTACCATACATCTGTGGAGCAAAGCTCAAGATCACTCTACTGTCCCCATGAAACAATATCTTGTATTGCATGAATTTCCTTGAATTCACAGACCTATACTTCAGTGTATATGTGAAGCTTCCAGTTTAATGAGGGAGACTCTACCCCCCTCCAAGAATTGTTACATCATCCTAGAAAAGGCAGATTCTTAATTGTTCTTTCCCAAACACATGGCCTAGAAAGACTGATCAGTTAGATTATTTAGGTAGTGTTTTTATTTAACTTACATCAAAGGGAAATAGATTATTTAAAATTAAACATATATACAATGTTATCGGGAAGTTCCTTCTGCAATACATGTACAGTGTAGCAATGTACAGATGTGTTGTTTGGAGAAAAAAACAAGTCATCTCATTTAAAATATGAATTGTCCTCTTTGGATGCTTCCTTGAATGCATTTTATACTTGATATATTTCTTTTTGCTATGTAAATCCGTGCAGGCATTCCTTAACTGTGTGATTTGAAATAACATTCATAATTGTGGCCGGTCTGGTATAAATTAAAGCCAGTAAGAATTGACACAAAGTGACAAACGAGGCTCATTCTTGTGATATTGAGTCATCTGCTCTACAAATCTCAAACTGGCTTCTTAGTGGTAATGATGACTAAATGTATGTGTGTAATGCAATATTATTAATGGAAATGAAACCTGTGTTTAGTATGAGCACGGCCCATCTGGCAAGGCAGCTGCATAGATTACACAACTATTGTAGATACTACACGGGAACTACTTCCCCGCAGATATACAGTATATTTAAAAAAAAATACATTTCCCTTGATTTCATCTGACCTTTCTTCTTTACTGGATTTCCTGTAAGTCAGTGGAAAGCACCTACACCAATATCACAAACAGGACCTTTTACCAGCACAATGATGAGAACATTTTCTGTATTTCATTTGGCTAAATTATTAATTTCTATATATATAAAACATTTACTGTATATTATGTGACTTTGTTATAGTATATAAATTAATATCTAGGCATATAAAACCCATCCTTCAAGTAAAAAGATGTATTCAAGCAACATGTAGCAGACTTGACATTTATTTCCTGTTGATTTATAGCGCCAACGTATTCTACAGTGATGTACAAGGAGATCGTCATAACTCACATTAAAAGGAATTTGTTACCAGGTTTTTGCTATGTGATCTAAGGTAAATATGATGCAGGGGCTGAGATCCTGATTCCATCAATGTGTCACTTGCTGGGCAGCATTCTGTCATTTTGATACAATCACTGTTTTCTCACCTGCAGATCTCTGAAGGCTGAGCCCTGTATAACCCTGCCCACACCACTGATTGGAAGATTTCTGTGTACACTGTACATTGACACAAAGCTGCTAATCAGTGGTGGAGGCTGGATTACACAAAGAAGTTGACTAGGAGGCGCAAGACATGTAGGCTTGTAGTAATAATCTCCTGCTAATAAAACACTGGTTTTATTGAAGAAACAACACACTGCCTAGTAAATGATACATCGCTAGAATCAGGGTCTCAGTCTCTATATCATGATGCTCTCAGATTACATAGCAAAAACCTGCTGACAGATTCCCTTTAATATCTCTACCTCTCTTTACCTAAGAGCAAAACCTGATAATAACAATTACAATGTATCTGAAAACTCCTATTGGTCATAGGTGCAAAAAAGTATGTTCAAATATTTTTGGAAAAAATAATGTGCAATGACTGAGAAGTCAAGATTTAGACAAAAAGTAATATTAATAATTTAGATATTTTAGTTTAGACAGGTTATTATCAGGTATCCACTGTATAGGTGATAATTGTTGTGGGTCTGACTGCTGTCTGTGGGTTTGATTGCATCTTAGAAGTACAGTAGCTGAAAATAGCAGCTGGTCAATCGTATCTCACTGGCTCGTCAATAGTGTTGAGCCACCCCCGTAGTGTTTGGGTTCGGTTCGGTTCGTCGAACACCGGGATGTTCGTGGAACTGTTCGTCGAACACCTTAGAACACCGTCAAACACCGTCGAACACCGTTAAAACCAATGACAGGCAAACAAAAACACATAGAAACACATAGAAAACACCTGCAAAGGTGTCCAAAAGCTGACAAACTGCTCAGAAGACACTCTCTTTAAAAAAGCCGGCCGGCAATTCAGCATCGGTACCCGACAATTTAGAACAGAAAGAATAGAGCATCACACATAGATTAGATAGATATTATATATGTGATTGACATGTTTCTAAGTACAGTGATAGTGTTGATTACTGTACTTGTCATTTAGTGTTAAAATAAAGGATTTATTAAAAAAAAAATTGGCGTGTGGTTCCCCTTAATTTTAGTCTCTAGCGGAGGTTAAGCAGACGGCTGGGGCAGATGTTTGAAGCCTGGGAAGGGGATAATACCCACAGAGCTTCCCAGGCTACTAATATCAGCCCCCAGCTGAATACCTAGCCTTTAATAGCTATTAAAATGGGGGATCCAAAAAAAAATGACTTGGGGTCCCCCCAATTTTAATAGCTAGCAAAGGCTAGGCAAACAGCTGGGGGCTGATATTAATAGCCCAGGAAGGGTGCCATGAATATTGGCCCCCTCCGAGGCTAGAAACACCAGCCGTCAGCTGCCCCAGAAATGGCGAATCCATAGGATGCGCCAATTCTGGCACTTAGCCTCGCTCTTCCCACTGCCCTGTAGCGGTGGCAGTGGGGTAATAGGGCTGGGGTTGATGTCAGCTTATAATGCCAGCTGACATCAAGCACAGGTTAGTAATGGAGAGGCGTCTATAAAACACCCCCATTACTAACCCCATAGTCTAAGTTAAAAAAAACACAAACACCCAGAATAAAGTACTTTAATTGAAATAAACACAAAATTCTTTAATGTTCTAAATTAAACCATACTTACTGTCACGCTCATTCCAGTTGAAGCCAATGTCTTCTGCAATAAAAGTAAAATAATAAACCAACCTCATTCTTACCTTTCCATGGTTCCCAGGATGGCTTCAGCTTTGCTACATTCACATGACAGGCTGGATCGCAGCCGAAAGCTGCCATCCAGCTTGCCATGCCGCAGACACTGAGAAGCGCAGGCATGCTTGCGCTCCTCAGTGTCTCGCTGTGACGGTATCAAGATGAGTCGAGTTCATGTCCAATGAACTCAGCTCACCTCATGCACGTCACTGACAGCGTGGGAGAATTCTCCTGCGCTCACCGCATGCGCAGGAGAATTCTCTCATGCTCACCGCATGCGCAGGAGAATTCTCCCACGCTGTCAGTGACATGCATGAGGTGAGCTGAGTTCATTGGACATGAACTCGGCTCATCTTGATGCCGTCACAGCGAGACACTGAGGAGCGCAAGCATGCCTGCGCTTCTCAGTGTCTGCGGCATGGCAAGCTGGATGGCAGCTTTCGGCTGCGATCCAGCCTGTCATGTGAATGTAGCAGAGCTGAAGCCGTCCTGGGAACCATGGAAAGGTAAGGATGAGGTTGCTTTATTATTTTACTTTTATTGCAGAAGACATTGGCTTCAGCTGGAATGGGCGTGACGGTAAGTATGGTTTAATTTAGAACATTAAAGAATTGTGTGTTTATTTCAATTAAAGGACTTTATTCTGGGTGTTTGTGTTTTTTTTAACTTAGACTATGGGGTTAGTAATGGGGGTGTCTTATAGACGCCTCTCCATTACTAACCTGGGCTTGATGTCAGCTGGCATTATAAGCTGACATCAACCCCAGCCCTATTACAACACTGCCACCGCTACAGGGCAGTGGGAAGAGCGAGGCTAAGTGCCAGAAATGGCGCATCCTATGGATGCGCCATTTCTGGGGCGGCTGACAGCTGGTGTTTCTAGCCTGGGAGGGGGCCAATATTCATCGCACCCTTCCTGGGCTATTAATATCAGCCCCCAGCTGTCTGCCTAGCCTTTGCTAGCTATTAAAATAGGGGGGACCCCACGTCATTTTTTTTTTTTGGGTCCCCCATTTTAATAGCTAGTAAAGGCTAGGTATTCAGCTGGGGGTTGATATTAGTAGCCTGGGAAGCTCTGTGGGTATTACCCCCTTCCCAGGCTTCAAACATCTGCCCCAGCCGTCTGCTTAACCTCCGCTAGAGACTAAAATTACGGGGAACCCCATGCCAATTTTTTTTTTAATAAATCCTTTATTTTAACACTAAATGACAAGTGCAGTAATCAACACTATCACTGTACTTATTATATATGTGACTGACATGTTTTTATCTATCTAATCTCTGTGTGCTGCTCTATTCTTTCTGTTCTAAATTGTCGGGTACCGATGCTGAATTGCCGGCCGGCTTTTTTAAAGAGACGGGTGCATGAAAACACTATTATTTTTTTTAAATAAATTGTTTAACACTAAATGACAAGTACAATAACCAACACTGTCACTGTACTTCTTATATATGTGACTGATATGTTTCTATCTATCTAATCTATGTGTGATGCTCGATTCTTTCTGTTCTAAATTGTCGGGTAGCGGTGTATGCCGCTGCTGAATTGCCGGCTTTTCATGTTTCACTGTGAGCACTGTTCCCATCGATTTGGGCAATCACTGTAATGCCACAACCACCATGGCTGTGGCATTACAGTGAGTGGCAGACAATCCCTGCATGATGTGAAAAAATCCAGTTACGCTTTTGGTGCATGAACAGTTATCGAACATAACCTCGAACAGCCGAATTTTTTGCAAATCGTTCGCGTTCATCGACCGACTCGAACACCACCCAAAACAGCTCGAATTTGAGATTGGCGAACAGTTCTGGTCGAACACCACTCATCTCTACTCGTCAATTCAATACACTGTGTATAGATCCGCAGGGTGAATCAAATGAAATACTCTTTTATGTTTTTATAGAAACTTTTTTTCAGGTATGTTTCATAGATAATAAATTGTGGTATGTATTTAGTAGCATTTATATTCATAGCAAAAAAGGTTTAATGCTTTCTGTCACTCCTGATAAGCAAGAAACTATTCCCAAAGGCAGAAGCATACAAATAGATAGATAGATAGATAGATAGATAGATAGATAGATAGATAGATAGATAGATAGATAGCAGGGGCGTACCGTCCATAGAGGCAACCCACGCAGCTGCTATGGGGCCCGTGAGACAGGGGGCCCGATGTGAAACAGCATCGGACTCCTCCATCCCCCATCACAATTTCAACAGTATCTGCATCCTTAGGATGCAGATACTGTTGAAAGCAACCAAGCTCGTTCACAACCACCGGAGGATTTGGTGGCCTGGAGTCGGGAGAAGGACCCACCTCTTCACCTCTGGCTGCACTGTGTGATTGCGCAGAGGATAACTCTCTGCTGTCTGCTCTGCTCTGTTTAGAGCAGGAGAGGAGGCTCAGCCCACCAGCTCTGGCTTCCAGCAGAGCAGAGTGGAGAGGCTGCTTACAGCATGGCCCCTGCTCAGTATATTAGAGCTCTGCTCTCTCCCCCTCCTGCGATGCAATTACAGCAAGAGAGGAGGGAGCTCTTCAGTCGGGCCCCAGGAGGAGGGGAGGCTGCACCACAGAAGATGGAAGTACAGGCAACAGGAAGAAGAAGCTGACAAGTGAGGGCCCCGCTGCTGTTCATGGCAGCATGCATCATGTGAAAGGTAAGTGCGTGTGTAATGTGTGTGTCTAATATGTTTCTCAGGGTATGTGTTAGAACCCTCCTGTTTGTTTTTTCCATCTTGTGTTTTGCGGTCACGTGACCATCTGCCTTTATATTCCAGCTCCACCTTTTTGGCTGTGCTGGACTTCAGTGTTGTTTGACTGTTTTGCTAGCCAGGTGCTTTGGTGCCTATCTCTCAGTTCGCTTGGTCCCTTGGGACCTCTAGTACCTTTTTGTCAGTTTATCTTTTGTTTTTCTGCAACAACTTTCTCTGTTCAGGAGGTGTCCCTTTTTGTTCCAATCCTTAGTTCTTTTAGGGACCCCTTCCCTTTACTCTATAGGTCTTCGTTCAGACTAGCCTAGGACTAAGGCGGATCTGTTCATTAGGAACAGGCGGCCCACTACATTGTAGGGATTCAGCTTAGTCTTACTGTAGGGAAAGCTTTCCCCTTCTTTCCTTAGTTCTTTTTGCAGATCATAACAGTAAGTCCAGCCCAAAAAAAAAAATAATAATACGGGGATCAGTATGGCTTCCATCCAGGACTTGGCTCAATGCTTGCAGAGGTTGACTCTGGAGGTGGCCAAGCTCCAGCAACACGTGAGTAGCTGTTCCGGAGTGCATTTTGTGGAACCCAAGGTAGGACTGCCAGATGTTTTTTATGGTAAACAGCAAGATTTTTTTTCCTTTAAAAATGCTTGTTTGTTATATTTTCGTTTGAGACCAAGGTCCTCTGGGAATGAATCACAGCGCATTGGTTTTATTATGTCACTTTTGCGCAATGAACCACAAGGGTGGGCCTTTTCTCTTCAACCTAATGATCCATGTTTGAGGTCAGTAGAAGAGATTTTTTCTGCTATGGGTCTATTATATGATGATCCTGATCGAATATCATCTGCTGAGGCAGAACTCAGGCGTTTGAATCTGGGGTCAGATGATGCTGAGATTTATTGCACACACTTCAGAAGGTGGGCTTCGAAAGTCAGATGGAATGATCCTGCTCTGAAATGTCTATTTCTTGCTGGTTTGAGTGCAAGGGTTAAGGATTTGCTAATTGCATTCCCTGCACCTGAGACACTGCAAGATGCCATGCAATTAGCTGTTCGTGTGGATAGGAGGCTGAGATCTAGGCAGAATGAGGTAAAGACTCCTGTAAAGCCAGGTCCAAGTCCCCAGAAAATCTGCTCAGACGGAGGGAAACCGATGGAGGTTGGGGCGATGTCACTCTCCTCTCAGGAAAGAGACCGAAGGTTCGCCGAGGGATTGTGTCTTTATAGTGGTAAAGTTGACCATTTGATTATGTATTGTGAGCTTCGTTTAAGTAAAAAAAAAAAAAAAGGTCAGGTACACCCGCATAGCTTGTTTACGCTCTTCAGGAGTATTTCTTTCAGGGAGTACTACTTTGCAGGAAAATTTGATTGAATTTCAGGTATTTGTGGATTGTGGTTCAACATTAATGTGATTGATAAAGGGTTTTTGGAAAAGCTTAAATTGAAATCCAAACCTTTGTCATCACCTATTTCTGTGATTGCAATTGATAACACTCCCTTGAAATGTATTACTCACAAGGTTGCTGCATTTCCCCTCACTATCAATGGTCTTCACCTAGAAATTTTGGACTTGGTTGTATTAGATAATTTACCCTCTCCAGTTGTTCTAGGATTGCCTTGGTTAAAACTGCAAAATCCTTTGCTGGACTGGTCTACTAATATGATTAAGTCCTGGAGTCCGAAATGATATGATAAATGTTGTAATGGTCGCATTGCGGCTGTAAGAAAAGGGAATTACCTGTACCTATTCAAGAATTTTGGAGGGTTTTTTCGGAGGAGGAGTCGCAAGTTTTATCTCCTCATAGAGATTATGATTGCGCCATTGAGTTTATTCCGGGAGCCACTCTTCCCAAGAGTCACTTGTTTAATCTAACTATCCCTGAAAGAAAGGCCTTGGAGGAGTACATACAGACTAGCCTGGCTGCTGGTCACATTAGACCTTCTAAGTCGCCTGTGGCAGTTGGATTTTTCTTTGTTAAAAAAATAACGGGGGTTTGCGTCCGTGTCTGGATTTTCGTGAAATTAATAAGATTACCATATGCAATTCCTACCCATTGCCTTTAATTCCTGACTTGTTTAACCAGTTAGTATGGGCCAAGTGGTTCTCTAAGATTGATCTCCAGGGGGCACACAATTTGTTGCGAGTGACGGAGGGTGATGAGTGGAAAACTGCCTTTAACACTCCGGTAGGTCATTTTGAGAATCTGGTGATGCCTTTCGGTCTTACTAATGCACCTGCGTTATTTCAGAACCTTATTAATGACATCTTGAGACCTTTGATTGGTAAGAATGTGGTTGTGTATTTGGATGACATTTTGATTTATTCGCCAGATCTGGAGTCCCATTGGCAGAGTGTACGTGAATTTTTGCAGTTATTGAGTGATAATTCACTCTTTGCTAAGCTGGAGAAATGTGAGTTCGCTGTGCAGAAAATTAGTTTGTTGGGCTACATTGTCTCCAGCGAGGGCTTTGAGATGAACCCAGTGAAGGTTCAGGCTGTGCAGGAATGGCCTAGGCCTATTGGTTTGAAATCTATACAGAGATTTTTGGGTTTTGCAAATTATTACAGGAAATTCATTAAGAATTTTTCTGTAATTGTTAAGCCTCTAACCGATCTCACCAGGAAAGGTGCGAATACGGTCCAATGGACTACAGAGGCCGTTGAAGCGTTTAAGTATCTCAAAGAGAGGTTCAGTTCAGCCCCTATCCTTATGCAGCCTGATGAGACCAAGCCTTTTTTGGTCGAGGTCGATGCTTCGTCGGTGGGGGTCGGAGCAGTTTTGTCTCAGGAGAACAGGGATTGAGTACATCCTTGTGCCTTCTTTTCGAAAAAAATTTCAGAAACCGAATTGAATTATGATGTTGGAAATCAGGAGTTGCTGGCTATTAAACTCGCGTTTGAACATTGGCGTCATTTTTTGGAGGGCGCTAGATTTCCTATTCAGGTTTTCACAGATCATAAGAATTTGATCTATCTGAATGCTGCCAAGCGCTTGAATGCCCTTCAAGCTAGGTGGGCACTTTTTTTTTCTCGGTTTCATTTTTCTGTTACCTATATCCCTGGTACTAAGAATGTTAAAGCCGATGCTTTATCTCGCAGCTTCTCTCCTGCGGTCGGTGCCGAGGAGGAGGAGAACATTTTACAGAAAGGCGTTGTGGTGGCGGCATTGGACTTCATTTTAGAGAATGGGATTCTAAAAGCTCAAGATGATGCTCCAGCTAACACTCCCCATGGGAGGTTGTATGTGCCTAGAACCTTTAGGAGAGACTTGTTTGTGGAGTGTCATGAGTCTCGGTTGGCAGGTCATCCAGGAATTTCTGAGACTAAGAGACTTATCAGTCGCAGTTTTTGGTGGCCTTGATGGCAGAAAGAAGTCATCAAGTGGGTGCGTCAATGTACGGTGTGTGCTAGGTCAAAGGCTTTACATACTCCTTCTGCGGGGTTGCTTTGCCCTGTGAAGGTTCCTAGTGCGCCTTGGACACATCTCACAATGGATTTTATTACTGATCTTCCTGTGTCCGAGGGTTTTACTGTCATCTGGGTGGTGGTGGACCGTTTTAATAAGATGTGTCATTTGGTTCCATTCATTAAGTTGCCCTGCGCCAAGACACTTGCTAAGGCGTCTGTTAGGGAGATTGTCAAGCTTCATTCCCATGGATATTGTTTCTGATAGAGGACCTCAGTTTGTGGCTCGCTTTTGGCGTGCTTTTTGTGACAGGTTGGGAGTCCCTTTGTCATTTTCGTCTGGGTATCATCCTGAGTCTAATGGACAGACTGAAAGAAAGAACCAGGATGTAGAACAGTTTTTGCGGACAATCAAGAGGTGTGGTCTGAGTTTCTGCCTCTCGCAGAATTTGCTCTTAACAATCATACATCCTCCGCAGCTGGGTTCGTTCTCCAAATTGGAGCCGGCGGTGCCGGAGGAGGAGAATTTTTCCGCTGATTTGAAGAGAATTTAGACTAATGTACGTTGCAACCTTCAAGAGGCTAACAAGCAGTCCAAGAAGTATTTTGACAGGAAACAAAAGGAGGTTTTGTTTACTGTGGGTGACATGGTTTGGTTGTCCTCAAGGAACTTGCGATTGAGAATTCCCTCTAAAAAACTGGGTCCTAAGTTTGTGGGTCCATTTAAAGTGCTTCAGGTTGTTAACCCGTCTGCAGTTAGGTTGGATGTTCCTACTTCCTGGAAGATTAATCCTGTGTTTCATGTTTCCTTGTTGAAAAAGGCGGATGTATCTGATAGGGATGCCACTGTCTCAGTTCCACCTGTGGTGTATGAAATTTCACATATCTTGAATTCTAGATGGCATAGAGGGAGAGTACAGTATCTCGTCTCCTGGAAGGGTTTCGGTCCCGAAGATAACTCCTGGGTAAGGGCAGATGATGTCTCTGCTCCTAGGCTTGTTAGAGCTTTCCACAAGAGGTTTCCAGATAGGCCTGGGCCTGGAGGATCCTCTTAAAAGAGGGGGTACTGTTAGAACCATCCTGTTTGTTTTTCCATCTTGTGTTATGCGGTCACGTGACCATCTGCCTTTATATTCCAGCTCCGCCTTTTTGGCTGTGCTGGATTTCAGTGTTGTTTGACGGTTTTGCTAGCCAAGTGCTTCGGTGCCTATCTCTCAGTTCGCTTGGTGCCTTGGGACGTCTAGTACCTTTCTGTCAGTTTATCTTTTGTTTTTCTGCAACAACTTTCTCTGTTCAGGAGGTTTCCCTTTTTGTTCCAGTCCTTAGTTCTTTTAGGGACCCCTTCCCTTTACTCTATAGGTCTTCGTTCAGACTAGCCTAGGACTAAGGCGGGTCTGTTCGCTAGGAACAGGCTGCCCGCTACATAGTAGGGATTCAGCTTCGTCTTACTGTAGGGAAAACTTTCCCCTTCTTTCCTTAGTTCTTGTTGCAGATCATAACAGTATGTGCACAAGGTCAGGAGCCGCTGCGGGTTTGACGCTGCATGTTATACAGTGTCAAACCCGCAGCATCCAGATGTTGCATTATAGTGGATGGGATTTGTAGAAATCTAATCTCCACTATGTGTTTCTGGGCCCCTGCGGCTCACCCGCGGAATCTGATATGCAGCAGGTCTTTCCAGACCTCAGCATGTCAATTTCTCCCGCGGGTCCGCATGCAGGCTTTCCCCAAAGATTGACATCAATGAGAAAAGTCTCATTTACATAAAATGAACGGAAACTACCGGCGGCTATTCCGGCACCCTATATGTGGCATGTCCATGTATTTGTGTACATATGTGTATGGTGATGCGCATGTATACATACATGTATTCGCATGTGTTCATATGTGGCATTTCAGCTCCATTACAAGATTACAAGTTTAAGAAAGGCCCATGTGGTTGGGCTGAAGTGCCACATATGAACATATATGTGAATAAATACATTTAAAGTGACCCTGATATATCCTGGAAAACTGTGGACCCCATGTATCAGGCTTTTTGATCCCAGCCAGGTATATCCAACTCTGAAACTGCGGCATTTCAGGGAAAAACACTTTATTAGCAGCCAGGGACAGAGCCACACTGTAGACTTGTCAGACAGGTGGGTCCCTGGCGGCTTCTCACCACCTGCGTCAGTGACTGACAGATCTCTGCCTATATGTGCACTTAGAGAGTGATCTGTCGGTCACTGGCAGCAGGCAGGGAGAAGCCGCCAGGGACCCACCTGTCTGACTAGTCTACAGTGCGGTTCTGTCCCCGGCTGCTAATAAAGTGTTTTTCTCTGAGAGGCCGCAGCGTTTCAGAGTCGGATATACCTGGCTGGGATCATATAGCCGGTGCCTAATACATGGAGCCTGTAGATCATAGGTATCAGCCAGCTGTTAAAGGAGTTGTCCAAAATAATGAAAGCGCTGCACACCAGAAGTAATACATGTACTTTAAAGGGAATCTATCACTCCCTGGCATATGGGCATACAGGTGATAGAAATGTAAATCTATACCTACCTGTATGCCTCATATTAGAGGTTTGGTTGCTTTGAAATATCTTTTTATTAAATCAGTTTCTCATGCTTGCCTGCCAGGGACGTGAAGCAATTACTTTGCTAATTTCAATGTTCCCCCCTCCCCTGCATGTCACAGGGCCCAGTGACGTGCAGTCTCGTTTTGCAGATCCCGCACATGTGCACATCGCCTATTACACAAGGCGCACTTTTTTTTCTCCCGGCTATATATTTCACAGTAGTGATTTTGTGCACAGGCGCTGAGGACACAGTGATTTCTCGGCACCTGTGCACAAGATCACTGATGGAAAAAATATAGCCAAGAGAAAAAAAAAGTGCGCCTTGCATTAAAGGTGATGTGCGCATGTGCTGGATCTGGTATACGAGACTGCACGTCACAGGGCACTGTGATGTGCAAGGGAAGGGGGGGACATTGTAATTCACAGAGTAGGCGGGGATTTCTTCCCGTCCTCCGGCCTGCAAGAATCACAAAACGGACTGAATAAAAACACATTTCACACCAACAAAACCTCTAATATGGGACATACAGGTAGGTGTAGATTTACATTTCTACAACCCATGGCAAAAATTATGGAATCACCGGGCTCGGAGGATGTTCATTCAGTTGTTTAATGTTGTTGAAAAAAAGCAGATCACAGACATGGCACAAAACTAAAGTCATTTCAAATGGCAACTTTAGGGCTTTAAGAAACACTAAAAGAACTCAAGATTAAAAATGTGGTACTCAGTAAGGGTAATTTTTTTCAGACCAAGCAGAGGGAAAAAATTATGGAATCACTCAATTCGGAGGAAAAAAATATGGAATCATGAAAAACAAACACACAAAAGAACACTCCAATACATCACTAGTATTTTGTTGCACCACCTCTGGCTTTCATAACAGCTTGCAGTCTCTGAGGCATGGACTTTATGAGTGTCAAAGAGTACTCTTCATTAGTGTTGAGCCACCCCCGTAGTGTTCGAGTTCGGTTCGGTTCATCGAACACCCGTGTGTTTGCCGAACTGTTCGTCGAACTGTTCGTCGAACACCTTGGAACACCGTTAAAACCAATGGCAGGCAAACAAAAACACATAGAAACACATAGAAAACACCTTCAAAGGTGTCCAAAAGCTGACAAACTGCTCAGAAGACATAACTAACACATGGAAAAGTGACAAGTACATATAGTCATGCGAAAAGAAAAGAGGTGGAGGAGTAAAAGGAGGGGGAGACACAGATATAGGCATGTCATGCCCTTCTAAAATCCAAAAAGTGAGAAGCCGACACGGCCAGTCCGCTCCTGCCCGTGCCACCTCCGTGTCGCCGGGTTTGTGCCAGAGCCGCGGTGAACCCTGACAGCCAGCCCCCCTCTCCGAATACTGGTGCCTGTCCGCTGGTGGGTCGAGCGAGCCCCCCTGTGGTGGAGGCAGCTCTAAGCTTTTTAATTTAAATTGTCTCTCTAATTTGAATGAATACACTTTAAATCCATTTACAAGGATCTATTGGAGGGCAAGTCTCATGCCAGCAGCCGCGTAATTCCAGCTCCGGTAGCGTCCACTAAAGCTGCTGCAGTTAAAAAGCTTTTATAAGGATCGAGCTCGGCTGTGCACCGCAAGGCATCCTACTGCCAGTCCCAGCCCCTATGCCTTGGGGTGCCTCCTGGTGCTCTCCACTGAGTATCCCGTGGTCCCGAAGCATTTCCTTTGAAAAAATTAAGTGTCTAAACTACAGGTGGTGTAGCTTGCTTAACAGCCGGGATAATCCGCTGACTAGCAGACACTGCTACTAGGCACAAAGTATTTCCTGGGCTAGATGCAGTTAAAAATTTGTAATTAGATACTCTCGTTGGATGCTGAGAAAGCATTCCATAGAGTCTCCTGGCACGCCATATATTATTCTCTTAAAAAGTTTGGGGTAGGGGTCTAGGGGACCCTTTTATAGCCAAAATCACGGCCCTGTATCGCAATTCGTCACCAAGGCTGAAGATAAATGGAACTGTAGCACCCTGAGGGCTCGGTTGCTACAGAGGTATTGCACCTCACCCAGAGGTGTGATATCTCACTCTCAGGTAAGGATGGAGTGTGGATCAGGACCCGACACCTGCATGCATTACACCACATTGCCCTGGGGCAGGGCGACCAATATGCCCCTGAGATGGGCACGACAGTCCCTGTCCCTGGCTGGAGTGGGGGGAGGGAACACTGAGGAAGGGGAACCCTGTAGTGCAGGAGCAGGGAGGAAGCAGTTCCTGGGTGCATTGAGAAGGGAGTATAAAAGGTGGGCACCATCTTAGTTCAGTGCAGAGAAGTCTGAGCAGAAGTGACAGGGAGCAGGGGCTCTGCATGAGCTCTGCTCCGGAGGCGGGCCTAGTAACAGAGGCCCAGGCCTGGAAGAGGGAGAAGGAAGGAAGAGGAGCGGAGAAGGCTCCAGGAACGAGGAACAAAGGGATCCCAGGGGTGCGGACGGGCGAGTCGCCACCGCACCCCCGAATCCACCTGCATGGAGGGGTCAGGCCAAAGGGGGAGACCGGTCCCCGAAACTAGTGGAGGCGGGAAACGACCCTCAGCTAGAAACCGGAGGCTGTGACATTTTATGTGGCGCAGCCCCTCGCTACACCCGCTAGGAAGGCACCACATAGGGTCAGGGAAACTGGCGCCAAGTTTACCAAGAGGAGGCCCGAGGCAGCCGGACAGAAGGGTTGGTAAGAAAGGCCAGACAAAGGACACACAAAGGGGGTCCTGTGAAGCACTCCAAAGTTATCTGGGAGTTGCCTGAGCCCCTCACCTGGTGAGCACAGTACGACGTTGGCAGCCGTTACCTGCAGACGTGGTCTGGATAATAAGAACTGTGAGTAAAGGCCCTGGACTGCATCACTGACTCCGTGTCGTTACTGCTGCTGCCCTGCACCATCACCCCCATCCTCCGCATACACTGCCCTGAGGCTATACTCCTCCCGTGGGGAGTTATGCTACGCTCTGCTGCACCTACAACACCAGCCTCAGCGGTCTGTCCTGCAGCGGCGGTTCACTCTGACCGCAATCCACGGGTGGCGTAGTCACACATTTAAACATCAAAACCACATAAATAGTTCCGCCACTGGTTTGACCACCCTGAGCCATGGAACCGGGTCGCCGCCACGGAGACTACAACCACCAGCATCCACCAAAAAGGGTCTCGTTCCGGGTGTCCCAAGACCCAGGGGGCGCGTCAGAACATTTTCATCACCTTTCATAATCACCAATGGGACAAGGCAGGGATGTCCTCTGTCCCCTCTCTTACACATCCTAGTGACGGAGCACCTGCTCTCATCAATTCGCCATAACCCCAATATTAGGTGGATTGAGGTGGGAGGCACCGAGTACAAGTGCTCTCTATTTGCTGATGATGTCCTAGTATATATCACTCAATCACATATATCTATCCCTGCTGTTATGGCTGAAATAGATCACTTTGTTACATGGTCAAATTTTAAAATCAATGCAGCGAAGTCTGAGGCCCTCGATGTCTCCCTCCCCAAATCCATACAGGATTCCATCCAGTCCAACTTTCCCTTTGCCTGGCCCTCACAGGGTATCACATACTTAGGAATTCCTATTCATAGAGACCTCTCCCATCTATGTTATCTTAATTTTGGGCCCTTTATTGAACAACTCCATACAGACCACGGTTGGCAAGTTAGAACTGTAAGATTCACTACGTGAACCACTGGTGTTTTGTGGAAAAGCACATGTACACTGTGTTCCAAATTATTATGCAAAAAGTGTTTAGGAGTGATAAGGGAAGAATTTTTTTGTTTGTCAGTTAAACTCATTGATGGTGATGTGTGTCAAGGCTCTTTATATCACTGTAAGCAATTGCAGACACCTGTGCTAATTAGTTTGGCAGGTGTGTCCAATGAAAGGCAAGACTACTTAAGAAGGCTGTCCCACATTATTAAGCAGCCTACATTTTCTGCCAAAATGGGAAAGAAAAAGGATGTGTCGGCTGCTGAGAAGCAACAAATTGTGGAGTGTTTAGGTCAAGGCATGACTACAATCAACATTGTGCGATGATCAGGATGAAGTAGTCTTGCCTTTCACGGTTGGCAATCAAGAAGTATGTAGCTGATTCACAGTACACACGTGTGCGTGCTGATAAGGGCAAATTGAGGACTCTTTCCTACAGGCAATTACGTCAGGTTAAAAGAGCAGCGGCAAAAAAGCCTTGTCATAGCAGCAGACAAGTTTTTGAAGCTGCTGGTGCCTCCAACGTCCCCTGAACAACAAGATGCAGGGTCCTTCAGAGGTTTGCAGCTGTGCATACGCCATCCTGTCGACCTCCTCTATCCACTTCACACAAGCAGAAACGGCTCCAGTGGGCCAAACATTACATGAAGACTGATTTCAAAACTGTTTTGTTCACAGATGAGTGCCGTGCAACGCTCGATGGTCCAGATGGATGGAGTGGAGGATGGCTGGTTGATGGACACCCTACGTAAACACGGCTACAGCGCCAACAAGGAGGAGGTGGAGTAATGTTTTGGGCTGGAATCATGGGGAGAGAGATTGTCGGCCCCTTTAGGATCCCTGAAGGGGTAACGATGAACTCCTTAATGTATGTGGAGTTTCTCAAACACCACTTCCTGCCATGGTTCAAGAAGAAGAACCGTGTATTCCACAGCAAGATCATTTTTATGCATGATAATGCACCGTCTCATGCTGCACATAACACATCTGCATCTCTGGCTGATATGGGCATAAAAGGGGACAAACTTATGGTGTGACCCCCATGCTCCCCTGACCTCTACCCCATTTAGAACCTCTGGAGCATCATTAAAAGGAGTGTCTATGATGGCGGGAGGCAGTTCACATCTAAGCAACAGCTCTGGGAGGGTATCTGTCCTCATGCAAAACAATTGAAGTAGAAACCATCCAAAACCTGACAAATTCAATGGACGAGAGAGTTCAGAAGCTCCTTTCGAACAAGGGGTCCTATGTGCAAATGTAACATCACCTAGAATAAAGTTTTGAGTTGAAAACTGTTTGATTTCAGTTTCTAATAACCTGCTAATACTTATAATTTCAAAAATGACCATTTTTTTGTTCTTTATTAAAATGAAAAGGTTGATCGAAGAGTGTGGGGGATCTAAGAGTGTGGCAACCCCGTAGTCAGGATTATTTCGAATTCTGACAATCTGAGGGTCATGTTGCAGGTAGTGCAGCAAGAAGGCACTTATGTGTCTTGCGCATCTCGGAGCCCCAAAATTATTTTCCGGGCTAGATGCAGCTAAAAATTATTATTAATTTTAAATCTGGTGGAGCTTAGTATAGATGGCCTAATAGAATCAGTACTGCACACTGCTACAAAGCCCAAATAATTTTCCAGCCAATATACAGATAAACATGATTAGTAATTTGAAAGCTTAAAATGGTTGGTGAGGTGATATTAACCAATCATCAAGCTTTTACTCTCCCCAGGATGACACAGGGGTAGAAAAGTCGTTTCGGATCCATGATTTGTTCATCTTTATAAACGTGAGTCTGTCTACATTATCAGTGGAGAGCCGCGTGCGCTTATCTGTCAGCACACCACCAGCAGTGCTGAACACACGTTCAGACAGAACGCTGGCTGCGGGGCATGACAAGATCTCCAAGGCGTAAGTGGCTAGCTCCGGCCATTTATCCAGATTGGAAGCCCAAAAAGAGCAAGGGTCCAGTGACACAGTCATGGCTTCAATGTTTACTTGGAGATACTCCTGTACCATCGTCTCTAGGCGTTGACTATGTGTCAGACTTCTTGTCTCCTGTGGCCTTGCAAAGGATGGGCTAAAAAAGTGGTGAAATGATTCCGCAAAATTGATGTTACCAGCAGATACTGTGTTTCTGTTACGGTTTGAGTGCTGAACACTCGACGGTCCCACGGTTGGCAAGTTGGAACTGTGAGATTCAGTACGTGCACCACTGGTGTTTTGTGGAAAAGCACATGTAAGATTCTGCAACAGTCTCTGCTGATACTCCTGCATGCGTGCATCCCTTTCTATGGCAGGAATAATTTCTGCAAATTTACTTTTGTACCGGGGATCTAACAGTGTGGCAACCCAGTAGTCAGGATTATTTCTAATTCTCACAATTCGAGGGTCATGTTGCAGGTAGTGCAGCAAGAAGGCACTCATGTGTGTTGCGCATCCAGGAGCACCAAGTCCCTGTTGTGTTGGTGGCGAGGTAACAATCATGCTTCCTTCCTCTGTCCTCTCCCCCCAACCTCGCACAACAGAAATGTGATCAAGGTCTCCCTCATCTGATGAGTCTTCCATCAGTTCGTCCTCCACTTCTTCCTGGGCTCCTGCACCTTCCTCACTAGTTTGGCTGCTACTATGCGCCCTGGTAAAACCATCTCCCCCACCCTCACATGCCTGCCGCCTTGGTGCTGCCGACCGTCTGGACCTTGCAGATGTTAGCCCTTCCGCATACAACTCCTCCTCCTCTACTTCCTCCACCTCCTCTTGTGCCACCACCTGACTCCGAATTCTTTTTAACATGTGCTCCAGCATGTAAATCACCGGAATAGTCATGCTGATAATGGCATCGTCAGCACTAAACATCTTCGTCGCCATTTCAAAACTGTGCAGAAGGGTGCATAGGTCCCTGATCTGAGACCACTCCTCCAGCGTGATTTGCCCCACCTCTGGATCTCGTTGGCCCAGGCTATATGTCAGAACGTATTGCACCAGGGCTTGTCGGTGTTATGATCTGCTACAAGCACTAAGGAAAGACAGGAGATCTGTCCCTACAATAGAACTAAACTGGATCCCTACGATGTAATGGGGAACCTGATCCTGCGATCAGACCCGCTAAAGTCCTCGGCTAGTCTGTACGAAGACCTATAGATGCAAGGGAGGGATACCTACAAGAACTAGGGACTGGGATAAAGTTGGACACCTCCTAGCAGAAATTATAGCAGTCAAAGACAAACACACAACAAAGAACATAGAGGTCCGAAGACCTAGCAAAACTAACAGAGAACGGTAACAGAGCACCAAGCTTGCTCAAGAGTAGTAAATACAATGAAGTCCAGCAAGGCCAGGAGGGCGGAGCCGGATTAAATAGGCAAAAATGGTCCAATTTGGAGAATGACCCAAAAGACGGATGTCTCCCAGTACAACAAAAAAAAGGCGAACACCCAGCAGAAGAGGATGTATGGTTGTTAAGAACAAATTCAGCAAGTGGCAGAAACTCAGACCACCCCTCTTGATTGCCTGCCACAAAGCAACGCAAGAACTGCTCAACATCCTGGTTCTTTCTTTCTGTCTGGCCATTAGACTCAGGATGATATCCGGATGAAAACGACAAATGAACTCCCAACCTGTCACAAAAGGCACGCCAAAAACGAGCCACGAACTGAGGTCCCCTATCAGAAACAATGTCAGTAGGAACGCCATGTAGTCTGACAATTTCCTTGACAAAGGCCTTAGCGAGTGTCTTAGCGCAAGGCAGTTTGATGAAGGGAACCAAGTGACACATCTTGCTAAAACGGTCCACGACCACCCAGATGACCGTGAAACCTTCAGAGGGGGGAAGGTCAGTAATAAAGTCCATAGCCAGATGTGTCCAAGGTGCACTAGGAACCTCCAGAGGGCAAAGCAACCCCGCAGTAGGAGCATGCGAAGACTTAGATCTAGCACACACAGTACATTGACGCACCCACTTAATGACTTCCTTCTGCCATCCAGGCCACCAAAAACTGCGACCCACAAGTCTCTTGGTCTCAGAAATTCCTGGATGACCTGCCAACCGAGACTCATGACACTCAACAAACAAATCTCTCCTAAAGGTCCTAGGCACAAACAACCTCCCATGGGGAGTGTTAGATGGGGCATTCTCCTGAGCTTTAAGAATCTCATCCTCCAAAACGGAGTCCAAAGCAGCAATCACAACACCTTCTTGTAAAATGCTCTCCTCCTCCTCCTCAGCACTGACCATGGGAGAAAAGCTGCGAGACAAAGCATCCGCTTTAACATTCTTGGTACCCGGGATGTAAGTAACGGAAAAATTAAACCGCGAGAAAAAAAGTGCCCACCTAGCCTGACGGGCATTCAAGCGCTTGGCAGCATCAAGATAGATCAGATTTTTATGATCAGTGAAAACCTGAATGGGAAATTCAGCACCTTCCAAGAGATGACGCCAGTGTTCAAATGCGAGTTTAATAGCCAGCAATTCCCGATTACCAATATCGTAATTAAGTTCAGTCTCAGAAAATTTTTTTGAAAAAAAGGCACAGGGATGTATTCCATCCTTGCTTTCCTGAGACAACACCGCACCAACCCCCACAGAAGAAGCATCAACCTCAACCAAAAACGGCTTAGTCACATCAGGCTGCATAAGGATGGGAGCAGAGGTGAACCTCTCCTTTAGAAACACAAAAGCTTCAATGGCCTCAGAAGTCCACTGAACCGCATTAGCACCTTTCTTAGTGAAATCAGTCAGCGGTTTGACAATAATAGAAAATTTTTTTATGAATTTTCTGTAATAATTGGCGAAACCCAAAAACCTCTGTATCGATTTCAAACCAATAGGCCTAGGCCATTCCTGCACAGCTTGAACTTTAACCGGGTCCATCTCAAAACCTTCACTGGAGATAATGTAACCCAAAAAACTAATTCTCTGTACAGCGAACTCACATTTCTCTAACTTAGCAAAAAGCGAATTGTCCATTAATAACTGTAAAACCTCACGTACGCTCCGCCAATGAGACTCCAGATCAGGCGAATAAATCAGAATGTCATCCAAATACACCAGGGTTCCCCAACTCCAGTCCTCAAGGCCCACCAACAGGTCATGTTTTCAGGATTTCCTTACTATTGCTCAGGTGATAACTGCATCACCTGCACAGGTAATAATTACACCACCTGTACAATACTAAGGAAATCCTGAAAACATGACCTGTTGGTGGGCCTTGAGGACCGGAGTTGGGGAACCCTGAAATACACAACCACATTTTTGCCGATCAAAGGTCTAAGGATGTCATTAATAAGATTCTGAATAAATGCTGGAGCATTGGTAAGACCAAAAGGCATAACCAGATTCTCAAAATGACCCACAGGAGTGTTAAAAGCAGTCTTCCATTCATCACCCTCCTTCATGCGCAACAAATTGTATGCCCCCCGGAGATCAATTTTAGAGAACCACTTGGCCCCCACTAACTGGTTAAACAAATCAGGAATCAATGGCAGTGGGTAAGGATTGCGTACAGTAATTTTATTAATCTCACGAAAGTCCAGACAAGGACGTAAACCGCCATCTTTTTTTTTAACAAAAAAAAATCCAACAGCCACAGGAGACTTGGAAGGCCTAATGTGACCGGCGGCCAAGCTTGTCTGTATGTATTCCTCCAAAGCCTTTCTCTCAGGAATAGTAAGATTAAATAAACGACTTTTAGGAAGAGTCGCTCCAGGGACAAATTCAATGGTACAATCATAGTCTCTATGGGGAGGCAAAATTTGTGACTCCTCCTCAGAAAAAACTCTCCAAAAATCCTGAATAGGTACAGGTAATTCCCCTTTTTCCACCGCAGCAATACGTCCGTTACAACACTTGTCATAACATTTAGGGCTCCAGGACTTAATTTCATTGGTAGACCAATCCAGTACAGGATTATGCAAATTTAACCAGGGCAACCCCAATATTACTGGAGAAGGCAAATTATTCAATACTACCAAATCCAAATTCTCTTGATGAACACCATTAATAGTGAGGGGAAACTCACAGACCTTGTGAGTAACACTCTTCAAGGGAGAGCCATCAACAGAAACCACAGCAATAGGGGATGACAAAGGTTTAGGTTTTAATGTAAGTTTTTCCAAGAATCCCCCATCAATCACATTCAGAGTAGAACCACAATCCACAAATACCCGAAATTCAATTAATTCATCCTGAGCAGCAGTAGTAGCAGATAGGAATACTCCCTTTGTATTTAAACAGGCAATACGGGCGTAACTGACCATTTTTTTTTCTTTGTTCATATGAAGCACACAGTTCTTAATAAAATGACCAGAATTTCCGCAATAGAAGCACAAACCTTCAGAAAGCCTGCAGTCTTTTTCCTGAGAGCAGGGTGTCATCGCCCCAATCTCCATCGGCTCTCCTTTGTCAGCACAGACCCTCTCAAGACTCGGCGCTGACATAGCAGAGGATTTGCTCTCATTAACCCTTGCACGCAGTCTCCTGTCCACCAGTATAGCTAATTGCATAGCCTCCTGCAAGTTTCCAGGTGTGGGATAAGCAATCAGCAAATCTTTAACCCTTTCACCTAGCCCCGCAAGAAACAAACTTTTCAAAGCTGAATCGTTCCACCCCACCTGGGCAGACCACCGACGGAAGTGAGAACAATACTTTTCCACATTACCTGATCCCTGCCTCAAACGTCTCAATTCAGACTCAGCAGATGAGACACGATCAGGATCATCGTACAACAAACCCAAAGCAGAAAAAAAAATATCCACTGATCTAAAGCACGGATCACTAGGTTGGAGAGAAAAAGCTCATCCCTGAGGATCCTTGCGCAAAAGTGACATTATGAACCCTATGCGCTGTGATTCATCACCAGAGGATCCGGGTCTTAAACGAAAATACAATAAACAAGCATTTTTAAAAGAAAAAAAATCTTGTTGTTCACCAAAAAATAGATCAGGCAGACATACCTTTGGCTCTACCAAATGTGCTCCAGAACAGCTACTCACGTGTTGTTGGAGCTCGGCCACCTCCAGAGAGAGTCCCTGCAAGCGTTGAGCCAAATCTTGAACCGAGACCATGATGGAAACTGGAGGTCTTTCCTTAGAGAAATTTTTTAGGCTGGACTTACTGTTATGATCTGCTACAAGCACTTAGGAAAGACAGGAGATCTGTCCCTACAATAGAACTAAACTGGATCCCTACGATGTAACGGGGAACCTGATCCTGCGATCAGACCCGCTAAAGTCCTCGGCTAGTCTGTACGAAGACCTATAGATGCAAGGGAGGGAACCCTACAAGAACTAGGAACTGGGATAAAGTTGGACACCTCCTAGCAGAAATTGTAGCAGTCAAAGACAAACACACAACAAAGAACATAGAGGTCCGAAGACCTAGCAAAACTAACAGAGAACGGTAACAGAGCACCAAGCTAGCTCAAGAGTAGTAAATACAATGAAGTCCAGCAAGGCCAGGAGGGTGGAGCAGGATTAAATAGGCAAAAATGGTCATGTGACCAGCAAACTAGAAAAAACCTAACAGGAGAGTTCTAACAGTTGGTGCTGCCACAGTCGCTGCAACATGTGCAGAGTTGAATTCCACCAGGTAGGCACATCGCATTTTAGCCGGTGAAGTGGCAGGCCCAACGACTTCTGTAGAGATGTAAGTCGTTGAGCTGCGGGTTGCGAATGGCGGAAGTGAGCACACAGCGACCGTGCCCTCTGCAGAAGGCCATCTAGTCTGGGATAGAGGGCTAAAAATTGCTCGACAACCAGGTTCAACACGTGAGCCATACAAGGCACGTGTATGACATTGCCCCGGCGAAGGGCCGCACCCAGGTTTGCAGCATTGTCGCACACGGCCTTCCCTGGTTTCAGGTCCAGTGGAGACAACCATTCATGAAATTGGTTCTCCAGAGCTGACCACAACTCCTCAGCTGTGTGACTCACATTTCCCAGACATTTCAAAGTAAAAACCGCCTGATGACGTTGAGCCCTACTGCCAGCATAGTAAGGAGGTGTGCAGGATCCCTTCTGCGCAGTTAGAAATCTTGTGGCATGACCAGACAGGCTTTGGGTGCAGGTGGAGGACCGAGAGGAGGTTGAGGAGGCAGAAGCAGTGGAGGAACTTTGAGATAAAGAGGATTGACGCACAACTCGTGGGGACGGCAAGACTTGGACAGCAGCCCCTTGTCCTGCTGTCACCATAGTTACCAAGTGCCCAGTCAGCGACATGTAACGCCCCTGTCCATGCCTACTCGTCCTAGTGTCTGTGGTGAAATGCACCCTGTCACACACAGAGTTTCTCAAAGAAGCGGTGATGTTGTGTGCGACATGCTGGTGGAGCACAGGCACACCTTTCTTTGAGAAGTAGTGCCGACTGGGCATCTGGTACTGGGGCACTGCGATGGACATAAGGTCTCGAAAATCCTCTGTGTCCACCAGGCGGAAAGGCAGAATTTCTGTAGCCAAGAGCTTGCAGATGGTGAAATTCAACCTCTTAGCTTTCTCATGGCTAGGAGGAAATGGTCTTTTACTTGTCCACATCTGAGGGACCGAGGGCTGGCTATTGTGCTTAGACGGGGTTGATAAGGGTGTCCCCGGCAAACTGCCGGTCTGTGAGGAAGATGCAGGCGGTCATGTTAGGTTGCCTTGATCCAAAGGTGGTGCTATCGATGTCGGACAGCGCTGAACACTAGCTGGTGTTACCACCTCCAAAGAAAATGATGACCTGCCAATCACGCTGGCTGTTGCGGGTAAAGAGGTGGCAGGTCTGCGCCCCAAAACAGGTGTGACTGCTGTCCCCCCAGTCACAGAGGATGAAGAGGCCGCAGATGCACAAGATATGGCAGACGGTGGTTGGCCCGGCCGGCTAGGCCGCATTGTAGCACAGTGAGCTTCCCACTGCAACTTATGCTTCATGTCCATGTGCCGGTTCATGCATAAAGTACTCAAACTATGTATTTTTTGGCCTCTACTTAGCTTTTGCTGACAAATGTTACAGATAACACGAGTTGGGTCATCTTTATCGATCTGAAAAAATGCCCAGGCTATGCAAGGCTTAGCACCCATGCGACCAGAAGAGCCACTACGACTTGTGGTGAGAGGCAGAGTTGTGTTTGAGGATGCAGTTGTTGACGTGCTTCCAGTACTACGTCTCTGTCCAGGAAGGCGCAACCTGACCTCGTCGTCACTAGCATTCTCCTCCACCTCCTCTCCTGACCTCATCTCTTGGCTGACTGTGGGTTGACAGTAAGTGGGATCTCCAACCTCATCATCATCACCCTGTGCGTTATCACACCCATCGTCCTCAGAGCCAACCTGTTCCTGCCCTGACAAAAAACTAAAGTTGTCGCTCCAATCAGGTATTTGAGTCTCATCATCGTCTTCCTCATTGTCTCCACCAACAGGAGTTACAGTTTGGGAATGAGGGTCTACATTATGGTCAGAACCTTCAGCGTCTGGTCCTGGATCCAACTCATAAAGATTCTGGGCATCAGTGCAGATCATTTCCTCGTCTGGATTCACAGAAGCACTGGAGCCGACCTCTGATTCCCAGGCTATAGTATGAGTAAACAGCTCTGCAGACTCAACCATCTGTTCTACCTCATACTCAGACGGGCAGCTGGAGATTTGGGAGCTGTGAGGAAGCAAGTGCGATTGGGGTGACACCTTTGAGGACTGGAGTATTTGTGATGTTGAAGTTGATGTGGAGGAGAGCCCACTTAAAGGAACACTTGATATCCGTTGAAGCACCTGCTGTTTTTGTGCCTCATCTGGAATTTGTAGCGATTGGCGTGGCCGTAAGAAAGGGATCTTATCACATTGTCCACTAAAAGAAGTAGACATTTTAGTTTGGCTGGAAGATGGTCTTTCTTCTGCAGATGTTACTGTTGCTTTAACACCTACCCCACGGACACAACCTTTTTTCCCCTTCCCAACACGCCTATTCCCCTTTCCACCAGCAGCAGGCCTTTTTCCACTCATTTTGGTGGTTAACTAATTCACAACTCTGGAGTTGTTTGCACAAAAAAACAATGGATGGGAACCGAGCAGAGCTGAGTGGCCAAACTGTGGTATTAGGCCAAAACTATTGGCTGGGTTAGATGCAGAAAAAAATTATATTCAATTTGCAACCTGATGGAGGTCAGTATAGATGGACTAATAGAACAAGTCCCACACACAGCTAGAAGCCCAAATATTTTTTCAGAGGTAGATGCAGAAAAAAATTATATTCAGTTTGCAACCTGATGGAGGTCAGTATAGATGGACTAATAGAACAAGTCCCACACACTGCTAGAAGGCCAAATATTTTTTCAGAGCTAGATGCAGAAAAATATTATATTCAATTTGCAACCTGATGGAGGTCAGTATAGATGGACTAATAGAACAAGTCCCACACACTGCTAGAAGGCCAAATATTTTTTCAGAGCTAGATGCAGATAAAAATTATTTTTAATTTGCAACCTGATGGAGGTCAGTATAGATGGACTAATAAAACAAGTCCCACACACTGCTAGAAGCCCAAATATTTTTTCAGAGGTAGATGCAGAAAAAAATTATATTCAGTTTGCAACCTGATGGAGGTCAGTATAGATGGACTAGTAGGACAAGTCCCACACACTGCTAGAAGGACAAATATTTTTTCAGAGCTAGATGCAGATAAAAATTATTTTTAATTTGCAACCTGATGGATGTCAGTATAGATGGACTAGTAGAACAAGTCCCACACACTGCTAGAAGGAGAAATATTTTTTCAGAGCTAGATGCAGAAAAAAATTATATTCAATTTGCAACCTGATGGAGGTCAGTATAGATGGACTAATAGAACAAGTCCCACACACTGCTAGAAGGCCAAATATGTTTTTCAGAGCTAGATGCAGATAAAAATTATTTTTAATTTCCAAACTGATGGAGGTCAGTATAGATGGACTAATAGAACAAATCCCACACAGTAGAACAAGTCCCACACACTGCTTGAAGCCCAAATATTTTTTCAGAGCTAGATGCAGACAAAAAATTATTTTGAATTTGCAACCTGATGGAGGTCAGTATAGATGGACTAGTAGAACAAGTCCCACACACTGCTAGAAGGACAAATATTTTTTTAGAGCTAGATGCAGAAAAAAATTATATTCAATTTTCAACCTTATGGAGGTCAGTATAGATGGACTAATAGAATGATGCTATGCCCAAAAGGTTTTACTTCACTAGGTGCAGTAAAAAAATTGGTATTCTATACACAGGTGGTGTATCTTGCAACACAGATAGGCTACTCCACTGACTAACACACTCTGCAATAGGCCAAAAAGGATTAGCTTTGCTAGATTCAGCCAAATTGCTGTGAAAGAAACTTGCACAGCACTGGCACAGACCTGGCTGGCAAAAACTGATAGGAACTGATGTAACTTAGTCCTGAAAAGGACTGCAATTACAATTAGTCTTTACTCCCACAACCTATCTATTTAAGAGCACAGACCAGCCTGATAAAAGTCGTAGGAAATGCTGTAACCTAGTCCTTAAAAGGACTGCAATCACAACTATTCCCTACTCCCAAGCTATCTGTAGATTTGTGCGAAAATTGGCTTGAAATTAACAAGGTATAGCGCACACAGCAACAGCGGTGCGGTCTAACATGCAGCAGTGAGAAAATGGTGGCGACGGGGAAAATGGCTGGGTCTTATAGGGCAAGGACATGTGACATACACTGCCAATGACACATTCCCTTGCTTGTGTGAAAAAAAGCACTTCGCTCTGTGTGTGCGCTGCTGATAGGCTGACAGATTGCACCTCCCCACTGTAAATGCGGGAAAGAGAAAAAAAAATGGAGATCTTCATTATTCCTGCAGAGATCCATCCCCTGCCCCTCCCCCCGCCCCGCTGTACACTCAAACTGCGTATTAACATTAATTTTCATCATTACTGAGAAAAAATCCAGTTATGATTTTGGTGCACGAACAGTTATCGAACATAACCTCGAACAGCCGAATTTTTCTCAAATCGTTCGTGTTCGCCGAACGGCTCGAACACCGCCCAAAACAGCTCGAATTTGAGATTGGCGAACAGTTCGAGTCGAACAACGCTCATCTCTACTCTTCATCAATCTGGCTGCAATTTTCTCTGATTGCTGTTGCCAGATCAGCTTTGCAGGTTGGAGCCTTGTCATGGACCATTTTCTTCAACTTCCACCAAAGATTTTCAATTGGATTGAGATCCGGACTATTTGCAGGCCATGACATTGACCTTATGTGTCTTCTTTCAAGGAATGTTTTCACAGTTTTTGCTCTATGGCAGGATGCATTATCATCTTGAAAAATGATGTCATCATCCCCAAACATCCTTTCAATTGATGGGATAAGAAAACTGTCCAAAATATCAATGTAAACTTGGGCATTTATTGAAGATGTAATGACAGCCATCTCCCCAGTGCCTTTGTAACGGGTCCGGGAGGCGGAACCTCTGAGCTACTATACAAGGGGGCGGCCCTTGTAAGGGAGCGGGTGGCAGTCTCTGGGTGAACGGACAGGGAGTTACGGCAAGTGATCAGGGCAGTCTCTGGGTAAGGGGTAGGTACGACCTGTGATGGCAGAGCCTCCGGGTAGGCTAGCAGGCAGATGGTAGATGTGTGCTCCCAGGTGAGCAAGCGAGAGTCTCTGGAATAGCAGGTGGTCACGGCACGTGACGGCGGAACCTCCGGGCTGGCAGGCAGGTAGGTAACGGAGAAGCGCTCCCAGGTGAGCGGGCAAGAGTCTCTGGAATAGCTGGTGGTCACCGCACGTGACAACGGGACCTCCGGGCTGGCAAGCAGGCAGGTAACGGAGATGCGCTCCCAGGTGAGCGGGCAAGAGTCTCAGAGATAGCTGGTGGTCACAGCACGTGACAACGGAGCCTCCGGGCTGGCAAGCAGGCAGGTAGCGGAGAAGCGCTCCCAGGTGAGCGGGCGAGCTGGTCCATAGACAGACTGACCGGAGTTGTAAGGCAGACCGTCGGACCTCAGGCAAGCAGGCAGGTAGCTGATGTGCGCTCCCAGGTGAGCGGACAAGTTGGTCCTTAGACAGACTGACCGGAGTTGTAAGGCAGACCGTCGGACCTCAGGCAGGCAGGCAGGTAACAAGTATTCAGGCAGGAATCAGGCAGGTAACTAGCAGGAAACTGGCAGGAAACTGGCAGGTAACTGGCAACGGGACCTGAGGGCTGAAGCACAGGTGAGACACAGGTGCAAACAACATTGCTCGGGCACCTCCATTTTGGAGGAGGTGCCTTATATATGATGAAGTCCTCCGGCCATTGGCCGGGGACTCCTTAGGGCGGCGCGCGCGGCCCCTTTAAGAGGAGGGGAGCGCGCGCGCGCGCGCCCTAAGCTCAGGGGCCGGGAAGGGGCGCGCGCTGAGAGCAGAGCGGGAGGAGGACGCCGGGAAGGAGCGCGCGCTGACAGCAGAGCGGGGAGAGGACGCCGGGCACGGAGCAGAGCGGTGAGGGGAGCAGCGTCCCTGCCTAGCAGAGGGCAGGGACGCCAGCGCTACAGTACCCCCCCCTTTAGGCCCCCCCTTTTTTAGGCCAGATAGAAATTTAGCAAGGATAAGAGGGGCATGGATGTTCTCCCGGGGCTCCCACGTTCTCTCCTCAGGACCAAACCCCTTCCAATCTACCAGAAAAAAGGTCTTCCCTCTTACCCTTTTGGTGGCAAGAATGTTCTCTACCTCAAACTCGTCCTCAGCAGAAACCGGAGCAGGAGGCGTACCTGTAGACTTGGAAAAAGAGTTAAGTACCACAGGTTTGAGGAGAGATACATGGAAGGAGTTAGGGATCCGTAAGTTGGCCGGGAGTTTCAATTTATAGGCCACCGGGTTGATCTGACTGATGACCTCCAGTGGGCCGATGAACCGAGGCCCTAACTTATAGGAAGGGATCTTGACCCGGACATATTTGGACGAGAGCCAGACTTTATCCCCAGGGCGGAATTGAGGAGGGTCCAGACGTTTTTTGTCAGCGTGTCTTTTCATACGCTCGGATGACAGAAGGAGTGCGGACCGGGTACTCTCCCATATGGAGGAAAATTTGTTAACAAGAGATTCCGCAGCCGGATTGTCCGCCGAGGTGGAGACGGGAAACGGGATCCGAGGATGCTGACCGTAGACTACAAAAAACGGGGATTTGGAGGAAGACTCGCTCTCGTGATTGTTGTACGAGAATTCGGCCCATGGCAGGAGATCCACCCAGTCAGAATGGTGGGCATTAACGAAGTGCCGAAGGTAACTGGTCAGGTTCTGATTGATCCGCTCCACTTGACCATTAGACTGTGGGTGGTAAGCGGAGGAGAAGTCCAGGGTGACGTCCAGCAATTTACAAGTGGCTCTCCAGAAACGGGAAGTGAACTGTACCCCACGATCCGACACGATGTGACGGGGCAGGCCATGAAGACGGAAGATGTGGCGGATAAAGTCTTTAGCCAGCTCGGGTGCAGACGGAAGACCTGGCAGTGGAATGAAGTGAGCCATCTTGGAGAAGCGGTCAGCGACCACCCAAATGACCGTACAACCGGCAGAGACGGGCAGATCAGTAATGAAGTCCATCGCTATATGCTGCCAGGGGGCAGCAGGTACTGGCAGAGGTAGGAGGCGGCCGGCCGGCAGGTGTCTCGGAACTTTGTTGCGGGCGCAGGACACACAGGCAGAAACAAAGTCTATTACATCCTTGTGCAGGTTAGGCCACCAGTAGTGCCGGGTAATAAGCTGGAGGGTCTTTTTCTGACCGGCGTGGCCAGCTAGTTTAGACGAATGACCCCAGTGTAGGATCTTCTCCCGATCAGGTACTGGTACGAACGTCTTACCAGGAGGAAGACGATTTAGACTCACGGGAGCCACCTGCATTACTCTGGCGGGATCGATGATATGTTTCGGATCCTCCTCGAGATCAGACACCAGAAAGGATCGAGACAAGGCGTCCGCCTTGACGTTTTTGTCAGCCGGGCGAAAATGAAGGACAAAATCAAAACGAGCAAAAAACAAGGACCACCGGGCTTGGCGCGGGTTAAGTCTCTGGGCATGCTGGAGGTAAGCCAAGTTCTTGTGGTCAGTGTAAATTATTACCGGGTGAAGAGCCCCCTCGAGCAGGTAACGCCACTCCTCCAATGCCAGTTTGATGGCCAATAACTCTCGGTCTCCTATGGAATAGTTGCGCTCAGAGGAGGAGAAGAGTTTAGAGAAGAAGCCACAAGTTACCATCCTCCCGGAAGATGATTTTTGAGTAAGTACCGCTCCGGCTCCAGAGGAGGAGGCGTCAACTTCCAGGAAGAACTGCTTGTTGCCATCTGGGCGATGCAGCACCGGGGCGGAAGAGAAGGCCTGTTTAAGGGAAAGAAAGGCCTCCTCTGCTTCGGGTGGCCACTCTTTGGGATTAGTACCTTTACGGGTGAGCGCAGAAATTGGGGCCGTCCGGGAAGAGAAGTGTGGTATGAAGAGGCGGTAGTAGTTGGCGAAGCCCAGGAATCGCTGAATGGCCTTCAACCCCTCCGGTCGGGGCCATTTCTCGATGGCAGACAGTTTCTCAGGATCCATTTGTAGGCCGGTCTGAGAGATAATGTAGCCCAGAAACGGAAGCGAGGTCTGCTCAAAGAGGCACTTCTCAAATTTAGCGTAGAGATGGTTCTGCCTTAGCCTGAGCAGGACCTGACGAACGTCCCTCCGGTGAGTCTGGAGATCCGGAGAGAAGACCAAGATGTCGTCCAGGTACACCACTACGCAGGAGTAGAGAAGGTCCCGGAAGATGTCATTGACCAACTCTTGAAAGACGGCAGGAGCGTTACAGAGACCAAAGGGCATTACCAGATATTCATAGTGGCCGTCCCGGGTGTTGAATGCCGTCTTCCATTCATCCCCCTGACGAATACGAACCAGGTTGTACGCCCCACGAAGGTCCAGTTTGGTGAAGATCCTAGCCCCCCTCAGACGATCAAATAATTCTGGAATGAGCGGAAGGGGGTACTTATTCTTCACCGTGATCAGGTTTAGGCCTCTATAGTCTATACAGGGACGGAGAGAGCCGTCCTTCTTTTTGACGAAAAAGAAGCCTGCTCCCGCCGGGGAGGTAGATTTCCGGATGAATCCTCTGGCCAGATTCTCCTCAATATATTCGGACATTGACCGGGTCTCAGCAGCGGATAAAGGATAGATACGCCCACGGGGAGGAGTAGTACCGGGTAGCAGATCGATGGGACAGTCGTATGGTCTATGTGGTGGTAATGTCTCTGCCTCCTTTTTATTAAAGACATCTGCATAAGACCAATAAGGAATCGGAAGTCCAGGTAGATTAGCTGGGGTAGGAGAGGGACGGACGGGATGGACGGGAACCAGGCAGGTTTTATGACAGTCTTGTCCCCAGCGAAGGACCTCTCCGGTTTGCCAGTCTAGCACGGGTGCATGTCTCTGGAGCCAGGGCAGACCTAGCAAGAGGGCGTGAGAGAGTCCAGGTAGAACATGAAAGGAGATACTTTCAGAATGCAGCATTCCCACCTGCAGGGTAATGGATTCGGTGATGAGTTGAATGGGGCGAGGTAAGAGGCCCCCATCCACGGCAGCGACAGACAAGGGTACAGCCAGAGGTTTGGTGGGGATGCGGTATTTCTCAACCAGGGACTGTGAAATAAGGTTCCCGGCTGCTCCAGAGTCAAGTTGGGCTAGTTCGAAATAACGGTTCTCCCCGTAGATGATCGAAACTGACAACAGCAGGGATGGAGAGGATTTATTCTTGTCTAGGTGGACCTCTCTGAGCGAACCTAGACACAGGCGTTTCCCGACCTCTCCGGGCAGGCACGGATCCGGTGCTCCTTACTGCCACAGTAGAAGCAGCTCCCCTCGGCACGGCGTGAGTCCTGACGGGTTTTGACCATCTTGGTCTGGTCGACCTGCATAGGCTCAGGAGAGTGTACCTGGGGAGAAACGGAGGGAATGACGGGTTTCTGGAAAGTAGGAGCTAAACGTGGAATCCTTCTCTCACGGGTGACCTCTTTGGCACGCTCCTGGAACCGTAGGTCAATCCGGGTGGCAAGGGTTATTAGATCATCGAGAGAGGTAGGAATGTCCCGACCAGCAAGTTCATCTTTAATACGACCGGACAGACCCTCCCAGAAGACGGATACCAGAGCGTCGTTATCCCAGGCCAGCTCCGAGGCAAGGGTGCGGAACCGTATGGCATATTGGCCCACGGTGAGACCCTCCTGACGGAGGCGTAGCAGAGAGGATGCGGATGAGGTCTTCCGTCCGGGTTCGTCGAAGACTTTCCGGAAAGCTGAGAGAAAAGCAGGCAAGTTGGACACCAGGGGGTCTCCTCTCTCCCAAAGAGGATTTAGCCAGGCCAGGGCCTCCCCGGTGAGATGGGACATGATAAAGGCAATTTTGGCCCGGTCGGAATTAAACTGATGGGACAAAAGTTCAAAGTGCAGGGTGCACTGATTTATGAAGCCCCGAGCCTGGGCGGAGTCACCTCCGAAGCGAGGAGGTGCAGACAGCCGGGGTCCGGGATAGGTTACCATGGTATTAGTGGGTAGCGGAGCTGCCGGGTTGCGAGTCATGGTACTGGCAGTGGCTGCAGGTGGTGCAGTCAGAGTGTCCAGGCGAGTATTGACATTCCGCAGGTGACCCAGGATGGACTCCTGTTGGGACCTTTGACGGGACAGTTCATGACACAGGTCCGTGAGCGAGGGAGCTTGGGTGCCACCGGGTTCCATGGCCCGAGCAAACTGTAACGGGTCCGGGAGGCGGAACCTCTGAGCTACTATACAAGGGGGCGGCCCTTGTAAGGGAGCGGGTGGCAGTCTCTGGGTGAACGGACAGGGAGTTACGGCAAGTGATCAGGGCAGTCTCTGGGTAAGGGGTAGGTACGACCTGTGATGGCAGAGCCTCCGGGTAGGCTAGCAGGCAGATGGTAGATGTGTGCTCCCAGGTGAGCAAGCGAGAGTCTCTGGAATAGCAGGTGGTCACGGCACGTGACGGCGGAACCTCCGGGCTGGCAGGCAGGTAGGTAACGGAGAAGCGCTCCCAGGTGAGCGGGCAAGAGTCTCTGGAATAGCTGGTGGTCACCGCACGTGACAACGGGACCTCCGGGCTGGCAAGCAGGCAGGTAACGGAGATGCGCTCCCAGGTGAGCGGGCAAGAGTCTCAGAGATAGCTGGTGGTCACAGCACGTGACAACGGAGCCTCCGGGCTGGCAAGCAGGCAGGTAGCGGAGAAGCGCTCCCAGGTGAGCGGGCGAGCTGGTCCATAGACAGACTGACCGGAGTTGTAAGGCAGACCGTCGGACCTCAGGCAAGCAGGCAGGTAGCTGATGTGCGCTCCCAGGTGAGCGGACAAGTTGGTCCTTAGACAGACTGACCGGAGTTGTAAGGCAGACCGTCGGACCTCAGGCAGGCAGGCAGGTAACAAGTATTCAGGCAGGAATCAGGCAGGTAACTAGCAGGAAACTGGCAGGAAACTGGCAGGTAACTGGCAACGGGACCTGAGGGCTGAAGCACAGGTGAGACACAGGTGCAAACAACATTGCTCGGGCACCTCCATTTTGGAGGAGGTGCCTTATATATGATGAAGTCCTCCGGCCATTGGCCGGGGACTCCTTAGGGCGGCGCGCGCGGCCCCTTTAAGAGGAGGGGAGCGCGCGCGCGCGCGCCCTAAGCACAGGGGCCGGGAAGGGGCGCGCGCTGAGAGCAGAGCGGGAGGAGGACGCCGGGAAGGAGCGCGCGCTGACAGCAGAGCGGGGAGAGGACGCCGGGCACGGAGCAGAGCGGTGAGGGGAGCAGCGTCCCTGCCTAGCAGAGGGCAGGGACGCCAGCGCTACAGCCTTTACCTGACATGCAGCCCCATATCATCAATGACTGTGAAAATTTGCATGTTCTCTTCATGTAGTCATCTTTATAAATCTCATTGGAACGGCACCAAACAAAAGTTCCAGCATCATCACCTTACCCAATGCAGATTTGCGATTCATCACTGAATATGACTTTCATCCAGTCATCCACAGTCCACGATTGCTTTTCCTTAGCCCATTGTAACCTTGTTTTTTTCTGTTTAGGTGTTAATTATGGCTTTTGTTTAGCTTTTCTGTATGTAAATCCCATTTCCTTTAGGCGGTTTCTTACAGATTGGTCACAGATATTGTCTCCAGTTTCCTCCCATTCGTTCCTCATTTGTTTTGTTGTGCATTTCCTGTTTTGGAGACACATTGCTTTAAGTTTCCGGTCTTGACGCTTTGATGTCTTCCTTGGTCTACCAGTATGTTTGCCCTTAACAACCTTCCCATGTTGCTTGTATTTGGTCCAGATTTTAGACACAGCTGACTGTGAACAACCAGCATCTTTTGCAACATTGCATGATGATTTACCTTCTTTTAAGAGTTTGATAATCCTCTCCTTTGTTTCAATTGACATCTCTCATGTTGGAGCTATGATTCATGTCAGTCCACTTGGTGCAACAGCTCTCCTAGGTGTGATAACTCCTTTTTAGATGCAGACTAACGAGCAGATCTAATTTGATGCAGGTGTTAGTTTTGGAAATGAAAATTTACAGGGTGATTCCATATTTTTTTCCTCAGAATTAAGTGATTCCATAATTTTTTCCCTCTGCTTGGTCTGAAAAAAATTGCCATTTGAAATGACTTTAGTTTTGTGCCATGTCTGTGATATGCTTTTTTTCAACAACATTAAACAACTGAATGAACATCCTCCGAGCCCGATGATTCCATAATTTTTGCCATGGGTTGTATTTCTATCACCTGTATGGCCATGTTAGAGGTCAGATAAATGCCAGATTCCCTTTAAAGAGATTGACTGGGCAAAAGGTTTTAATGTGGCTAGCTTTTGTACAAAGTAAATCATATTCACCTTCTGCCACCCTCCTGGATTCAGGACAGATTGATCTGTGGTTTGCGCCAGCATCAATGTTGTCACCGTTCTACCAGACACAAGACCACAGCAGCTTGTGATAGATGGCAGCAGTTAGGTAATTTGAACTATATACATCACAAGCTGCAGCAATTGTGTGTCTGGTAGAACGGTAGCATCACTGATGGTGGTGCAAACCATAGGGCGGCCTGCAATGGATCCGGGAGGGGGACAGCAGGTAAGTATAATTAGTTTTGTTATTTTTATAGAATCTGGCCACCCGGTAATGAGCACCTTTTGTCCAGACAACCCTGTTAATAAATGTAGAAATACACCTCTTTCCAGTTCCTGGCATCTCTAGTATGGCAGTCCCTGATGCTTCTGTTTACAATGGCTGCAGATCACTGGCCTCATGGTCTCGAGCTGAATGCCACTGACAAGCTGCAGAAAATGCATAGCCATCTGCAGCCCATGTCAATAGAAGCGTCGGCCCTGGAGCTGCCGCTAGATTGAAGGGGGAGTATATATTGCTGCGTGTGTGCATCATTTTCATTATTTTGGACAACCCCATTAAAAAAAAATTCTATATAATGTATTTTTAGGGTTATAAAACACACATTTTAGCAAGAAAAAAATATTGTTTAAAAGTCAGGGTCTTATGGTTCCTGATCAAGGGGACCCAACATTGCCAACCTCCCTTGTTAATTTCCTTAATGATTGGGCAGAGAGCTCATGAAGCGTTCTGCCTGATCATTTAGAGTACTTTCCAAATGTTCATATTTGCACAATTCTCTTCTGGCTGGCACTGATCTTTATGATCAGTATGGGGCAGCAAGAGAAGCTGAACTCCATATGTACAATGTACAGTGGGGAAAAAAAGTATTGTCAGCCACCAATTGTGCAAGTTCTCCCACTTAAAAAGATGAGAGAGACCTGTAATTGACATCATAGGTAGACCTCAACTATGAGAGACAAAATGAGAAAACAAATCCTGAAAATCACATTGATTTGGAAAGAAATGTTGTTCAAATTTGGTGGAAAATAAGTATTTGGTCACCTACAAACAAGCATGATTTCTGGCTCTCACAGACCTGTAAATTCCATGGAGCCTGACAATTTCCTTAACAAACGCCTTAGCGCGTGTCTTAGCGCAGGGTAGCTTAATGAATGGAACCAAATGACACATCTTGCTAAAACGGTCCATGACCACCCAGATGACAGTGAAACCCTAGGACACAGGAAGGTCAGTAATAAAACCCATTGCCAAATGCATCCAAGGCGCACTAGGAACCTCCAGAGGGCAAAGCAACCCCGCAGCAGGGGTATGGGAAGCCTTTGACCTAGCACACACCGTACATCGACGTACCCACTTGATGACTTCCTTCTGCCACCCAGACCACCAAAAACTGCGACTGATAAGTCTCTTAGTCTCAGAAATTCCAGGATGACCTGCCAACCGAGACTCATGATACTCCACAAACAAATCTCTCCTAGAGGTTCTAGGCACAAACAACCTCCCATGAGGAGTGTTAGATGGGGCATCCTCTTGGGCTTTCAGAATCCCTTCTTCCAAAACGGAGTCCAATGCTGCTACCACAACTCCTTCCTGTAAAATGCTCTCCTCCTCCTCGGTACCAACCATGGGAGTAAAGCTGCGAGATAAAGCATCGGCTTTAACATTCTTAGTACTAGGGATATAGGTAACAGAAAAATTAAACCGAGAAAAAAAAAGTGCCCACCTAGCTTGATGGGCATTCAAGCATTTGGCAGCATCCAGATAGATCAAATTCTTATGATCTGTGAAAACCTGAAATGACGCCAATGTTCTAACACAAGTTTAATAGCCAGCAATTCACGATTACCAACATCGTAATTAAATTCGGTTTCTGAAAATTTTTTCGAAAAAAAAGCACAGGGATGTACTCCATCCTTGTTCTCCTGAGACAAAACTGCACCGACCCCCACCGAAGAAGCATCAACCTCGACCAAAAAAGGCTTGGTCTCATCAGGCTGCATAAGGATAGGGGCAGAACTGAACCTCTCCTTGAGATACACAAAAGCTTCAATGGCCTCAGTAGTCCACTGGACCGTATTCGCACCTTTCCTGGTGAGATCGGTCAGCGGCTTAACAATTATAGAAAAATTCTTAATGAATTTCCTGTAATAATTGGCGAAACCCAAAAATATCTGTATAGATTTCAAACCAATAGGCCTAGGCCGTTCCTGCACAGCCTGAACTTTCACCGGATCCATCTCAAAGCCCTCGCTGGAGATAATGTAGCCCAAAAAATGAATTCTCTGCACTGCGAACTCACATTTCTCCAGCTTTGAAAAAATTATCACTCAATAACTGCAACACCTCACGTACACTCTGCCAATGGGACTCCAGATCTGGTGAATAAATCAGAATGTCATCCAAATACACAACCACATTCTTGCCAATCAAAGGTCTCAGGATGTCATTAATAAGGTTCTGAAAAAACGCGGGAGCATTGGTAAGACCGAAGGGCATCACCAGATTCTCAAAATGACCTACCGGAGTGTTAAAAGCAGTTTTCCATTCATCACCCTCCTTCATTCGTAACAAATTGTATGCCCCCCGGAGATCAATTTTAGAGAACCACTTGGCCACTACTAACTGGTTAAACAAGTTCGGAATTAATGGCAATGGATAGGAATTGCGTACGGTAATCTTATTAATTTCATGAAAGTCCAGACATGGACATAAACCACCGTCTTTTCATTCGTCTTTTTTTTTTAACAAAGAAAAATCCAACGGCCACAGGCGACTTAGAAGGTCTAATGTGACCAGCAGCCAAGCTCGTCTGTATGTATTCCTCCAAGGCCTTTCTTTCAGGGATAGTGAGATTAAATAAGCGACTCTTGGGAAGAGTATCTCCAGGAACAAACTCAATGGTGCAATCATAGTCCCTATGAGGAGGTAAAACTTGCGACTCCTCCTCTGAAAAAAACTTCCAAAAATCCTGAATAGGTACAGGTAGTTCCCCTTTTTCCACAGCCGCAATGCGACCATTACAACATTTATCATAGCACTTAGGACTCCAAGACTAAATCTCATTAGTAGACCAGTCCAGTAAAGGATTGTGCAGTTTTAACCATGGCAAACCTAAAACGACTGGAGAGGGTAAATTATTTAATACCACCAAATCAAAATTTTCTTGGTGAATGCCATTGATAGTGAGGGGAAATGCAGCAACCTTGTGAGTAATACATTTCAAAGGAGTGTTATCAATTGCAATCACAGAAATAGGTGATGACAAAGGTTTGGATTCCAATTTAAGTTTTTCCAAAAAAAACTTATCAATCACATTAAGTGTTGAACCACAATCCACAAATACCTGAAATTCAATCAAATCTTCCTGCAATGAGGTACTCCCTGAAAGAAATACTCCCTTAGAGTTCAAACAAGCAATACGGGCATAACTGACCTTTTTTATTTCTTTACTTAAACGAAGCTCACAGTTCTCAATCAAATGGTCAGATTTACCACAATAAAAACACAATCCCTTGGAAAACCTGCGGTCTCTTTCCTGAGAGCGGAGTGACATCACCCCAACCTCCATCGGTTCTCCGCCGTCCGAGCAGACCCTCTGGGAACTAGGAGCTGCCATTGCAGGAATCTTTTCATCATAAACCCTGGCACGCAGTCTCCTGTCCACACGTATAGCTAATTGCATGGCTTCTTGCAAGGTTTCAGGTGCAGGAAATGCAATCAGCAGATCCTTAACCCCTTCACTTAGACCAGCAAGAAAAAAACATTTTAACGCCGAATCATTCCATTTCACTTCTGAGGACCACCTTCTGAAGTGTGTACAATAATTTTCAACATCACCTGACCCTGATTCAAACGTCTCAGTTCTGTCTCAGCAGATGAGACTCGATCAGGATCATCATACAATAGCCCCATAGCAGAAAAAAAATCCTCCACTGACCTAAAACACGGATCATTAGGTTGGAGAGAAAAGGCCCACCCCTGTGGTTCCTTGCGCAAAAGTGACATGATAAACCCAATGTGCTGTGATTCATTCCCAGAGAACTTTGGTCTCAAACGAAAATATAATAAACAAGCATTTTTAAAGGAAATAAAATCTTGTTGTTTACCATCAAAAATATCAGGGAGTTCTACCTTCGGTTCCACAAAATGCGCTCCAGGACAGCTACTCACATGTTGCCGGAGCTCGGACACCTCCAGAGACAATCCCTGCAGACGTTGAGCCAAATCTTGAACAGAAACCATACTGATCCCCGGATTTCTTTCCTTAAAGTTTTTTTGTTTTGTTTTGGGCTGGACTTACTGTTATGATCTGCAACATAAACTAGGGAAAGAAGGGGAGAGCTGTCCCTACAGTAAGACTAAGCTGAGTCCCTACGTTGTAGCGGGCGACCTGTTCCTTGTGAACAGACCCGCCTTCGTCCTCGGCTAGTCTGAATGGAGACCTATAGAGAAAGGGAGGGGTCCCTAAAAGTACTAAGGACTGGGACAAAAAATGGGACACCTCCTAACAGAAGTTGTTGCAGAGCAAAAGATAAACTGACAAAAGTACTAGAGGTCCAGAGGACCAAGCAAACTAGAGATAGATAGGCACAAAAGCACCTGGCTAGAAAGACAGTCTAAACAACACTAAAGTCCAGCAAGGCCAGAAGGGTGGAGCTGGAATATATAGGAAGATGGTCACGTGACCGCAAAACACAAGATAGAAACAAAAACAAACAGGAGGGTTCTAACAGATCACCTCTCACAAGGTTGGTGCAGTACTCAAACTTCTCAAAAACCTCACAAATGTCAACGATCCACACCCACTAGACAGTTGTTATGTGTGGTGGCTGACTCTCAGTCTGACCGGCATGTGTGATCTTCCAGTTGGCGCCTTTGTCCCTCCCTCCACCAGGTACCCCCAGTGTGCCATGACAGAAATGTATCGTCCCTATTCACAACAGTTTGTCCAGGTGTCTTTTGTTAGTTGGACCTTCTGGGTTTCGGTGTTGGTGAGAGCACGGTTCAGATTGTTTAACACGTGCTTGTGTAACGCAGGGACAGCACATCGGGCAAAATAGTGGCAGCTGGGAACTCTGTATCGTGGGGCAGCCGCAGCCAAGAGATCACAGAAGACTGTGTTCCCAAAAGCCTAAACGGCAACATCTCCACAGCTAGCAATTTGGCAATGTGCGATTTTAGTATTTGCGCTTGTGGGTGCGTGGCTGGGTATTTACGCTTTCTTTCCAAGCTCTCAGGCACAGATAATTGGACGCTTTGCTGGCACAAGGAAGTGGATGTGGTTGATGTTTGTTGTGTGTGAGCAACAGCAGCTTGTGGGTATGAACGCCTGCTTCTTGAACAGTAGATTCTGAAGGACATAGCCCAGGCAACATGGCATAAGTCTCCACCGAACCCAAAAGCACTACTGATACTTGCTGGTGTTGAGCTAATGCAGCCTTTATCTATCCCTCATCCCCTCAAGATGGCTGCACCATCATTGTAAATAAGCCCCTGTCCTTTGTGTCACCCCCACCTCATTGTAGATCGCAAGTTCTTATGAGCAGGGTCGTCATTATTTTTGCTTTAATTATTGTATTATCTTTAGCTATGTTACTTATGACTGTTGAATATGAACCTCTGAATTGTAAAGCGCTGCTGAATAGGTTGGCGCTACATAAATAAAGAGTATTATTATTATTATTGGTTTGACCCGCAGACGCAGATTTGGTACCCTGGTGTTCCGCCCACCTACTGGGGTGCTTGGCTGCCATGTGGATTCTCATACTGGTGGTGCTCAGGTTGCCTTTGCCCTGACCTCTGCTCAAGTTGGTATGGCAGATGCTACAGACAACAATGTTTTTCTCTGAAGGACTTTCAGAAAAAAAAATTCCACACAGCAGTTGAACGCCCCCTATCCCTGACTTTGCGGAAAGAAGGGGTGCTCTTGGGACCAGTTGACCAAGTTCTCACTCTGGGCAAACCACGACCCCTTGGTGCCTGTGTTGGTGCTACATATCCATCTTCCTCTGTGTTGCTGTCATGGCTATGCGTGCCAACGGTCCAGGTCGTATCAGTGGACTCATCATCAACCACCTCGTCTTCTATCTCATCGTCCTTCCCAGTTGACATTGTAAGCTGACCTGATGGTAACTGTGTCTCATCATCATCAGCCTCCACCTCTGGAGACAGTAAATGACGTTCCTCCAAGTGGCTTTCTTCTGGCCGTAGGTCCTCAAATACTTGAGCATCAATGCACGCCACCTCCTCTTGTCCCTCTTCACTGCTGCACGGTGATAGGTCAGAGCCAACCAAAGGATACGTACCAAACAGATCCACGGAGTGGCCAAGCTTGGGGTCATATGTCTCCTGTGACTGATAATGGCGGGAGGAAGGAGAACCAGCTTCAGGATTGGAAGGGCCAGCCTTCTGTGTATCCACAGTAGACTGTGTGGTCGTGGGAGATTTGTTGCTGCTTGACAAATGCGTAGAGGCCTTGTCTGCTATACAAGACAGAATCTGCTCTCACTGTTCTGGCTTCCACACACGTTTACGTTCCAGACCGGAAACTTTTTCCAGGAACATAGTGGATGCATCAAGCTTCTTCTGACCTGACACAGATGGAGTGCCTTCTCGCGCACCACTGACAACACCACGTCCACGTCCCTTAACAACAGGCTTTTTTGGCATTTTTGGTTTTGTTGACTGATTTTCAGATGTTGATGGCCCAAGCCAAGCTAGCTGTCACAGGCACAGCCAAAATAGTGAGTCAACCATGACACAGCCCATAGGGCTTATTTTTACAAATCCTATGCACATTGTGCAGTGGACAAACTAGGACAGTATTCCTACTCCAGCCTAACTACTATTTGTGATTGGAGGCCATTGGGATGGTGGCTTCCAGCGTCAACCATGACTCAGCCCATAGGGCTAATTTTCACAAACCCCATGCACATTGTGCAGTGGACAAATCTGGAATGTACAGTAGTCCTATCAAACTAATATTTGTCATTGGAGGCCCTTGTCACAGGTTGTGCCACATTGTGACTGAGAAAGGGGATACATATTCAATAGAAATTTACACTGACTGTTGATGACCGACTGATGGCCCTCTGAAAACTTGAATTGAGGGCCACAACTACCATAGTACTCCATCGTAGATAATGTTTGTGTGAAGCCTCTTCTCGGAAGCCCTTGTCTTTATCCTGGGAGATTGGGACTCGGAGTCGGGTCCTGTGATGGAGAGATGGGGTGCAGCCGTGGCCCGGACCCGACCCGTGCTCAGGGCCGTCACATTAAAAAGGATGGTATGGGCTTATCCGGGTTGAGTGGCTGATTTACGACTATGCCACCTGTGGCACCTGGTGAAGGCCACCAGCGCCGCTGCAGTCCGCTGAGGCATGGTGTTATGGCGGCCAGAGTTATTACTACTCCCCACAGGCAGAGCAAGGCCTCAGGGCAGAGGGACAGGATGGAGGGGGTAGTAGTAGAGGAGAACGGGCGCTGCGTCGTGTGGTGTAGCGCAGAATAAACAGTCCGGAGGCCATAGGGGTGAACTTCCAAGGTTTTACTCACTTTAGAGATGGCAGAAGGAAGGCGACTCCCTGCTCCCCGTGGAGTCCTGCGGTCACCAGGGATGGGGGTCCGACAACCTTCGAGTAAGTCCAGCATTCAGTCGGGACCCTACGCCAGAGTGTTCCTGAACTACAGACCGAATCCTTTCCTGTCCGTGTGTGTGCAAATAGGCCGTGTCTCCCTCTGAGCGCCTCTCAGAACAAGGGCACGGGTGGCAGCTCCGCTCTGTCCGATACCCGGTGGGATCCTCAGGGCCTACTGGGCTTCCCCGACCAGGACATGGAGTAGCAAGGTCGGGTGTCGGGGGCCGGTACCCCTCTTGCAGCTGGACTCCCTCTGAATATATCAGCATGGCGAGGACAGGTGGCATACACCGCTCCGTCTGCATCCTGCCTGGGATCCATTTGCTGTGGAGTCACACTCTTAAGCTCCGGGCCTTCTTGATCCTGGTCCTTGACCGGGTCGAGACATTCCTTGTCTACAACCTACCCCTCGTCCCAAGGCCGGGGCACGAGGGCTGTGTCTCCATCCGATGCGGGCCCACACAGGATCCGCGTTAGGGTGGGAGATCACAGTCCACTCAGCAATTGACAGCATAAAGACAGTCAAAGAGCGATTGAAGGCAGTCAAAGAACCAAAACCCAAGATGGCTTTTTATTAAATATGAATTTTAAAGTGTAACTAACTTGTAGGTCCTCCACCCTGATCCACTAACTGGTTCCCCTAACTCTTGGTTCCCAAGTCTCCCTGTAACCAGGGGAGCAGCACCTAGTGCATACTTGCCCCCTCTGGTGGAGAAATGTGGTGTTGGATGCAAAGGTTGGGTCACGACTATCACACTGTTCTTACCTCAGAGGAGGAACACTACACTCCATTAGAGAAGTGCAGCAACCCTGTGGCGGTTGAACCCTCAGGGGAGCCACGTTTGTCAAGGGAGTCCCTTGTCATGGAATCTTCCTGCACCTATGACACAGCCCCCAGCCCCAGGAGTAATTTTGGGAAATACGATGCACATAGTGCACTGGACCAAGTAGTACAGTATCAAGAAGTCTTCTCTTGCTATATAATCTGAGGAATATTGACAATCAAAATCTCTAAGCCATTTGGAGAAGCTTCTCCAACCCATCCTGGAGGGGGGGCACCATATATCCTTTGTCCATTGACTTGCACAAGTGATATATTTGAACTCGTAATCCAGTTGACAGGTGCAGCTTTATTTTTCCGGTTCACAGAGTTCAGCCATACCTGAGGATTGTAGGCCACACTCACTGCTACCTTCTAGTACTCCATGTCTCTTGGCCATTTTCTCTATAGTCTCTGCCCTTAAATGAGTTAAAAAATAGTGAGGGCCCTACAATATGAATAAGTCAGGGCACTCTCAAATGTACACAAGAGGCACCTCAAAATTTCTAGAGGAGGGCACTTCAAAATGTATGTTACAGGGCCACACGAGGCCTCTCACAAAACTCAGCTTTCCTGCCTACTGCAGGCCCTCTGAACATTTGAATTTAGGGCCGCAGTATCACATGGTGGTGGAGGAGGAGGAGGGTCAAGCCCAACACTACAATGGGCACATTGTAAACTGCTATGAAATATGTATTCCACTATCTGAGTGTCAATTATGGAGGGACCGCCCAAATGTCTAAGTAACAGCTGTCCCTCCTAAACGCATGTTACAGAGCCACCTGAGGCCTCTCAGGTCAAAGATCAACATACCTACTGGTGCGTTCTAGCTGTGCTTGTAAAGTGCTGGGGAATAGCGAACTAAAAATGATGTATGACAGAGGGACCTACAAAATGTACAAGTTAGGGCACTCCCAATTGTAAAAGGCGATTGTAAAAAAGCCACAACAGTATGTGTGAACAAAGGCTAAAAGGGATCTTTTTTTGGTTTATCTGGTTTATTTAGCCTTATATACAGCCTGTTAAATGCAATTTATGTAACGTTTGTAGTTGTTCTTGTGTGTCTGTAAAAGTGGCGTAATACTGTGACAAACTTATTCCCAGAAACCATATGTGAGTCAGAAATGCATGCAGGCACATTCTCCAGGCTCTTCCCATTCTGTTTCATCACTTTCCCATCCATTTCAGCCTTTTCCTGAGGCCCCCACACCCCTTTTTAGGGTCCAGCAGAAAATTACTCGCATTTCCCATTGACTTACATTGTACTCGCTATTCGGAACGAATACGCGATTATAACAAAGTACTCGTTACGAGTATAGCGATTACGAATATTACGGTACTCGCTCATTACTAATCTTGACCAAGTCCCCAGCTCAATCTGCTAAAATGCAGCCCTAAACTTGTAAGTAACCTCCTCCATGCTTCAGTGTTATACCAACTGCCTTCTGGTACAGCCAAATATTTAAAATTGTGACTTATCAGTCCAGAGCACCTGTAGCCATTTTTCTGCACCCCAGTTCCTACATTTTAATCCATAGTTGAGTCGCTTGGTCTTGTTTCCATGTTAAAGGTATAATTTTTGGACTCAATTCTTCCATGAAGACAGCTTCTGGGAAGAGTTCTACAAACAGTGTATGGGTGTAGCTGAGTCCCACTGGTTGCTGACATTTCTGAGATGATGGCACTGCTAGACATCTTCTGATTTCAAAGGGAAAGATGATGTATGTGTCTTTCATCTGCTGCACTAAGTTTCCTTGGCCAACCATTGCATACACTCCACCCGCAGCTGTTTAAGGCACATGATGGCTGATTAAATCATCTGCTGGGAAAGAGGCGGTCTTGGGACCTGACATATGACACTAATGTATGTTATATATTGTGAAGGCGTTAAATTAAAAAAAATTCAGTGAAAGGTACCCTTTAAATGGGTCTATACATTAAATCAGTGTATACAGCAACATATATCCAAACTCATGATACAACCATCACTTAATATAACCAGAAAAGGCAATGAAGGCAAAGATGAAGTTAAGTAAGCAGCAAAACATTAAAGCTAGTGTGAGAGATAACTTTTTGATACGTTTTAGCTACTCTGAAAATGTATTGGCTATGATAGTATTATTGATTTGCTCTTTTTTGCAGATATGCTGTTGACAAAGCTTGGATGCTCAAAAGGCCAAATACAATTTATGGTCTTATATCAGTGACCCCAGTTCACAGTATTGTGAAAGGTCCGAAGATGAGTAATACTCAAGTAAATATATGTGCTGATCTGCTCAATTTACTGAAAGTGTTCTAAGTGGAATTGTATTCCCATGGCTCCCAGCTGTGGGACTTCTAGTTCATGTCTGATTAATTTTCCTGTATAGGTCATGATCCTCCATCTTACGAAAATAATTGGTTCTTAGAAACAATAAGCACATTTTGCAGTCCTGGAAATAGGGCAAGGTGATCACTCTGAGCAGCATCCTGGTTTATGTAGCCATTGGGTGGGTGACAGAGTCCCAGTTGGCTCCTTTTTGCTTTTGATTTTACCTTCTCACTTTTCAAGATCTTTTTATAGATAGCGTTGTATCTGGGCTTGTTTTTTTATAGTATAAGCTGTAGTTTTTAACATTACCCTTGTGGGGTCCAAACAACTTTCTGCTATTTTTTATTCTTTTTGGGAGGGAAAATGAACATAAAAAAGTGATTGTCATTTTTAGATTTTTATTTTGGCGTTCTCTGTATGGCATAAATGTTATAATTTATTAGGTCAGACAATTATGCAAGCTCATACTAAATGAGTATTTTTTATTTTCTAAGGGGTTATTTTATCCTTCCTGGGAAAGGATAAAAAATACAAACTTTGATATATTTTTTTTATTAAAAATATTTTTTTTATCGGTCCTCCTAGGGGACATGGACTTGCGATCACTTGTTCGTTTGTACAATACATTTCATTACTGTAATATTACAGTGTATTGTAAAATGACCTATCTCCTATGAACCTCTGCTTGTGGTTGGGCTTCACAGGTATACAAACATGGCAAACATAGAGGCCTTTTGTAGACCAAGGGTTGCCATTACAATGCTATCAGCATCCTGCAATCTGTTTGCTTTGAGTTTGATGAGTTTTAGAAGGGACATATTCGCCCATTTCTAACCTCTTAAATGCCTCTGTCAAGATGTCAGCAGCTTCTAAGAGGGTAAACTGTTGTGATTAGAACTAGCTCTATTTGCAGCTGTTAGACTCATGCACCGTCACTATATCACAGCTGGCACTCATGCATGTGTTGCACACATATGCCATACATGTACAGTGGATGTCACAAATTGAAACCTGGGTACAATAGGCACCACAGATGATGTTGTCCTTGGCACTTACCTGGGTTCACTGGTTGCTTGTGCCAGTCTTGACTCGGTCTCAGGTAGTACCACATGTATAAAGGAGCTATGGTATGATATTATGTATGTAATGCTTCATCATTGCATCGACTTTAGTGATTTTATCTGAGAGCAGCATAAATTGCAAATGTCTAATAAAATGTAATGTTGTGCTGCAGAGGTCCTCATCCGAATGAGGCTGACATTTATGAGAGTGTGCAGTCTCTTATTGCACTACATATACTATAATCTGGCCTTAGCTTTATTGAATTTTTACCGTTCTCTCCAATAGCTTTTCTATGTAAAGGACCTTAGTTTTTGTTGGAAAAACTGGCCCTGGTCCAACTACATTGTTGAAGCTCAATAGAGGACTATAGAGCAGAGGTAGCAAGCAGCCACACCTAGGCTTTGGACATTGAAAGCTTCAATGCACATTAGATTAAAGTAAACTGCACCTGCTTGATGTCCATTTGATGTGTTTGGGGGCCTCCTAACCATTACAGACACATGATGTTGGGGGAGAAAAAGGTTGGGCACTTTAAATTTAAATACGCAACGCTTTGGTTCCAAAAGAGACAATTGGTTGCCAGAGCTATCTAACAGCAACCTCCTCCCTCTCCATATTAACCGCTTCCCGACCGCCCACTGTACATAAACGTCGGCGCTGCCTGGGCTCAGTGCAGTGCCGACGTTTATAAATGGTCGGTGGTCCCGCAGCGCTCAGGACCCCCAGGGTCCTGCAAGCGCTGCGGGTGCGGTGCACAGCGACAGCTCTGACAGGGGACATCATGGGGACCTGGTTGGATCAGGTCCCAATGATGTTAACCCTTTGCTATCTTCTAGATGCCGCGATCTATAGCGATCACGGCATTTAGAAGATAGTGAGAGGAGAGGGGGTAGTCCACTTACCTCTCCGACGGCCCCCTGATGTCTGAGAGGACCTGCAGTTGTCATGGCAGCCGGACGTCACATGACCGCCTCCGGGTCTGTCATGTACGGTGTCCTGCTAGACTCAGCCTGCAGCTGAGTCTAGCAGGAGATAATGACAGTTTTACACTGTCAGCAGAGCTCTCATGCAATGCAATACATGTTTATTGCATTGCATGAGAACAGTGATTAGAAAAATAAAAATTAATGTCCCATACAGGGACTAAGTAAAAATGTAAAAAAAAAAGTCAAAAAAATGTTTTCAAACTGTAAAAAAAAAAATCAAAGTAAATAAAAATAAATAAATAAAATATTAAACCAATAAATCTGTATATTTATGCAAAAACAAAAAAAGTACATATATTTGGTATCACCGCATCTGAAACAACCCGATCTATAAAACTGTCACACTAATTAACTCCTTCTGTGCACTCCGTAAAAAAAAAAAAAAAAAAAAGGAGCAAAAAACTATGCTTTTTCATCATATCGCCAAACAAAAAGTGGAATAAAATGCGATCAAAAAGCAAAATGGAAATAAAAATGGTACCGCTGAAAACGTCATTTTGTTCCGCAAAAAAAAGCCGCCATACAGCTCCATCAACCGAAAAATAAAAAAGTTATAGCTCTCAGAATAAAGTGATGTAAAAAAAATATTTTTTCTATAAAATTGTTTTATTGTGTAAAAGCCCCAAAACATAAAAAAAAAATAATATACGGTAAGTGTGGCATCGCTGTAAACGTACTGACCCGAAGAATAATGCTGCCTTGTCACTTTCACCACACGCAGAACAGGATAAAAAAAAAACTCAAAAAACAATTCCTGAATTGTTGGTTTTTGTTAATTTTACCTCCCAAAAAACGGAATAGAAAGCGATTAAAAAATGTCACGTAACCAAAAATGGTACCAATAAAAATGTCAACTCGTCCCGCAAAAAACAAGCCGTCACATGACTCTGTCGGCCGAAATATGGAAAAATTATAGCTCTCAAAATATGGCGATGCAAAAACTAGATTTTGCAAAAAAAAATGTGTTTTGGTGTGTGACAGCTGTCAATCATAAAATCCCGATATGAATCTGGTATCGCTGTAATTGCACCAACCCGAAGAATAAAGCCGTCTAATCATTTATACCACACGAGGAATGGCGTAAAAAATAAATAAAACCAATTCTTCACCTGCTACTGATTTTTTTATTATGTCTCCCAAAGATCACAGTAAGGCTCTGCTCACATTTATCCTGCGCTCTGCACTGAGCACTTACACCAGAGTTTCCGTGTAAATCTCTGAAATACGTGATTCAGACAGAACCCATGACGGAAGATTCCCTGTAATGAGGCAGATATAGGCACTGTGGATGCCGTCTGGCCTGTGATCCCATGGTGTCAGTTTTTTTAGGCGTGCATAAAAATGCGGTTAGCCACAGTTTTGTGCACTTCTGAAAAAAAGGACACTGCTAAACAGAGGCCAGACGGAGTCCAGAGTAACTCTGCTGCCTCATTATAGTGAATGGATCTTGCAGGGGGTTCGTCTGAATTACAACACTTGAAAATTTAGATGGAAACCCCGATGTAAGTGCTCAGCCTAGAGCGCCGGATAAATGTTATGTAAAATGTTCCCAATAAAAGCTTCAACTCAGTCCTCAAAAAAAGCTAGTCCCAACTCAGGTTCGTTATCTGTTAAAAATATAAGGGACTTCCAAGTTACTGGTAGCAGAAAGGCTCTGGAAAAGCGAAATGGCCCTTGCCCCCCAAAAGAAATTCAGAAAATTTTGTGCTCCCAAATCCAAATGCCTCCCTCCCTTCTGAGTCCCACAATGTGCCTAAACTACATTTAGGGTCCACATGTTTGGCATTCCTGTAGCGATGAAAGCTTGCCTAATTTACAGGTACTTGTCTCCAGAAGCACGAGCAGGGCACAATGTACTGGTCACTACAGCGTACTGGTCACTTCAACAGCAGTTTGAAATTTTCACACAGCAACATCCTCAGCTGCTTGTTTCTGGAAAAGACCCATTGAGTCAAAATCGTCACTACACCTATAGGTAAATTCCCAAAGGTGTATAATTTCCAAAATGGGGTCACTTGAGGGGGGATTCTGCTCTTCTAGCACTTAGGGGCTGTGTATATGGAGTCCGCAAACTATTCTACAATAATTTGTTCTCCAAGAGTCAAATAGCGCTCCGTCCCTCCCGGATCTCGCCGTATGGCTAAGCGGTACGGTACAGCCACATATGGGGTATTGCCACGTTTAGAAGAAATTGTGTGACACATTTCGGCACCATTTTTACCCATTGCCCTGTGTGAAAATATAAAATCTGAGGGTAAAACATTTTTTGTGGCAAAAATATAATTATGTTTTCTTTACTGCCCAATGGTATAAATGTAAAAATTTAAAAAATACTCACTACTTCCCTAGATGAATTCCTTGAGAGGCGTAGTTTACAAAATGGGGTCACTTGTGGGGGTTCCTGCTGTTTCGGCATGTCAGTGACTCTTCTAATGTGACATGGGGTCTGCAACCTATCCCAGCCAACATAGCGCTCCTTTCTCTTTCGAACCCTGCCGTACACCAAAACAGTGATTTTCCCCCACATATGGGGTATCAGCGTACTCAGGAGAAATTGCACAACAAATTTCATGGTGCAATTTCTCCTGTTACCCTTATGACAATACAAAATTAGGGGATGAAAAACATTTTTTGTGGGAAAAGCATAAAAATTTTATTTTTACGGCTCAATATTATAAACTTCTGTGAAGTACCTGGGGGTGCAAGGTGCTCACCACACATCTAGATAAATTCCCTAAGGGGTCTAGTTTCCAAAATGGTGTCACTTGTGGGGGGTTTCCACTGTTTAGGCATATCAGGAGCTCTCCAAACACAACATGGCGTCCGCTAATTATTCAAACAAATTTTACATTCAAAAATTCTAATGGCGCTCCTTCCCTTCCAAACCCTGCAGTGCGCCCAAACAGTGGTTTTCCCTCACATATGGGGTATCAGCGTGCTCAGAAGAAATTGCACTACAAAATTGTGTAGTCCATTTTTTCCTGTTACCCTTGTGAAAATAAAAAAATTGGGTCTAAAGTAACATTTTTGTGAAAAAAAGTTAGATGTTCATTGTTTTCTTCCACATTCCAAAAATTCCCGTGAAACACCTGAAGGGTTAATAAACTTCTTGAATGTGGTTTTGAGCACATTGAGGGGTGCACTTTTTAGAATGGTGTCACTTTTGGGTATTTTCTGTCATAAAGGCCCCTCAAAGTCACTTCAAATAAGATGTGGTCCCAAAATAAATGGTTTTGTAAATTTTGTTGGAAAAATGAGAAATCGCTGGTCAATTTTTAACCCTTAGAACTTCCTAACAAAAAAAAATCATGGTTCCAAAATTGTGCTGATGTAAAGTAGACATGTGGGAAATGTTATTTGTTAACTATTTTGTGTGCCAAATCTCTCTGATTTAAGGGCATGAAAATTCAAAGTTTGAAAATTGCAAAATTTTCAAAGTTTTGGCCAAATTTCTGTTTTTTCACAAATAAACGCAAGTGATATCGAAGAAATTTTACCACTATCATGATGTACAATATGTCACAAAAAAACAATCTCAGAATCAGGGGAATCCGTTGAAGCATTCCAGAGTAATTACTTCATAAAGTGACAGTGGTCAGAATTGAAAAAATTGGCCTGGTCACGAATGCGAAAACAGGCTCTGGTACGAAGTGGTTAAAAACACATGAAAACCAAGCCAAGCATTCATAGGAGACATAGCTCCTGGTCAAACAATTAGAAAAGTCTCCTCTGCTCCATATGGGTGGACCAGTGCTATAAATAGATCAGAGTTTGGGAACTCTATAGATTTTGCCTTGATGCCAAGCTTATAAAAATATTTTTTTTCAACACAAGACAACGAGTTCTGTTTTAATTTGTGCTTAATTTCACATTAAACCTTGTAAATCCGGACATCATAAACAAAACCAATTCACACAATACATCACTCTTTCAATAGTTTTTAGTGGATTTAGTGGTGAATATGGATGTAGGTCATTAGTTATGAGTGATAACTGAAGAAATGACTGACATATACTATTAGATACAGTCTCCAAAAGATATCATGCTGTGTTGACTTCCAGCTGTAACACACATTTTTACACTTATACAACAATGTGAACTTTTAATGAGTTTCCCTATTCTTCCACTGTGAATGCATCTTGTTTGCTAAATGCACGCCATATGTCTGGAAATGGAGACAGCCAGCTAGGGAAAAAGAAAGAAAAAAGATGTCATTGAGAGGGGCAGATTTCTCAAAGTAAAAATGTGTAACCATGTCAAGTTGAAAACTCTTTGGAAAGAAGAGGATTGTTGCTAATGCACAATCTGATTTCTACTGATGGATACTCCTGCACAGGACAAATATGCCATAAATATCTGATAGGCAGTGATGCCACCGTTGGACCAATTAGAATCATTTGCTTGACCATTTCCATAACTCTCACAAAATTGCGTGAGGCCAGATTTCCATTTCCATTTAGCCTCCTGATTCAGTGGACCCCAGTTCTATTAATACTGGTGATTCCTGAGGTGAAGCCCCCCACATGCCAAATATCTATTTCATATCTCGTAGATATACTACACTGTGTGCAGAATTATTAGGCAAGTTGTATTTTAGAGGAATATTTTTTATTATTGATCAACAACTATGTTCTCAATCAACCCAAAAGACTCATAAATATCCAAGCTTAATATTTTTGGAAGTTGGAGTGTTTTTTTTTTAAGATTTGGCTATCTTAGGAGGATATCTGTTTGTGCAGGTAACTATTACTGTGCAGAATTATTAGGCAACTTAATAAAAAACAAATATAATCCCATCTCACTTGTTTATTTTCACCAGGTAAACCAATATCAGTGCACAAAATTTAGAAATAAACATTTCTGACATGCAAAAACAAAAACCTTTCTTTATGATGACACTCAACAGCCTTCCATCCATAGATTATATCAGTTGCTTGATCTGTTTTCGATCAACATTGCGTGCAGCAGACACCACAGCCTCCCAGACACTGTTCCGAGAGGTGTACTGTTTTCTCTCCCTGTAGATCTCACATTTTATGATGGACCACAGGTTCTCTATGGGATTCAGATCAGGTGAACAAGGGGGCCATGTCATTATTTTTTCTTCTTTTAGACCTTTACTGGCTAGCCACGCTGTGGAGTAGTTGGATGCATGTGATGGAGCATTGTCCTGCATGAAAATCATGTTTTTCTTGAACAATACCAACTTCTTCCTGTACCACTGCTTGAAGAAGTTGTCTTCCAGGAACTGGCAGTAGGTCTGGGAGTTGAGCTTCACTCCATCCTCAACCCGAAAAGGTCCCACAAGTTCATCTTTGATGATACCAGCCCATAACAGTACCCCCACCTCCACCTTGCTGGAGTCTGAGTCGGAGTGGAGCTCTCTGCCCTTTACTGATCCAGCCTCTGGCCCATTCATCTGGCCCATCAAGAGTCACTCTCATTTCATCAGTCCATAAAACCTTTGAAAAATCAGTCTTAAGATATTTCTAGGCCCATTCTTGACGTTTTATCTCATGTTTCTTGTCAAAAGGTGGTCGTTTTTCAACCTTCCTAACCTTGGCCATGTCCCTGAGTATTACACACCTTGTGATTTTTGATACTCCAGTAACGTTGCAGCTCTGAAATATGGCAAAACTAGTGGCGAATGGCATCTTGGCAGCTTCACGCTTGATTTTCCTCAATTCATGGGCAGTTATTTTGCGCCTTTTTTGGCCAACACACTTCTTGTGACCCTGTTGGCTATTTGCCATGAAACGCTTGATTGTTCGGTGATCACGCTTCAAAAGTTTGGAAATTTCAAGACTGCTGCATCCCTCTGCAAGGCATCTCACAATTTTGGACTTTTCAGAGCCCGTCAAATTTCTCTTCTGACCCATTTTGCCAAAGGAAAGGAAGTTGCCTAATAATTAAGCACATCTTATATAGGGTGCTGATGACATTAGTCAACACCCCTCCTCATTACAGAGATGCACATCACCAGATTTACTTAATTGGTAGATTGCTCTCAAGCCTATGCAGCTTGGAGTAGGACAACATGTATAAAAAGTATCATGTGATCAAAATACTCATTTGCCTAATAATTCTGCACACAGTGTATATTTGTAAATCATCTACATGTCTGCAAGTTAAATATGTTCCCTTTACATATTGTATAATGGAGAGAAGATGTCCCTATGCAAAGAGATGATTCATGTATCATACACTTGGCTGCCTAAGGCCTCTTTGACACTACTGCTAGGACACTTCTGGTTAGCAGATAAATTGGCATATATACATAGGTTGATGTAGATCAGGGATGTCAAACTCAAAACACACAGAGGGCCAAAATTAAAAACTTGGACAAAGTCGCGGGCCAACCAGTATACAGTATAATGGGACCCACAAAGTCCTCCATACAGAATAATGAATCCCACATAGTCCTCCATACAGAATAATGGGCCCCATATAGTCCTCCAAATAGTATAATGGCCCCACATAGTCCTCCATACAGTATAATGGCCCCACATAGCTTTCCATACAGTATAATGGGCCCCACATAGTCCTCCATACAGTATAATGGGTCCCACATAGTCCTCCATACAGAATAATGGTCCCATATAGGGGTAGTGGTTCTGGTGTCGCGGGCCATCACACTGCGGGCCAGGTTTGGCCCACGGGCCAGAGTTTGACATGTGTTGTGTAGATGGTCGGTTCCCTAATGGATACTTAGTGCAACATCAATACATTTAAAACTTCTTAACAGCTGTTGTACCTCACAGAAGCTATTTTACTAATTGCATAATTTCCAAAATTTAAAGGGTAACTGTTGTTTTATTCATTCATTTATTTATTTATGTTCATAAATCAATAGTACAAGTGAAAATATGACATTTTGTAATCTATCCCCTCAGTGACTAGGCCAGTTTTTTTCAAAACGGTCATGTGTCCCGGTTTCAACATATCCCAGTGATTTTGACATTGTTTTTTCGTGAAACCTTATACTTTATGTTAATGGTAAATTGAGCTTGATATGTTTTGGATTTATTTGTAAAAATATCAGAAATTTGACAAAAATTTTAAAAAATTAGCAATGCTCAAACAGTGAATGATTATCCCTTTAATCTGGATCGTCATAAAATAGTTAAGAAATAACATTTCCCTCATGTCTACTTTACATCAACACAATCGGAAAATGCTCTTTTATTTTTTAAGGATGTGAGAAGGTTTAAAATTGTAGCAGCAAATTTTCATTTTTTCAAGGAAATTTACAAGTCTACATGACTTTAGGGACCTATTCAGCTTTGAATTGACTTTGGGGGCCCTATACATTTTAAAACCCTCAAAAGTGTTACCATTTTAAAAACAGCGCCCCTCAACATATTCAAAACTGCTGTCAGGTAGTTTATTAACCCTTCAGGTGCTTTTCAGGAATTAATGCAAAGTGGCATGACAGGAAAGAAAAGTGTTACTTTTACCACCTAAATGTTGCTACCTTCTGAAGAGGTCACTATAGCCACTAGACTCTAAGGCCTTTATTCGGCTGTGAATTGCCATGGCAGCCATCAAGGTCACACAATCATGATCTCAGGCAGCCGACAGTGTTAAAGAGGGTGTCCCAAAACACTGTGTTAACCATCTTAATGCCGTAGTCACTGTTGACAGCAGCATCTATGCGTAAAATGGCCATGGTCAGTGACAATACTGCTGATGAAGCAGGGTGTCAGCTATAGTGTACAGCTGACAGCTGCTGCATTTTCACCCATCGGGGATACTATTCTCTTAAAAAACTGGTCAGTAAACAGTCGTATTGGTGGTCACTAAGGGGCTATCTTGAGAAATATGCTTCTTTCTCCTCCTGGACTGATCATTCACTCTTGGTTAGTGGGTAAAATCTGTATGCAGTGACATTACTAAGAAAGATGACAGTTGTGGCTCATAAAGTTCTAAGGAGAAGAAGGAGTGGAAGGGAGAAGCTAGAGGCAGACACCGACATCCTGCTACAAGTTCTCCTAAAACCACAGGTGAATTCCCTATATTTAGCTTCATGCAATGTATTTTGACTGTGGTATTTACTTGCTTACTACTTTTTTCCTCGCTCTGCAGGGGCGGATTGGACTGAGACAGCATCTAAGCCCCTTTCGAATAATAATGGGCCCTGTACCAAACCATAATAGCTATTATACACTTTATTGCTATTCATTGTATCTCAATTATCTTTATGTTTTTTATTTTTTTTGTGTTATAGGCTTTCAACTTTAATGAAGGGGACTATGTGCGTTCCCTGACCATGGAGCACTATATGGTCTCTCTCTGGGCATGGATCTATGAGTACTGTCCTAATGCCTGAATGGTCAGTCTCAGAGGCATAGCTAGGGGTTCACCTTAGGGGGGTGAAACATCTGAGTGGGCCCCTCTCCATTAACCCTGATTACATTTATGGTGGCACACCCTAATTGTGGGTATAGGGGAGCCTCAGCAAATGATCATGCTGTTATTGAAAAAAATCTCTATACGAAGACCAGCACTGATATTACCGCCATATAGTGGTAGATACCAGTCCTACAGAACATGTAAATGTGGCACCCTGCTGCGCACAGGTACCACAGGACCCAGGGTGCATGGAAGGACTTCTCCACAAGAGGCCCTCATTACATACAAACATCTCCACCCTTCCACCTCATACCACCAGGGGGAGCCCTGCTAGGGATATATATATATGGAGGGTGGAGCCAGGCAGTCAGTCAGTTTTAGAGTTTAGTCAGACTGAGAGAGAGTCTGAGAGCGTGCTGACACTGAGAGCAGCGAAGAGGCAGCACGCTGGCTGCTGTGCTTAGGCGAGCCAAGGCCTACAGCACGAGTTGAGTTCTGAGGGCCCCGAGTGTGGCCGATGGCAAAAGGAGAAAGGAGAGAGGAGTTGAGGGGGGCAGAGGAGCATCATAGGCTCACCCCAATATACAAACCGGACACCGGGTCCGCTCCTACAGGGTCCCTTTATACCCAGTAGGGATAACCGGCATCCCAGGAGAGCTACAAGTCCCTGGCTGACCTGAAGCTAGACCCATTACAGGACCAGGAACCACAAGGCCCCAGCGTCCAGGGAGAGTGGTTGCCAACAGAAGGTCCTACTACCAAGCGACAGGTGAAGGAACAGCACGACACATAAGCTAGGCCCAGTTGCAGGCTGGCCAGGAGCATACAGAGAGGCAGACACGGACCAGGAGGCCTTATACACGCTCACTGGGGAGAAGTCCTGAAGTGCACCCATCCTACTGAGTACCCTGGACCGTACCTGATATCCGCACCAGTAAAGGTATTAAAGCGAGTCCCCTTTCTCTGTCAGTTACTCCTGCTGCACCATCCGCCTGCACTACAAGTCCCAGCATCACCACCATCAAACTCCACACTGCCCCGGGGGCCCGCTCCACCTGTGGGGAGCAGAAACATCCCAGCTGCCATCCCATCACCCCCCGGAGGTCTGCAGCAGCGCTGGTAATCCTTACCATGTACCACAGGTGGCGTCACAAACTATTTATTTTATTTTTCCTATCCAAGTTACAAGTCCCCCTTTTCGGTTGACCGCCCTGGGCCACGGACTGGGCCAGCCACCATGATATCCCCCACCAGCATCCATAGGCCCGGCTGCCGAGTACCCCATTGCCCCGGGGCACGTCATAAGAGATTACAGTACAGCTATAGATGGTGACTTAGAGCTGACATTCTTTCTTATGAAGTCGTTCACTTTCCCGTCTTTTCCATCAGGCCCAGACCGACATGGCAACTTCTCCATCCTGGACTTGTCTGCAGAGATTACAACAAATACACATCTGACTTCTCACATTTCCAACACTGTCCCCATCTATTCCCAACCTACGCAAACGCTCATTCTACTGATACCCTAATGCTGAGCCGCTGCTGCCATATGTGTCTTTATTACTGCACATGTGCAAATGCCCTAGAAAACAGTCCCCACAAAGTGATAATGCCCCGTGTGCACCTTTGATGGTCACACTACTCTGAGTGTCCCAATAATGCTTTTTAAGTGCTTGCTTAAAATTTTTAATTGTCCTCCAAGTCCCCATATGTGCAGTAATAATGGTCCATGAGTCCCCAGCATCAGTTATCTGAGCAGGTGGTCATGTAACCGCAGCTACGCTACTTGTAGTTATGTGTCAACTAGACTCTTTCAGCTTCTCTCAATTTTCTTGTATTGAGAAAAGCCAATCTTAACTAGTCAACACTTGCAAATAACATACATGCGGTCGCGTGACCGCCTAATCACATCAGTGATTTGGGGGACTCATTTCAGCAGGCGCACCACATCATGTCATGATTTGGCAGTCTCCATTCATGTAAAGTGACTGCAGACTTTTATCCCATGCCCAGACAATCACTTTAAAGGGAACCTGTCACCAGGTTTTCCCCATAGTATGGCCAGCACCTGTAAACCCTCTTTTACAGCATACTAGTATGCTTTATATAAGTCCTTAATCTGCTCTGCAAGGCACAAAACACATATTTTCTTATATTAAGAGATGGCACAGTCCAATGGGCGTTTCTGGTCTTGATCCGAAGCCTCCTCTCTTCTTATGATTGCTGTCCTCCTTCACTGCGTCATGTGGATGACTCATCCGACGTCATCCACAGTCTCCTCCATCGCGCTCCTGTGCAGACGCACTTCACTATGCCTTGCCGAGGGCAGAGCACAGTACTGTAGTGCACATGTGCTGGGAAAGGGCAAAGAGCGCTGATGACACATAGGTAAAGCCGGCGCATGCGCAATACGGTACTTTGCTCTGACCTTGGCAAGGCAGAGTGAAGTGCGTCTGCACAGGAGCGTGATGGGGGACACGGGGCTGATGAAGGTGCACATGAAGTAGGGAAGGAGGATAGCGATCGTAAGAAGAGAGGAGGCGCCGGACCAAGATCAGAGATGCGCATCGGACCTGACCGCATCATATGGGGGTATAATGAAAGCTCTGCCTTGCAGACTTAGATATAACCTACTAGTATCCTGCAACAGTGGACTTACAGGTGTTGGCTGTACTTTATATGGGGAAAACCTGATGACAGATTCCCTTTAAAAAACGTTATACAAATAATTAGCTGCTTATTATGAAATAATTAAAGGGGTTGTCTTTTCTAAAACTACAAGTCGCTCTAAGTTACTGCACACTTGTGAATCCTCTCATCGCGCATACTGCTCACTATGAGCATTCTCTGGTGCCGGGGCAGGGCACTACAAGTATGTATAGTCCCGGCCACATTCCAACTTGACAATTTCCAGCCTCACTCAATACACTTGCATTGAGCAAGGCCATTCATGGCTAATCGGCATGTGACCGGGAGTATGTATAGCACATACTTGTATTGCCCGCTCCAGACAACGGTGAATCGTCACAGGACACAGTAGGCGCGATGTGAGGATTCACAAGTCTGCGGTCGCATAGAGTGACTTGTAGTTTTAGACAGGACAATCCCTTTAAATATACAACCCTTTTAAATACAGCGCATCTCATGCCATGGTTACTCTATGGGGGCGTGTTACACTAATAAACTGGGGATCATAATAAGCCCCCTATCGCCCCATCTCCACCCTCCCCAGACAGCAACTATGACATGAGATTGCATAGAATCTCCTAACACTAAGCAGTATAGTAATAAGATCCCCAGCACCACCTCCACTACCCCTTCAGCCCCCCACCTTCCTTCTCCTTTCACATTATCCCCATTCCTACAGTAACCATGCTTGTATTTAATAAACATAATAATAATTCCAGCAGTACTTACAGATGAAGGTTGCAGGCAGGCTTAATGGATGTTAATGTCCCATATAAAGCTTGGTGGACTGCAGTCCCACCCAGGAAGTGTCTTCACTCAATGTAAGGTGGGCACTAGGACCCAAAGGAAGTCCAGTGTGCATGGACCAATCAAAGCGTACCCATGGGGTGGAGCTAATCACAGCACTGCCAGCCTGTAGGAAGAAGCTTGCCAGGTCATCTCAGCTCCAGAGCGCACCTCATTTGGGCAAGAGAGCAGGCACTTGTTCCGTCGTGTCTCTGACACCTCACAGCGCTGCCTTCTGCCTAATGATAGAAGTGGCTGTAAGTCCAAGTGGGCCCCTTAATGTTATGGGGCCCAGGCTGCGGCCCCCTCTGCCCCCTAGTAGCTACGCTACTAGTCAGTTTGTTTCTGTTGTAGAGTCATACCTGTCTAGAAGACTCCTAGAAAAAGGGCGAGACTTCTCAGAAGAAGATTTAGCAAATCTACTGGGTTCCATTCCAGAATGTTTCTTGTGCATAATGTTCCATCATAAGACAGAGCCTTGTAGTCCAAACTAAGATTCAGAAGGGCATGGAAGAGCTGTGGGAATATTGCAAACCTTTTACCTCTTCCCTCATTGGGATACTTTTTCTGCTTTTTCCTAAATAAAATAATCAAGTGAACCTGGCCATAATTATCCATGAGGAGGACATCTGAGGATACTCTGTTATTATTACATGACTATAGAGTTAAAAATAATGAGAAGGGGTCTTTATGACCTCAGTTACTAAGGAGAATGCACTTTACAAACCTGTTTAGACAGTAATCCAGGTTTGAACAGATTATTATGCTTGCAGGAATTCTAGAGACTTATCATACATTAGTATAATTATATTCCAGATATTTATAGGAGCTTTAAGGTTATTATACATAAATGTTTTATTTATCTAAATAAATAATAGATAATGACCCTAAAACACAAAAAGAAAAATGTTACCGTGTAGCAGAAAACAATTGTTTCTAAAGGATCTATGTTATTGTTGGAAAACACATTGCCGAGGCAGGACAGTTGCCAAATTCCAGTTCCAAGCTACACATGCAAGTGTATTGCTTAAATTGACTATGTTATGAGGGAGTGGGGTTTCCAGCCAATAGGGACTCTGAAAATTCTGACGCAACTTGAGATTTTTATTGTGGCTCTAATCTTCTGAACAGTCCAAGAAAAATAGCAACAGTTCCACAGAGCTACATAAAGCGTTTGCAGCGAGATAACATTTGACAGCATGGGGAAACTATGTCGGATATACTAGTTCTAATCACACATTGCAATATTGCTTACAGTGTTTTCAGTTTCAGAATGAACAACCGACAAAAACACAAAACAACACAACCACTTTATCCATCAGCCGACAGCGTTGTTTTTACATGGCAAGCTGCGACAATTAGCATTTCTGTCCTCATAGAATGGACCACATCCTGGACTTGACAGATTTTATGTTTTCCTATGCCTGGTGCACATTCACATGTTGAAATAATTAATCTAAATGAAGGCAGTCGCTCCAGCGCTTGTTTACCAACAGTGTTCTGTACAAGAGAACTGGAACAAACATTAGAAGAAAACTGCTGCATGTACCAGGGAAAACACTACACTAAAAGAATACAGATACGGCCTCCCCTGTGTTCTTCTAAAAGACAAACAAATATAAATGCCACATTATTAAGAAAAAGTGTTGTGTGAACAGAAAAAGGTCACTTATGAATTAGTTGGTCAGAATTATTTATACAAAGTGTGAGATTCAGACAAAAACTGGTTGAGTGAGAGTAAGATAGTCTAGTATGGTCAATACTCCAAGGCAGGGCCGGCTCCAGGTTTTTCTGGGCCCTGGGCGAAAGAGTCTCAGTGGGCCCCTTTAACACATACCATGATTCATGATGCAGAGATACGGCGGAGAAATATATATATATAGTACAATGCAAAGATTTCACTTCTTACATTACATGAGTGATATCTATTGTAAATTCCACAATAGCTCAGAAACCGGTGAATCGCTCCACACAGAATACTGTCCCCCATATAACGCTCCATACAGAATACTGGCCCCCATATAAGGCCCCATACGGAATACTGGCCCCCATATAAGGCCCCATACGGAATACTGGCCCCCATATAAGGCCCCATACGGAATACTGGCCCCCATATAAGGCCCCATACGGAATACTGGCCCCCATATAAGGCCCCATACGGAATACTGGCCCCCATATAAGGCCCCATACGGAATACTGGCCCCCATATAAGGCTCCATGCGGAATACTGACCCCCATATAAGGCTCCATGCGGAATACTGGCCCCCATATAAGGCTCCATGCGGAATACTGGCCCCCATATAAGGCTCCATGCAGAATACTGGCCCCCATATAAGGCTCCATGCGGAATACTGGCCCCCATATAAGGCTCCATACGGAATACTGGCCCCCATATAAGGCTCCATACGGAATACTGGCCCCCATATAAGGCTCCGTACAGAATACTGGCCCCCATATAACGCTCCATACAGGATACTGGTCCCCTTATAAAGCTCCATACAGGATACTGGCCCCCATATAACGCTCCATACAAGATACTGGTCCCCTTATAAAACTCCATACAGGATACTGGCCCCCATATAACGCTCCATACAGGATACCGGTCCCCATATAACGCTCCATACAGGATACTGGTCCCCTTATAAAACTCCATACAGGATACTGGCCCCCATATAACGCTCCATACAGGATACCGGTCCCCTTATAACGCTCCATACAGGATACCTGTCCCCTTTTAACGCTCCATACAGGATACTGGCCCCCATATAATGCTGCATGCAGGCTGTTACCCCCCACATAATGCCCCATACAGGCTGTCCCCCCCTTATAATGCTCCATGCAGGCTGTTACCCCCCCCCTTATAATGCACTATGCAGGCTGTTCCCCACCTTATAATGTCCCATACAGGCTGTCCCCCCCCTCTTTATAATGCCCCATGCAGGATGTCACCCCCCCTCTTTATAATGCCTCATGCAGGATGCCCCCCCCTTTCTTTATAATGCTCCATGGAGGATGCCACCCCCTCCTCCCCCCCCTTCTCTTTATACTGCCCCATGCCTCCATACATTAAAAAAAAAAAAATCAAATACTCACCTCCCTTCTCCTCACCTGCTACCTGCTGCCCGCTGCCCGCTGCTCGGGTCCGAACTCCAGCGTTGTCAGCGTCTTCCCGCTCAGCGCTCCCTGTGACGGCTCAGGGGAGGGCGCGGTGTAAAGACGTCACCGCGCCCTCTGACCTGAGACGTCACAGGGAGCGCAGAGCAGGAAGACAGCTGATCTGCGGAGGCACGGGGAGAGGTAAGTATCCAGCTGCCGGCGCCCTGAGCAAGCGGCGGAGAAGGGCGGGCGCTGACACCGCTCTCCTCCGCCCATAGCCCAGCGGGGTGCGCGACCGCCAGTGGGCCCCTCTGCCTGCTCAGGGCCCCGGCATTTGCCCGGGTGCGCCGGGTGCTGACGCCGGCCCTGCTCCAAGGTGGCGGACAAAGAAACAGACTAATACACTTGTGCCCCTCTAATTCACACTGTGGCCCAGTTAACCCATCTTTCCTCTGATTACTCATCTGCCTCCCCCTCTGGCAATCTCTTCACTGGCTACTTATTATCCGGAGAATACAGCTCACAATATTAGCAATATTAGTCATTCACAAACTGTCTTTTCCATACATCATAGTCACATGCTACCTCTCTCTCTCTCCTTCCTTCCTTCCCTCCTAACTCCTTTCCTTCCTTCTCCTCTCCTCTTAACACAACTATATCCAAAATTCCTACCATCTACTCCCCATGCTCCGGAATTCCATACCCCAAACAATCAAGCTCCCCCACTCTTGAAATCTTCAAAATCAACCTGAAAACTCAAATATTCAGAAAAGCTTACAACCTCCAATACCCCTTCTGTCACCACACTGCCATGTTAGCAGCTTCCATCCTAACACCTCTTGTATTTTATAAGCCCTTGCAGATAAGTTCCTCTCTCCCTCTGTACTAAATTCTCACTCATTTCTCTTTGTTTATTGTGCATGTTTTCTATATACACCTACAGTATGTTATGCACTGTACCCATTTGCAGCTATTTCATAAGTACATCATGAAATTAAGGGAACTCAATAGCAGTAATAATGATGATACTTCAGTGTGATTATTATTACTATTATCTGTATTAATAATAATAATAATAATAGTCATCATATATCACAAATAGCTCCTGTAGCACTTCGCATAGTACATCATTTGACACTGTTGTAAGTACAAAAAGTATGTTTACAGGAAAACCATGTTCACTAGATACAGTAAGTAGAATCCCTACCCATACGAGCTCGCAATTTATAGGGAATAGGAATTAACAGCACAAAACAACTCTGATATATATTGACCACAGTGATGATAGTGATGTTGTTTTGTTGACATAGTCACCAAGATTGGGTTCTCTTATATGGCGACTGCACCCTGATTCCAAAAGCATTTGCCGGCAGGACAGTGCATCAAGTCACATTGTCAGTGTGCACTTATGGAAATACTTGTAGAAGAAGAGTTGTCCCAATGTCCATTCATATACTTTATAAGACCCACTAATCTCTCCATTCCCACAATGCAGTATTGGTTTTCTCATGGGACCAGGAGATCAGTTCTGTACGACTTCCCCTCTGAGGCCATCACTTAATACCCAAATTATTCATCTCCCTGCTGTAGGGCAATTCAGGTAATGAGCAATTATTCTTTGCAATTCTTTATATCAGTGAGAGTAGCTCCAATAGCGTCATGTTTTCCACTCTTGTCATAGAGATATGTAAGTATTCATTGGTGGTAGGTATTGAGCCCTCACCGACCTCTAGAACTAAGTGCTTCTTTCAGTTTTTAAGATTTGTGCCTTTTGATTTTCAGCTTTTTATATTTCTTAATCAACAACAATGTGTGATTCAAATGTTAATAGTTCTCATATGCTTGAAGGGAGCGGTAAAGCATCTATATGAAAAGCTGTACATACTTCATAAGGTTTTTGTCATGTTCATCTACATTCACATAAAAAATGAAAGTAAAATTCTGTTTCTGTCTTGGAATCGATATGTGGTTTATCTGTTCTATACAGACAGTCAACTGTGTAACTGTCCTTTGAGATCCCACAATGTCTGAGTCCAGCAGAACTCTGAATTCAGGGTTATAATTCAATAAGAAATGGACAATAATTTATTTCCTGTTGCTTCCCATCAAGTCCTTATCTATACTACATACGGTAATCTCCAATTCCCTGCACCCTCATCCCCTCCACATATACAGTACTGTATACAAGTTCGGCAATTTTTCTCCCAACTCTAGCATCAGAATGGAGACCCCTGGACCCACCGTAAGAAATGATTCAGCCTGCAGACATCTATTCAGAACACCGTGAGGCTAAGTACACACAAGTCTATGAAAAATCATCCAAGTTTCATCCAGAAAACTAGGACGGCTTTCTCATTTATCATCTGTATGCAATCTGTTTTATCCTATGGACAACCCCTTTAAAGTAAAGCAAAGCATAAACAAAAATAAATGAACATGTAGAAATTGCATTGTAGAATATTGTCATGATGTAACGCAAAAGTGGAGATATTCTTTACAGAATCAATCTTCCTACAGTGAGACATTACTGCGCACGGACTAGCTCCCGTCTGTGAAATTTTCTTTCTTGTACTTCCTTCAGCTAGTTTTCTCTGCAATAAGTCATATAGTCAAAGTGGAAAATTTTCACACCAGATTTACAGCTTGATGAGCTTTTATTACAGAAAAAAGGTTTGCTCTGCTTGCAAAAATTGTTTACTTTGAAGATCACAGAGAATTAGCTCTGTGAATTATATACTTAGGTAATATTGTCTGTTTGTCATAAGAAATTCACATTATTACAAGTAAATATTTTTCCTGAAGCACAATAAAAATATCTTATTCATTAACTTCATTATTTAGCAACCCTATGTTATTTTTTATTTTCCAATGCAATATTTAGCTTAATGTTAAATTGGTAATATAACCTGACGTGAATTGTAGTTTTGTCTGATTATCCAGTTTTTCTGCAATGGAGCCTGACAAAGTTTGAGAAATAATGGTTGGAACTTTAATGGGTCATACTGGTTATCATCACCCAACTTTCCCAAAACAGCTAAAAAAAAAAAAATAAACTAGTTGACCAAGGCAGGATAAGGCGGAGGCTACACAGTGACTTTGACCATGACTCAAGACGCACGCTGAAAGATTGCTAGGTGTCGCTGCTACATCTCAGCACAGTACAGGTGAATGGGGTTACATAGCAAGTGGCAAGAAGTCCAACAGCATCGGATGTTTTGAGACTGGCTTGTAACAGTACCTTTGGGGTCACAATGCTGAAGTCTTCATGTAGCCCCAACCTTACACAGGTTGTACACTACTCGGACAACCCTTCTCAATCACCATATTCTCCCATGTAAAATAATAACAGCATATACTAACCTCTGATGCCGGTTTCCGAGGATTCTGCACCAGGTCTCCTGGGGCTCACATGATGTTGATATGTTATGTGAGTCATGCAGCCAATCAGTGGCCGCTAATGGTCCGCTTCACTCTTCCTTCCTTCCAACATAACTGACATTTAGTTGAAGTCAGACAGCAGCAGCAGCTCTCACTTCTACCGAATGTCAGTTTCATTCGAAGGTAGCGAGTGTGAAGTCTACCATTAGCAGCCGCTGGTTAGTTGCAGGGCTCATGTGACATAACCCCTTTAGGCTTGATGCAGGTCCTTGAGCTAAAAGTTTGTGAGGCATCTTCAATATTTCTGCAAGGGGTTTTCTCAGCATGAACTAAATTTCTACAGTAACTCTATGTGACTGCAAAATTGGTGAATCCTGACAGTGTGCATCATGCACAGTGTCAGAATCCCCTTCAACTTTCAGATCAAGTCACGTGATCGCCAGTTAAGGGATCTGTATACTGGCGGTCAGGTGATGACAAGATTTTCATCCGTCTCTCTCAATGCTCTAATTATTCAGTTGAGAGAAGTGGATGGTAATATAGTTGGCATGTGACCACCAGTATGCAAATTGCATACTAGCGGTCACGTGATCGCCTGATCAATCCGGCAATTGAGGGTAATCCTGACAGTGTGTATAATGCACACTGTCGGGACTTTCCAATCTGCAGTCGCATAGAGTGACAAAGGGTTACAAAGAGTTACAAAGACTCACTGCTAGTACAGTAAAGAATAACGATCTGGGATGATGGTGACACCTTCTTTCCTCAAGGTGTCATAATAAATTTCGACTAAAATAGTAATTAGATCATCCACTAAGAAGTCTTTTTTTCCAAACTCAATACCCCCAAAGTTGATATTCTGTTTTGATACTGTAATCTACCCATTCTGTTAAAGAAGCACTCCCATCCTAATTTGTATTCTCTTAATATATTGCAGTCATCCTATTATATAGCACTGTGTACTTACAATTGCTCATTTTACCCTTCTATCCACTTAATTCTTCTGTTTCCCATTAGGTCTATGACATTACATGATTCAAAAATGACTAGCTGAATCCTTCTAAGCTCTATGTAGAAACAGGAGGTCAATTTTCCCTGCATGACTCATCAGTCACTGCAAAAGTCAATGGCAGGGGGGAGCGGTGGAGCAGCTAGGTCAGGAGTTGAAGAGAGGAATGATTTCTACACGGACAAGACACTTCTTGATTGTACATAGAGCAGAGAAAGGAGAAGAAATAGCTGGGTAGAAAGGCAAAACGAGCAATTGTAAATACACAGTGCCATATAATATGATGACTTCAATATATTAAGAGGATAAAAACCTTGATAGGAGTGCTTTTTTAATTGTCTTGGTTACGCTCCTCTGTCCCAATTTAGTTCAACTACAGTATGTCCTTCTTATACACTATTCCCCTACTTTGTACACATTATGTCATGTTTGATCTGACTAGTGCTTTGTATATAGGCAAAACTATATTCTTCATGGTCATCTATGGTCTTTTTCAAGTGGCTCTGCAAAACCTTTGAGGTTGTGCTACTGGATATATGAAACAGCTGTGCTCAAGAAATTAAGTGTTAGGTGTTACCAAAAACAGAAATATCTTCTAGAATCTGCCAAATTAGAGATGAGCGAACCCAAACTTTAAAGTTCGGGGTTAATACCAGTGTATGGTGCAAAACTCTGAATATGGTCTTCTCCTGGACGTCCGTTTCAATGTTCGTAGCTCCGGAGGAAGTCTGGTCGAGAGAGACAAAGAATTTTTCAGTTCCAGAGTTCGCGTCCCCACTATTTTCAATAGGATTTGGATTCTGGTTCAAGTTCGGGCACAGTTCTGGCACCCGAACCAAAGTTTGGACTAAAGTTTGGGTCGGGTACCAGAACCCGAACTTCCAGGGGTCCACTCATCCCTATGTATTATTAATTCCACTTGATTAGTTACTGTACATACACGGCCATGTTCACACGTTGAGTATTTGGTCAGTTTTTTACCTTAGTATTTATAAGCCAAAACCAGGAGAGGAACAATCAGGAAAAGTATAATAGAAACGCGTCACCACTTCTGTATTTATCACCCACTCCTGGTTTTGGCTTACAAATACTGAGGTAAAAAACTCACCAAATACTCAACGTGTGCACGTGGCCTTATTACCCTTTTAGTGCCCCCTATAAAGTCACATATTCTAATGTCATACATCTCCTGATTATAATATAGGATCCAATCTTGCTATCCAGCTTTGTAAATTCTTCAATATCCTAAGACTCAAACTTACATATGACACTCTGTTCCCACCTCTCTCTACAGCTCCCTTTTCCCCTCATTTTACCCCTTACCCTTTTCCCATCATCTCCTGTCCCTCATGTTTTCATGTGATATGTTTGATGTGACAAATTCGGTACACAATTTGATAAGTTTTCTTATATTTCTATGTGTGGCCATGTCATTGCATAGTTTGACTATAGTACTGTCTTACCCAAATCTTGTACCATTTCATACTATATTCAAAAAAATATAGAAATAAGGAATAAAAACGAATAAAAACATAATATTTTTAGCTATAATCTACCAATGATTGCATTTGCTCCCTCTATAATCTGAATAATAATAATAAGGAAACCTATGAATACAGTCTTTAGTGAATAACAGCCTGCATTCCTTATTCCCGGTCTCAGTGAGAGATACTGTACTTCTTGAAGTAGGTTGAAATCTTCTAGAAGTAAAAGTTGCCATTCTTAGATGGTGCAGAAATTGGGACAAGCGGAATATAAATAATAGTTATGGAGGTTTAGCTTCATGTGTTTTGCCCGCTTTCGCCACACGCTGCTTCTCAGGGCGACGGGCAGCTTTTAAGGGTTGCTAATCCTGGAGAGCCGCCTGACATCACCTCACCTCTCATGGGCTGAGGGTCTGTCCAAGCCTCTCATTTCCTTAATACTTTAAACGCCGCTGCTGATTTGCCACAATCTTATATTTACTTTTTTTTTTCCCTCTTTTTCCCTCATGTCTTTTTTGCTTGCGATTCCTGTCACGCTGCTCTCCACCCTCTCTCCCTCCTCCGTCATGTTTTAATACTGCACTGTTCAGCTGGACAGCAGTCTCTTACGACACGAAAATAAAAAAAAAGTGAAAAAGAAGGGGATTTTTTCCATTTTTTTTTGTCATTGATTGCAGACCCACGTGACTGAACTCTTTCCATTTCCCCTCCCGACTGAAGAGAAACATTGTTTGGCTGCTGATGTTGGGGCGGTCTTTTTATTCACTACGTAGGAGGATAAAAATAACCAGCATATTTAAGGGCTGCAGTGGAATCCCAGCACAGACAGAGAGGCTGGTCACTAGATGAGGCACCAGCTCTCCGCTACATGTGTGCGCAGGAAAACACTGACTCTCAAGGGGACGTGTGCACTGTGCAAAGTGCTTGCAGACGCAGGGAGACACCTGGCTGCTGTCATTGTATCGCACCACTTCTTCATAGCACTACAGGAATAAAATATACTAACATAATACTCAGAAGGAGACTTGACTGAAGCAACATAAGCAAGAGTGTCATATTCATAGTGTCACTTCTCACAGTTATCAGTTTGGGGTGTGGTTCAGTTGGATCCACATCACACTTAGGCCCCGTTCACACATTCAGTATTTGGTCAGTATTTTACCTCAGTATTTATAAGCCATAACCAGCAGTGGGTGATAAATACAGAAGTGGTGACGTGTTTCTATTATACATCTCCTCTGATTGTTCCTCTCCTGGTTTTGGCTTACAAAATACTGAGGTAAAATACTGACCAAATACTGAACGGGAAACATTGCTAAGGCCACGTGCAAACGTAGAGTATTTGGTCAGTATTTTACCTCAGCAAAAATATCAAAGCGCTATTTTCTATATTTTCTACAGAGCACTGAAGCTGGCCGGATTGCTGGATTTGTCCAGCTTCAGTGCTACTGTGCTAGTCCAATGCTGCAGATGCAGAGCTGCATCTTTAGGCCATGTTCACACATTCAGTATTAGGTCAGTTTTTTACCTCAGTATCTGTAAGCCAAAATCAGGAGTGGAGCAGAGGAAAAGTATAATAGAAACACATCACCACTTCTGTATTTATCACCCTCTCCTGGTTATGGCTTATAAATACGGAGGTAACATGGCCTAAGGCCACGTGCACACATTGAATATTTGTTGAGTTTTTTACCTCAGTAAAAGAAGAACAAAGATAGCAATTCTGGTATTGTTTTTCATATTTTTTTTCTTACAGAGTTCACTGTGTGGGATAAACAATTGAATAGATTTATAGCATGGGTCTATATGCTTACAGTGACACCAAATTTATACAATTTTTTTATGTATTTGCACTTTTGCACAAGAAAATCACTTTTTATCTAAAAAGGTTCTGAAAGCCATACATTTTTCAGATTTTTTCATATGCAGAGCACTGTAGTAGCTTGTTTTTGGCACAATAAACCTTTAGCTTTTATTTGTACTTTTTTTGGATACGAACAACTTTTTGAGTTTTTTATTTTCTGCCATTGCATTTTGTCATTTTTCCATGCGATGTTCACTGTGAAGTATAATAATGAATGTTATCGTACACATCATTACGGATGAAACCAAATATAGATGTTTGTTTTTTCTAGGTTAATCAATTGTATTTCTTAGGAAAACTGAGATTTTGAGGAAGGTGATTTTATATTTTCTTAAACATTTTTTACTATATTTATTAGTTTCCAAAATGGACTTGGATATATGATCTTTTGATCCCATGGATAAGAGACTGCACCACTTTAGTAGTGCAGTGCATTTAATAGCCTGTAGTTAAAGGGCTCGCTCACACCAGTGTATACATATTTTATCGGCTAGCACTCGTACCAATGTTATTCTATGGGGCACTGCAGATCTGCGGGTTTTTTTTTCATGCCTAGTGGATCTGCTAATTGGATGACACGCACCCATACAAGTCTATGCGTGCATGTAAAACATTGTACAGCACACAAATGTCATCCTAGTGCAGTCTAATATCAGCAGACTCAGACAATGGAGAAGATGGAAAAATTAAATTCTCCATCTTTTCCATACCTGTGCTCCGATTTTCTCATGCGGGAGAATGGGATCACACTAAGCTGACACTCTGCTCAAACTCGAAGTAGAGTTTTAGCAGAGTGTCATTAACATAATTAATCCAATTCTGTTGCAGAGACAATATACGATTGTGTGACCCCGGCCTAAGACTGACAGGTAGTGTATAGTGTTGAGCGAGTATGTTCTGTCCGAGTATGCTCGGGCCGAGCTCTGAGTATTTACAGCTGCTCGGTGATAAGGTTAAATCGCTCCCTTGTGCATGATTTGCAACTGTTTGACAGTTTTATTACATGTGAGGAATGTGTAAGAAATAGACAGACAGAAACAGTTGCAAATCATGCACACGGGAGCGATTCAACCATATCACCGAGCAGCTGTAACTACTCGGAGCTCAGCCCGAGCATACTCGGCGAAAGGGTTATTAGAACATACTCGCTCAACACTAGTAGTGTATGAGACCTCTCCTTTGGCAAGATGTGACTGGCTGTATTCTGTCTGAGATCCAAAGGCACTTGTCAGGCCTAAATTGTTGGTAAGACAATCTCCAAAACAGCAGGTCTTGTGGGGGTTTCCCAGTATTCAGGAGTTAGTACCTACGGTATTAAAAATAATTTGAATAAAGCCAAGTGGATAACTGTCTTCAGAGTCTTGGGTGTCAAAGGCTTTTTGCTGCACATGAGGAGGGAAGGCTAACCCTTATGGTTCGATGCCATTGCGGAAAATGTAAAGTTAACTACGAAAGAATGGTTCAGTAGCCAGTGCATCACAGCTTGCAAGACAATAATTGCTTTTTCAAAGTGGCAAAATATATATATAGTTGTAGAATTAATATGGTAATAGCATAAGTCCTCTGAAAAAGTGTAATTCTGTGAAAAGTTTTAACATTACGTTAAATACGTACAATACGTTTAAATATTTAATCAAGAAGTGTTTATTCTCCCAAGTGTGAATCACTCTATCTCACACCAAACCTTAATTCTAGTGAATCAATTCCAATTACTTTCTTAACACAATCACCCAGTATTAAATTAACCCGTGTCTTAGAATGGGAGTCTCAAGGAGTTAGAAGTAGGACCTTTGACTGCTCTCACATACTTACAGTGGGGAAAATAAGTATTTGATTTTGCAAGTTTTCCCACCTACAAAGAATTGGAGAGGTCTGTAATTTTTATCGTAGGTACACTTCAACTGTGAGAGAAAGGGGGAAGGCCATAGGCCAAAATGATGAATCAAAAGATACAAGATTATGACCATGAAACAACTTTATTATTAAAATTACATACAGATGTGGTGGATAGATAAGCACGTACAGAAAATTCAAATGTGAAAAAAGATGAAGCACATGGTGAAGATATACTGTACATGTGTATTGTCACATAGTAGCCTATCCCTTTTATGGGGGCATGAAACAATCATTAAGAAACTACATGTAGATCAGGTGACTAGAAAGTAGCAAGTGGCAAACAGCAAAGAAATCTACATAAATATATAATGGCATCGCCAGAGTGTAAAGGAATATATACATGCACAATGCCCTATCCAGTGGTGGCCAAAAGTATTGGCACCCCTCCAATTCTGTCAGATAATACTCAGTTTCTTCCTGAAAATGATTGCAATCACAAATTCTTTGGTCTTATTATCTTCATTTAATTTGCTTGCAAGGAAAAAACACAAAAGAGAATGAAGCAAAAATCAAATCATTGATCATTTCACTCAAAACTCCAAAAATGGGCCAGACAAAAGTATTGGCACCCTCAGCCTAATACTTGGTTGCACAACCTTTAGCCAAAATAACTGCGAACAACCACTTCCGGTAACCATCAATGAGTTTCTTACAATGCTCTGCTGGAATTGTAGACCATTCTTCTTTGGCAAACTGCTCCAGGTCCCTGATATTTGAAGGGTGCCTTCTCCAAACTGCCATTTTGAGATCTCTCCACGGGTGTTCTATGGGATTCAGGTCTGGACTCATTGCTGGCCACCTTAGAAGTCTCCAATGCTTTCTCTCAAACCATTTTATAGTGCTTTTGGAAGTGTGTTTTGGGTCATTGTCCTGCTGGAAGACCCATGACCTCTGAGGGAGACCCAGCTTTCTCACACTGGGCCCTACATTATGCTGCAAAATTTGTTGGTAGTCTTCAGACTTCATAATGCCATGCACACGGTCAAGCAGTCCAGTGCCAGAGGCAGCAAAGCAACCCCAAAACATCAGGGAACCTCCTCCATGTTTGACTGTAGGGACCGTGTTCTTTTCTTTGAATGCCTCTTTTTTTTTCCTGTACACTCTATGTTGATGCTTTTTCCCAAAAAGCTCTACTTTTGTCTCATCTGACCAGAGAACATTCTTCCAAAACGTTTTAGGCTTTCTCATGTAAGTTTTGGCAAACTCCAGCCTGGCTTTTTTATGTCTCGGGGTATGAAGTGGGGTCTTCCTGGGTATCCTACCATACAGTCCCTTTTCATTCAGACGCCGACGGATAGTACGGGTTGACACTGTTGTACCCTCGGACTGCAGGGCAGCTTGAACTTGTTTGGATGTTAGTCGAGGTTCTTTATCCACCATCCACACAATCTTGTGTTGAAATCTCTCGTCAATTTTTCTTTTCCGTCCACATCTAGGGAGGTTAGCCACAGTGCCATGGGCTTTAAACTTCTTGATGACACTGCGCACGGAAGACACAGGAACATTCAGGTCTTTGGAGATGGACTTGTAGCCTTTAGGTTGCTCATGCTTCCTCACAATTTGGTTTCTCAAGTCCTCAGACAGTTCTTTGGTCTTTTTTCTTTTCTCCATGCTCAATGTGGTACACACAAGGACACAGGACAGAGGTTGAGTCAACTTTAATCCATGTTAACTGGCTGCAAGTGTGATTTAGTTATTGCCAACACCTGTTAGGTGCCACAGGTAAGTTACAGGTGCTGTTAATTACACGAATTAGAGAAGCATCACATGATTTTTCAAACAGTGCCAATACTTTTGTCCACCCCTTTTTTAGGTTTGGTGTGGAATTATATCCAATTTGGCTTTAGGACAATTCTTTTTGTGTTTTTTCATTGAAGACAAATTAAATGAAGATAATAATACCAAAGAATTTGTGATTGCAATCATTTTCAGGAAGAAACTGAGTATTATCTGACAGAATTGCAGGGGTGCCAATACTTTTGGCCACCACTGTATATACAAGAACATAAGGTAAGTTACCTGCGATGAATAATAGCCACTGGACAGTTACCACCACCTGCGCCTCAATCCCTGAGAGAGACAGAGTCTAAATCCAGAAAATCACATTGTATGATTTTTACATAATTCATTTGCTTTTTATTGCATTAAATAAGTATTTGATACAATAGAAAAACAGAACTTAATATTTGGTATTGAAATCTTTGTTTGCAATTACAGAGATCAGACATTTCTTGTAGATCTTGACCAAGATTGCACACACTGCAGCAGGGATTTTAGCCCACTCCTACATATAGATCTACTCCAGATCTTTCAGGTTTCAGGGCTGTCGCTGGGCAACATTGAGTTTCAGCTCCCTATAAAGATTTTCTATTGGGTTCAGATCTGGAGACTGGCTAGGCCACTCCAGGACCTTGAAATGCTTCTTACAGAGCCACTCGTTAGTTGCCCTGGCTGTGTGTTTCAGGTCATTGTCATGCTGGAAGACCCAGCCGCGACCCATCTGCAATGGTCTTAGGCTATGTGCCCACGTTGCGGACCTGAAGCATATTTTTTACGCTTCTCCCTGGCGGGAAAATCGCATGCGGATATTACATGCGGTTTTCCCGCCAGGTAGAAGCGTTTGTGAGGCGTCTTTGCATGCATTTCCGCATGCGGGTTATCAAGCACTTCTCCAAGCATCACTTGGAAAAGTGCTTGACAACTTGTTCAGAATGGTAAAAAATAAAAAAATAAACTTTTACTCACCTTCTGATGCATCCTCTGCCCCGTCCGGAGTCTTGAGCGGCTCACGCTGTTGTGTGCAGGACCTGCGGTGACGTCATTGAGTCATGTGGTGGGTCACATGACTCAATGACGTGGCAGGTCCTTCAGACAACAGCGCGACGGAGGGAAAACATCAGAAGATAAGTATAAACTTTATTTTATTCTTTTTTTTACAGGTTCTTTGGTACCCAGGTCTGGATGAGAGTCTCCTCTCATCCAGACTTGGGTACCATCCGCACATTGATTCCGCTGCGCTTCCGCAAAATTAATGAACATGCTGCGGATTTTTGACCGTAGCATATACGCTGCGGAAAAATCCGCAGCATGGGCATTGACATTGCGGAATGCCATTGGGGACCATGGGGTGCGGATATACATGCGTTTTTCAAGCGTTTACGCTGCGGAAATTCCGCAGCATATACGCTTGAAAAATGCTACGTGGGCACACAGCCTTACTGAGAGAAGGAGGTTGTTGGCCAAAATCCCGCAATACATGACCCCATCCATCCTCCCTTCAATATGGTGAAATCGTCCTGTCCACTTCACAGAAAAGCACCCCCAAAGTATGATGTTTCCCTTACCATGCTTCACGGTTGGGATGGTGTTCTTGGGGTTGTACTCATTTTTCTTCTTCCTCCAATGACGGCGAGTGGAGTTGATACCAAAAAGTTCTATTTTGGTCTCATTTGACCACATGACCTTCTCTCATGCCTCCTCTGGATCACCAAGATGGTCATTGGCAAACTTTAAAAGAGCCTGGACATGTACTGGCATGAGCAGGGGGAACTTGCGTGCCCTGCAGGATTTTAATCCATGACGGCGTAGTGTGTTACTAATGGTAATGTTTGAGACTGTGTTCCCAGCTCTCTTCAGGTAATTGACCTGGTCCTTCCATGTAGTTCTGGGCTGATTCTTGACCTTTCTCAGAATCATCCTTACACTACGAGGCAAAATCTTGCATGGAGCCACAGACCGAAGAAGATTGACAGTCATCTTGTGTTTCTTCTATTTTCTAATAATTGCGCCAACAATTGTTGCCTTCTCAACAAGCTGCTTGCCTAATGTCCTGTAGCCCATCCCAGCCTTGTGCAGGTCTACAATTTTGTCCCTTGTGTCCTTAGACGACTCTTTGGCCTTGGTGATGGTGGAGAGGTTTTAGTGTGATTGATTGAGTGTGTGGACAGGTTTCTTTTATACAGGTAATGAGTTCAAACAGGTGCAATTAATACAGGTAATGAGTGCAGAGTAGGAGGACTTCTTAAAGAAAAACTAACAGGTCTGTGAGAGCCAGAATTCTTTCTGGTTGGTAGGTGATAAAATACTTATTTCATGCAATAAAATGCAATTTAATTATTTAAAAATCATACAATGTGATTTTCTGTTTTTTATCTTTAGATTCTGTCTCTCTCAGTTGAAGTGTGCCTACGATAAAAATTACAGACCTCTTCATTCCTTGTAGGTGGGAAAACTTGCATTATCGACAGTGTATCAAATACTTATTTTACCCACTGTATATATACAATTAGCAAACATCTTACTGTAGGTCGACATTATAAGCAGACCACATCATTTAATCCGAGGGCTTCTTCACACATTGGTGAATATTCCCGTATGCAAAAAAAAGGTCCAAGTTTAATCAGTGTTTTTGATCAGTGTCATCAGTGTTTTTCATCCGAGTGTCATCACTTTTTTTTGGATATGTACACCTTCCCTTGGACTATGATGAGTATTAGGCCATGGCCCCACTATCAGTATGTGGTCAGTATTTTTTGTCAGGAGTGGGACTCAAAACCAGGAGTGGGTGATAAATGCAGAATTGGTGACTTGTTTCTATTATACCTTTTCTCTGATTGTTCCTCACCTGGTTTTGGCTCCCACTCCTGAGAAAAAATACTGACTGAATACTGATCAAATACTGATAGTGGGGCCGTGGCCTTAGTGTTATCTGTGAAAAACTAACGGCTAAATGAGCCCTTAGATCCATACCATAGGAGTGTGCAAGCCATTTGATTTACTTAAGGGCTCATTCAGATGTCAGTTTTTTATGTACAAGTACTATCCGTGCTTTTCATAGATCGAACTTGTACCTATGATGGTCCTAAAAAAGCTAATGAAACTCAGATCACCCTTTGATGACACTCTGCTGAAACTCAGATGAAGCTCTGATCAGAAATACTGATGAAACTTTGTTCATTTTTCTTGCACGTGAAAAAAACATATGCCTGAATGAGTCCTAAGGCTAAGGATTGGGTTTGCATGTCGCAAAAAAAAAGAATGAGCAAACGGTTTTCCAGTTCAATACATACACCTTCGGTAAGTTCAGTCATTGCACCTGCTAGTGAACAAAACACAGAGAGCAGACCATCCATCTCGCAGAATGTCTCATAACAGACAAACACAATAGAAAGGTATACAGGAAAAACCCAGGGAAATATGTGATTTCATATCGACAAATAAAAATGATGCTATAATGCATGTAACTTCTTGGAAACACCACTGACATGGCTGATACGACAGATAAGCTCCTGCAGTGACCTTATTGAAGACAATGTGATTACTATAGTTCTGGCTGTCATAGACTTACATTGAGAGCTTGTGATGTACAGTAGCTTCTGACTTCTGACCAGTCAGAAGCTACACTCACAAGATGGCGTCGTGGGACCGGAACGATGTAGAAGAATAGTGAAGACGCCGGAGGATGAGTATATGACCGGGGCCAGGGGACTTATATTTAAGGCGCCACTTCAGCGATGAAAAACAAACACTGGAGTGGTGCTTTTAGCGCTGGGTTGATGCAAAAAGCATTTCACTGCAAGAGGAGTTGCATATCATGATCCCACAGCTCGGAAGTTCAGGCCTGATTATTGCTAGAAAATTGGGCTCATTCGAGGGGAATTAAGGTTATTTCTGAGCACTTTTGCTAATTGGTGATGTTTGGAAAAATCTTCAGTCTTTCCCACTTTTTTACTAAATTAAAAGACAGCCCCAGACTGGTGATAGACACTCTTTAAAGAATTAATAATTGGCTGTCCAGTAATGAACACCTCTTTATTAACAATAATAATAATATATTTTATGTAGACATTTCATTTGCTCAATATTTGATATCTATTTATCCATTCCAGAAGGAGAATTATTTGTAAAGACTGTCTCGTAGTTGTACCAGACATCACATCATTATCACTCCACGCACAAGATCCTTTGAACACGGAAACACAGAAAAAGTGCCAGGGACCAGGTTTGATGAACGGGCAAATTGAAAAGCAACCATTGCAACACTGACTGCTAACGTCTGGATAGAACATGCCAAGTAAAGTCTCCCTGCAGTTTTTATTGGAGATGTATAGCTGTTCAAACTATTACATGCTCCATAAATTTCTACAGCTATATGTAGTAGCCCTTCAGGAATTAATTTACCATGAAATAGATCTATTCCGGTTAGTGCATGGAGTGGGTTAATCCCCTTGTGAAATAAGTAGGTGAACAGGACTGAAGTTCCCAGTACAGTCATCGTTATTTACATGGAAACCTTTAGTAATATCTCCAAGCCTTCTGTCTATATAACATGGTGTAAGATATCAGGGGAAATATGGCTGTTAGAAGAAAAATGTTTATTATCCATATCATAGTTTAAAAGAGAATACTAAATTTAAGTTTTAGTGTTCATTTGAGAGTTCAGACATTAACAAATATACTAGTTATCATGGGCAGCACAATCCATATTGGGCATAACAACTTGCCTGGAGATCACACATAGGCCTTGATAGCACAAGTGTAATTCACAGGCTGAATACGGACCGCAATGCCCGGATGGACCTCAGCTTAGGTATCCATGGCTACGACCACTAACAGCTAACTAACTGTTACTATATGAGTGGTCGTAACAATAGATACCTAAGCTACTGCAATGCCCTGCACATCGGGTAAGCGGCATAGCGAATCAGAAGAACTATATACTACATGTCTAGTTGGAGGTATTTTCTAATATTATTACACCTACTACATATTGGAATATGATCTTGGAGATGGGAATACTCATTTAAGTGTCCTGATTTTGGCCTTTCCTCTTTTGGTAAGTATGCAAGTGTTCTGTTTGAGTGATCTCTTATTCTTTTTTTTGCACACTAGACTGTTAAGTAGAGTTTCTTGGAAATAAAATCCTTAACCCCTTTACCCCCAAGGATGGTTTGCACGTTAATGACCAGGCCAATTTTTACAATTCTGACCACTGTCAATTTATGAGGTAATTACTCTGGAATGCTTCAACGGATCCCACTGATTCTGAGATTGTTTTTTTGTGACATATTGTACTCCATGATAGTGGTAAAAAAATTTTGATATCACTTGTGTTTATTTGTGAAAAAATCGGAAATTTGGCAACAATGTAGAAAATTTTGTAATTTTCAAAATTTTCATTTTTATGCCCTTAAATCAGAGAGATATGTTACACAAAATAGTTAATAAATAATATTTCCCACATGTCTACTTTACATCAGCACAATTTTGGAACCTAATTTTTTTTTTAGTAGGGTGCTATAAGGGTTAACAGTTGACCAGTGATTTCTCATTTTTACAACAAAATTTACAAAACCATTTTTTTAGAGACCACATCACATTTGACGTGACTTTGAGGGGCCTTTATGACAGAAAATACCCAAAACTGACACCACTCTAAAAACTGCACCCCTCAAGGTGCTCAAAACCACATTCAAGAAGTTTATTAACCCTTCAGGTGCTTCACAAGAATTTTTGGAATGTGGAAGAAAAAAATGAACATTTAACTTTTTTCACAAAAATGTTACTTTAGACCCAAAAATTTTTTATTTTTGTACTGGTAACAGGAAAAAATGGACCCCAAAATTTGTTGTGCAATTTTCCCTGAGCACGCAGAAACCCCATATGTGAGGAAAAAACACTGGGCGCACGGCAGGGCTCGGAAGGGAAGGAGCGCCATTTGACTTTTTGAATGTAAAATTTGCTTGAATAATTAGCGGACACCATGTTGTGTTTGGGGAGCCCCTGATGTGACTAAACAGTTGTGTGGTGAGCACCCTAAACCCCCAGGTGCTTTACAGAAGTTTATAACATTGAACCGTAAAAATAAAATGTTCTCATTTTTTCAACAAATATGTTTTTCAGCCCCCAATTTTGCATTTTCATTAGGGTAACAGGAGAAAGTGCACCATGCAATTTGTTGTGCAATTTCTCCTGAGTAAGCCGATGCCCCATATGTGGGGGAAAACCACTGTTTGGGCACACGGCAGGGTTCGGAAGGGAAGGAGCACCATTTGACTTTTTGAATGTAAAATTTGCTTGAATAATTAGCGGACGCCATGTTGCGTTTGGGGAGTCCCTGATGTGCCTAAACAGTGGAAACCCCCCACAAGTGACCCCATTTTGGAAACTAGACCCCTTAGTGAACTTGTCTAGATGTGTGGTGAGCACCCTGAACCCCCAGATGCTTTACAGAAGTTTATAACATTGAACCATAAAAATAAAATTTTCACATTTTTTTCAGCAAAAATGTTTTTCAGCCCCCAATTTTGCATTTTCATAAGGGTAACAGGAGAAATTACACCATGCAATTTGTTGTGCAATTTCTCCTGAGTAAGCTGATACCCCATATGTGGGGAGAAAACCACTGTTTGGGCGCACGGCAGGGTTCGGAAGGGAAGGAGCGCCATTTCACTTTTTGAATGTAAAATTTGCTTGAATAATTAGCGGACGCCATGTTGCGCTTGGGGAGTCCCTGATGTGCCTAAATAGTGGAAACCACTCCCCCTCCCCCCAGTGACTCCATTTTGGAAACTACACCCCTCCAGGATTTTATCAAGGGGTATAGTGAACATTTTGAACCCAGAGGTACGACACAGATTTTTATAACATTAGGTCATCATATTGAATAAGTTGTCATTAGTCTTGAGTGCAAGTGCTCGCTATTTGAGTTTGCATTGGGTACTGGGCTATGCACCATGTATCGCGGGTGCTCTAGTGACATGCTCGATTCCCTGCCTCGCATGTTTAACGGTTATTAGACACCCAAAAAAAACATGTGGGGATCACTCGTGCATGGCAGGCAATCCCCACGAGGTTTTTTTGGCTGTATAACAGCTGCAAACCATTTTGGGCAGAGACTCGAGCATGTCGGTGCATACCCGAGCACCCGATGCAAACTCAAGTAGCGAGCACTTGCGCTCAACATCAGTCGCCATATCGTCATTTTTTTTCTTTACTTCTGAAAAAATCCCAACCCTAACCCTAGCCAAACCCTTGACCAACTCTAACCCTAGCCTAACCCTAACCTAACCCTAACCTTAGCTTAACCCTAAACCTAGTCTAACCCTAGCACAACCCTAACCTTAGCATAATCGTAACCCTATCACAACCCTAACCCTAGCCCAACCCTAACCCTACCCTAACCCTAGCCCAACCCTAACCCTACCCTAACCCTAGCTCAACCCTAACCCTAGCCCAACCCTAACCCTAGCACAACCCTAACCCTAGCCCAACCCTAACCTTAGCCCAACCCTAACCCTAGACCAACCCTAACCCTAGCTTAACCTTAACCCTAGCCCAACCCTAACCCTAGCCTAACCCTAACCCTAGCTCAACCCTGACCCTAGCCCAACCCTATCCCTAGCCAAACCCTAACCCTAGCACAACCCTAACCCTAACCCTAGCACAACCCTAATCCTAGCACAACCCTAACCCAAACCCTAGCACAACCCTACCCCTAGCACAACCCTACCCCTAGCACAACTCTAACCCAAACCCTAGCACAACCCTACCCCTAGCACAACCCGAACCCTAGCACAACCCTAACCCTAGCACAACCCTAACTCTAAAATGTAATTTTTACGCCGTTCCTCGTGCGGTATAAGTGATTAGACGTCTTTATTCTTCGGGTCGGTGCAATTACAGCGATGCCAGATTCATATTGGGTTTTTATGATTGACAGCTGTCACACACTAAAAGACGCATTGTTTTGCAAAGAATAGTTTTTGCATCGCCATATTTTGAGAGCTATAATTTTTCCATATTTCGGCCGACAGTCATGTGACGGCTTGTTTTTTGTGGGACAAGTTGATGTTTTTAATGGTACCATTTTCAGGCACGTGACATTTTTTGATCGCTTTCTATTCTGATTTTTATAAGGCAGAATAAACAAAAACCAACAATTCAGGAATTGTTTTTTTGGGGGTTTTTTTATGCCGTTCTGCGTGTGGTGAAATTGATAAGGCAGCTTTATTCTTTGGGTCAGTATGTTTACAGCGGTAACGCATTTATATATTTTTTTATATTTTGGCGCTTTTACACAATAAAAACAATTTTATAGAAAAAATAATTGTTTTTTGCATCCCTTTATTCTGAGAGCTATAACTTTTTTATTTTTTGGCCGTTGGAGCTGTATGGTGGCTTGTTTTTTGCAGGACAAGATGACTTTTCACCGGTACCATTTTTATTTACATTCACCTTTTTGATCACGTGTTTTTCCATTTTGTGCTTGGCGGTATGATGAAAAAACATTGTTTTATGTTTATTTTTTTTTATTTTTTTTACCGTGTTCACTATAGGGGTTAACTAGCAGGACAGTTTTATAGGTCAGGTCGTTCTGGTCGTGGCAATACCAAATATGTGTACTTTTATTGTTTTTTTAGAAGATTATTTATTTATGGGTACAATATATTTTTATTTTTATTTTATTTTATTTTCATTTTTTTTATATATTTTTTTACGATTTTTTTTAATGTTTTTTCACTTTCTGACACTTTTTTTTACTTTTATTCTTTGTCCCACTATGGGACTTTCACTTTTTGCAGCCTGATCGGCTGTATAGCACAGGAATGCAGAACCATCCCTGTGCTATGCAGCCTGTCAGCGCTGCACAGGGAAAAGTTACTTTGGTCGTGCACTGCGCATGACCAAAGCAACTTCCTGCCTTCTGGTGACCCGGATGTTGTCATGATGACATCGGGTCACCATGGCAACATCCGTTACCTTCTCAGATGCCGCTGGACGCCGGCAGAGAAGGTAAGTATGGCGCTTACCTCCTCTTGCCACCGGAATGCTGCGATCGAGTTCGATTGCAGCATTTCGGGGGTTAATGTGCAGGGAGCGGTGCGGGACCGCTCCCTGCACATAGCACCGGGTGTCAGCTGTGACAATCAGCTGACACCTGGCGGCGATCTCGCCCGCACTGCTTGTGTGCCCGCTAAATCGCCAGGGTGTATTAATACGTATCAGGCTCATAAGTCCCAGGGCACAGATACGTATTAATACGCCCTGGGCCAGAAAGGGGTTAAACATGTGGATGACATAATTAATGCTGTGCAATTACAGATGAGAATGAAACAAATTATTGTGCCAAAAGTTAACATGGTTTTCCAAGAGTATAATATTGATGGCTTATTCTCTTGATAGACCATTAATATTATATTAGGAGTTCGACTGTTGACACCCCAATCGATCAGCTGGCTGATGGATCACCTTTGGAGATGAGCAAATGATTTGATGCTAATTGAAATTGTGTCAAATTTTATTACATTTTTTGGTCCTAGTGAATTTGAACAGATTGATATTCAATTGGCAGAAATAACTCAAAAAAATATAGCTGCCATTTTATATATAGCAGAAAATTTCAATAGGCAGACAAAACTCACGTGACCTCAGTTTTTCCCATAGTGCCTTGTCGCTATCACATCACATGGTATAGCAAAGTCAACCAGGAGTAACTATCAGAGCCTGTATAAAAGCTGGGGCAGAGAATGCAGCAGCCATTTTGGGGTGATTCTGGCTAGTGAAATGACATCAGCTTACAAATCAGCAATAGAAAAAGGAGAAAAATCCCTAAAACATTGGAAAAATACTCCAAACAGTGTGTATTGTACAACTGCAGCACTGAAGCATTGAAGACTATGAGTGTGTACAAGAATAATACATAGATTCAATTGAAAGAGGGAAAGAGATAAGAAATATGCCAGCAGCAGTGCCAGACTCAGTGTGATTGATCAGTAATATAGTGTAACTGGCAGCTTGTACTGTTGCATTTGAATTACACTTTTTCATTGCACTAAAAGGCAGCAAGCCTTTATTATATTTCTGAGAGAAAAAAAAATCTAAACTCAGAGTCAGGCTATGGTCAGATGGTCATAGATTTTCTCATCCGAGAGAATCGGGCCGATTATGCTAATATCACTCTGATCAAGCTCTGATCAGAGTTTGATCTGAGTGTCTCTCGAATGAAAAAATTGGAACACATTGTTAGGAGAAGATGGAGAACAAAATTTCTCCATCTTCTCCATTCTGTGAATCTGTAGAAATTGGACTGCACTCAGATATAATTCGAGTACAGTCTGATGTTTTTCACGCACTGATAGACTTGACTGGGTGAGTGGCGACTGATTTCAGAGTGAAATAGCTGGATGCTGTAATTTTTTCCACTGACAGATTCTGAGATTCTGTCAGTGAAAAAATTGTGCATCAGCACTGCCCCAGTGAACAACATTGGCCCAAGTGCTATCCGACAAACAAAATCAGATAGCATTTTTCCGGTATATACGCTGGTGTGAGATAGCCCTCAAAAAAAAGTATGCTTGTCACAAGCAAATGTACTGAGTTTTTGCATTTCTTGTGCAATATTTTTTCTGAAGGGTTAATAATTGTGTTAAATATACAAATGTCGTCACTGAATTTTGGGTCTTCTATCCTTTGGATTACGAGCTCGGAGAGAATGAAGACACAGGACAGGATGTTTGTGTCTAAACATACTCTAAAAACTTTATTACAAAACACAGGGCTAATATACACCCTAAAGGCAGGAAACGGATTTGCCATATATGGTTCGATTATACAGTTTAGCTGAACAAGCGAAAAAAGCTAGTTTCTGTATGCTTTAAAATATTTAATTAGACTTATCTAGTTAGCAAGGTCATTTCATCTTTCTGCAAGAACACATTATTGCTACAAGAAGAAACATCTGGCCAGGGAGAATCACGTTATCTTTTTAGCAAGGACACGCTATTGATACAAGAAGGAACATTCATAGCTGTTGTTTTCACCTAAAATAACTGTCAGACTTATATAGCATAGATGGGGCCTTTAAACTTGAGGGACTTCATCTTCTGCTATAACATTCCATCCTTTTGTTCCTTCATTTATCAATACGAAATTCTATGTTTTCTTTTATAAAGTACAACGCTGAATACACATTAAAAAAAGCTTAAAAACCAAATAAACTGCAAGACACATTAGCAAAACCTGTAAAATAGCTTGTACTATACCAGCCAACCACCCACCGATACCTTTAAACCAATTTGCGGGATTTAGAAAGAAAAATCTCTGTGTGGAATTATTGGAAGTATCTGAACAGTTCACCCAAAAGTTTATCTCTTCCCATGAGACTGGGACAGCGAGAAAGGGTATGCTAGTGGACGTCACAGGGGCATGTGTACATATCCAACAATTAGCAATGGTCTGGTTTTGCTCCTTTAGTCCATCGATTAGAGCAAGATGGTGTCTAATGAATCTATTGTCATCTCCATCCATGGTGCCTAACGTAGTCCATGCACCTGTGGTCGCAAGTATACAGGTAAGTATAAACAATGTCTTCATTCTTTGTCCGCTGGTTCTCCTAGTATCTTTTTGCAATGGAACGCGTGGATCCAGGTCTCTTTTCCCTCTAGCTTAACGGCTGTACTTGTGGTCAGCAGAACTTGAAAGGGTCCGTCAAACCGTGGATCTAGGCTTTTCCTCACGTGTCTTTTTATAACCACCCAGTCTCCAGGTTGCAGCGTATGGCTGCTAGAGTCTTGATCTGGATCTGGAAGAGAACTGAAGACATTATCATGTACTTGCTTAATCTTTTTGTGTAAAGCCCTCACATAGGAACTTAGCACATGGTTGTCCATTTCTAATGCTTGCGGATAGAAACACCCTAGGCTGGGTACGTTGCCAAACAATATCTCATATGGAGAGAGTCCAGTCTTTCTATTAGGCGTGTATCTTACTGAAAACAGAGCAAGTGGTAAACAGTCCGGCCATGGTTTTCCTGTCTCAGCCATGGCTTTCTGAATTTTTAATTTCAATGTCCCATTCAGTCTTTCCACTTTACCACTACTTTGTGGGTGATATCGGGTATGGAATGCTTGTTGAATTCCTAGAGCTGACATGACTTCATTCATTATTTCACCCGTGATGTGTGTACCTTTGTCACTCTCAATTACCTCTGGTACCCCATACCTGCAGACCACCTCCGCAAGCAGTTTCTTTGCGGTTGCCGCAGCCGTGGCTTTGGCAATCGGGAAAGCCTCTGGCCATCCTGAGAACAAATCAATACAGACCAACACATATTCCCATGATCCTGACTTTGGCAGCTGAATATAATCAATTTGCAGTCTCTGGAATGGATAGAGGGGCCGGGGGGTGTGTTTGTGTGGTGTTTTAACTACTCTACCCTGATTATGTGTAGCACATATCATGCACCCTTGTACCAGGTTTTCAATACAGGTGGAGAATCCTGGTGCCACCCAATGTTTCTGCATCACACTCATCACACCCGTTTTAGATTGGTGTGTCGGCCCATGTAGTATCTGGGCAGCTGCTGGGTACAGTGCCCTTGGAAGGCATTGTCGTGTCCCTTTCCCCTATACCCCATTTGCTTCATTCAGGCATGCACCTTCCTTTAACCACTTATCAACCTCCTCCTTTTGAGCCTGAGCCTGCATTTGGGATAAGATGTCCTCCGACACAAAGGGGTTTTTAGGGGCACTTAACTGACGTACTGTTGACCCTTGTTGCGGCTTACAGGCTGCTGTTTTTGCCGCTGCATCTGCCATCGCGTTTCCTCTACTTACCTGGTCGGTGCGTCTGGTATGTTCTCTTACCTTTATGACAGCTACTTGTTTGGGTAGTTGTAGCGCATCAATTAACTGCTGGACCGCATCAGCATTCTTAATGGGGTGTCCTGATGCCGTCAGGAAACCTCTTGACTTCCATATTGGACCAAAATCATGCGATATACCGAATGCGTACCTAGAATCTGTGTAAATGTTAACAATACTACCTTCCGCTAGTTTACAGGCCTCGGTTAGGGCCCTAAGTTCAGCTTCTTGAGCTGACTGGTGTGGGAGCATTGGTTCTGCCTTGATTACTGCATTGAGGGAGACAACTGCATATCCAGTATGGAAGGTACCTGAATCGTCCTGATGACGGGATCCATCTACAAAAAATTCAAAATCTGCATTTTGTAATTCATGTTCAAATACAGTAGGTAAACCTGCCGTTTCTTGTGCCATCATTTGTACACAGTCATGAGGAACTTCCTCTCTTGGATCTTCCTTAAAAAGCACAGTACCTGACTCCTCCTTTAGATCCGAGAGAGGTAACAAAGTTGCTGGGTTCAGAGTAGTACACCTCTGTAAAGAAACATTAGGAGGCATTAACAGTGCACATTGTAACCTAAGATGACGTGCTGCTGAGAGGTGAGCGGGTTGCACTTGATTCAATATAGTGTAGACATCATGAGGTGTTAGAACGGTGAGCGGGTGGTCAAGAACAATGTCTGCGGATTTATGGAGTAATAGTCCAACAGCATGCAGAGCACGTACGCAGGATGGTGCACCTCTGGCTACCGCATCCAATCTGCCACTAAAGTAGGCAACAGGTCTCTGATTATCACCGTGTGTTTGAGTTAAAACTCCTGCTGCATGTCCAGCTTGTTCATGAAGGTACAGAGTAAATGGGAGCTCATAATTAGGGGTACCCAAAGCTGGAGCGGCCAAAATACTGTTCTTGAGAGAATAAAAACAGTCTATTGCCTCTGATGTTAGTACAAAAGGTGTTGGGGTAAGACAGTCATAGAGGGGCTGCATCAAAATAGAGACGGCATGAATCCACAGTCTGCAATAGGAAACAAGTCCAAGAAAAGTTCTGAGGGCTGCAACATTAATGGGGACGGTGAATGCCTGTACTGCTTGTTTACGTGCATTTGTTAAATGACGAGCTCCTGGTGTAATGCAATGTCCCAAAAAGGTGACTGAAGATTTACAAAACTGAAGCTTATCTTTCGATGCCTTGCAGCCAGCGTGATAGAGAAACAACATAAGCGATATAGTTGCACTATGACATTGTTTCCTGGAGGGGGCACAAATGAGCAGGTCATCGACATATTGCAAAACAACGATATGTGGTTCAGACCATCCCTCCAGTATTTCCTGCAGACTTGCAGTGTACATTGTGGGTGAATTCTGGGCACCCTGTGGCAACACTGTCCATGTATATTGACTACCCTGGAATGTGAAAGCAAACAGGTACTTGCAGTCAGGATGTAATGGTACACTGAAAAATGCATTTGCCAAATCGATCACTGAAAAACAAAGAGAGTTAGAAGGTATCTGTGACAGAAGAGTATGCGGGTTGGGCACAACTGGTGTTAGAAGTTCTGTGGCTTTGTTAACCAACCGGAGGTCATGGACCATTCTATATGCGGGTGGTTGTCCTGGCACGCTCTTTTTCTTTACTGGGAACAGGGGAGTGTTGCAAGGGGACTGGGTTTTGACTAGGACTCCTCTCTGTAGTAATTTTTGGACCTGCTGGGCTATGGCATTCTCCTGAGCCGAGCTAAGGGGATACTGCCTCTGTTGGGGTAAGATGGCTCCTGGTTTTAATTTCACCATTACTGGTTGAACTCTTAACCTACCAACATCTGTTTTGTCTGAGGCCCAAAAATCATGTGGTACAGCCTGCTCCAATATCGGGGGAAACTCATTTGTCTCTTCTATGCTGGCAATATCTAGTGACATAATTTTGCAAAGGGTACTTGGTTTTAAACCTGGGGTCATGGTGACAGTGCCATCGGGATGATACTCAATATGTGCTTGTAATTGGGACAACACATCATTTCCCAAAAGGTTACATTGGCCTGGGGGCGATACCATGAGCTGGCTATGTACAGTAGCTCCTTGAATTTGCAGGGGAATTCTTTTAGTGACAGGAAGCAGGACAGACGGGGAATTGAAGGGGGTGGCAATGACATGATGTGAAAAATCAGTGTCAGTATATGGCCAATCACCTTGCGTAATTACTGAATTGTCGGCCCCCGTATCTACCTGGAAATCGATTTCATGTCCCCCTGGTAGGTTCACCTGCACTATACAACTGGGAGTTGGGGGTAAGGAGATGAGGGGGTTCATGTGCAAGCTACCCTCATCCTATGGGGGCGTTGTTTGGTCGGCTGGAGGACCCGTACTCTGAGCATTTGGATAAGGGTTGGTCCTACAGTTCTTTCTAAAATGTCCTGGCTTTTTACATCCGTAACACAGTTTCTGTCCTCCTCCTTCAGTCCGTCCTCTGCCTCTGTTGTTTCTGGGGGTCGTCTCTACTATATGTATTCTGGCAGCTCTTTTTGCCTGCGCTATGTCATGTTGTGCCCCCTGAGCTATTCTAGCTAAATCTTCTGCCTTCACTGATCTCCAGTCCGGTCTACTTGCTTTTACCTTCTCTGCAATCTCTTTCTTTAGTCCATTCATGAAAGCACTTGCTAATACCCTCTCACTAGTCTTATTCCCGGGGTTGAACCCCATTTCTGACCAGGTTTTCTTTAGTGCATAGAAATAATCCTTAGGATCTTCCTCCTTTCCCTGCACTCTATCTTCTAGTGTAACTTGCTTTTCTGCTTGCCTGTCTTGACATGCTTTTACCAACGCTGCTGCGAATAGGACCCCAGCTGCTGCATCATTAGATTCTGCATCTACGGGTCCGGTCCTATTGGCATACTGTTTTTTTTGTCTCATCTATCAACCTATCATAGCGGGCTTCATCTGCCAATTTTCCCTTAATTACCCCCTGCAGATCTATTCTAGTGGCATGATACGTATCCTGTATGGTGGTGATCATTCTAGCGAAACCCATAGGGGACTGGGATGGGTCTGGCAGCTGGGAGATCAGTGCCAACTGCTCTGAAGGACTCCATGGTCTATACATTAACATTGTACGAGCTTCCTGACCTGGAACCACTGCATCCCCCCCTGCTGCTGCTGCTGCTCCCGGTGCTCCTGGCACAACTACCGTCCTCATTGGGAATTGTCTAGCTGGGTGGGGTCTCGGTCCTCCACATGCCACACAGATGTCTACTGTCAAGGGATTCTGCTGTCCACATCTGGGGCAAACCCAACATTTAGGTTCCTGGGAATTCTGGTACTGGGTGGGGGTGACGTCGGGAGCGGACAGAGAGGAAAATCTGTCATTCCAGTTTTTGCCAGTCTGTAACGTCCGTCTCCCAATTCTTCAATCTTTCCTTCAAAATAAGCGCATGCATTCATCCATACATCCACTGTCTCCAACAGACCCTTATCTTTCAGCCATCCATGATAGGAGTTAAAGAAGGATTTCCATTTCTCTCCATTCATCTCTCCATTCTCATTCATTCCCGCTTTACACAATATTTTGTCAATTCCAATCAGTGCCTGTTTCCCTTCTCTGCGTACCACTAAGTCTTTGGCTATAATGCCTTCCTTGGCATTTTGGTTCCCCATTTTTTCGGTTCTCCTCACCTAGAAGAGACTCCTCAGTCACTTAGACAATGGTCACTTAGACAATGGGCCACAAAGGTTTCTGAACCATTCCACTACTAGCCTCTCTAGGACTTATACGCCAACGAGAAAAACAGACCAAAAACATCAATCCCGGGACACATCCACAACACAATTATCGGATCCATACTTTCATTCTTAAATTCTCCAAAGGATAGAAGGCAGGACTGTCAATTTATCTGAGGGATTCTACTGGTTCAAAGGGACCTGAGCCAGACAACAATCTGTTGAATTACCTGGGGAGCCGAACGCTCGGGGGTGAGGGAGTCTCTTCTATGCAGTGATATAATTAGGTAGAATATAACAGTTATTCTTACCTCAGCGCTGTATATATCACCAACAGAGAGCTTCACTCGTCCCACGTCTCGGACCGGTCGAGCACCCTTGGGTAGATTAACTCAAGGTCCCTGTTCGAGGCGCCAGCTGTCGTCACTGAATTTTGGGTCTTCTATCCTTTGGATTACGAGCTCGGAGAGAATGAAGACACAGGACAGGATGTTTGTGTCTAAACATACTCTAAAAACTTTATTACAAAACACAGGGCTAATATACACCCTAAAGGCAGGAAACGGATTTGCCATATATGGTTCGATTATACAGTTTAGCTGAACAAGCGAAAAACCTAGTTTCTGTATGCTTTAAAATATTTAATTAGACTTATCTAGTTAGCAAGGTCATTTCATCTATCTGCAAGAACACATTATTGCTACAAGAAGAAACATCTGGCCAGGGAGAATCACGTTATCTTTTTAGCAAGGACACGCTATTGATACAAGAAGGAACATTCATAGCTGTTGTTTTCACCTAAAATAACTGTCAGACTTATATAGCATAGATGGGGCCTTTAAACTTGAGGGACTCCATCTTCTGCTATAACACAAAAGAATATTATCCAAAATCCAGACTGAGAGTGTCCACCTCAAAAAGTGTGCGTGTCACAAAAGCTTTTTTTTTCCATATCTATTTTACAAGTCAAATGGTCAGTGGCCTGTTGCACTTGCTGGCTTTTTGACATCTACTTACCAAGCATTTCTTTTTTCATCCTTCCTAGGAAGGATAGTTGTTGTTTTTTTACAAAAAACCCAGACAGCATCTGTACGAACAGTGGAAAGCGGTAAATGATTATATCATTCAGCAGGCAAACTGGAGCTTAGGTTGCTTTTAAATCTGACATTGGCAGTTGATGAAAGACGCATGTCGCCTGCTGAACGCCTTTGAAGAAATTGTAAGTAGTAGTAACTGTGACTTCAACAATTTCATCCCCTTCATATTTACATTGGGAAAAAAACAGAAGGATGCAACAGAAAAACGTAGGAAAAATAGAAACTTGTAACATGTTCATCGCAACCCTTGGGCTGCTTGGGACTCTAGAAGTCAAGATTACATGCAGCAATATGTGGGGGAGGGGGAGGAGGAGGAGGATGAGGATTAGCAGCAGGTGGATGTGGAAGAGGGCAATGAGTAATCCCAGACAAGGGCAATGGACAAGGCTGAGTGAAACAGATGATGATGCTGGCCAGGATGAAAGTAAACCAATGGGGCCGTTGGTCTTGCTGGACAGCATAGCAAGCTGTATGCTTCATTATTTGTGGGACAGCAGGTGTATTGGTAGCATCAAGCAGAGGGATGGCTTTTGGATAGCTATGCTTTTAAACCATTGCTATGATACAAAATGGAGGATATTTTCCTGTCTTCTGAATGGGAGTTAAAATTGGCGCATTACCAGGTTAAGCTGTGTTCCTTGCTAGATGAAGCTTTTGACTAGCAGACAACTACTGACCACAAATCTGATCAAGAGACCCTTCTCCTGTTCCTGTGAGCCAATGTTGGGAGCACCTGTGCTAGCACTATGGCTACAACTAGTAGTTGAGACTGCAGCAACCGTGATTATATGATGGACAAGATGCACATCAACAAACAGAAAAGCACTACCTAAATAGCCAGGTTCAGTCAAGCCTGAATTGGATCCTTTCTCCAGCAGTTATCCTGGGCCCCAACCACATGGGCTTCTGGGTTAGCAGATTGGACCAGTGGCAAGAACTGACCTAGTGTGCAATAGTTGTACTGTCTTGTTCAGCCTTCAATATACAGACAAAACAATTATGCGGCACAGACAATGGTTCTATCACGGTAAAGCAGGCCAGATTGTCCTCTGCGAGTATGGAAAATTCTACATTTCTCAAAAAAGTCTCAGTGCAGCGTATTATTATAGCAGACTCCTGAATACCACCCGTTTACCCATATAAGATGAGGCCATTTTAACATTACTAAGGCTCTGTTTGCATTAAAGAGCTCAAATGAGATTCAATAAAGTCCTAGGAGATCTCATAATGTTACACTCCTCTTTCTTTTCCTGGAAGCTGGAGGCTTTGCAGTACTTGTAATTGAAGGTGAAATAATTCGCTGCAAAACAAATTTGAGGGAAAAATTCTATGATGTTGGCAAATTTAAATTGGGAAAGATTTGCTTTTCTCTAGCCCTCTTCATTGTTTGCCTGGCACTGGGCTGTACATTTTGTAGGGGCCGTAATTGGTATTGTAGCTTCTTGCAGCTTAACACATCCAAGTGTATGTATCAACAACTGCTCAGTTGGAATTGTGAGAGTCCACCCTCAACTGATCTGATATTAATAGCCTTACATTAAGGATAGGCCAGCAATATTATAGCCATAGAAAATGCTTTGACTTTTAAGTAAGAACAATAACAGTCCTAAATAACGGAGGAGCTAATTGTAAATTTAAGGAAGGCTCTGAAGACTAATGTCTTTAATTCTAATTCATAAAAGAAACAAAGACAGCAATTAAATGAAACTTATTAGGTCTCTTCATTTTATATGATTTAATGGAGGTAGATTTGATTGATGGAGGTGTACTAACCGTTATTTTATATTATTACAAGGGTTGTCTAGCCATATATAACATTGTAAAACCTGTTAAAATTATTATTTATAAAATGTGCTAATAGGCTTTTAAAATATCAAACAAATGTCCAGATTTCAACACCAGTCCTGCAGCAATTTTTCTACTAGAAGATGGTGTCGAACTTATATGGCATGAACCGTTCTGGGCAAAAGTTTTAGGCAGGTGTGGAATTAATGCTGCAAACCAAGAATGCCTTCCAAAACTGCATTTTGTTAATTGATAAAAATAAACTATTAACAATTCCAAGTGAATGAACAAGAGAAATCTAAATCAAATTAATATTTGGAGTGACCACCCCATTAACCCCTTTCCGGCCCAAGGCGCACTAATACGTATCTGTGCCCTGGGCCTTATGGGCCAGATACGTATTAGTACGCCTTGGCGATTTCACCCGCACACAAGCAGTGCGGGTGAGATCGCCTCCGGATGTCAGCTGATCGATCTCAGCATTCAAGGGGAGGTAAGTGCGATACTTACCTTCTCTGCCAGCATCCCACGGCGTCTGAGTCAGGTCCCCAATATTGTCATGGTGACCCGATGTCACATTCCTGTGCTATACAGCCGATCAGGCTGCAAAAGTGAAAGTCCCATAGTGGGACTTAGTGTAAAAGATCAAAAAGTGTCAGAAAGTGAAAAAAAAATAAAAAATTGTAAAAATATAAAAAAAAAAAATGAAAAAAATAATAAAAAATATATATATATATTGTACCCATAAATAAATAATCTTATAAAAAAACAAACAAACAATAAAAGTACACATATTTGCTATCGCTGCGTCCAGAACGACTTAACCTATAAAACTGTGCCAGTAGTGAACCCCTTTAGTGGACACGGTAAAAAAAAAATAAAAAATCTATGCTTTATCATCATACCGCCAAACAATAAATGGAATAAAACACGATCAGAAAAGAAGAATGTAAATAAAAATGGTACCGCTGAAAAAGTCACCTTGTCTCGCAAAAAACAAGTCTCCATACAGCTCCATCATACAAAAGATAAAAAAGTTATAGCTCTCAGAATAAAGCGATGCAAAAACAATTCTTTTTCAACTCTGTCGGACGAAATATGGAAAAATTATAGCTCTCAAAATATGGCGATGCAAAAACTAGTCTTTGCAAAAAAAGGGTTTTTTAGTGTGTGACAGCTGTCAATCATAAAAACCCGATATGAATCTAGTATCGCTGTAATTGCATCCACCCGAAGAACAAAGTCGTCTAATCACTTATACCGCACGAGGAACGGCGTAAAAAATAAACTCTAGGGTTAGGGTTGTGCTAGGGTTAGGGTTGTTCTAGGGTTAGGGTTGTGCTAGAGTTAGGGTTAGGCTAGGGTTAGGGTTGTGCTAGGGTTAGGGTTGGGCTAGGGTTAGGGTTGGGCTAGGGTTAGGGTTGGGCTAGTGTTAGGGTTGGGCTAGGGTTAGGGTTGGGTTAGGGCTAGGGTTGGGGTTGTATTAGGTTGGGGTTGTATTAGGGTTGGGGTTAAGCTTGTGTTGGGGTTGGGATTTTTTCAGAAGTAAGGAAAAAAAAATGACGACGATTTGCGACTAATGTTGAGCGCAAGTGCTCGCTACTTGAGTTTGCATCGGGTGCTCGGGTATGCACCGAGTATACTCGAGTCTCCACCCCATATTTTTTGCAGCTGCTATACAGCCAAAAAAACCTCTCGGGGATTGCCTGCCATTCACGAGCGATCCCCGCATGTTTTTTTTTGGGAGTCTAATAACCGTGAAACATGCGGGCGGGGACTCCAGCATGTCACTTGAGCACCCGCAATACTTAGTGCATACCCGAGTACCCAATGCAAACTCAAGTAGCGAGCACTTGCACTCAAGACTAATGACAACTTATTCAATATGATGACCTAATGTTATCAAATTCTGTGTCGTACCTCTGGGTTCAAAATATTCACTATACCCCTTGATAAAATCCTTTAGGGGTGTAGTTTCCAAAATGGAGTCACTTGGGGGGGTTTCCACTGGTTAGGCACATTAGGGGCTCCCCAAACGCAACATGGCGTCAGCTAATTATTCAAGCAAATTTTACATTCAAAAAGTCAAATGGCGCTCCTTCCCTTCCGAACCCTGCCGTGCGCTCAAACAGTGATTTTCCCCCACATATGGGGTATTGGCTTACTCAGGAGAAATTACACAACAAATTGCATGGTGCGATTTCTCCTGTTACCCTTATGAAAATGCAAAATTGGAGGCCGAAAAACATTTTTGTTGGAAAAATGTGAACATTTTATTTTTACAGCTCAATGTTATAAACTTCTGTGAAGCACCTGGGGGTTCAAGGTGCTCACCACACATCTAGATAAGTTCCCTGAGGGGTCTAGTTTCCAAAATAGGGTCACTTGTGGGGGGTTTCCACTGTTTAGGCACATCAGGGGCTCCCCAAACACAACATGGCATCTGCTAATTATTCAAGCAAATTTTACATTCAAAAAGTCAAATGGCGCTCCTTCCCTTCCGATCCCTGCCGTGTGCCCAAACAGTGCTTTTCCCCACATACGGGGTATCAGCATGCTCAGGAGGAATTGCACAACAAATTTTGGGGTTCATTTTTAAATGATACCCTTGCGAAAATAAAAAAAATTGGGGTCTAAATTAACATTTTTGTGAAAAAAAATAAATGTTAATTTTTTTCTTCCACATTCCAAAAATTCCTGTGAAGCACCTGAAGGGTTAATAAACTTCTTGAATGTGGTTTTTAGCACCTTGAGGGGTGCAGTTTTTAGAATGGTGTCACTTTTGGGTATTTTCTGTCATAAAGGCCCCTCAAAGTCACTTCAAATGTGATGTGGTCCCTAAAAAATGGTTTTGTAAATTTTGTTGGAAAAATTAAAAATCGCTGGTCAATTTTTAACCCTTATTGCTCCCTAACAAAAAACAACTTTGGTTCCAAAATTGTGCTGATGTAAAGTAGACATGTGGGAAATGTTATTTATTAATTATTTTGTGTGACATATCTCTCTGATTTAACGACATGAAAATTCCAAGTTTGAAAATTGCGAAATTTTCCAAATTTTCGCCAAATTTCCGTTTTTTTTTCACAAATAAATGCAAGTGATATCGAAGAAATTGTACCACTATCATGAAGTACAATATGTCACAAAAAAACTTTCTCAGAATCAGTGGGATGCGTTGAAGCGTTCCAGAGTAATTACCTCATAAAATGACAGTGGTCAGAATTTTAAAAATTGGCCTGGTCACTAACGTGCAAACCACCCTCTGGGGTAAAGGGGTTAAATGGTGTTCTCAATGGTGAGAAATACAAACATATAACAATACTATCAGTGAAGCATTTGATTGGCTCCAAATTCATTCTGAATAAGGACAACGAACCCAAACATACAGCCAATGTCATTAAGAACTATCTTAATTGTAAAGAAGAACAAATATTCTGGGAAGTGATGTTATGGCCCCCACAGAGTCCCACAGAGTCCTTATCTTAACATAATTGAGCCTTTCAGAGACAGAAGGATTTGTGCAAGCTTACACACACAGAAGATCTGTGGTTAGTTCTCTGAGATAGTTGGAACAATGTCGCTGCAGAGTTCCTTCAAAAACTTTGTGTAAGTGTACCTAAAAGAATTGATGCTTTGTTGCTGTTTTAAAGACTAAGATGGTCACACCAAATATTGATTTGATTCAGTGTTTCTCTTTTCTTTATTCACTTTGAATTTTGTTAATTGATAAAAATAAACTATAAACACTTCTAATTTTTAAAGTATTCTTATTTTGTAGCAGTTTTTCTACACCTGCCTAAAACATTTGTGCAGTATTGTATATATACATGTTTGTGCAAGACCATCATATCCCATTCAGTTATAATTCTTATCCTTGTGCAGAACCCCTAAATACACCTCTGCATACAGTGTCCTCTCTTATTATGTATAGTACCATCCCTTTTTACATAGTGACCTCCCTTACTACATGAACTGCATTACTTTGTATAGTGAAGTTCTTTATTACATAAAGTGACCTCTTTTACTCTATAGTGCTGTTCTTAAGTACATAGAGGATCCTCCCATATTTTGGTGTATAATGAATGGGGTCAAATTTACTATTTGTGAGTGTACCGAAGTTTAAGTAGTTTTTTAATTCTCCTGGAATGTCTCATATACCCTCTCTAAAAATGACAAGTACAGTTACTGTATATGTCAAATCACCGCAAAATCATGACCTCATACATTACATGATGCGGTGTGGACACAGAGAGAAGAGGGTACCTGTGCATATGTAGCGCCCCGAGGGTTCGGTCGCTACAGAGGTATTGCATCTCACCCAGAGGTGTGATATCTCACTTCCAGGTAAGGATGGAGTATGGCTCAGGACCCTAACACCCACATGCACTACACCACATTTCCGGGGGACAGGGCGACAATGCTCCCGGGTGTGAGCACAACTGTCCCTGTCCCTGGCTGGAGTGGGGGGAGGGAACACCTAGAAAGGGGGAACCCGGTAGTGTGTGGCTGGGGAGAGTAGATCCAGGGTGCACTGTAAGGAGGAGTATATAAGGTGGGCACCATCTTAGAGTCAGTTCAGTTCAGTCAGATAGAGAAGAAGACAGGGAGCAGGGGCTCTGTATGGGCTTTGCTCCGCAGGCAGGCCAAGCCTTAAGGCCTGGGCCTGGAGGAGAAGGAAGGAAGGGAGAAGAACGGAGGAAGCTCTAGTAGAAGACTGAAGGGGCCCCAGGGGTGCGGACCGGCCAGCCGCCACCGCACGCCGCTACCAGAGTAGGGGGGTCAGGCCAAGAAAAGAGAACCGGATCCCTCATCTAGTGGAGGAGGGCAACAACCCTCAGCTAGTAACCGGAGGCCGTGGCATTGTACGTGCACGGCCCCTCACTACACCCGTTAGGAAGGCACCACATAGGACCCAGGGAAACGGAACATATGTTTGCCCGCCAAGGCCCGAGGCAGCCGGACAGAAACGTGGTCAATTGTGGGGTACAACAGGCCAGAGAAAGGACACACGAAGTGGCTCCTGAAAAGCATTCCAAAGATACCTGGGAGTTGGTCGAGCTCCTCACCTGGTGAGCACAGCATGATGTGGGCAGCCATTACCTGCAGAAGTGGCTTGGTGTAAAACTGTGAGTAAAGACCCTGGACTGCATCACTGGACTCTTAGTCATTACTGTTGCTCCCGCGCACCATCACCCCCACCATCTGCACGCACTGCCCTGAGGCTATACTCCTCCCGTGGGGAGTTATACTACCCCCTGCTGCGCACACAACATCAGCCTCAGCGGTCTGCCCGCAGCGGCGGTTCTCAGTGACCGCAATCCACGGGTGGCGTAGTCGGACATTTAAACATTGAAAACAAAAGAAACAGATCCGCCACTGGTTTGACCACCCTGAGCCATGGGACCGGGTCGCCGCCACGGAGACTACAACCCCCAGCATTACACAGAGACCCGGCTCCGGGTATTCCCCTACACACACGGCCCAGGGGGCGCGTCACATAAACAGTATGTGGGCTTCTTGCATCCAACTGCTCATCATAATGCACAATTCCACCAGATTTGGGCCCCCTTACTTCTTGGGCCCCTGTGCAGCTGCAGCCCCTCAAATGATGGTTTAGTGTGGGAATAAAAGCTGTACAAGCATAATAATTACATTGTTCCCATCACTTCTGCTTGCAAAAAATAAACAGCTTCATACATTTAATGTATGAATTACATGTAACTATCTCTAGGTCAATTTCCATACAGATTGCATAACATTCCTGTTCTCAAAATGGAGGGTAATGTGACCAAACCTGTCCATCAGCCTCCCGCTGCACATGGGTAAGCAGTTTTTCAGGTGGAGGAGATGGATGGACAGGTCAGGTCATATGATTTTTAATCAGTATTAATTTTGAGAACAGGAAAGTTGTGAAGGAAGGAGAGGAACCTGTAATACTTTTATAATAGTAAGTGCCACAAAACCATGTCCCCAACACATCTGTTAAAATAAAGATAAATTGGCCAGCACCTTTAACTTTAGTGTCCCAAAAACTGTAAATCATTGACACAGAAACATCAAATCCAGGGATTATCTTAGCTCCTATTTCTAGAGCTATTATTTGCATTTTCATATGTAAGGAATGTCTGTGAAGTGTAATTAGAGATAACAGAAATTGTCTGGAATTATCATTTAGCAAAACTTTTCCAAATGCATATCGCATTTCCTAATAATCTAGGAGAATCACAAAAATTCAACTTTACATATTACAATAAATTTTGTGGGAAATGTAGTGCATTTGGCCAGCGCCAGCTCTGGCAGCTGTGACACTGGATGCTTACCAAACATTTTAAAGCAGTCATAAAATTAGGGATACAGCCAAAACGAACAATAGCAAAATGTTAATGGCTTCAATGTGTTCCCATTATTTATTTATTTGTATTAACCATGGAAAGGCAGGATAATATAACATTGTATATTTCAGGCCCATGTACTTTACTCTTGCATTTCCATAGGTAAAACCACTAGAGTATGTATGTCTCTGTTACTTAGCAGGTTAGTTATACTGGCTGTTGATATATACAGTATATATAAAAAAATCTAATATAAGGTTCACAATGAAAAATAAATGGATTATACATATTATGTCATCGCTATGATGGCCACATGCTGCTCATAGACCACTTTTGTTCAGCTTCAGACCATTCATCCCTATGCCAAAATGTCCAGGGTTCTGTAAGACAGTCTTGCATTCTTGACACAGTCTAGGCAATGCTGTAGCAGTAACTTTTCTCCAGGCATAGCTATCCGACTGATAATATTTTATGGCCCCTTTCTGTTGCCTGAAATAATATGATGGGTTATTCTGTGAGGAGGGCACAGTGGTATGGGCACTAGTGTGTTGATGTTTTTTTACTGTGCTGCTACTACTGTTTGACCTAAAAGTAAGTAAACGATGTGACCTCATTTCTTAAAGTGAATAGCTAAGTTTTCAATTAGGTTGTTTAGGTTCCTTTTGAAATGGACTTTCAGGACATTTTGATTAAAGAGAGGCATCATCTCATTAAGACTCCAGTCTGTGAGTCAGTGTGGAGTACTGCTAGAATTTAGGGTGAGCTAGACTTAAAAGGAGTATCTCAGAACAGAATGACTCTTCAAACCAAGTACAGGCGCTCATGTCCACCCTTTACGTGGCCAATCATTTAAGTGCACCTCCTCACCTACTTGTTTGCCAATCTACTTCTGCTCTTTTCTGCTTTATAAAGCCAGAGCTGTCAATCAAAGAAGGGAGGAGGTGTAGATAGAGGGGGATCAAGCAGGTGAGAAGGTGAACTTAAATGTTTGGCCACGACAGAAGTGTACCGAGCACCTGTACTGGTTTAAACAGTTATTCTGTGCCGACAGACACCATTTAGTCCAATCCAAAAAGGCCTAACTAAGACAGCTAGCACCAAATGTTTACAGTTCCTGATGCAGAACTACATTCGAGACACACGGGACCTTTTCTTTAATGGAGATAATTGCAAACTATAACTGATGCTAAGATCTGAACCTTTACTGCCAATATTTGTTGTAATAAAAACATCACAGTTGTTTCTATGACATAAAACCATAAAACTAATAAAATCCTTGTCATATCAGGCAATCTAATTTATAGTTCCGACTACTGACTTAGATGGCAGACATGATGATGTTGGTGTTGACATAGCCACTATCTGAAATAATATTATATGTGTAAATCTAGACATGGGAATCAGCGCACACAATAGGGTGATACCCTATGGAGGGAAAGTAGGTGAGTGCTGGTTACGCTCACCTGGTGGAGTTGTGACAGGCACAACTCCTATGTAGGCATGAAGAAAAACAGCTTCTTCTGCCCCATGACTGGTGGATAAATCCTCCAGGAGATATTGGATCCAGTTGGATGAACACGTAGATGGGCTGAGCTGCTGGAGTAAATCAGTTCTTCAGAAATGATGATGAGGAAAAGGCTTTTTATTCACAACGCATTTCAATGCCGTACCGGCATCTTTTTCTAGTGAAAAACAAATGTGCAAAGCATGACAACAGATGGGTTTTTAAAGGCCCAAAATGGATGCCAATTGCCAATTTTTGGCATCCATTTTGGGCCTTTAAAAACCCATCTGTTGTCATGTTTTGCACATTTGGTCTTTTCACTAGAAAAAGATGCCGGTACGGCGTTGAAACGCATTGTGAATAAAAAGCTTTTTCTTCATCATCATTTCTGAAGAATTGATTTACTCCAGCAGCTCAGCCCATCTACGTGTTTATCCAATTGTATCCAAATAATATTATATAACATACATGACTATACACTAATTGATTAACTTTTTAGAATACCAAGAATTTTAACATTAATTCACCACTTTTAAGATCTGAAAAATTATGAGGGAATTTTAAAGAAGGATAATACGTATGGAAGACAGTAGCGTTTGTATAAACCCTATAACACTCTAGTACCTTGACAACTCCAATATAACCTCCAATTAGTGCTGTTTTTATAATACCAATAGTACATCAAGATGCTCATATTCCATATCTCCACCATATAGTCCTAAAATATGTCAATGAAATGTGTAGATCGTCTTAAATTTTTTTTAAATAAGGCAAAAACTATTCCTGTACATCCTGTGTATTTTATCAAACAAAATTATGTTAAGGAGATGAGTGAACACATTACAGTTTTTATTCAACTTTCCTTTTTAAAACTCCTTTAATCCACACATTGAAACATTTTCATCAAATCCAAAATTTTCCTTTTTCATATTGGCCACTAGAGCAGACTCAATAGATTGGTGCCTCCAGGTTTCTGCAGCTGACCTGACATTTTTGCAGTGAAACCTGGGTCAGGATCACAAAGGGCAAGCAAAATAATAGCCGCTCTACTGGTGGCTTAGATAGGGAGCATAACATTATATACACAGATAAGGATCCTCTGGATGCTGTACGCCATAACTTTCTACTTCTAATAGGTGGCATTAGAGTTTTATTCCTCTTCCTCTCTGAAGATGCCTTTTGCATATTTAATTTCCCAGAGGAGCATGCATGGCATATAAGTCTCCTCACTCTGACATGCCAGGCCTGGCTTGTCAGTCTCCACAAGGAGAAACTTTACCCCTTAGATGCCAGTCTTAAGCCTCTAACCTAGCCAAATCAGATCTCATACTTTGCACTGACAAGGAGCAGCACCACGAAACACCGTGTCTGCAATTTGAGATTTTGGTTTGGCTTTTATCCTAAGTCATGTAGCAAGGCTCGTTAAAGGGACGATATTGACTTTTCGGATTGCTATTTCCAATAGGTGGCGCTAGAGTTTTAGTCCTCTTTCTCTCTGAAGAGGCAATTTGCATATTTAACTTCCCAGAGGAGCATGCATGACATATAAGTCTCCTCATTCAGACATGCCAGGCCTTACTTGTTATTCTCCACAAAACCAAACATTACCCCTTAGTTCCTAGAGATTGTAACAGTCTTTGGCATTTCTCTGTCAATTGAATCCTTGTCATTGCAGTTATACTTTGACATAACTTGAGGCACTAGGGACCCAGTTAAAAATCTAAAATAGGGACTCTATCTGTCATTTATAACACTGGTGTTGTCCAACAAGCCTTTAGGGTCTCTATGACCCAGGGCAGAAATACAACTTTTTCTGCTGCACCCAGACAGATTCGCTCCTGTCTCGCTCCCAGATTCATTCCTGTCTCTGCAACTATTGATAAATTAATATAGCCTGTAAAGAAAGTGATTTAAATGATAAATTACATATGAAATTGCTCATACAGTTTCTACAAACTATAATAAAACTCAAAGTTACACTTTAACCCTTAAAATACACAGATTAAATGTATTGATTATTCTTTGAGACTTGCACCAATCTACACTGTTTTAGGAAGGAAAGAGACATTCAGCACAGGAAGCCCTAACAAGTGCCGGCTATTTCTCTAACTACAGTCTACAGAGCGGCTGACTGTTTTCACTGTTCTCAGGAATTTTCATGCATGGCTTCAATAAAACAAGTTTGTTTATTTAGAATAATGTAAGATGTAGGTATCAGTCGGTGACAAAATCTCCGCAGTTGTTTCCTCAGGAAAAAGAAACATGACGCTTAATTTACATCAAACTTAGACAATGATTTCTCTATGGAATGAAGTCAAGCATACAGTGGCATGTAAAAGTTTGGGCACCCCTGTTCAAAATTACTGTTATTGTGAATATTTAAGCAAGTTTAAGATGAAATGAGCTCTAAAAGGCCTAACGTTAAATATGACACATTTCCTTTGTATTCTCGGCAAAAAAATGTATATTGCCATCTCTTACAAAAATTACAAAAAGGAAAATTGGCTGATGCAAAAGTTTAGGCACCCTGCATGGTTAGTACCAAGTAGCACCCCCTTTTGAAAGTATCACAGTTTGTAAATGCTTTTTGTAGACAGCCCAGAGTCTTTCAATTCTTGTGTGAGGGATTTTCATCCAGTCTTCCTTGGAAAATTCTTCCAGTTCTTTGAGATTCCTGGGTCGTCTTGCATGCACTGCTATTTTGAGGTCTAGACACAGATTTTTAATGATAAATCATGCAGGCGCAGAGACTCGGAAAGCACCCGAGCGTGCTCGGTTAAAGGGTTAAAATAGCACACTCGCTCATCACTATTGCCATGGTGACCCGATGTTGTCATGACAACATCCAGGTCACCAGAGCTAGCAAACTTGCTATATCATGCTCAAAGCATGATGTAGCAAGTTAGTCTGTAAGTGCAGTACTGACAGTTTGTACAGCATAGGAATGCAGGAGCATTCCTATGCTATACAAGTGATCAGCCTGCAAAAAGTGAAAGTCCCATAATGGGACAAAGTAAAAGAGTAAAGAAAATGAAAAAAAAAATGTAAAAATATAAAAAAAAATAAAAATATATAGTACCTATAAATAAATATTTTTATGAAAAAATATATATAAACAAAAAAAGCACACATATTTGGTATTGCTGCGTTCAAAACAACCCGACCTATAAAACTGTCCCACTAGTTAACCCCTTTAGTGAACACCTTAAAAAAGAAAATAAAAACACAAGGCAAAAAAATATTCTTTATCATACCGCCAAACAAAAAGTGGAATAAAACACGATCAAAATGATGAATGTAAATAAATATGGTACCACTCAAAACTTCATCTTGTCCCGCAAAAAAACAAGCCACCAAACAGCTCCATCAGCTCAAAAATAAAAAGTTATAGCTCTCAGAATAAAGCTATGTAAAAATAATTTTTAAAATATTTTTTATTGCATAAAAGTGCCAAAACATAAAAAAAATTATATAAATGTGGTATCACTGTAATCGTACAAATGCGAAGAATAAAACTGCCTTATCAATTTTACCACATGCGGAATAACATTAAAAAAAAACAATTCCTGATTTGCTGGTTTTTGTTCATTCTGCCTCCCAAATATTGGAATAGAAAGCAATCAAAAAATGTCATGTGCCCAAAAATTCTACCAATAAAAACATCAACTTGTCCTACAAAAAACATCACTTACATGACTCTGATGGCCAAAATATGGAATATAGCTCTCAAAATATGGAAATGCAAAAACTAGTTTTTGCAAAAAAAAGCGTCTTTTAGTGTGTGACAGCTGCCAAACATAATATATAACCCGATATAAATCTGGTATCGCTGTAATCGCACCGACCCGAAGAATAGTCATCTAATCACTTATACCACACGAGGAATGGCATAGAAAATAAATAAAACCAATTCTTCACCTGCTGTTGATTTGTTCATTCTGCCTCCCAAAAATTGCAGTAAGACTCAGCTTGCATTTATCCTGCGCTCTGCGCTGAGCGCTTACTCCCGGGTTTCCGTGTAAATCTCTGAAATACGTGTTTCAGATGGAACCCCCAGAGGAAGATTGTCTATTGTGAGGCAGATGGAGGCACTGTGAACACTGTCTGACCTTTGATCCAGCGGTGTCTGTCTTTTTAGGTTTGCATAAAAGCACCGTTGCCACAGTTTTCTGCACCTCTGAAAAAAAAGGACACCACTGAACAGAGGCCAGACGGAGTCCAAAGTAACTCTGCTGCCTCATTATAGAGAATGGATCCATTGGGGGTTTCATTTTAATCTGGTCACTCTGAGATTTAGGTGGAAACCCCAATGTAAGTGCTCAGCATAGAGCGCAGGATAAATGTGATCCAAAATGTTATGTAAAATGTTCCTAACAAAAACTTAAAATCAATCCTTAAAGAAATAACCCAATCAGGTCTATCATCTGTAAACAGAAATAAAGGGGCTTCCACATTACAGGCAGCACAAAAGCTCTGGAAAAGTGACATGGCTCCTTACCCCTCAAAAGAAAATCAGCAAATTCTGTGCTCCCCAATCCAAATGCCCCCCTCCCTTCTGAGCAGCACAGTGTGCCTAAACCACATTTAGCATCCACATGTTTGTCATTTCTGCAGCGATGAGAGCCCGTTCAATTTATGGGTGCATGTCTGCAGAAGCATGAGCTGGGCACAATGTACTGAGCCATAAAACATACTGGTCACTACAACGTACTGATCACTACAATGTATGGAGTTAAAATCGTCACTACACCTGTAGATAAATTCCCAAAAGGGTATAATTTCCTTCTAGCACTTAGGGGCTATATATATGGAGTCCACATACTTTTCTAGAAAAATCTGCACTCCAGCAGGCAAATAGCGCTCTGTCCCTCAGGAGTCTCGCTGTGTGGCTAAGCAGCACTGCACAGTCACATACAGGGTATTTCTACATTCTGCAGAAATTCTGCGTCAAACCAGTCCAGCAAAATCTGAACTCCAATATGGCACTTCTTTCCTACTGAGCTTTGCACTGTGCCTCAAAAGTAGTTTTCGACCACATATGGGGTGTTGACGTACTCAGGAGAAATTGCACAACAAATTTTGGGGTCCATTTTCTTCAGGTACACTTGTGAAAATAAAAAATTGGGGATAAAATTAGTGGGAAAATTTAGATTTTTTTATTTTCACGGCTCTACGTTATAAACTTCTGTGAAGCACCTGGGGATTAAGGGTGCTCACCACAGTTCCCTGAGGGGTCTAGTTTCCAAAATAGTGTCACTTGTGAGGGGTTTCCACTGTTTAGGCACATCAGGGGCTCTGAAAACTTGACATGGCGTCCGCTAATTATTCCAGAAAATTTTGCATTCAAAAAGTCAAATGGCGCTCCTTCCGTTCCGAGCCCTGCTGTGCGCCCAAACAGTGGTTTTCCCTCACAAATGGCATATCTGCATGCTCAGGAGAAATGGCACAACAAACTTTGGGGTTCATTTTCTCCTGTTACCCTTGTGAAAGTAAAAAAAAAAATTGGGTCTAAAATAATTTTGTGAAAAAAAGTTAAATGCTTATTTTTTCCTTCCACATTCCATTAATTCCTGTGAAGCTATTGAAGGGTTAATAAACTTCTTGGGTGTGGTTTTGAGCACATTGAAGGATGCAGTTTTTAGAATGGTGTCACTTTTGGGGATTTTCTGTCATATAGGTCCCCCAAAGTCACTTCAAATGTGATGTGGTCCCTTAAAAAAATGGTTCTGTAAATTTTTCTGGAAAAATGAGAAATCAATGGTCAACTTTTAACCTTTATAACTTCCTAAAAAAATAAAATGATGTTTCAAAAATTGTGCTGATGTAAATTAGACATGTGGGGAATATTATTAACTATTTTGTGTGACATAACTCTCTGATTTAAGGGCATAAAAATTAAAAGATTGAAAGTGCAAAGTTTTCCAAATTTTTGCCAAATTTCCGTTTTTTCTTCTCAAATAAACGCAAGTCATATCGAACAAATTTTACCACTACCATGAAGTACAACATGACACTAAAAAACAATCTCAGAATCAGTGTGATCCATTGAAGCGTATCCGAGTTATTCCCTCATAAAATGACACTGGTCAGAATTATAAAATTTGGCCTGGTCATGAAGGTGAAAACAGGTTTGGGGGTGAAGGGGTTAATGGTTGGTGTAGTGCCGGCGTCCCTGCCCTCTGCTAGGCAGGGACGCTGTTCCCCTCACCGCTCTGCTCCGTGCCCGGCGTCCCTCTCCCGCTCTGCTGGCAGCGCGCGCTCCTTCCCGGCCACTGTGCTTAGGGCGCGCGCGCGCGCCCTCCCTCCCTCTTAAAGGGGCCGCGCGCGCCGTCCTAAGGAGTCCCCGGCCAATGGCCGGAGGACTTTACCATATATAAGGCACCTCCTCCAAAATGGAGGTGCCCGAGCAATGTTGTTGCACCGTTCTACTCTGCTTCAGCCCTCAGGTCCCGTTGCCAGTTACCTGCCAGTTACCTGCCAGATTCCTGCCAGCTTGCTGTCCTAATCCTGCCTGATTTCCTGTTACCTGCCTGCCTGCCTGCCTGAGGTCCGACGGTCTGCCTTACAACTCCGGTCAGTCTGTCTAAGGACCAACTTGTCCGCTCACCTGGGAGCGCACATCAGCTACCTGCCTGCTTGCCTGAGGTCCGACGGTCTGCCTTACAACTCCGGTCAGTCTGTCTATGGACCAGCTTGCCCGCTCACCTGGGAGCGCTTATCCGCTACCTGCCTGCTTGCCTGCCTGGAGGCTCCGCCGTCACGTGCTGTGACCACCTGCTATTCCAGAGACTCTCGCTTGCTCACCTGGGAGCACACATCCTCCATCTGCCTTGCTAGCCTACCTGGAGGTTCAGCCATCACAGGTCGTACCTACCCTTTACCTAGAGACTGCCCCGGTCACTTGCCGTGACCTCCAGCCCGTTCTTCCAGAGACTGCCCCGGTCACTTGCCGTGACCTCCAGCCCGTTCTTCCAGAGACTGCCCTGATCACTTGCCGTGACCTCCTGCCCGTACACCCAGAGACTGTCCCGGTCACCTGCTGTGACTGCCTGCCTGGTCGCCACCCGCTCCCTTACAAGGACCGCTCCCTTGTATAGTAGCCTAGAGGTTCCGCCTCCCAGACCCGTTACAGTTTGCTCGGGCCATGGAACCCGGTGGCACCCAAGCTCCCTCGCTCTCGGACCTGTGTCATGAACTGTCCCGTCAAAGGTTCCAACAGGAGTCCATCCTGGGTCACCTGCGGAATGTCAATACTCGCCTGGACACTCTGACTGTTCCACCAACAACCTCCGCCAGTGCCATGTCTCGCAATCCGGCAGCTCCGCTGTCCACTAACACCATGATATCCTACCCCGGACCTCGGCTTTCTGCACCTCCTCGCTTCGGAGGCGACTCAGCCCAGGCTCGGGGCTTCATAAATCAGTGCACCCTGCACTTTGAACTATTGTCCCACCAGTTTAACTCCGACCGAGCCAAAATTGCATTCATCATGTCCCATCTCACCGGGGAGGCCCTGGCCTGGCTAAATCCTCTATGGGAGAGAGGAGACCCCCTGGTGTCCAACTTGCCTGCTTTTCTCACGGCTTTCCGGAAAGTCTTCGACGAACCCGGACGGAAGACCTCATCCGCATCATCGTTGCTACGCCTCCGTCAGGAAAGTCTCACCGTGGGCCAATATGCCATACGGTTCCGTACCCTTGCCTCGGAGCTGGCCTGGGATAACGACGCTCTGGTTTCCGTCTTCTGGGAGGGTCTGTCCGGCCGTATTAAAGATGAACTTGCCGGTCGGGACATTCCTACCACTCTCGATGACTTAATAACTCTTGCCACCCGGATTGACCTACGGTTCCAGGAGCGTGCCAGAGAGGTCACCCGTGAGAGGAGGTTACCACGTCTAGCTCCTACTTTTCAGAAACCCATCACTCCTTCTGTCTCTAACCAGGTACACCTTCCTGAGCCTATGCAGGTCGACCAGACCAAGATGGTCAAGACCCGTCAGGACTTACGCCGTGCCGAGGGGACCTGCTTCTACTGTGGCAGTAAGGAGCACCGGATCCGTGCCTGCCCGGAGAGGTCGGGAAACGCCTGTGTCTAGGTTCGCTCAGAGAGGTCCACCTAGACAAGAATAAATCCTCTCCATCCCTGCTGTTGTCAGTTTCAATCGTCTACGGGGAGAACCGTTATTTCGAACTAGCCCAACTGGACTCTGGAGCAGCCGGGAATCTTATTTCACAGTCCCTAGTAGAGAAATACCGCATCCCCACCAAACCTCTGGCTGTACCCTTGTCTGTTGCTGCCGTGGATGGGGGGCTCTTACCACGCCCCATCCAACTCATCACCGAATCCATTACTCTGCAGGTGGGAATGCTGCATTCTGAAAGTATCTCCTTCCATGTTCTGCCTGGACTCTCTCACACCCTCTTGCTAGGCCTACCTTGGCTCCAGAGACATGCACCCGTTCTTGACTGGCAGACCGGAGAAGTCCTTCGCTGGGGACAGGGCTGCCATAAGACCTGTCTGGTTCCCGTTCATCCCGTCCGTCCTTCTCCTACCCCAGCTAATCTACCTGGACTTCCGATTCCTTATTGGTCTTATGCTGATGTCTTTAATAAAAAGGAGGCAGAGACACTACCCCCTCATAGACCATACGACTGCCCTATCGACCTGTTACCTGGTACTTCTCCTCCCCGTGGGCGTATTTATCCATTATCCGCTGCTGAGACCCGGTCGATGTCCGAATATATTGAGGAGAATCTGGCCAGGGGATTCATCCGGAAATCTACCTCCCCGGCGGGAGCAGGCTTCTTTTTCGTCAAAAAGAAGGACGGCTCTCTCCGTCCCTGTATAGACTATAGAGGCCTTAACCAGATCACGGTGAAGAATAAGTACCCCCTTCCGCTCATTCCGGAGTTATTTGATCGTCTGAGGGGGGCTAGAATCTTCACCAAACTGGACCTCCGTGGGGCGTACAACCTGGTTCGTATCCGTCAGGGGGATGAATGGAAGACGGCATTCAACACCCGGGACGGCCACTATGAATATCTGGTAATGCCCTTTGGCCTCTGTAACGCTCCTGCCGTCTTTCAAGAGTTGGTCAATGACATCTTCCGGGACCTTCTCTACTCCTGCGTAGTGGTGTACCTGGACGACATCTTGGTCTTCTCTCCGGATCTCCAGACTCACCGGAGGGATGTTCGTCAGGTCCTGCTCAGGCTCAGGCAGAACCATCTCTACGCTAAATATGAGAAGTGCCTCTTTGAGCAGACCTCGCTTCCGTTTCTGGGCTACATTATCTCTCAGACCGGCCTACAAATGGATCCTGAGAAACTGTCTGCCATCGAGAAATGGCCCCGACCAGAGGGGTTGAAGGCTATTCAACGGTTCCTGGGCTTCGCCAACTATTACCGCCTCTTCATCCCGCACTTCTCTTCCCGGACTGCCCCAATTTCCGCGCTCACCCGTAAGGGTACTAATCCCAAAGAGTGGCCGCCCGAAGCAGAGGAGGCCTTTCTTTCCCTAAAACAGGCCTTCTCTTCCGCCCCGGTGCTGCATCGCCCGGACGGCAACAAGCAGTTCTTCCTGGAAGTTGACGCCTCCTCCTCTGGAGCCGGAGCGGTACTTACTCAAAAATCATCTTCCGGGAGAATGGTAACTTGTGGCTTCTTCTCCAAACTCTTCTCCTCTTCTGAGCGCAACTATTCCATAGGAGACCGAGAGTTATTGGCCATCAAGCTGGCGTTGGAGGAGTGGCGTTACCTACTCGAGGGGGCTCTTCATCCGGTAATAATTTACACTGACCACAAGAACTTGGCTTACCTCCAGCATGCCCAGAGACTTAACCCGCGCCAAGCCCGGTGGTCCTTGTTTTTTGCTCGCTTTGATTTTGTTCTTCATTTTCGCCCGGCTGACAAAAACGTCAAAGCAGACGCCTTGTCCCGATCCTTTCTGGTGTCCGATCTCGAGGAAGAACCTAAACATATCATCGATCCCGCCAGAGTAATGCAGGTGGCTCCCGTGAGTCTAAATCGTCTCCCTCCCGGTAAGACGTTTGTTTCAGTACCTGATCGGGAGAAGATCCTACACTGGGGCCATTCGTCTAAACTAGCTGGCCACGCCGGTCAGAAAAAGACCCTCCAGCTTATTGCCCGGCACTATTGGTGGCCTACCCTGCACAAGGACATAATAGACTTTGTTTCTGCCTGTGTGTCCTGCGCCCGCAACAAAGTCCCGAGACATCTGCCAGCCAGACGCCTCCTTCCGCTTCCTGTACCTGCTGCCCCCTGGCAGCATATAGCAATGGACTTTATAACTGATCTCCCCGTCTCTGCCGGTTGTACGGTCATTTGGGTGGTCGCTGACCGCTTTTCCAAGATGGCTCACTTTATTCCCCTGCCAGGCCTTCCGTCTGCACCCGAGCTGGCTAAAGACTTTATCCGCCACATCTTCCGTCTTCATGGCCTGCCCCTCCACATCGTGTCGGATCGTGGGGTACAGTTCACCTCACGTTTCTGGAGAGCCACTTGTAAACTACTAGACGTCACCCTGGACTTCTCTTCCGCTTACCACCCACAGTCCAATGGTCAAGTGGAGCGGATCAATCAGAACCTGACCAGTTACCTCCGGCACTTCGTTAATGCCCACCATTCTGACTGGGTGGATCTCCTACCATGGGCCGAGTTCTCTTATAATAATCACGAGAGCGAATCCTCCTCCAAATCCCCGTTTTTTGTAGTCTTTGGTCAACATCCTCGGATTCCTTTTCCTGTCTCCACCTCTGTGGACAACCCGGCTGCGGAATCTCTCGTTAGCAAATTTTCCTCCATATGGGAGAGTACCCGGTCCGCACTCCTTCTGTCATCCGAGCGTATGAAAAGACACGCTGACAAAAAACGCCTGGATCCTCCACAATTTCGTCCAGGAGATAAAGTCTGGCTCTCATCTAAATATGTTCGACTCAAGATACCTTCTTACAAGTTAGGGCCTCGGTTCATCGGTCCTCTGGAGGTCATCAGTCAGATCAACCCGGTGGCCTATAAATTGAAACTCCCGGACAATTTACGGATCCCTAACTCCTTCCATGTATCTCTCCTCAAACCCGTGGTGCTTAACTCTTTTTCCAAGTCTACAGGTACGCCTCCTGCTCCGGTTTCTGCTGAGGACGAGTTTGAGGTAGAGAACATTCTTGCCACCAAAAGGGTAAGAGGAAAGACCTTTTTTCTGGTAGATTGGAAGGGGTTTGGTCCTGAGGAGAGAACGTGGGAGCCCCGGGAGAACATCCATGCCCCTCTCATCCTAGCTAAATTTCTATCTGGCCTAAAAAAGGGGGGGCCTAAAGGGGGGGTACTGTAGTGCCGGCGTCCCTGCCCTCTGCTAGGCAGGGATGCTGTTCCCCTCACCGCTCTGCTCCGTGCCCGGCGTCCCTCTCCCGCTTTGCTGGCAGCGCGCGCTCCTTCCCGGCCACTGTGCTTAGGGCGCGCGCGCGCGCCCTCCCTCCCTCTTAAAGGGGCCGCGCGCGCCGTCCTAAGGAGTCCCCGGCCAATGGCCGGAGGACTTTACCATATATAAGGCACCTCCTCCAAAATGGAGGTGCCCGAGCAATGTTGTTGCACCGTTCTACTCTGCTTCAGCCCTCAGGTCCCGTTGCCAGTTACCTGCCAGTTACCTGCCAGATTCCTGCCAGCTTGCTGTCCTAATCCTGCCTGATTTCCTGTTACCTGCCTGCCTGCCTGAGGTCCGACGGTCTGCCTTACAACTCCGGTCAGTCTGTCTAAGGACCAACTTGCCCGCTCACCTGGGAGCGCACATCAGCTACCTGCCTGCTTGCCTGAGGTCCGTCGGTCTGCCTTACAACTCCGGTCAGTCTGTCTATGGACCAGCTTGCCCGCTCACCTGGGAGCGCTTATCCGCTACCTGCCTGCTTGCCTGCCTGGAGGCTCCGCCGTCACGTGCTGTGACCACCTGCTATTCCAGAGACTCTCGCTTGCTCACCTGGGAGCACACATCCTCCATCTGCCTTGCTAGCCTACCTGGAGGTTCAGCCATCACAGGTCGTACCTACCCTTTACCTAGAGACTGCCCCGGTCACTTGCCGTGACCTCCAGCCCGTTCTTCCAGAGACTGCCCCGGTCACTTGCCGTGACCTCCAGCCCGTTCTTCCAGAGACTGCCCTGATCACTTGCCGTGACCTCCTGCCCGTACACCCAGAGACTGTCCCGGTCACCTGCTGTGACTGCCTGCCTGGTCGCCACCCGCTCCCTTACAAGGACCGCTCCCTTGTATAGTAGCCTAGAGGTTCCGCCTCCCAGACCCGTTACAGTTGGCAACATGTTCTTTTCCTGAAATTCTGGTTCCTTTTTTCTCCACACATACCTTTGATTATTGTGGCCAAAGAGTTCTATTTTAACCTCATCGGTTGTTTTGCATACTTTTGATGCTTAATTTTATGGTGAGGATGCAGAAGAGGTTTTCTTTTGATGACTCTTCCATGAAGGCCATATTTGTGCAGGTGTCTTTGAACAGTAGATCAATGTACTACAACTCCAGACACTGCTAAATCTTTCTGAAGGTCTTTTGCAGTCAAGCAAGGGGCTCTGATTTTCCTCTATAGGAATCCTATAAGCAGTTCACACTGAAATTTTGCTTGGTTTTCCACACCTTATCTGGACCTCGACCATTCCTGTTAACTGCTATTTCTTAATTACATTTCAAACTGAGGAAAGGGCAACTTGAAAACGCTTTGCTATCTTCTTATAGTCTTCTCCTGCTTTGTGGGCCTCCACCATTTTCATTTTCAGAGTGCTAGGCAGCTGCTTAGACGAACCCATGGCTGCTGTTTTCTGGCACAAGGTTAGAGGAGGCTGGGTTTTTATAAAGCTGGGAAATTTCATTCACTTGGCCTTTCCTAGCAATGACAGAGAACAAGCTATAACCCTAACTGGCTAATTAAGGTCTGAAACCTTGGTCAAAATTATCTGAGCACACAAATCTCCAAGGATGCCCAAACTTTTTCATCGGCCCATTTTCCTTCTTAAAATACAAAGGAAATGTGTCATCTATAACTTTAGGCCTTTTAGAGATCATTTAATCTTCAGCTTGTCATTGATCGGCTTGCTCAGCTGCACACGATAGACACAGGAACGCTGTTGCTTTAAATTTCTCAGTGGTTTATTAAAGCTCCGCATAAACCACTGTCAAGTCCATCAAAACAAACAGGCCTTTCTTGGCATAAAGGGGTAAACAAAAGAAAAATAGATAGCACAATCCAGGGGACTGTGGAGATCCGTCTGCACAGGGTTAGCGAATCATACAAGGTTCAAGTCCGTACAACCACAGGCTCCTTTCTCTGTAGCTAGCCTCTCCAGATACACTGAACAACTAATGCCTAAGCAGGCCATCTATTGAAAACTCAGACCACATCCTGGGGTGGAGATATGGTGAACAACCTCCCACACACTCTATGGTCGTCCACAAAAACCCAGCCCTTTTAAAATGGCTGCTTAACCCCTTGCAACACTTAGTGTGCTGAAGCAAAAAATTCTGTGTTTCAGATCACTGAAGCTAATAGCCTCAGTAAAACATACCTCCCCTCCAGCACTTTGCCAGTGACTTTGTCATAGTACATAGGAGGCTATGTGGAGGCTCATGCTTTATATGAGTGGCTATGTGGGGGCTCATGCCGTATATGCGAGGTTATGTGGGGGTTCATGCCATATATGATAGGCTATGAGGGGCTCATGGTGTATATGTGAGGCTATGTGGGGCTCATGCCGTATAGGGAGGATATGTGGGGCTCATGCCGTATATGGAAGGCTATGTGTGGGCTCATGCTGTATATAGGAGGCTATGTGGGGGGTTCATGCTGTATATAGAAGGCTATGTTGAGGCTCATAATGTATATAAGAGGCTATGCGGGGGGTCATACTGTATATAAGAGACTCATACTGTATATAGAAAGCTATGTGGGGTTCATGCTGTATATAGGAGGCTATGTGAGGGCTCATATGGTATATAGGGGGCTGTGGGTGGGTTCATATGGTATATAGGGGGATGTTAGCTTACTTAATTCTGCTCAATATTAAGTCATACAGTTAATATTCATATAAAATAATTATATTTAATATATAATATTATGTAATATTAATATTGAGCAGAATTAATTGTAGCCTATTAGTTCGGCCCTCCATAGCAGTCACGGTCTCTCATGTGGCCCCTCGGAAAAATGAATTGCCCACCCCTGTTCCATACAATAAACTGTGTAGTTTTTTTTAATGAATCATGAGATGCAGCCTTTAAATCATGCAGTGCACTGTGCCAAGCACTACTCATGTAAGGGGTCCACTCCTGAACAGGGGTCCCCTGGAGGATTCACATATTCCCTTATGGGCTAGTCTGAGCCTGTTTAATAGTGTTAGTGGAAATTATCATCTACAGTATACTTATAACATGGACTAGTTTTTACTCAATAAAATTCAGATATTACATGCAAATACATAGCCTAAATGAATTCACTTTCAATAACTTTTAAACTAGAGCCATAGCAGATTTATTTTGACATCAATTTTTACATATATAGTATTTTTTTATAATGTGCATGTAATGTATTTAATGTATGAAAAAAGTAAATATTTAAACTTAAACAATTTTTTTTATAAAACATAGAGAAATGAGAAATGCTAAAGTAAGATTTTATATGTGTGTCCGATATTGTCAACCTATTTTTAGAAATATAACATGATCTGGTTAGGAAAAAGTCATAGGATATTTTTTTATAATTATTATTTATTTCTATGTACTTTTTTTTTGATAATATGAAAGTGGCAGTGATTGTTGCAGTTATAGAGGAAAACAGCTCTGGGATTTTGACAGTTCTCAGAATCACAGCTGAACTGGGTCTACGTATAATCAGCAGCTCTCCGCCATGACAGCTTTCTCTGTGACACTAGTGCTTACTCTAATATATTTATTGTATTTATTTATTTTACTCACTCATATTGAGCCACCATATTCTACAGTGCTTTACAGATACATACAGTGCCTACAAGTAGTATTCAACCCCCTGCAGATTTAGCTGGTTGACACATGCGGAATTAACTTGGCATTGTGACATTTGTACTGTAGATCAGCCTGGAAGTGGGAAATGCACTGCAGCAAATTTTGTTTTTGTTTTGTTTTTGTTTTTTTTTTAAAAACGTTAAAAGTTAATTCAGAGTGTCATTTATTATTCAACCCCTCAAACCACAAGAATTCTGTTTGGTCCCCCTAAAGTATTAAGAAGTAGTTCAGGCACCAAGAATAATGAGCTTCACATGTGTGGATTAAAGATCTCTTTTGCCAGCCTTTTCTGACTATTTAAGACCCTCCCCAAACTTGTGAACAGCACTCAGACATGGTCAACATGGGAAAAACAAAGGAGCATTCCAAGGCCATCAGAGACAAGATCGTGGAGGGTCACAAGGCTGGCAAGGGGTACAAAACCCTTTCCAAGGAGTTGGGCCTACCTGTCTCCACTGTTGGGAGCATCATCCGTAAGTGGAAGGCTTATGGAACTACTGTTAGCCTTCCACGGCCAGGACAGCCTTTGAAAGTGTCCTCCCGTGCGAGGCCAGGCTTGTCCGAAGAGTCAAGGCTAACCCAAAGACAACAAGGAAGGAGCTCCGGGAAGATCTCATGGCAGTGGGGACATTGGTTTCAGTCAATACCATAAGTAATGTACTCCACCGCAATGGTCTCCGTTCCAGACGAGCCCGTAAGGTACCTTTACTTTCAAAGCGTCATGTCAAGGCTCGTCTACAGTTTGCTCATGATCACTTGGAGGACTCTGAGACAGACTGGTTCAAGGTTCTATGGTCTGATGAGACCAAGATCGAGATCTTTGGTGCCAACCACACACGTGACGTTTGGAGACTGGATGGCACTGCATACGACCCCAAGAATACCATCCCTGCAGTCAAGCATGGTGGTGGCAGCATCATGCTGTGGGGCTGTTTCTCTGCCAAGGGGCCTGGCCACCTGGTCCGCATCCATGGGAAGATGGATAGCACGGCCTACCTGGAGATTTTGGCCAAGAACCTCCGCTCCTCCATCAAGGATCTTAAGATGGGTCGTAATTTCATCTTCCAACAAGACAACGACCCAAAGCACACAGCCAAGAAAACCAAGGCCTGGTTCAAGAGGGAAAAAGTCAAGGTGTTGGAGTGGCCTAGTCAGTCTCCTGACCTTAACCCAATTGAAAACTTGTGGAAGGAGCTCAAGAATAAAGTCCACATGAGACACCCAAAGAACCTAGATAACTTGGAGAAGATCTGCATGGAGGAGTGGGCCAAGATAACTCCACAGACCTGTGCCAGCCTGATCAGGTCAAATAAAAGACGATTATTAGCTGTAATTGCAAACAAGGGTTATTCCACAAAATATTAAACATAGGGGTTGAATAATAATTGACCCACACTTTTATGTTTAAAATTTAATAAAATTCAACTGAGCAACATAACTTTTAGGTTTGTAAGATTTATGCTTCTGTTCATAAAACCTACTCTCGTTTGCAGTTTGAAGGCTCTAACTTATTTGCATCTTATCAAACCAGCTAAATCTGCAGGGGGTTGAATACTACTTGTAGGCACTGTATATAGAATGAAAGGGAATCTGTCAGTGTTTTATCAGCAGGAGATTATCACTACAGGACTAGGTGTCTTGAGCCTGCTAGCCAACTTCTCTGTGTAACAAAGCCCCCACCACTTACTAGCACATGTTAATGTACAGTATACACAGAAAGCTGATAATCAGTGATGTGGGTGGGGTTATACAGGGCTGAGCATTCTAAGCACTTCTACATCTACAGCAGAGAAAACAGTGATAGTATCAAAATGACAGCATGCAGACCAATGAGTGACACATCCCTGGAATCAGGGTCTCAACCCCTACATCAAGCTGCTCTCAGATTACATAACAAAAATCTGGTGACAGATTCCCTTTAATTAATCACTGTGTCTATACACAAATCGAGTTAACAGAAATGGTTAAAAAATGGCCCCAATCTCTACTGGATGACTGATCCTCAACACAATTGCAGGTCTGTAGCATCATATTTTCACAGCTCTGTAGAATAAAACCCCTTAACAGCCACCATAAACCATGAATGTGTATGCTTATTCATTAGCTTATATAAAACTGAGAAATTTGGAAAGACTTGAAGGGAGCAATCATCTGGGAAAATCAAACCATGAGATTTGTATTCTTGTTCTTTTCACCTAAATAGCCTTTTTGTTAAGTGAAGTCACAAATTTGTATTTCCACTGTATTAGTACAGAATGGGCTCAGAGTAGCCACTTAAATTGGTTATATAGGATTAGAAAAGAATGCCTGGTTTATTTCTTCAGAAACAGTGCCACTATTTTGTAATTCTGTAATATCAGAGAAAAAGATCCAACATTTCTTGGCAATCCATCTGATGAAGGTCTAAAGTAGACTGAAACGTTATTTTTCTGGATCGTACCATTAAAGATTCTTCTCAACACCACACGGAGTGCTGGATCTATTTCTTTTGTTTAATATGGGGTGGTTCTCCTCCCATGCACCCATAGATACATAGTAAAGTGTATCCCCTAAACTATTTTGGAATACCAATACAGCCCATGGGCAAGAGTGGTGGGGTTTCTACAAAAAATCAGATTCGCACTAGGACAGTGAATAATAGGAGTTTATAAAGTAGTACCTGAGATGGAATTTATCCTATACTGATGTTACTGGACTGTAAGGTAGAAATCTTAATATAGTGAGTGTGACTCTTGTAACAACCTCCCAAAGTCTCCTAGACATATCATCCATCTTTTACATCCTTTCCATCAACAAATGATCAACAAATACCGATAACCAAATTATTAAATAGTTGTCTTAAAGAGATATAGAGAATATTTTGAAAATGCTAAATCTTTGTAAGTATACTCAATGGCAATGACACCATTTTAAATACTGCACCCCTCAATGTGCTCAAAACCACATTCAAGAAGTTTATTCACTTCTTTAGGCACTTCACAGAAATTAAAGCAATGTGGAAGGAAAAAATTAACATTTTAATTTTTTCCGTCAAAATGTTCATTTAGCATCAAATTTTATATTTTTACAAGGGTAACAGGAGAAATTGAACTGTACAATATGTTGTGCAATTTCTCCTAAGTACGCTGATACCTCATCTGTGGAGGAAAACTACTGTTTGGGCGTACAGTAGGGCTCAGAAGGGAAAGAGCGACATTAGACTTTTGGAGTGCAAAATTGTCTGGAATAGATAGTGGACACCATGTAGAGTTTGCACAGCCCCGGATGTGTATAAACAGTGGAAACTGTTACGGATCCGGGTGGTGGAACCTCTGTGCTGCGGTGCAAGGAGGGACCAGAGGGGCGTGACTAAGTATCTACTCGGCCTGACCAAGGTCGCACGGTGGCTCAGTCGACTCCATGAACCAGGGAGCGACCGAGCAGAGGGACCAGGTGCCACTCTGGGACCGACCTTGTATGAGAGCAGGTGACTCCCACGGGTCAGAAAGCAGGAACTGACCGGAACAGCGGATGAGCACGGCAGGCAGGCTGACGGGTGGTCCGGGTAGACAGACAGGCTGATTCGGCTGATAGCCAGATGGGTGGTCTGGGTAGGCAAGCTGGCAGACACAACAGGTAACAGGCAGGTGCTTCCAGTTAAGCAGGCAAGGCAGGTAACAGGCAGGTGCTTCCAGGTAAGCAGGCTGGTGGGTACGGCAGGTAACAGGCAGGTGCTTGCAGGTAAGCAGGCTGGCGGGCACAGCAGGTAACAGGCGGGTGCTTCCAGGTAAGCAGGCGGGCAGACAGACTGGCCGACTGGACTGTAGGTAGACTGTCGGGCTGGAAAGTAGTCAGACTGGCGGACAGGACTGACTTGCAGAGGACCTGAGGGCTGAAGCAAAGTAAGTATCACAGAGCAACAACCTTGCATGGGCACCTCCATATTGGAGGAGGTGCCTTTTATAGAGAAAGTCCTCCGGCCATTGGCCAGGGACTTTTTAGGATGGCGCGCGCGGCCCCTTTAATAGGGAGGGAGCGCGCGCGCACGCACCCTAAGCACAGTGCCAGGAAAGCTGTGTGCGGCAGCAGCACGGAGGCCAGAAGACGCCAAAGCAGGGCCGCGGCGGTAAGGGGGACGGCGTCTCTACCTGGCAGGGGGCAGAGACGCCGATGCTACAGTACCCCCCCCTTTACGCCCCCTCTTTTTTAGGCCTGCAAGAAATTCTTTAAGAAGAAGAGGGGCATGGATGTTCTCCCTGGGTTCCCAAGACCTCTGCTCCAGGCCAAACCCCTTCCAATCCACAAGAAAAAAGGTTTTTCCTCTTACCCTCTTGGTGGCCAAAATGTTCTCTACCTCATAGACGTCCCCAGCGGAGACTGGGGCTGGAGTGGTACCTGGATCGTCAGAAAAAAAATTAAGAACAACTGGTTTGAGGAGAGATACGTTGGAAGGAGATGGGAATCCGTAAGGTGGCCGGGAGTTTTAGCTTGTAAGCCACGGGATTGATTTGATTGAGAACCTCAAACGGGCCGATGAAACGCGGACCCAACTTATACGATGGTATTTTGAGGCGAACATGTTTGGAGGAGAGCCAGACCCTGTCTCCCGGATGGAATTGAGGCGGATCCAGACGTCTCTTATCGGCATGTCTCTTCATCCGCTCAGAGGACTGAAGAAGTGCGGATCTAGTGTCTTCCCAAATAGTAGAAAAATCGCTGACCAGAGACTCCGCGGCAGGATTGTCCACAGAAGCGGAGACGGGAAACGGAATCCGGGAGTGTTGACCGTAGACCACAAAGAATGGGGATTTGGAAGAAGACTCACTCTCATGGTTGTTATAGGAGAACTCGGCCCATGGTAGGAGCTCAACCCAATCATTATGGTGAGCATTGACGAAATGCCGGAGAAAGCTGGTAAGGACCTAGTTGATACGTTCCACTTGACCATTGGACTGAGGATGATAAGAAGAGGAGAAATCCAGGGTGACATCCAACAGCTTACACGTAGCTCTCCAGAAGCGTGAAGTGAACTGGACCCCGCGATCAGACACAATGTGGAGGGGTAGGCCGTGGAGACGAAAGATGTGATGGATGAAGTCTTTAGCCAGCATGGATGTGGACGGGAGACCAGGCAGAGGGATGAAGTGGGCCATCTTAGAAAAGCGACCACCCAAATGACAGTACAACCAGCAGAAACAGGGAGATCCGTAATAAAGTCCACAGCAATGTGTTGCCACGGGGTGGAAGGTACGGGTAGAGGCAGGAGAAGGCCGGCGGGAAGATGCCTGGGAACCTTGTTATGGGCACAGGAGGAACAAGCCGTGACAAAATCCGCAACATCCTTGCCTAGAGAAGGCCACCAGTAATGTCGGGCGATGAGCAGGAAGGTCTTCTTCTGGCCAGCATGGCCGGCTAGTTTGGAGAAATGACCCCAGGGAAGAACCTTCTTACGATCCGGAATTGCTACAAAAGTCTTACCGGGTGGAAGATGAGACAGGTCAAACGGGGCCACAGTCATTACTCTGGAGGGGTCGATGATATGCAGAGGTTCCTCCTCTTGGTCAGAGGACAGGAATGAGCGGGATAGAGCGTCGGCTTTAATGTTCTTGTCCGCAGGGCGGTAATGTAGAGTAAAGCAGAATCGGGCAAAGAACAGAGACCACCGGGCCTGACGCGGATTGAGTCTTTGGGCGTTTTGTAAATAGGCCAGGTTTTTGTGGTCTGAGTAGATGATCACCGGGTGCAGAGCCCCTTCCAGCAGGTAGCGCCACTCCTCCAGCGCCAATTTGATGGCAAGCAGCTCACGATCTCCTATGGAGTAGTTGCGCTCGGACGAGGAGAAGCGCTTGGAGAAGAAGCCTTAGGTTACCATTCTCCCGGACGGACATTTCTGGGTGAGCATCGCTCCGGCTCCGGAGGAGGAAGCATCAACCTCCAGGAAGAACTGCTTGTTGCAATTCAGGCGATGCAGCACAGGGGTGGAGGAGAAAGCTTGTTTTAGGGATACGAAGGCCTCCTCCACTTCGGAAGTCCATTCCTTAGAATTTGCTCCCTTACGGGTGAGCGCGGGATGGGAGCGGTCCGGGAGGAGAAATGACGGATGAAGAGGCGGTAATAATTTGCAAAGCCCAGGAATCGCTGAATCGCCTTCAACCCCTCCAGTCGGGGCCATTTTCAGACGGCAGAAACCTTCTCAGGGTCCATCCGAAGACCAGTCTCGGAGATAATATATCCCAGGAACGGAAGGGAAGTCTGCTCGAAGAGACATTTCTCAAATTTTGCGTAGAGACGATTCTGCCGGAGCCTTAGCAGAAGCTGACGAACATTCCTCCGGTGCGTGGGCAGATCCAGAGAGAAGACCAAGATAATGTCCAGGTACACCACCACGCAAGAATATAGGAGATCACGGAAGATGTCGTTAACCAGCTCTTGGAAGATGGCTGGGGCATTACAGAGACCAAAGGGCATCACGGGGTATTCATAGTGACTGTCCCGGATGTTGAATGCCATAATCTACTCGTCTCCCTGGCGGATCCGGACCAAACTGTACGCCTCACGAAGATCGAGCTTGGTGAAGATCCTCGCACCTTTAAGGCGGTCGAACAGCTCCGAGATAAGAGGCAGGGGGTACTTATTCTTGATGGTAATCTGGTTAAGATCCCTGTGGTCGATACACGGCCGTAGCGAGCCGTCTTTCTTTTTAACGAAGAAGAATCCTGCTCCAGCCGGGGAAGTAGACTTCTGAATGAATCCCCTAGCAAGATTCTCCTCAATGTACTCAGACATGGCCCGGGTCTCAGCCAGCGACAAGGGGTAGATACACCCGCGGGGAGGAGAAGCAGCGGGTAACAGGTCGATTGGGCAATCGTACGGCCTATGATGTGGTAGTGTTTCAGCCTCCTTCTTATTAAAGATGTCTGCATAGGACCAGTAGGGTGCTGGTAGACCAGGTAGATTAGCCGAAGCAGACGGGGGTTGAGCTGGACGAACCAGAACCAGGCAGGTCTCATGGCAATCCTGCCTCCAACGGAGCACCTCACCAGATCACCAATTCAGGATGGGTTCATGTCTTTGTAGCCAGGGTAGACCTAGCAAAAGGGAGTGAGAGAGACCGGATAGCACATGAAAGGAGATCCTCTCTGAGTGCAGCATTCCCACCTGTAGGGTAACAGGCTCTGTGATGAGCAAGATGGTCTCCGGAAGAAGTCTCCCATCCACGGAAGCGACCTGCAATGGTTCAGCTAGACGTTTGGTAGGAATCTGATACCGCTCCACAAGGGCCTGAGAAATGAGATTCCCAGCGGCTCAGGAATCCAGGTGGGCGGTCTCAAAGAAGCGAGTCTCACCACTGGTAATAGAAATGGATAGAGTCAAGGACGGAGAGGTTTTACTCTTGCCTAGGACGACCTCTCCGAGCGGTCCTAGACACTGGACTTTCCCAGCTTCACCGGGCAGTAACAGATCAGATGCTCCTTACTGCAACAGTAGAAGCAACTCCCTTCGGCTCGGCGCGTCTCCTGGCGAGACTTGACCATCTTGGTTTGGTCAATTTGCATGGGTTCAGGCGGGCGTGCCCGGGGAATTGCTGGCTGGGAGGCAGACTTTTGGAATAGAGGAGCGAGACTCGGAAATCTTCTCTCCCGGGAAGTCTCCTTAGCACCTTCCAAAAAACGGATGTCAATCCGGGTAGCTAGTGACACCTGGTTGTCCAGGGTGGAAGGGATGTCACGACTGGCTAGCTCATCCTTGATCCGTCCGGAAAGACCCTCCCAGAAGGTGGACACCAGGGCCTCGTTGTTCCAGGCAAGCTCAGGTGCGAGGGTACGGAACTGTATGGCATACTGGCCCACGGTGAAACTCCCTTGGCGGAGATGGAGCAGTGAGGAGGCAGTAGAAGTCTTTCGTCCGGGCTCATCGAAGACCTTCCGGAAGGCAGTGAGGAAAGCCGGAAGGTCGGACACCAGGGGATCCCCTCTCTCCCATAGAGGGTTTAGCCATGCCAATGCTTCCCCGGTGAGGTGAGACATGATGAACGCCACCTTGGCCCAGTCGTAGGGAAACTGATGTGCCAGGAATTCAAAGTGCAGCATGCACTGGTTTAGAAAACCCCGACATAAGACGGGGTCACCACCAAAATGTAGAGGCGCAGAGAGCCGGGGTCCAGAGCTGGATGCCATGGCACTAGTAGGCTGGGGCGCCGCCAGAGCGGGTGCTGCTCGGCTCGAGACGGACACAGATGGGGTGGTCAGCGTGTCCAGGCGGGAGTTGACAGACCGCAGAAGGGTCAGGATAGTTTCCTGTTGGGATCTCTGACGAGAAACCTCCTGGTACAGGTCAGAGAGCGAAGGAGCCTGGGGGCTACCGGGTTCCATAGCCCGTGCAAACTGTTACGGATCCGGGTGGTGGAACCTCTGTGCTGCGGTGCATGGAGGGACCAGAGGGGCGTGACTAAGTATCTACTCGGCCTGACCAAGGTGGCACGGCGGCTCAATCGACTCCATGAACCAGGGAGGGACCCAGCAGAGGGACCAGGTGCCACTCTGGGACCGACCTTGTATGAGAGCAGGTGACTCCCACGAGTCAGAAGGCAGGAACTGACCGGTACAGCGGATGAGCACGGCAGGCAGGCTGACGGGTGGTCCGGGTAGACAGACAGGCTGATTCGGCTGATAGCCAGACGGGTGGTCCGGGTAGGCAAGCTGGCGGACACAACAGGTAACAGGCAGGTGCTTCCAGGTAAGCAGGAAAGCGGGCACGGCAGGTAACAGGCAGGTGCTTCCAGGTAAGCAGGCTGGCGTGCACGGCAGGTAACAGGCGGGTGCTTCCAGGTAAGCAGGCGGGCAGAGCCCATAGACAGACTGGCGGACTGGACTGTAGGTAGACTGTCGGGCTGGAAAGTAGTCAGACTGGCGGACTGGACTGAGGATCAGACTGGCGGACAGGACTGACTTGCAGAGAACCTGAGGGCTGAAGCAAAGTAAGTATCACAGAGCAACAACCTTGCACGGGCACCTCCATATTGGAGGAGGTGTCTTTTATAGAGAAAGTCCTCCGGCCATTGGCCGGGGACTTTTTAGGACAGCGTGTGTGGCCCCTTTAAGAGGGAGGGAGTGCGCGCCCTAAGCACAGTGCTAGGGAAGCTGCGTGCACCAGCAACAGCAGCAGGGAGGCCGGAAGACGCCGGAGCAGGGCTGCGTCGGTAAGGGGGACAACCTCTCTGCCTGGCAGGGGGCAGAGACGCCGATGCTGGAGAAACCCCATACAAATGACCCCATTTTGGAAACTACACCCCACTAGAAATTTATTCAGAGGGATGGTGAGCACCTTGAACCCACAGGTGCTTCATAGAATTTTATGACGTTGAGCCGTGAAAATAAAAAAATACATTTTCCCACAAAAATGTTGCTTTAGCCCCAAATTTTTCATTTTCACAAGGGTAACATGAAGAAATATACCATACAATTTGTTGTGCAATTTCTCCTAAGTACATTGATACCCCATATGAGGAGGAAAACTATTGTTTCGGCGCACAGCAGGGCTCGGAAAGAATAAACGCCGTTTGACTTTTGACACTCAAAATTGGCTGAAATAGATAGCAGATGCCATGTCGTGTTTGCAGTGCCTAAACATTGGAAACCCCCACAAGTGACCCCATTTTGGAAACTAAATCCCTAAAGGAATTTATAAAGAGGTGTGGTGAGCACTTTGAACCCACAGGTGCTTCACAGAATTTTATTAAGTTGAGCATTGAAAACAAAAAAGAAAATCACATTTTTCCAATAAAAATGTTGCTTTAGCCACAAGTTGTTCATTTTCACAAGGGTAACAGGAGGAAATGGACAATACAATTTGTTGTGCAATTTCTCATGAGCTTGCCAATATCCTATATGTCGCCTACTTTTCAGGCACAGTGCAAAGCTCAGAAGGGAAGGAGCGCTATATTGGAGTACAGATTTTGCTGGAATGATTTACAAGTGTTATGTCACATTGATAGAGTCCCTTATTTGCCAGCACAGCAGAAAACACCAAAATTGACCCATTTTTACAAACTACTCCTTTCACTTAATTAATCTAGTTGTGCTGTGATCATATTGACACCACAGGTGTTTTTGCATTTTACACTATTTGGCGGTGAAGAAAAAATAATTTATTTTTAACTAATAAAATGAAATTAGGAAAAAATGGACCTCACTATTTGTTACGCAATTTCTTTGTCAATATCCTATGCTTTTCGTGCAAAGCTCAGAAAGGAAGAAACGCTATATTGAAATGCAGATTTTGCTGGAATGATTTCTGAGTGTCATGTCAGATTGGCAGAGCCCATGAGGTGCTAGAACAGTAGAACCCTCTATAATTGACCCCATTATATAAACTGCACCCCTCAGTGAATATATCTAGTGATGCAGTGAGGATATTGAAACACAGGTGTGTCACAGAATTTTATATCATTGGGTGTTGAATAACTAATAATTACTTTTTTATAACTAAAATACTGTTTTAGCTTCAGAATTTTCATTTTCACAAGGGGAAATGATTAAAAACCCCCCCTTATTTGTTACAATTTTTTCTGAATGTGGTAATACCCCACATAAGGCTGTACAGTATGGTTTTGAAACAAGACAGACTCGGGAGGTAAAGAGCACTACTTGACTTATGTGGGGCTGTTTTTTCTAGAATACTTTCTGGACTCTATTTGCAGAGCCCCTTACATCCCTAAATAGTGGAATCCCCCCTCAAATTACCTTTTATTAGAATTTACACCCCTCTGGAAAGTCATCTATGGGTGTAGTGACGATTTTGATTCTATGTGCGTTTTATCAGAAACAAACACGCAGTAAAATTTGCAGAGTGAAAATTGCAAATATGTCATTATAGTGGCAATACATTGTGTCCAGCTTGTGCTTTTGGAGCCATGCACCCGTAAATTAAGTGAGCTCTCCTCACTACGTTAATCTCAAACATGTGGATGCTACCTGCAGTTTAGGCATATTGTGGGGCTCAGAAGGGAGGGGGGCATTTGGATTTGAGAGCGCAGATTTCACTGGATTTCTTTTGGTGGGAGCCACTTCACTTTTCCAGAGCTTTTGTGCTACCAGTAACTTGGAACACCTCTATATTTCTGTTAACAGGTGATGGACCTGAGTGTGGATTTGTTGCTTTTTGTGGGTTGAGTTGAAGCTTTTATTGGCGGCATTTTGGGGTACAGAACATTTAGTATCAGTTCATATTTATCCTGCTCTTCGCTGAGCTCTTACATAAGGATTTCTATCTAAATATCTGAAATACATGATTCAGATGAAACTCCCGAAGGATCCTTTCAACATAATGAGGCAGTAGAGTTACTCTGTACATCATCTGGCCTCTGTTCAGGGGAGTCTGGCTTTTCAGAGGTGCACAAAACTGTGGCTGACCACGCTTTTGTACACATCCTAAAAAGAGGCCTAAAAAGACCGACATCGCTGGATCATAGGCCAGACAGAGTCCACAGTGTCTCCATTTGCCTCATTATAGGGAATCTTCCGTCGTGGGTTCCATTTGAGTCACGTATTTCAGAGATTTACAAGGAAACTCCGGTGTAAGCGCTCAGCGCAGAACGCAGGATAAATGTGCGTTGAGCCTTACTGCGATATTTGGGAGGCAGAATGAACACATCAACAGCAGGTGAAGAATTGATTTTATTTATTTTTTATGCAGTTCCTTGTGCGGCATAAGTGATTAGACGACTTTATTCTTCGAGTCGGTGCAATTACATCGATTTTTTTATGTTTGATTACTATTACTATTATGTTTGGTTACTAACGATTTTTTAAGTTTGGTTTGGTTACTATCACACATTAAAAAATGTTTTTATTTTTTTTTTACAAAAAAAATGTTTTTGTATCTCCATATTTTGAGAGCTATAATTTTTCTATATTTCTGCTGACAGAGTCATGTAAAGGCTTGTTTTTTGTGGAACGAGTTGACATTTTTATTGCCACCATTTTTGTGCAGATACCATTTTTTGATCGCTTTTTATTTCGATTTTTGGGAGGCAGAATGAACAAAAACCATCAATTCAGGATTTTTTTTTACTGTTTCATTAGTCCCTCTATGAGACTTTAAATTTTTTTACTCTGATTGCTGGTATAATGCATTGCAATGCATTATTCCTGTCAGTTTTACACTGACAGAAGCCTCTTAGACCATGCTGCTGGCATGGTCTAAACAGGCCTCCATAGCTGACAGATAAGGATGTCGTCATGTGACCACCTGTTGTCATGGAATTATTGGGCCATCGCGATGTCATCGCTGGCGCGCCGATCAGATGAGAAAAGGAGCCCCTCCTCTCCCAGCCCTCGAAATGCTGCGGTCGCAATAGATCACATCATTTAGAGAGTCAAACAGCCTGGGGTGGTTTTTATAGTGTTTATTAATATTATATTTTAGAGTCTGATAAAGAAGAACATATCCTTGTGTTTTATTACTTGTAATAAATGACACACATTACGGACAGATGATAGACAGCATGGGTACATCCTTTTTACAACCACCATCAGGCATATCAGTAAGGCAATAAAACTTTATAATCACAATTACAGACTAAATACGATGAAGTAAAAAAAGGTCAGGAGGAATCTAACCAAGTTTAGTATGTCATTCCTGTTTGCCATTGTACTATACTTGAGCATAGATATTTTATGTAAAAATTGGCCAAAACTAGGATTTCTTATCATTCAGTATATGGACTCTGACGGACTGCCATCAGGTGGTATGACCTTTGAATTTCAAGGATTTAATCACTGGATGATTGAATAGGACTGTTTTTAAATTTACAAATGGAAGAGTTGTTGCTGAAATTTTTGCAACTTTTCCATTTATCAGAATGTATGAATTCATGGAAAAAGATCAAATTCATTTTCAGCTGCAGAAATTTCTGCAACAAATCAGGACAGCTTTTAGGCCTATTTTGTTATTGTCAAAGCTATAAGCGGATCCAAAACAAAGGACAGTTCGTCAAAAATTGCACCAAACTGCTATGGTCTGAAGGATTTTAATAATTTTATGTTATAGTAAAGAAGTCACCGTGAAAATGGCCTAAAAATTATTGAAAACTATACAGTCAGAATTAAAAAAAAAAGCCTTAAAAATGATATAAAACATGAAACCAAAGGGAAATAAGAAAAGTTGCATAAACTGCATGGTAGAATCCAGCCTAATATACTTTACCTAGGCAGAAACCTTGTATCAAACTATAAGGAGAGAAGAGAGATTTGAGCTGCTGATGTATTCACTTCCTAGAGAATAACCTAGATTGTATACACTGCGTAAACTTTCAGATAAAATCTGTATGGGCTGTATCTGTCTATGGGAAGAAAAATGTTTTCATTCAGATACAGAAAACAGAGATCTATTATTATTACTATTATTATGTTGTCACACAATAATAATGTGATTTTAATGGTTTAATTCCAAAAAGACAACTGAATGCAGCACATTCTTTTATGTTGGAAGTGGAACCCACAGCAAAAAGATTACAGAGAATATAAAAGAAACCTCAAGTAGTGTAGACAATGTTATACTGTAATTGTAAGTTTCACAAGTTTCTGCTCCACGAGTAATTATATTCTAGCAGTACAATAAAGATTTGGAGTTTAAAATATAGGAAACAAGATGCTATTTTCCATTGACTCATCATTGCTTGCCGTTGTAGCCTCTGCAGTTTATAGACGCATTATATGGATTTCTTGTTACTTTTAACTCTTGATGTTTCTAGTTACATTTGACTCTTGATGTTTCTTGTTACATATACAGTACAGACCAAAAGTTTGGACACACCTTCTCATTTAAAGATTTTTCTGCATTTTCATGACTATGAAAATTGTACATTCACACTGAAGACATCAAAACTATGAATTAACACATGTGGAATTATATACTTAACAAAAAAGTGTGAAACAACTGAAAATATGTCTTATATTCTAGGTGCTTCAAAGTAGTCACCTTTTGCTTTGATGACTGCTTTGCACACTCTTGGCATTCTCTTGATGAGCTTCAAGAAGTAGCCACCGGAAATGGTTTTCACTTCACAGGTGTGCCCTGTCAGGTTTAATAAGTGGGATTTCTTGCCTTATAAATAGGGTTAGGACCATCAGTTGTGTTGTGCATAAGTCTGGTGCAAACACAGCTGATAGTCCTACTGAATAGACAGTTAGCTGCTTTTTTCTTGCCATAATACAAATTCTAAGTAAAAAAAAATGAGTGGTCATCATTACTTTAAGAAATGAAGGTCAGCCAGTGCGAAAAATTGGGAAAACTTTGAAAGTGTCCCCAAGTGAAGTTGCAAAAACCATCAAGCGCTACAAAGAAACTGGCTCACATGAGGACCGCCCCAGGAAAGGAAGACCAAGAGTCACCTCTGCTTCTGAGGCTGTTTATCCGAGTCACCAGCCTCAGAAATCGCAGGTTAACAGCAGCTCAGATTAGAGACCAGGTCAACGCCACACAGAGTTCTAGCAGCAGACACATCTCTTCAACAACTGTTAAGAGGAGACTTTGTGCCGCAGGCCTTCATGGTAAAATAACTTCTAGGAAACCACTGCTAAGGACAGGCAACAAGCAGAAGAGACTTGTTTGGGCTAAAGAACACAAGGAATGGACATTAGACCAGTGGAAATCTGCTTTGGTCTGATGAGTCCAAATTTGAGATCTTTGGTTCCAACCACAGTGTCTTTGGGCGACTCAGAAAAGGTGAACGGATGGACTCTACATGCCTGGTTCCCACCGTGATGCATGGAAGAGGAAGTGTGATGGTGTGGGGGTGCTTTACTGGTGACACTGTTGGGGATTTATTCAAAATTGAAGGCATACTGAACCAGCATGGGTACCACAGCATCTTGCAGTGGCATGCTATTCCATCCGGTTTGAGTTTAGTTGGACCATCATTTGTTTTTCAAAAGGACAATGACCCCAAACACACCTCCAGGCTGTGTAAGGGCTATTTGACCAAGAAGGAGAGTGATGGGGTGCTTCGCCAGATGACCTGGCCTCCACAGTCACCAGACCTGAACCCAATCGAGATGGTTTGGGGTGAGCTGGACCGCAGAGTGAAGGCAAAGGGGCCAACAAGTGCTAAGCATCTCTGGGAACTCCTTCAAGATTGTTGGAAGACCATTTCGGGTGACTATCTCTTGAAGCTCATCAAGAGAATGCCAAGTGTGCGCAAAGCAGTCATCAAAACAAAAGGTGGCTACCTTGAAGAACCTAGAATATAAGACATATTTTCAGTTGTTTCACACTTTTTTGTTAACTATATAATTCCACATGTGTTAATTCATAGTTTTGATGCCTTCAGTGTGAATGTACAATTTTTATAGTCATGAAAATACAGAAAAATCTTTAAATAAGAAGGTGTGTCCAAACTTTTGGTCTGTACTGTATGTAATATATGAACACCAGGATTGGCAAAGTCGCCACTGGCGCCCTGTGCTCTTCACAGATGAAAGCAGGTTCACACTGAGCACATGTGACAGACGTGACAGAGTCTGGAGACGCCGTGGAGAGCGATCTGCTGCCTGCAACATCCTTCAGCATGACCGGTTTGGCAGTGGGTCAGTAATGGTGTGGGGTGGCATTTCTTTGGAGGGCCGCACAGCCCTTCATGTGCTTGCCAGAGGTAGCCTGACTGCCATTAGGTACCGAGATGAGATCCTCAGACCCCTTGTGAGACCATATGCTGGTACGGTTGGCCCTGGGTTCCTCCTAATGCAGGACAATGCCAGACCTGATGTGGCTGGAGTGTGTCAGCAGATCCTGCAAGATGAAGGTATTGAAGCTATGGACTGGCCCGCCCGTTTCCCAGACCTGAATCCGATTGAGCACATCTGGGACATTATGTCTCGCTTCATCCACCAACGTCACGTTGCACCACTGACTGTCCAGGAGTTGGTGGATGCTTTAGTCCAGGTCTGGGAGGAGATCCCACAGGAGACCATCCGCAACCTCATCAGGAGCTTGCCCAGGTGTTGTAGGGAGGTCATACAGGCACATGGAGGCCACACACAATATTGAGCCTCATTTTGACTTGTTTTAAGGACATTACATCAAAGTTGGATCAGCCTGTAGTGTGTTTTTCCACTTTAATTTTGGGGGTGATTCCAAATCCAGGCCTTTATTGATTAATAAATTTGATTTCCATTGATGATTTTTGTGTGATTTTGTTGTCAGCACATTCATCTTTATACAGAACAAAGTATTCAATGAGAATATTTAATTCATTCAGATCTAGAATGTGTTATTAGAGTGTTCCCTTTATTTTTTTGAGCAGTGTGCAAAAATAGCATGTATAAGGGAAATCCCTTGTGTTGGATGATCCGCTAATATTGGCCAAACTCAAATTGCAATACATAAGCAGTTAAAGGGGGCTGTCTCATGCGGACAACTCCTGAACTTATGCCCTATACCAGTGCTGGCGAACCTATGGCACGTGTGCCAGAGGGGGCACGCAGAGCCCTCCCTGTGGGCACGTGCGCCATCGCCGCAGCACTAGCGCTACTGGATCGGGCCCGGCGGGTGAGCCCGCCGAGTGCCGACACCAGCCCCGCTACTTCAACTAGATGTGTCTTCTCAGACGCACATCTAGCTTAAGTGTATTGCAGCGCACGAACTTGCCAGGCCCATGCGCTGCAATACACGCTGCTGGCCAATCAGAGGCCAGCAGCTAGCAGCTGATGTCAGCCTACATGCGACTGGGTGCATGGCAGTGACGTCATGCGCCCCCGTCGCTAGGACGCTGGAGTCAGCTGCTGGCTACAGGAGAGGACGCAGCGCGAGAGAAGAAGGAAGGTGAGTAGGAGTGTTTATTATGTTTTTTTTTTAATATGCGATGCACAGTGGCGCCAGCAGGCTGGGGGGGGATAATATATACATGGACAGGGGGAGAGGGAGCATGTATACGTGGACTGGGGGGGGCTATATACATGGACTGGGGGGGAGCTATATACATGGACTGGGGGAGAGGGAGCATATATACATGGACTGGGGGGTAGCTATATACATGGAATTGGGGGGGAGCATATATACATGGACTGGGGGAGGGAGCATATATACATGGACTGGGGGAGAGCGAGCATATATACATGGACTGGGAGAGAGGGAGCATATATACATGGACTGGGGGGGAGGTATATACATGAACTGGGGGAGAGGGAGCATATATACATGGACTGGGGGAGGGAGCATATATACATGGACTGGGGGGAGCTATATACATGGACTGGAGGGGAGCATATATACATGGACTGGGGGGGAGCATATATACATGGACTGGGGGAGGGAGCATATATACATGGACTGGGGGAGAGGGAGCAAATATAGATGGACTGGGGGGAGATATATACATGAACTGGGCGGGAGCATATATACATGGACTGGGGGAGGGAGCATATATATATATGGACTGGGGGGAGCTATATACATGGACTGGGGGGAGCATATATACATGGACTGGGGGGAGCATATATACATGGACTGGGGGAGGGAGCATACATACATGGACAGGGGGAGAAGGAACATATATACATGGACTGGGGGAGGGAGCATATATATATGGACTGGGGGGAGCATATATACATGGACTGGGGTAGGGAGCATACAGTATAGACCAAAAGTTTGGACACACCTTCTCATTTAAAGATTTTTCTGTATTTTCATGACTATGAAAATTGTACATTCACACTGAAGGCATCAAAACTATGAATTAACACATGTGGAATTATATACTTAACAAAAAAGTGTGAAACAACGGAAAATATGTCTTATATTCTAGGTTCTTCAAAGTAGCCACCTTTTGCTTTGATGACTGCTTTGCACACTCTTGGCATTCTCTTGATGAGCTTCAAGAGGTAGTCACCGGAAATGGTCTTCCAACAATCTTGAAGGAGTTCCCAGAGATGCTTAGCACTTGTTGGTCCTTTTGCCTTCACTCTGCAGTCCAGCTCACCCCAAACCATTTCGATTGGGTTCAGGTCTGGTGACTGTGGAGGCCAGGTCATCTGGCGTAGCACCCCATTACTCTCCTTCTTGGTCAAATAGCACTTACACAGCCTGGAGGTGTGTTTGGGGTCATTGTCCTGTTGAAAAATAAATGATGGTCCAACTAAACGCAAACCGGATGGAATAGCATGCCGCTGCAAGATGCTGTGGTAGCCACGCTGGTTCAGTATGCCTTCAATTTTGAATAAATTCCCAACAGTGTCACCAGCAAAGTACCCCCACACCATCACACCTCCTCCTCCATGCTTCACGGTGGGAACCAGGCATGTAGAGTCCATCCGTTCACCTTTTCTGCATCGCACAAAGACACGGTGGTTGGAACCAAAGATCTCAAATTTGGACTCATCAGACCAAAGCACAGATTTTCACTGGTCTAATGTCCATTCCTTGTGTTCTTTAGCGCAAACAAGTCTCTTCTGCTTGTTGCATGTCCTTAGCAGTGGTTTCCTAGCAGCTATTTTAGCAAGAAGGCCTGCTTCACAAAGTCTCCTCTTAACAGTTGTTGTAGAGATGTGTCTGCTGCTAGAACTCTGTGTGGCATTGACCTGGTCTCTAATCTGAGATGCTGCTAACCTGCGATTTCTGAGACGGGTGACTCAGATAAACTTATCCTCAGAAGTAGAGGTGACTCTTGGTCTTCCTTTCCTGGGGTGGTCCTCATGTGAGCCAGTTTCTGTGTAGCGCTTGATGGTTTTTGCAACTGCACTTGGGGACACTTTCAAAGTTTGCCCAATTTTTCAGACTAACTGACCTTCATTTCTTAAAGTAATGATGGCCACTCTTTTTTCTTTACTTAGCTGCTTTTTTCTTGCCATAATACAAATTCTAACAGTCTATTCAGTAGGACTATCAGCTGTGTATCCACCTAACTTCTGCACAACACAACTGATGGTCCCAACCCCATTTATAAGGCAAGAAATCCCACTTATTAAAACTGAAAGGGGACACCTGCAAAGTGAAAACCATTTCCGGTGACTACCTCTTGAAGTTCATCAAGAGAATGCCAAGAGTGTGCAAAGCAGTCATCAAAGCAAAAGGTGGCTACTTTGAAGAACCTAAAATATAAGACATATTTTCAGTTGTTTCACACTTTTTTGTTAAGTATATAATTCCACATGTGTTAATTCATAGTTTTGATGCCTTCAGTGTGAATGTACAATTTTCATAGTCATGAAAATACAGAAAAATCTTTAAATGAGAAGGTGTGTCCAAACTTTTGGTCTGTACTGTACATACATGGACAGGGGGAGAAGGAGCATATATACATGGACTGAGGAGGGAGCATATATACATGGACTGGGGGAGGGAGCATATATACATGGACTGGGGTAGGGAGCATACATACATGGACAGGGGGAGATGGAGCATATATACATAGACTGAGGAGGGAGCATATATACATGGACTGGGGGAGGGAGCATATATACATGGACTGGGGGAGAGCGAGCATATATACATGGACTGGGAGAGAGGGAGCATATATACATGGACTGGGGGGGAGGTATATACATGAACTGGGGGAGAGGGAGCATATATACATGGACTGGGGGAGGGAGCATATATACATGGACTGGGGGGAGCTATATACATGGACTGGAGGGGAGCATATATACATGGACTGGGGGGGAGCATATATACATGGACTGGGGGAGGGAGCATATATACATGGACTGGGGGAGAGGGAGCAAATATAGATGGACTGGGGGGAGATATATACATGAACTGGGCGGGAGCATATATACATGGACTGGGGGAGGGAGCATATATATATATGGACTGGGGGGAGCTATATACATGGACTGGGGGGAGCATATATACATGGACTGGGGGGAGCATATATACATGGACTGGGGGAGGGAGCATACATACATGGACAGGGGGAGAAGGAACATATATACATGGACTGGGGGAGGGAGCATATATATATGGACTGGGGGGAGCATATATACATGGACTGGGGTAGGGAGCATACAGTATAGACCAAAAGTTTGGACACACCTTCTCATTTAAAGATTTTTCTGTATTTTCATGACTATGAAAATTGTACATTCACACTGAAGGCATCAAAACTATGAATTAACACATGTGGAATTATATACTTAACAAAAAAGTGTGAAACAACGGAAAATATGTCTTATATTCTAGGTTCTTCAAAGTAGCCACCTTTTGCTTTGATGACTGCTTTGCACACTCTTGGCATTCTCTTGATGAGCTTCAAGAGGTAGTCACCGGAAATGGTCTTCCAACAATCTTGAAGGAGTTCCCAGAGATGCTTAGCACTTGTTGGTCCTTTTGCCTTCACTCTGCAGTCCAGCTCACCCCAAACCATTTCGATTGGGTTCAGGTCTGGTGACTGTGGAGGCCAGGTCATCTGGCGTAGCACCCCATTACTCTCCTTCTTGGTCAAATAGCACTTACACAGCCTGGAGGTGTGTTTGGGGTCATTGTCCTGTTGAAAAATAAATGATGGTCCAACTAAACGCAAACCGGATGGAATAGCATGCCGCTGCAAGATGCTGTGGTAGCCACGCTGGTTCAGTATGCCTTCAATTTTGAATAAATTCCCAACAGTGTCACCAGCAAAGTACCCCCACACCATCACACCTCCTCCTCCATGCTTCACGGTGGGAACCAGGCATGTAGAGTCCATCCGTTCACCTTTTCTGCATCGCACAAAGACACGGTGGTTGGAACCAAAGATCTCAAATTTGGACTCATCAGACCAAAGCACAGATTTTCACTGGTCTAATGTCCATTCCTTGTGTTCTTTAGCGCAAACAAGTCTCTTCTGCTTGTTGCATGTCCTTAGCAGTGGTTTCCTAGCAGCTATTTTAGCAAGAAGGCCTGCTTCACAAAGTCTCCTCTTAACAGTTGTTGTAGAGATGTGTCTGCTGCTAGAACTCTGTGTGGCATTGACCTGGTCTCTAATCTGAGATGCTGCTAACCTGCGATTTCTGAGACGGGTGACTCAGATAAACTTATCCTCAGAAGTAGAGGTGACTCTTGGTCTTCCTTTCCTGGGGTGGTCCTCATGTGAGCCAGTTTCTGTGTAGCGCTTGATGGTTTTTGCAACTGCACTTGGGGACACTTTCAAAGTTTGCCCAATTTTTCAGACTAACTGACCTTCATTTCTTAAAGTAATGATGGCCACTCTTTTTTCTTTACTTAGCTGCTTTTTTCTTGCCATAATACAAATTCTAACAGTCTATTCAGTAGGACTATCAGCTGTGTATCCACCTAACTTCTGCACAACACAACTGATGGTCCCAACCCCATTTATAAGGCAAGAAATCCCACTTATTAAACCTGAAAGGGGACACCTGCAAAGTGAAAACCATTTCCGGTGACTACCTCTTGAAGTTCATCAAGAGAATGCCAAGAGTGTGCAAAGCAGTCATCAAAGCAAAAGGTGGCTACTTTGAAGAACCTAAAATATAAGACATATTTTCAGTTGTTTCACACTTTTTTGTTAAGTATATAATTCCACATGTGTTAATTCATAGTTTTGATGCCTTCAGTGTGAATGTACAATTTTCATAGTCATGAAAATACAGAAAAATCTTTAAATGAGAAGGTGTGTCCAAACTTTTGGTCTGTACTGTACATACATGGACAGGGGGAGAAGGAGCATATATACATGGACTGAGGAGGGAGCATATATACATGGACTGGGGGAGGGAGCATATATACATGGACTGGGGTAGGGAGCATACATACATGGACAGGGGGAGATGGAGCATATATACATAGACTGAGGAGGGAGCATATATACATGGACTGGGGAAGGGGGCTATATACATGAACTGGGAGGGAGTATATATACATGGACTGGGGGGAGCATATATACATGGACTGAGGGTGCATATATACATGGACTAGGGGGAGCATATATACATGGACTGAGGGGGAGCATATATACATGGACTGGGGGGAGCATATATACATGGACTGGGGGGCATATATACATGGACTGGGGAGGGAGCATATATACATGGACTGGGGGAGGAAGCATACATTCATGGACAGGGGGAGAAGGAGCATTTATACATGGACTGGGGGGGCTATATACATGGACTGGGGGAGGGAGCATATATACATGGACTTGGGGGGAGCATATATACATGGACTGGTGGAGGGAGTATACATACATGGATAGGGGGAGAGGGAGCATATATACATGGACTGGGGGAGGGAGCATATATACATGGACTGGGAGAGAGGTTGCATATATACATGGACTGGGGGGAGCTATATACATGAGCTGGGGGGAGCATATATACATGGACTGGGGGAGGGAGCATATATACATGGACTGGGGGAGGGAGCATACATACATGGACTGGGGGAGGGAGCATACATACATGGACAGGGGGAGAAGGAACATATATACATGGACTGGGGGAGGGAGCATATATATATGGACTGGGGGAGCATATATACATGGACTGGGGTAGGGAGCATACATACATGGACAGGGGGAGAAGGAGCATATATACATGGACTGAGGAGGGAGCATATATACATGGACTGGGGGAGGGAGCATATATACATGGACTGGGGTAGGGAGCATACATACATGGACAGGGGGAGAAGGAGCATATATACATAGACTGAGGAGGGAGCATATATACATGGACTAGGGAAGGGAGCTATATACATGGACTGGGGAAGGAGCTATATACATGAATTGGGAGGGAGTATATATACATGGACTGGGGGGAGCATATATACATGGACTGGGGGGAGCATATATACAGTGCCTACAAGTAGTATTCAACCCCCTGCAGATTTAGCTGGTTTGATAATGCAAATAAGTTAGAGCCTTCAAACTGCAATCGAGAATAGGATTTATGAACAGAAGCATAAATCTTACAAACCAAAAAGTTATGTTGCTCAGTTGAATTTTATTAAATTTTAAACATAAAAGTGTGGGTCAATTATTATACAACCCCTATGTTTAATATTTTGTGGAATAACCCTTGTTTGCAATTACAGCTAATAATCGTCTTTTATTTGACCTGATCAGGCCGGCACAGGTCTGTGGAGTTATCTTGGCCCACTCCTCCATGCAGATCTTCTCCAAGTTATCTAGGTTCTTTGGGTGTCTCATGTGGACTTTATTCTTGAGCTCCTTCCACAAGTTTTCAATTGGGTTAAGGTCAGGAGACTGACTAGGCCACTCCAACACCTTGACTTTTTCCCTATTGAACCAGGCCTTGGTTTTCTTGGCTGTGTGCTTTGGGTCGTTGTCTTGTTGGAAGATGAAATTACGACCCATCTTAAGATCCTTGATGGAGGAGCGGAGGTTCTTGGCCAAAATCTCCAGGTAGGCCGTGCTATCCATCTTCCCATGGATGCGGACCAGATGGCCAGGCCCCTTGGCTGAGAAACAGCCCCACAGCATGATGCTGCCACCACCATGCTTGACTGTAGGGATGGTATTCTTGGGGTCGTATGCAGTGCCATCCAGTCTCCAAACGTCACGTGTGTGGTTGGCACCAAAGATCTCGATCTTGGTCTCATCAGACCATAGAACCTTGAACCAGTCTGTCTCAGAGTCCTCCAAGTGATCATGAGCAAACTGTAGACGAGCCTTGACATGACGCTTTGAAAGTAAAGGTACCTTACAGGCTCGTCTGGAACGGAGACCATTGCGGTGGAGTACGTTACTTATGGTACTGACTGAAACCAATGTCCCCACTGCCATGAGATCTTCCCGGAGCTCCTTCCTTGTTGTCCTTGGGTTAGCCTTGACTCTTCGGACAAGCCTGGCCTCGGCACGGGAGGACACTTTCAAAGGCTGTCCAGGCCGTGGAAGGCTAACAGTAGTTCCATAAGCCTTCCACTTACGGATGATGCTCCCAACAATGGAGACAGGTAGGCCCAACTCCTTGGAAAGGGTTTTGTACCCCTTGCCAGCCTTGTGACCCTCCACGATCTTGTCTCTGATGGCCTTGGAATGCTCCTTTGTCTTTCCCATGTTGACCATGTCTGAGTGCTGTTCACAAGTTTGGGGAGGGTCTTAAATAGTCAGAAAAGGCTGGCAAAAGAGATCTTTAATCCACACATGTGAAGCTCATTATTCTTGGTGCCTGAACTACTTCTTAATACTTTAGGGGGACCAAACAGAATTCTTGTGGTTTGAGGGGTTGAATAATAAATGACACTCTGAATTAACTTTTAACGTTTTAAAAAAAAAACAAAAAAAAACAAAAAACAATATTTGCTGCAGTGCATTTCCCACTTCCAGGCTGATCTACAGTACAAATGTCACAATGCCAAGTTAATTCCGCATGTGTCAACCAGCTAAATCTGCAGGGGGTTGAATACTACTTGTAGGCACTGTACATGGACTGAGGGTGCATATATACATGGACTGGGGGGAGCATATATACATGGACTGAGGGGGAGCATATATACATGGACTGGGGGGGAGCATATATACATGGACTGGGGGGCATATATACATGGACTGGGGAGGGAGCATATATACATGGACTGGGGGAGGGAGCATATATACATGGACTGGGGGAGGAAGCATACATTCATGGACAGGGGGAGAAGGAGCATTTATACATGGACTGGGGGGGCTATATACATGGACTGGGGGAGGGAGCATATATACATGGACTTGGGGGGAGCATATATACATGGACTGGTGGAGGGAGTATACATACATGGATAGGGGGAGAGGGAGCATATATACATGGACTGGGGGAGGGAGCATATATACATGGACTGGGGGAGCATATATACATGGACTGGGGCAGGGAGCATACATACATGGACAGGGGGAGAGGGAGCATATATACATGGACAGGGGGAGGGAGCATATATACATGGACTGGGGGAGCATATATACATGGACTGGGGCAGGGAGCATACATACATGGACAGGGGGAGAAGGAGCATATATACATGGACTGGGGGGGAGCATATACACATGGACTGGGGGAGGCAGCATATATACATGGACTGGGGGGGAGCATATATACATGAACTGGGGGGAGCATATATACATGGACTGGGGGAGGGAGCATATATACATGGACTGGGGGAGGGCAGCATACATACATGGATTGAGGGAAGGCAGCATATATACAAGGATGGGGGAGGGCAGCATATATACAAGGATGGGGGAGGGCAGCATATATACAAGGATAGGGGGAGGGCAGCATATATACAAGGATGGGGGAGGGAAGCATATAAGCAAGGATGGGGGAGGGAAGCATATAAACAAGGATAGGGGAGGGCAGCATATATACAAGGATGAGGGGAGGACAGCATATATACAAGGATGAGGGGAGGACAGCATATATACAAGGATGGGGGAGGGCAGCATATATACAAGGATGGGGGAGGACAGCATATATACAAGGATGGGGGGGCAGCATATATACATGGATGGGGGGAGGACAGCATATATACAAGGATGGGGGGGCAGCATATATACATGGATGGGGGGAGGACAGCATATATACAAGGATGGGGGGAGGGCAGCATATATACAAGGATGGGGGGAGGACAGCATATATACAAGGATGGGGGAGGGCAGCATATATACAAGGATGGGGGGAGCGCAGCATATATACAAGGATGGGGGGGCAGCATATATACACGGATGGGGGCATATACCAAGATGGGGGCACATTCTTTATTTCTGCAGTCTCATACCCCTGCTCCTTCCTGTGGCTGCTCTATGCCGCCCTCGCCTGCTGTTTGTATCAGTAAAACCTCAATATTTAGGTTAAATTCCCGTGTTGGCACTTGGCGATAAATAAGTGGCTTTGGATTGCAGTTTGGGCACTCAGTCTCTAAAAGGTTCGCCATCACTGCCCTATACCATAGTTTCCCCACACAGCATTTCTCCTCTATAAACCAGAACAGAGAGCTTCCCTGTATGAACAGCCTCCACTCTCGTGGACTCGAGTCATCCTTGCATTACATGGATGACGATTCATCATAATGGTCACCTTGTAATACTGCAAATTCCTTGCAAAGTTCAGTTTGCTGATGGTGCCAAAACAACCCCTTTAATAGTCTTACATATAAAATATAGCCAGACAAATGAGTCAAAACCAGTACTCATAATACATCCCCCTTCCTCCTGAATTCTCACCATTTGTGATTATAAAGAGTTACAATACAGAAGAGTTTGGAAGAAGTCCTATAATTATAGTCATTAAGCCAGCTAAGTAAAACCTGGCTCACTGGCATAGAAGTCCTTGTAAGCTCAGTATTAAATAAAGATGCTCACATGTGGCACATATGACATGACAAAATGCCAGTTAGTAATCAGAAGATATTATATAATACTTGGTAAACAAAAACAATAGAAATTCTAATAAAGATCACTGCAATGAATAAACATGGTACATGCTTCAAAGGTAACCTAAAAGATAATTCATGCAGCCAAAACCACGGACAGCATGAATCAGAAACCAACTTCATTGTTGAATCCACATATGTTTTATTTGTCCGGGAATGGAAACTAGGATGAAAGGACCAAGAGGCAGGTCCCCGTGGTTCCTCTCTGCCCCATTTCCCTTGACTGTCAGTTCACAGTTCACATATAGTGTGAAACCAATGAGTTGACGGGCCAGGAAAATAACTAGTCCTTCTTTTTACATTCATTTAAAACCACTTCTGGTTCTGCCCCAAAAAGCTGAACCAAAATTAAAATGGAGTTTTTCCAAGATGTGAAAGCTCCCTAAGACTTAAAATAGTTTTATTTTTAATTTTTTTTTAGTTTTTAAACACTTGTAAAAAAAAAAATTAACAAGCTTTTTACCACCTTTAATCTGTAATGATCTACACCCGTAAACTGTTATATGGTCATGTTGCTCTTGGAAAAATAATTGCATCCAAACCTTTACTGATTAAATCCATTGCTCTCTGACTGAAAAATTGCAGTTTTACTTCATATGCAACAGAAGCCTAAAGGGAATCTGTAAGTAGGATCAATCCTGCTAAGCCGTCTATATGGGCATGTAGTGAATATGGACCTTCATCAGAACTGATTGCCTTATATTGTATGCTTATAGATCGCGTTGTGCAGAACTATAGGAACTGTGACATTCCATAGCGACGCATGAAGGCCCATATTCAGGACTGAAATGTTAACAACTATAAGGATTGCCAAAACAACTTGTTTCATTCACTGCAACCTCTTGAATGCCAAGTTCCTCATTTACTTTGACTATGGGTTGGAACTCAACTTGGGCACCTCATCTCTTAACCAGCAATGCAGTATATCTCTCTAGTATATGGCCATGTAGGTCATAGGAAGCTGAATAAAATGATGCATTGATTTCTGTGAGCCGATGTTTCATTGCAAAAAATACACATTAATATTTATGGGCGGGGCACAGATCTGCATGAGAATCCAAGTCCAGAGCTTATTTTAAATGAAAGGGGGATTACCAGTTTGAGACATGTAATGACTGAAACTTTTCTCTCATGCTGACACAGCTCTACAGTAAGATCAGAACACAGTTCAGCAGAACTAACAAAGTAATGAGACAGTGTTTACTTCTGTTATACTAACACATTTGCACTGCAGGTATTGTCTCACAGTGCTTTATCTTTCATCTCACAGGCAGCCAGTGTAGGGTGGGTTAGGGCAGTACAGCAGTGCTGACATCAATGCAAATGTGTTTGCAAAGAATCAAGGTTCAACTCTGCTGTTTTGTGCTGGTTATAATTCTGCACAGCTCTGCAGCACAGCTGCCAGCACTATGATGGGATGAGTGATGCTACAAATGTTTGAAATGAGACAAAGTTCACTTCTGCTGTACTGTGTTAGCTCTGCTGTACTGTGTTAGTTCTGATCTCACTGTAGAGCTGTGTGTGATTTTGAGAGGAGACAGTCAGTCATTACATATTTAACTCTGGTAACACCCCTTTTCTTTAAATACCCTACCAAAATCCGACGCACTAGTTGTTAGCTGGTGTATGAAGTGGTAGACATGCACTTTTCCAGCATGAGAATGATCCAAAACACACATCTGTTGCAATTAGGAAGACCAAGTAAAAGTGATTCAGTGGCGGAATAAGTCTCCATATCTGAACCCAACAGAAACCCCTATAAGGAATTCTGAAGAGACAAGTTGAGCATCACTCTCCATACAGCATCCAGGCTCTAAAAGAGGTCATTCTTGAAGAATGGAAAAAGATAGATGCCACAATATGTCACCAATTTCTTCATTTTATGCTTAGAAAACTTGGTGCTATCCTTAAAAATTATGGAGGTCAAACAAAATACTAGATGTAGTAATTTCTGATGTGGGGTATATTCATTTTTGCATCAACTAATTTGAGTAAAACTGAAAATTTTGTAATGAAAGTATTATTATTAACCTTACCTTCATGTTACAGGATAAAAAAATATTCTATGAAACTCAGTCTTGTCAAAATTTTGGAAATTGTTCTCATATTCAGTGAGATACAGGACAATGACCCCAAACACACCTCCAGGCTGTATAAGGGCTATTTGACCAAGAAGGAGAGAGTGATAGGGTGCTACACCAGATGACCTGGCCTCCACAGTCACCAGACCTGAACCCAATCGAGATGGTTTGGGGTGAGCTGGACCGCAGAGTGAAGGCAAAAGGGCCAACAAGTGCTAATCATCTCTGGGAACCCCTTCAAGATTGTTGGAAGACCATTTCCGGTGACTACCTCTTGAAGCTCATCAAGAGAATGCCAAGAGTGTGCAAAGCAGTCATCAAAGCAAAAGGTGGCTACTTTGAAGAACCTAGAATATAAGACATATTTTCAGTTGTTTCACACTTTTTTGTTAAGTATATAATTCCACATGTGTTAATTCATAGTTTTGATGCCTTCAGTGTGAATGTACAATTTTCATAGTCATGAAAATACAGAAAAATCTTTAAATGAGAAGGTGTGTCCAAACTTTTGGTCTGTACTGTATATATAACATGTATATATATATACATATATGTAATATATAGTATTCTTGTAATGGTGAAATATGCAGTAAAGTAATACTTCACATATAATTAAAGCTATCAGATTTTTCCTGAAAAATGTTTCCAGTGTTATAATAAGTAATCAAGTTCTTCTGACAATCCCATCCACAGCTAGTGTATGTAGTCAAGTCAAACAGAAAACCCTACAAAACCCAGTATTGTTGAATATTATTTCCATATTACTCCCAGGAGATGTAACTGAAAAGTAGGTTCTCGATCTAGATTGCTCTAGCTTGGTAAAGCACATAGGAGTGTATAACTGTCTTTAAATAAAGCCAAAATAATGACATTTTATGATGCTTGCCCTGTTGATATAACAGGAAAGCCTAAAATGGAAAGTATGCAGTATAAAGGAAGGGTGTGGAAAGAACATACATAAGGAAGCGACAGGTTGCTAGGAATCATTTTCAAGGCAATTACAAATGCCAGTGCTGTTGCCTTGAAAGGCACTTAATGCAGGGGTGGCAAGGTTGCTGAACTCAGCCTATTACTGTCTGGCTCTACAGTGAGCAAGCGTCCTAAGATTTATTTAGACTTTAAGTTAAAGATATCATCAGCTATATAGCTGAAGTAATTTCATTAGAACAGAACACAGCATAACATTTCTTTTTAGACTGGTATTGCAAACATAATGCTATATAAAACAACTACTAAACTTAGCTAAATGCGTACTCTCAACATGGAGAAACACATCCCTAGGGCTGCGACCTTTGGGTTCATCATCTATCAGGACAACTATAGGATAGTGCATCACATATTTGTCTTTCACAGCAGCATTCCATCCTGATTACCTGTTGTATAAGGACCTGGAGCATAGCTCCATAAGTGATAGGGCCATTGCACTTAACTCTAATGATTATTATTGAGTTTAAAATCTGTCTGAGTCAGGGTCTTAAAACGGCAATGTCGGATAGACTTAGCGCTAACCACTGCATTTAGCAGTCCCAGAGGTATCCTGGCCTTCTCTCCTTAAACCCAATAGAGGGATCTGAACTTACTTTAGGGCTCTATGTGTTAGATCACATAGTAGCCAGAAGAGCAAGTCGGACTAGCCTGGTCAGTAACTGAAGGGACAAAATCAGGAGACAAACGCATTGTCTGATTAATAGCTGGAGTCATATACAAGGAGATCAGTCAGAAGTGTCAGGATCAGTAAGCACCAGAATTCTAGTGGAGAACAAACACAATAACTGGCAACTCCCAGCAGTCTGCTGGGAGTCTAAAGGCCCCATCACACATAACGAGATCGCTAGCGAGATCGTTGAAACGTCACGGGTTTTGTGACGCAATAGCGATCTCGCTAGCGATCTCGTTATGTCTGACAGGTAGCAACGATCAGGCCCCTGCTGTGAGATCGCTGATCGGTACAAAGCTTCCTGGACCATTCCTGGGTCGTTGCGCTCCCGCTGGGCAGTGTGCATCGCTGTATATGACACCTTATCAACGACCTCGTTAGCGATTCAGAACTGAGACACGTAGGCGTGCATAAATTGGACTTCTCCGCGCCCCTCGTCCCCGATTGGTGGTCGCTACAGCGTTCTCATTTTCCGCCGTGCATAAAGAAGGCAACAGAATAGCGATTCCATCCTTTGTTTCTGACCCCGTGCTGGATTGCAGATCCTAGCAGAATTCTCCGGGCTGTTGATATCCGTTCATTCGACTGAGTCCTGATTTTGCGGATCGCAGTAGCGTCCACCAATCGGAGATGAGGGGGCGAGGAAAATTAATTTTATGCACGCCTTTGTGACACAGTACAGTCCCTATCAAGGTGTGGATCGTTGAAATAGCTTCTGTGTGAAAGCGTTCCAACGACCGCCGAGATCGTTAGTTAGATCGCTGGGGTGGCCGAAATCGTTGGGAAGTTCTGTATGTTTGACAGCTCCCCAGCGATCACGAAACGACTCTCCAGCGATCCCAAAACCGTGACGTAATAAAAATCTCGCTAGCGATCTCGTTATGTGTGATGGGGCCTTAAATAGGGTGTGGTGCTGCTCCACAGGCCACAGCAGGGAGCTATTAACACCTTCTGATCAGCAGGCCAGCACATACCCTTAGGACTAGTGCCATAAAGACCATAGTTTCAGTCCAAGTGTGATCTGTCAATACATTGGCTCGCAATCAGACCAATTTCATTCAATGAGGAAGTGCACGTCTGTATTTTTACTCAGATTGAGTGGTCCAGGAAAGAAATTGCAGCGTGCACGCTGTCTATGGTTCTGTGGAAAACATTGGTCCACTCTCATGTAACATCCACTTCCGAGATAAACAGAGTCTGCTTAGCATAATTGGACTGTTTGTCTTGGATGGAGAATATACGGTCATCTGCACCTGTCCATATAGTAAAATATATGTGAGGTTTTTTTTATTTTGTTTTTTACAGTATATCAGTTTTGATCAAAATTACTCATACAAGTCTATGGTTCTGTAAAAATAATCACAGAAAGCACACAGATGAAAATCCTTGTGCTGTCCATTTTTAACATTCTAGTGTATTGGAGAAGCTTGCAATTTTTTTTTGTTATATGAGAAAATCACTGATGATAAAAAAAGACACAATGACCATACAATGATAACATTTTGATCCAGTAAACTGATGAAAAAAAGTCTAAAAGAGCCTTAGGCTATGTGCCCACGATGCAGAAATGCTGCATATTTTTTCCGCTTCTCCCTGGCAGGAAAAACGCATGCTGTTTTTACATGCGTTTTTACCACCAGGTAGAAGCATTTGTCAAGCGTCTTTGCATGCATTTCTGCATGCGGGTTATCAAGCGCTTTCCAAGCGATTTTAGCATCACTTGGAAAAGTGCTTGACAACTTGTTCACACTATATAAATCCATGCAACCGGCATTGATTTATAGTAGTGTGACCAAGTTAGTTAAAAAAAAAAAGAATAAGAATGGTAAAAAATAAAAAACAAAGATTATACTCACCTTCCAATGTCCTCCCGGTGTTTTCTCCGCTGCGTCCTTTGTCTTGGGCGGCTCACGGTGGTGTGAAGGACCTGCGGTGACGTCATTGAGTCATGTGACAGGTCACATGACTCAATGACGTCATGGCAGGTCCTTCACAACACCGCGACCCATACAGCAGACCAGACGGAGGGGAGAAAACACTGGGAGGACATCGGAAGGCAAGTATAATCTTTATTTTTTATTTTAAATTCTTTTTTTAACAGGTTCTAAGGTACCCAGGTCTGGAGGAGAGTCTCCTCTCCTCCAGACCTGGGTATCATCCGCACATTGAACCGTGCGTGATATCCGCATGTACAGATGTAGTCATGCGGATGTCACACAGTCCAATGCAAGTCAATGGCGGCGATTACGCTGCGTGTCCGCAAAATTAATGGACATGCTGCGTATTTTTCCGCAATGATAATCCGCAGCGGAAATTTCCGCAGCGTGAGCACAGCACATGCGGATTATCATTGGGGACTATTGGGCACTTATTACCAAGCGTTTTTTAAGCGTTTTCGCTGCTGAAATTCTGCGGCAAAAAGCTTGAAAAACGCATAGTGGGCACAGAGCCTTAGGCTTCGTTCACAAGGCCTGATATTTCCGGTACTGGAAAAAACAGTACCAGATATATCAGTGTCCGTATATCCATGTGTGGCATACGTGTGGCAACCATGTGCCGGCAATGTGCCGCATCTGTATCACACGTACCGGTGCCTGGGAAACAGCGGTACAGTTTGCGCTGTTCCCCAACGCCGGGTGCTGGAGGCAACACTCATCATTGTCCCCTGCTGCCGCTGAGATCAGCACCAGCAGGGGACAATGATGAGAGTTGTATTCAGCCCCCGCTGTCTACAACAAGTGTAAAATTAGGAATAAAATTTAAAAAAAAACAATATCCCTCACCTGTCCAAACGTGAAAGAATTCATAGTGTCACACACTGCAATCCATCTGTGCGACATTTGCTTATCATCATGAGCGGTGTCTTGAGGTGACAGCTCACGTTGAAGAGCAAAGTAGAATGACTTTCATGCAACTAGAGTGGGCCTCTGACCTGCGGTGAACTCACTGAGTCATCAGTGTGCATGTGTGTGGAACGTTTTGCGGCCCGAGCTGCGTGAAAAAAATAGGACACAGTCCGTGGAAACACACTGACATGTGCATAAATCCATTCATTTGAGTGGGTCTGTGTGTGTGTAAGTGTCTCCAGTACATATGAAAACTGGCACCACTTGTTCTGCAGACCCTGATGTGTGAAGGAGGCCTTAAAGTGAAGCTCACTTGCAGTCCCTCTGATCAGGAAGTGATGGCATATTTTAGCAAAATGACATCCTTTACTTTGACGGGTATATCCAGTAAAATTTTCTTCTAGTGTGCCATAGATACATGTAAATAGGTGATATTGATTTGATAAAGCCTGGGAAGTCCAGAATGAAAGAGCTCTATAAGTAGATGAAATCCTTTGGCACCGATGACAAATTTCTGTTACCAAAATTCAGACATAACATCCTGAGCAAATAGCCATTAATTTAAATAGGTGTTCTTAGAATGCTGTGTCTGATTTCCATTAATAGAAATCTCTGAGCAGTGCCAAAAGTGTTACAGCTTTCCATAAAGCCCTTTTTAATCTGGAAGATCTCCTCACATCTACATTATGTATGACACAAAGGAAGATCATTTTTACAATAATTTCTCATTAAGCTCAAGTTGCGGTAGTGAGGCCCCAGTTAGGATCTCAAAATCATTATTTATATTTATTTTATGTATTGTAAAGTGTACAGTACGTATGTTTTCATTACCCTACAGTAAAAATGTACAGATATTATCTTCAATTTTCAGTACTCAGCTGCTTTTTAGCTCACTCTGGTAGGACCATGACAAAAGCTCCTTCTGTCTTATTAGAGCCATAGCTCGCTGCTCTCTTTTTACTACATACCATATTTTGAGGATTATAAGACGCACCAGACCATAAGATGCACCACAAATTTTGGGGTGTAAAATAGGAAAAAAAATGTTTAAAATAAAATGGTGGTGCGTCTTATAGTCCGTTTCAATGGTAGCTTACCGGGGACCGGTGGAGCGGGGTCAAAGGAGGCAGGGTCGCTGCTTCAGGAGGCCGGCGGCGCCAGGAGTGAGGCGATGCTGTGGTGCCTGTGCTCTCAGAAAATATCGGCTTTGGTGAGTGGAGTCCCCTTTTCTCATTGGTTTCCCTGCGGTGGGCTTCGGGAAAATGTCCGCCAGAGGTAGCACATGCGCAGATTGAGATCTCGAGAGACAGCCCGACAAACACAGACAATCCCCGTATATTTTGTAGCTGTCTAACAGCCAAGAAACATGCGACCACAGGGACTCGAACATGTCACTTGAGCACCCTCAATACTCGGTGCATACCCGAGCACTCTAGGCAAACTTGAGTAACGAGCTCATCACTAATTATAATGTAATATATTTATTTGCAGTCTTATGTAAAACTATAAATAATACAATTCACATTAATGCAGTCTTCTCCATTAAAGGGAATCTGTCACCAGGTTTTTGCTATCTCATCGGAGACCAGCATAATGTAGGAAAAGAGAAGTTGTGATAAAATCAGAGCTTATAGATGTGGTAGAGCTTAGAAAGTTAACCCCTCTCACGCCACAGCTTTCTGTGTACATTGTATATTGACAGTAAACGGCGCATCAGAGGAGGGGCCTGGTCGGACCAGGGCTCATGCAACCTATAGTCCAGGCAGTGATAATCTCCTGGTGATAAAACATTCATTGTATGGAAACAACAGCACTCAGCCTAATAAGTGACACATCCCTGAAATCTGTGGCTCAGCCCCTATCTCATGCTATCCTCAGATTACATAGTAAAAACCTGCTGACAGACTCCCTTTAAGCACTACGTCAGGGTTTCAGCTGGAATTCTTGAAAAACAATATTCCGATGGGAACACCAACAATGCACATATAGAGCCATTCACTTCAATGTAGCTGACGGAATCACAGTAGACACTGTTTGGCCTTCATCCTCGAAGGCAGTGTTCTTTTTTTATTTTTGTGCATATCTGAGAGAGAAATACTGTATATAATGCTGGGATGGAAGCCAAAAAGTGAGCACAGTGACCCCCATTGGCTTCATTCAAGTGTAGGCCCTGTCGGGGTTCCCATTAGAATACAGTTTTTCAGGAATTCCGACAGAAACGCAAGCGTAGTGCGCATCGCAAAGCATTGTATAAATGTGAACCTAGCCTAATACATCCTGAAACTATATAATGATGATGAAAGCTTATGAACTCAGTAAAACTGCCTCTTTTCTATGCACCTATATACTGTAGATGTTACATTAAAAATGAATGTATATAAACTATACTACGATATGGGTTTTTTAGCCTAGGAAGGAAGATTTGTTGATGAACAGTAGAGCCTGTGGCTGCTACATTACATGATCTCCTGAAAACACTGTGACATACCTCTAACTGCATGTCAGTGTTTTAGCAGGTGTTTGCCTTACGGGCTGGATTCGAATGTATGAAGAAGTCGAAGCTCAAATATCAACCTGATGATTTGCACATAGATTGTAATGAAAGTTGCTATTACATTTCCATGAATAGTTCATATAATACTAATATATTATCCATACATGATAGAAATGCATTATTGAGAAGGATCCCTTGTTTTTATTCGTTACATATATACTATTGTATGTCGGACTGAGCAGAATATACATAGGAGCTCACCCCCATGTAAAATGAAAGACTTAGCAATAACAGACTGGCGTTGGAAAACCAGTGTACAAAATCCCTAAGGTGCACAAATGAGATACACCAATAACTCATATAGGATAAATATGAGGGTGTTCCTGAGCAAATACATAGAGTACATCGGAAAAAAAATCATCATACCAAATAAACTGTAATATATCCCAATTCTTTGCGCAGATAAGACAGAAATGACTGAATAAAACTTTTAATAATGTCTAGGTCTTATTCTTCTGAGGTATTTTAAAAGGGGGATTCCACTTTATTAGAGATGATCAAACCATTTGAAATTCATGCTTTCTAGGTTTCACTTTTCCAAATAAATTTAATTTACTGCGATTAAATTCACCGCAAATTGCAATACTGCAAAGCCTCTAATTTCGATGAAAATATGTGTATGACTCCTTAGTGCAAACACAGTCTTAGTAATGTCAAAGTAACCTTAAAAGGGTTTTCCTACGAACAAAGTGAATTTTAATTAACATTTTAATCAATAGATCTTTGAATAATAATAATTTCCACAATTGGATGTGTTTAAATAAAATGTTCCTGTGCTGAGATAATCTTATAAATGTGCCCCTGCTGTGTACTGTGTAATGGCTGTGTCTGACCGTGTACAGAACATGGTCTGATCATACCACAGCTCCTGGGCAGAGGGGGGAAGTAAAAGAGTATACAGACATTACAGCAGAGGATCACAGCCGATTCCTTCTTTGAGGTAAAACATTGCTTATAAACAGGCAGTGAAATGTTTTACCTCACAAAAAGAATTAGCTGCGATCCCCTGCTGTAATGTCTGTATACTCTTTTGCTTCCTCCCCTACCCAGGAGCTGTGGTATGATCAGCCCATGTTCTGTACACGGTCAGACACAGCCATTACACAGTACATAGCAGGGGCACATTCATAAGATTATCTCAGCACAGGAACATTTCTTTTTAATACATCCAATTGTGAAACTTATTTTTTTTTCCAACAGCTATTAATTAAAATGTACTTTGTTCATGGGACAACCCCTTTAACTTATCTGATTAAGTGAAAATGTATGGAAACTTATCTGCAAGGTGCTCTCCACTTTGCCAAAGAATTCAACATACATAATCCTAAAATACCATATTACTAGGTAGATACACGCACTTAGAAGTAATTTGCAGCAACAGCCAGCCAGTAGCTAAAATTGACTATTAAAACAGTTGTAAAACCTTAACCATCTTTTTTTTCCTTTTTTTAAGTTAGGACTCGGAAAAGCAGGCTCCAGCACACACAGTGCTGAGAGGTGTTTAATGGGCCTGGATTATGGGGCCAGGTTTTATGAGCAGCTGAAAGAATTGGGTGGGATCAGCTGCTCACTTACCTCCAGTCCAGGTCTTGGAAGGTCTGATTTAAGGCAGCTGTGGCTGTCTCCCTCTGGCTGTGTGTTTTGCAAGGTGAACAGGCCTTGCATGTGCTGCTCAGACCCTGCTGAAGGCAGAGAAAAGGACTTAATTTTAACGGCTGAGGCAGTGCTGCATATGGACTGGTTATTTTGAGTTTTGTTCAGTATACCTGTTTTTGGGCCGGAAAAAGGCTGTTTTTGTGTTTTGCTTCATGAGCGGTTTATGCTGTCGCAATAAACCAGCCTCGATTTTCTAATGAAAACGCTTCCTGTGCCTACCTCAACTACAGTCAAGTGAGTACCAAACCCTACAATATATATGGCTTCAATTCCAATGACACACAAGTCTGTACTTCTAGTTTGCAATTGCAGTGTGCTGTTATTAAGGTGCTGTATATATCTCAGAATAATGAATTCACAGTCGCACTGACTATGCAGCTGCAGCACTTCACTATCTCATTCCAATCTTTGGATTATTATTTACAGACTCATTACTACTCCCATTTTTAATCAGCACTAGTACAGTAGTGCAACACAATCCAATTTTCGCATCTTTCTGCACCTATGTAAAATGAGCTGTGCCCTCTGACCTCCTATACCTAGCCTTTAAAAGCATAAAATGGTGCTGCTTGGCCACCCCGCATCTTTTAAACTGGCTGTGATATTCCACCCCGATAGGCTGTGCTATACCTTGTGATGTGATAACTGCAAGGCATTATGGTGAAGCCCGACTGGCCATGCCTGATATTAGTAGCTCGCTCTGTGACTATTCTGCAGTGTGTGAAATCACATAGGGCATTTTTTTCTGCGCCTATCCATGTGAATCAAATAGTAAACTGTTCGAATGAACAGGGACCTGCGAATTTCAGGAAATTGAAAGAAGTTGTCCACTACTTTATATGAACCCCCCAATGTATCTCCCCGGGGCCCAGAAGAGTTTTTGTAAATACTTTGCGGTGCCTTCTCTGCCTCTGAGCGGCGCTATCGCTGGCCGCTCAGAGGCATCACGTGACTCGTCACTGATGTCGCATCAAGTGAGGCGTGACATCAGTGACATGCTCCCCACGGTGGATGCTGGGCTGTGGGCGTGGTTACCACGTGCGTCACACCCAGCATCCACCGCTCGCTTTTCCAGTGAATGAGGAGAGGGAGAGCGCGCAGTGGATGCTGGGTGTGACGTGCTGGGTAACCCCACCCGCAACCCAGCAGCCACCCGTGGAACGTAGAAGTGAGTACCCCCTGCTGCAGCCGGAACTTGACGTGACATCAGCGGATGTCAGAGCCGGCTGCAGCCTGGGGTCACGTGATGCCTATGAGCAGCCAGTGATAGCGCCGCTCACAGGCAGAAAAGGCACCACAAGGTATTTAGAGAAACACTTATGGGCCCTGGGGGAATACATTGGGGGATCATATAAAGTAGTGGACAACCCCTTTAACTCAAAGTTGATTCTCTGTGGACAGATTTGACGATCTCTATATTCATTCCTTGTTTGTTAAAAGTGTTCTCCAGGGATAGAAAAAACTTACTAACTAAAATAAATGTCATTACATTAGTAATAAATTCCTGATTACTTTTAATCAGAAAATTACATGTTTTATCTAAAGAGGTTATCACTATGGTACATCAAATTGACTGCTGTCTTGGTTCAATGGCACAAACCTGTGCCATTGAACAGGTTTGTGCCATTCTTTGGACAGGAGCGTGTGAGCATGCGGCATGGGGCACTATGCCCCCTCTCTTCATATGTGTAAAGATGGATATTCTAATACTGGAGATGCCAGGAGTACTGTGACTAAGGAGAGGCTGCTCACACTGCTGTCCATCCTGTCTTTCTGACTGCTGAGCCTCTGTTGTGACATAGAGAGAGCTTGAGAGCATGTGGTGTAGGCTCTTTTACGTCACAGCAGCAGAGCTTCCAACTGCACATGCTCACAGGCACTTGTTCTAACATTAAAGGACAATTTTCTGTCATTGTAATAACAGTCATTTTATTTCTATATTACCTCCCTGGACAAAACAAATATAATTTGATAATTAAAGGTATTTATGAATGTAACCTATAGTTCCTTTTTTTCTATTCATAGATAATCTCTTTAAAGGGAATCTGTCAGCAGGTTTTCACCCCCCCCAAATTATTTATATGTGCATGTAGCTCTCTCAAAGACAAGTCCAGCAATACCTTTACATGGCCAGTCCATTCCTCTATTACTGAGAAATCAGTGTTTGAACTGATATGCAAATGAGGCTGAAGAGCTATGGAAGATCTGAAGCCTCTGTCACTCCAGCTCTATTCCTCACCCAGCGCCTCCTCCATCTGCTTGACTGACAGCCCCTTTGCCTGATGTCACACAGCATAGAGGCTGTGAATGAATCAGGAGGAGACAGTGCCAGGTAGGGAATAAAGCTGTGAGTGACGCAGGCTTCAGATCTACAATAGTTATTGCTCATTGGGGTATCAATTCAAACGCTGATTTCTCAGTAACGAAGAAACAGACTGGCTATGTACAGATACTGTTGAACTTGTCTTTGAAAAATCTACATCCATATATATAGTTTGGGGGGGTAAAATTCTGGTGACGGATTTCCTTTAAACATGGATATTTGTGCTACAAATACATGTATATTGCTGAGCAAATCAATGTATTACTAGGAAACTTATCAGATCAAGCTGTACATGAGAAGTTCAAAGCCGAAGAGGGATGGTGAAAGAAGACATAGGCTACCTGCCAAGATCTTGCAAAAAACAGCTGTTTCACAGTTAAGAGATTGTTAAATATATTACTTAAGACTTATTTCTCATTAGTTCTTGCTTCTTTTTTTCAATGTATACAACCTATTGCAGTTAAAAACTCATCAAACAACCATCTTTCACCATGAAGGGAATCGGCTGATGACAGCTATTTACCGTAGGAGGACTAATGTGAATACGTTAAAGGGATACAGTGTAAAGTGATTAATGCATGGAACTTCCGATGGTAAATGCAGTAGTTTCCATTTCTACCTAAAAATAGTAAATATAAGTCCTTCGGTTGTCTTCTTTTGACAAGTTCTCATTAACTAAATTCTCTTATTTTATACTAATTTACAATGACAACCAAAAAGTCAGCATTGAAGCTTCTCCGTGAACTGTTACCCAGTATTTTCCAATAATGTATTGATTTCTTCTTCATGTGTTTAATGCATTTTCTATTATTCTTTTTTCTGCCTTTTCTAAGACTGTTGATTCTTTTTCTCTTCTCCACACTGTGGAGCTCTGTGTACAAACCCTTTCCACTCACTACTGCTATCTCTAAGGCCACGACCTCACTATCAGTATTTGGTCAGTATTCGGTAAGTATTTTTTCTCAGGAGTGGGAGCCAAAACCAGGAGTGGGTGATAAATGCAGAATTGGTGACTTGTTTCTATTATACCTTTTCTCTGATTGTTCCTCACCTGGTTTTGGCTCCCACTCTTGAGAAAAAATACTGACCAAATACTGATAGTGGGGCCGTGGCCTAACACTCAGAGAAGAATCAGGAGCAGGAGCTCCAATGGATTTGTAACATTTTTGTAGAGCACTCAGTTACATAAAAAAAAAAAAAAAATCTTAGTCACTTGCAGAAGTAAAATGGTAGAACATTTTTAATGAAGACTATTTATAAAGTTGCTTAACTGTGCATTTAGAAAACAAACGAACAATAAAAAGAATCCTGTGTGAAGGTTTACACACTACTACATCATCTCAAACCCTTTAATAATCAATGATGGATATTTACATTATGGAACATGGAGCCCACTCCATGTAGGGCAGTTGCTCACTATATTACAGCACTGATCACTGTCTTTAACAGCTGCAATTAACACTATTACCACGAATCTTGAGGAGTCTATAGATTGCTGACAACCTGGGGTCTACTGAAGGTTCCCAGTGCATGTCATGTTAATTAGACTAGGTGTCATAGGAGACGATATGAATTCTGGAGTATTCTGTATATAGTGAAAGCAGTTAAATGACTGAAGCTTCAAGTCCCTTATGGGGTCTAAAAAAAAGTTAAAAATGAAAAATCTGAATCCTTCTTTTTCCTTAAGTAAAAATAAAAAAATGGAAATATTTTGTATTGTAGTGTCCGTAAAAGTGCAATCTATCAAAATATAAAATTAATTGACCAGATCTGTAAATGCTGCAAAGGGGAAAAGGATCAAACTTGCAATCCTGTCTGTGGTTATAGGTCATTTATTGATCACACATTCCCGTTAAGTGGTATTCATCTATTTATTTTCTCTATATGTCCTACACTACAGAACTACATAGGAGAGAAGTAAATCACGCAAATGCAGCAGAATGTTTTCTAGAATAAAATGGGCTAGGAAAATAAAAAAGAGAAACACAGCACCTCTTATCGCAATACCTTGAAGATGGGTTTGTAACTCCAACCCATCGCAAAGTCATACACCTTAGGGTGCTTTCACATTGCGTTCTGTGTCCTCATCGGGGCATATGCCCGATATCCCCCACAAAACGGGATTCAGTCGTATGCACCAACGGGGCCATTGACTGTAATGATGCATACAGATCGAACGTGCAC